>NW_022111324.1:86216843-86218103 GCF_000313985.2 Echinops telfairi | reverse complement strand
GCTAGAAGGACAAACAGATCTGTCCTGGAAGAAGTAAAGCCAGAGTGCTCCTTAGAGGCAAGGATGGCAAAACTTGGTCTTACGTATTTTGGGCATTTTGTCAGGAGAGACCAGTCCCTGGAGAAGGACATCATGTTTGGTAATGCGGAGGGGCATCCAAAAGGAGGAAGGCCCTGGACGACACAGTGACTGCTTCAATGGACTCGGGCATGGGGGCAGTCGTGAGGATGGCGCAGGGCTGGGCAGAGGGTCACTGTGGGTCAGAGATGACTTCATGGCATCTGACAACAACATGGCTGCCTAGAGACAAAGCCCACCTCCATCAAAGCCATGACTTGGCATGGCAGAGCCCCCTGAGACAGAGAGAAGTCACAGGAGAATTTGGAAGAGCACGTTCCAGATCTCGGCCCTAGGAGGGAGACTCAGGAGCAGCACTGCCTACAGGAGGCCTTCTACTCATCCGACCCAGACTATCGAACTGTGGGACAGAGCTGCAGGTAGGCTGGCTCATGGAGGCAACAAAACAAAGCAAAGCAAAACGAAACAAAACAAAAACCCTGGCTCTGATGAGATTGCTAAATGGAGATTTTAAAGATCACAGTGAGGATGGAATCGGTACTCATAATACACCTACTTATGAGAACAGACATTAGCCCTAAAAAGGATTTACATTTACATGGAGGATTAGCCATGCGGGCAAACACTACTGGTTGATTTCGAGCCCAATTTCTCATACGGTTCCAGAGGGACCTTGGAGCTTGCTGGTTACTCATTACCCAGTTGACACACGGACCTTATGTAAGGCATCTAGCTTACCCATAGCAAAGTAGACACAAGCATGAGGCGAAAGTATGGGGAAAATTGTGCTGCTTGGAAAAGCTGAAAGTCAAAATATCTTTCTAGTAAACTTTTCCTTCTAAGCATATTTAAGAGGTGAAAGTATTAAGTACTGGAAGGTCACAAAGCTTAGCAAATGTGCCTTCTTGTCATTCAATGAGACCCAGTAGTCACTTCGAAGACCATCAGGGCCAGCATGCCATGATGGGGACAATCCTATGATTCTCCTTTCCCTTAAATAGGAACTGCTCCAATGATAGTTGTTTTTGTCTATATTATTCATAGAATAACACTTTATACATTTTTTCCCTAGACCCTGGGGTGTTAGTCTGGGTTGACTAGAGAAGCAAATTCATAGATACTCATGTGTATAATAAAAAACTTTATATACAAGAGCAATTGTATATTGAGAAAACATCCCAG
>NW_022111324.1:86214815-86215877 GCF_000313985.2 Echinops telfairi | reverse complement strand
GAGCTCTTATCTGTACCAGTGTGTGTATTCTGGTCTAGCCGGATTTGTAAGGTAGAGGGGGGTGATGGGGGAGAGGAAGTATTCAGGAACTAGAAGAGTGTTGTGTGCTTTGTCAGTGCTATACTACACCTTTGCTGAATTATCCCTTCTGTGGGGGGATGTCCAATTGTCTACAGATGGGCTTTGGGTCTCCATTCCAAACCCCCTCTTTCACACTGATAGCAGACCTCATTTAAGCCACCATAATAAAATGTATATTAATCCTGTTTAAAATTAAATTATTTTTCTAAGACTTCTATACTTATAATTTCCTGGAAGAAAATAACAATTCTGATTAACAGAGAGTAAACATATCCTGTGTTTCCTTCTCTTGTCTGTTTAGCTAATCATATGTAGGCACTTGAAATGAAAAGATATAGCACTCTTCTTCTATAAAACATTTAATCAAAATTCCTGAAAGCATTTCTTTGTTTTGATATGACTGCCATTGAATAGATTGCTAAGTTTGAGCAGAGGCTGAATAGTCTGGAGGGAATAATTTTTGCAGTGAGTGGAAGGATACAGTCAGTTTTCTCATTACCTTTTTATAGTTGAGGTTCAAATTCTTAAAAGGTGGACAATTTGACTAGGTCCTTCTGCATCTCAGCATATTGTTCTTTAAGTCTCTCCTTGGCTTTTCTATGTTGTTCATCCACTTCTGCCTGCTCCTTATGTTGTTCTCTCAGGGAATCCTTCCACTGGGTCCCATGTTGCTTTTCACTGGCTCATTATGAATCTTTCTTTGCTCCTGCTCTGTTCGTGGAGGTCTACAGACTGAGTGATTAACTGCTTGAAATCTCTGGAGAACCTGGTTTATGTTGTCCTACATGGTCTCTATACATTTGGGAAGTGTGGTAGTTACACAATTTCATGTCACTTGATAAATAAGTAAAGGGGTGGAGTCTAGCCTGTCAATCAGGTCACAGTCTAATGATGCCTCCTTGTGGGCATGGCCTTCTCATGAGGATTCTGGAAACTTCCTCTCGCTCCTCTCTGCCTTGGTCTTCTTGTTGATAAGGCACA
>NW_022111324.1:86211343-86213373 GCF_000313985.2 Echinops telfairi | reverse complement strand
TGAGTCTTGTAGCTTCCAATACACAATCCTTCCTCATACTAGTCAGCTAGGAGGTCAACACTCCCTGCTGGGCCTTCTTTCAGGATAAAACAGGTAGAAAACACATCTCCAGCAGGAAACCAGACAAGCATTCGCCTTTAATCAGGGTTCAAGCTGGTGCATTATCTCAACTAAAGAGGAGGAAGCCCTTGTTTGATCTCCCTCCCTTGGCTACACTAAGGTTCCTTTGAAAAAGTGACACTAAAAAGGCAAAGACTGGATCCTCTGCTAACATTCCAATGTAATGATAACCCCACCGATTTACACACTGTTATTTTGGCCATTTCACAGAATACCCATTCATACACTCCAAGTGCGCTTGCACATTTGGTCTTTTGTGTGACATGTAGACATTCAGAAATTTAGGATTGGGTATTCTGCTCCTAGAATGAATCCAGGCAGAGCTCTAACATTTAGCAGTGCCAACAAACAGGCATGTGGAAACATCACATAAGCATGTTCTGTTCATACTTTATTTTTGACATTGTTTGTAGACAGGAGGGCCTATCACTTGGTTCAATGTTCTGCTGTCTCTCAAAAGTCTCAACAAGCTTTGGATCAGGAGTTATCCACATCTTATTTTGCACTTAGCCTTACTGCTTATGTGATCTTTCCTGTCAGGGAATTTGATTTCCAGTCTTGGCTCCAGCTTGTGGCGTGACTTAGGCCAGATATTACCTATTCGGGCCTCTGTTTCCTCATTTATACTCACCACAAGGGAAGCTTTACATTTATATTTACGGCTGGCTTCTCATTCCCTGCACAGAATGTGTCATGGCTCTTGATGCCTCCCTGTAGAATGAGTACATTCATATCAAATAAAACCTGCTACTGAGGAGTTGAGGCATGCTGAAGTACAGAAATAATTTGTGTTAAAATTTTTTAGAGGTTAGAGACCGGGTGGTGTTTCACTTTCTTGTACTTTGCGATGAGTCAGAACTGATTCAATGGTACCTAACAACAACAAAGAGTTATCCAAACACCTCGCATGGCCCTTATGGAATAAGGGCGAAAACAATGGCACTGAGCATGGGTTTCTCGGATGGTCACTCTAGTATTTACTAAATGGTGGATGAGGAGAAAAGAAAAGGACTTTCAATGCATAAAACGGGGACTTCTTATCAATTTTTTTTTAATCATATGAACACTTGTGGGAAAAGGTGTCAGGAGCTTTAGTGTAATGTAAGCTATAGAAAAAGCTATGAATGTTGTGTTGCGGGGCAACATCTCTTTTAAATACCATCTGGGGGATGTGTCATCAGAAAAGCTATCTACCTATAGAACTTTATTTCACATTAACATTTTGGTCAGACGGAACTAAAGATTGAGCCTGGGAAATAAGAGTATGTCTTTAAGGATGTCTCTAGGCAGAAGTGGGTATCAGAACTGGATAATGTACTAAAGAAAAAATTCTGAAACACAGTTTGGGGAAGGCCATGATTTAAGTAGGAACCTTGACTCTATTTTGATTTGTGGCATTGTGATAGGTAAGTTTATTGTGCCAACCTGGCCAATAAACACATGTGGGATTAATAAGGTTGCAGTTTAATGAAAGGGCTTCAACTTGCGAGCTACACTACCTGTGGGACATCTAACCCATGGACTGTGTCATTACAGTTTAAGGTTCCTTTGAGACCTGCTTCACCACACTGCTGGTGTGTACATCACTTGAGCTGGGAATTGTGTAACTCTGTCATCTGGCTGACTGTTGGTGACCTGCCCTGCTGTTTGCTGCCTATGGCCAGACTGCCTGTTTTGCTCTACAGAAGACTCAGCTGTTTGCTTCCTTAACTTGCACCCAGCAGCCCTCGTGAGTTGAAGGACTGCCAGGGTATTAAGTCTCAAAAAAGTGAGTTGAACTGAGCCCTCAGCACTGCACTGTGGACTAATTAGCTGTTTATTTCTTCGTGTTATGTGTGTGTGTGTGTGTGTGTGTGTCCTGGTTTTGTTTCTCTAGAGAACCCTGTCTAACACAGGCATAAATTCAGACT
>NW_022111324.1:86208083-86210130 GCF_000313985.2 Echinops telfairi | reverse complement strand
GAAGTGGCGAGGGTTCACTGTATCAGCTCCAGTAAATCTAGGAGTCATTTGGCAACAAACTAGATTGGATCCTGCACCAAGACTGGAGTTGATCCTGTTGCCTTCTGTGCGGTCTGGGACTCAGCTCAGTGACTACATTCAAGAGACTTTCATACCTGGAGCTACTTTTGACAGGGCCACAACCCTTCCTGAGATATGGGCAGGCTGCTAAGGGCAGAGCATCGCTATTGGTTACAGGCACATAAGCAAGGCGCTTCTTTTAGAATTTTTTAAAGAATTAGAACTTTTAGCCATTTACATTTCGTGTAATTGTTGAATATTTGAATTCAAGCCTATGATCTTTTTTATTTTTAAGAATAGTTTTATTGGCATACAATTCACATATCATACAATTCAATACACTGATACCTCAGTTGTCAAACAGCTCCAAGATTGGACATTCCAATACTCCAAAAGCAAAGTGGGAAAGAAATCTGCTTTGTCTTGATAACTTTGCTCATCAAACAGAAAATCTGACTTGAAAAACCTGTGTGGGCCAAGAGGGAGTCACATATCACATTTTGCCTCAGACACAAAGGAGTGACGCTTCAGTCTAAGAGCCATTCTTGTTCAGACAACATACAATGCGGTGTTAGTAAGTTAAAACAGTCATTATTGTGCTTCTTTTTGCATGCTATTTGCATAAAATATTGGAACCAAAGCCCCACAGAAAGTTAGTAACGCTAGCAGTAAAGCTAAGAGAAAAACTGTGGGAACCATGATAGAATTAAAGGAAGAAATCATTGTGCAATTTGAATCAACTTGCCACTTGCTGATTTGGTGGTTGGGTACAACATGGCCAAGTTGACATTATCAACATTTTTGAAAAAAACAAATGTGATTAAAGAGGCTAATGCAATGAAAGGTGCGAAATTGTTAACCACAAAGCAAAGAGCCCAGACCATCAAAGAGGCTGAAAAGTTACTGTTAATTTAGATAAATCAGAAACAACTCGATGGTAATAGCATATCCAAGACAGTGAGATGCAAGAAGGCATAAGACTCCATAGTGATTTAATGAGAAATGTTGCGGGAGTGAGTGCTGAGCCACCCCAAGTCAAAGCCAGCCCTGGCAACGTTGGGAAATTCATAAAGAAGCAGGCATACACAGTGTAGTGAGGCGTGGGGAAGGGGCTGGTAGACATAAAGATGAAACTGATACATTTGTGACTGAATTTTTGGAATACTTGGAGGGTGAGGTTTTGTTCCCCAGCAAGTGTTCAACTTCAAGGAAACCAGCCATTTTGGGAAAAGATGCCCCAAAGGACCTTTATTACTAAAGAGGAAAAGGCATCGCCAGGCCACAAGCCTGTGAACGACGGGCTCACTCTGTTGCTCTGTGGGAACGCTCGTGGGGATTTGAAAGTGAAGCCCCTGTTAGTGTACCATTCTCAAAACCCATGGGTTTTTAAACAACAAAGGATAATGAAAAATAAGTTAATTTTATTTAGTGTAATTTGTTTTATATTGAATGTACTATATTTATTGTGTTTGGATGTTTTAGGAGGTATTTTCACAACCTAGAGCTGTTAACTTTGTGTTAAAGTCCTGGAAAAATGAATTTATAAGTGTAATTTTGGGGCCTCAAAACTAATTATTTGGTTTTCCATGATTTCTTATAGAAAATCAAATTTCTTGGTGTTCGAACACATATTTGAAACAAATTAAGTCCAGCAATTGAGGTGTTGCTGTAGTTCAATCTTATTATAAAGAGTTATGCAATCACCGCCACAATCAATGTTACAACATTTTCTTCCTTCCTGTAGTCATTGTTGTTAGCCCCTGATTTACCCCCAATGTCCCCTGCCAGGCCCCGAGGTGATTATTAATCCACTTACTCTCTCTATAGATTTACCTATCCTGTTTTTCACATCCAGAAAACATACAAAACAAAACCAATAAAACAAAAACCAAAAATGACAAAATAAACAGAAAAACTTTGAAAATACAGTATAAAATACTAAAAACTGGAATAAATTTTAAATGGGTCAAAAGGGAGATCAAATGAT
>NW_022111324.1:86200702-86207216 GCF_000313985.2 Echinops telfairi | reverse complement strand
ATCATGTCATAAAAAAGCAGAGAGCATGAAAATAGTAACTAGATGGTAGTCCTGGGTCACCATTCACTGGACACACCCCAAGCCAGATATTTGAACCAGAGTCTAAACGATTATCAATTTTATAACCTTAGGAGAGTGGTCATCTTCTTTCCACATTAGGCTGTTTCAGCCTTAAATCCAAGGGAGTATTTCAGTTCCTTAATTCTGCTAAAGCTCAGTTTAAGGTAAAATCCAGTTTGCTTAATTGGGTTTCCAAATTGGATTCTTCTGATGATTAGGCATTTCTTGAGCATTATTTTTAATGCTGAAAATTCCTAGAAGTAGGTATTATCATAACTATTTTAAAGATGAGAAAAATGAGACTAACAAGTGGTCCTTAGACAGTATAAGGAGAGGTGTATTGGTTTAAAATCAGGAAAGACATGCATTAGGGTTGTGTCTTTTCCCCATGCTTACTCAGTCTGTAAGCCAAGCAAATAACCGGAGAAGCTGGACTATATGAAGAACACAGCATTGGGATCAGAGGAAAGTTCATTAACAACCTGCAATATGCATACATTTTCCTTGGTTCCACAATCAACACTCTTGGAAGTGGCAGTTAAGATATTAATTATCTCAAATTTGCATCGGCCAACTTTGATGCACAAGACCTCTTTAACATGTTAAAGAGCAAAACTATCACTTTGAAGACTAAGTGCACTTGACCCAAGCAGCTGTATTTTCAATCACTTCTTGTGCATGCCAAGACTGGATAATGAATAAGGACGACCAAGGAAGTGTTGATGTTTTTGAATTATGGTATTGGCAAAGAATATTGAAAGTACCATGCGTGGCCAGAAGAACACACGAATCTCTCTTTAAAGAAGGACCACCACAACGCGCTCCTTGGCCATGAGAATGAAGGGTCTTCATCTCCCATACTTTGGACATGTCATCAGGTTAGACTGAAAGACCAAACCAAACCAAACCAAAACCACAAGTGAAAAAAAAAGTCAACCTCACTGCCCTCAAGGTGATTCCAACTCATAATAACCTCATAGGACAGGGTAGAACTGCCCCTGTGGATTTCCAAGACTGCAACTCTTAACAGGAGTAGAAAACTGTCAGGAGAGGCCAGACCCTGGAAGAGAACACTATACTCGGCAGAGTGAAAAAAGGGAAGCCCCTCAGGGAGATGGATCTACACCATGGCTGCAACCGGGGATTCAAACATTAGAATGACGGTGAGGACGTGCAGGATTGGGCAGTGTGTGGTTTTGTTGTATGTAGAGTTGTTACGAGTAGGAACCGACACAACGGCACTTAATAAGACAACACTTTCCCACTTGGGACTTTTTCACTTTGCCTCCACAGACGCCTCCAGCTCAGCAATTCGATGTGGGAATCTATGCTTCTTCTTCCCAAATTGGATCCCCTTTTTGTAGCCCCAGAGTAAGCCAAGCCCCGCGGTACGCTCTCATACTTCTTCTTGGTAGGGATTACCAAATTATACATGAACATCGCTGTTTAAGTTGCGGCGTGTCTTCCTCATCTGAAGATTGCACGTGTTTCCCTGCATTCACCTAAAGAAAGTGTTCCTCTCAGAACAGCACCAAGATGCTTGCATCACTGGTATTTGCCTGACTGGCTTTGACGGTCATCCCTTTCTGAGTCTGTATTGCCTTGTGAACAGGATACCTTTTCTGCCAATCATCACCACTCACTCGACCTCCTCACTTTCTCATGCCCCCTTCCCCTCCAACCTGTGTGGTTGATGCATGTGGTTGAATGGATTCTGACTCATAGGAACCCTGTAGCATATCTCCTCCAATTACTTTTGTGCCATGAAGAAAGAAAAAAGAAAATGAAGCATTTTGGTAAGTAAAACTTTATAATCTGTAATTGCAGAAGGGGAAGTTATTGTGGGCTCCCGCTGTCCCTCATGCCAGAGTTTGTGACAGTCCTTGTGGCTTGTCTTTTTGCCTTAATCTATGTCTATATCTATATCTATGTCTATGTCTGTCTATGTATCTATGTATCTATGTATCTATGTATCTATGTATCTATGTATCTATCTATCTATCTATCTATCTATCTATCTATCATCTATCTATCTTTATCCATTTTTGGAAACCCCCATTTTACTTCTTTCCCAAAGGATTCACTTTAGTTTTCCCTTTGTTAGTCATGGTGTTTGGGCCTGAACAACTTTAATGTCAAGTGATCCCTAGAAGGGCTCAAGTTGACATTTCCTTCAATATCAAGGTTTTATGTTCATTTTTCCAATTGAGATCCGAGACCCAAACCCCATTTTAGACAGCATATCTGAGTATGGACTTGAAACGGCAAGCTTGGGCATTTTGTCCTGATTCTGACTTTACAGATATGCACAGACTTTACAGATATGCACACACCCCATGGTCTGCAAGGCCCAGGCAGGGAGTCAAAGTGGTTTGACAGGTCAGAGCACACAAATGCACACACCAGTCCTAGATAATATTAGCACAGGTGGCCGCCAGCCTGCAGAGAGGGGCATTCCCTCAGAGGTAAGCAGCCCTGGCCTGATCACTTGTTAGCTAGCTTTCACTCAGTCTTCTTTGTCCTTTGCTTATGCTTTTCTCTTGAACTAGGAAAGTGATGGCAACTGGTTAGAGACTCTTCTGAGCAGATCTAGAAGCAGACTGGGGTATTTCACCTGCCCCCAGAAAATCTCTCTGAGTGGATTTCATAATGTGATCAGTTGAACTCCGTAGGCTGTGGCTGGCAGCGCCTTTGTCCACAATATAACAGTATGCTCTATTTCCTACCTGAATGGCTTGTTCCCTGCAGATGTTCTCAAACACATAAAGGCAACCTCTTGTTCAGAGGTATGGATTGGGAGGAGTTGCCTAAGCCATTGTCTTTTAGAATCTGCCTGCCCTTCCCAGCCTGGCTTTTCCCTGACACTCACAGCTCCTATGGAGAAGCTCCTCAGTTGTTAGCAAGGCGCTCCGAGCTCCCATAGGCTCATCTTTTTCTATCTTGCAGTCATGACCTCCTCAGCTCTGAAGCAGCAGGAGCTTGACTTCCATCCAGCCCCGTCTTCTCAGAGAACTCCTTACCAACAGACTCAGGATCTGAGGCTGTCAGAGAACTGAGAAGCCCACAGTACTAAAGTTTCTGTGGAGTACAGGGGTCCAGGACTTTCAGAAGAATCCTGGTCCTGAGCTGCTAGATGAGAGGACCATGCTTGCTCAGGGGCTGTAGCACCATTTTGATTATATTTCAAAGTTTATGGGCTGGTGGAACCTAACTACCAGCGATGATGCCTTTGTATGAGAAAATGTGCTGTGTTCCCTCCACCTGAAAAAGCTCTCAGAGCTCCAGGCAGTGCTGGAGCCATTAAATCTTAAGCTTTCAGTCCGGCTGGGTTGAAATCCTACTCCCACTACTACCACCTGCTGCCTAGTTAGTACTCTAGCTGGACCTTAGTTCTCTCCTGTGTACAATGAAAATCACAACCAGATCATTGGATTGTTGTGAGGGTCAAAGAAAATGCACGTGAAAGTCAATGCATAGTACTTAATAAACCATGACTCATTGAAGTTCCCTGTTTTAAAGTAAGAGACTAGTGATCTCCTTACAGTATTTCCCCACAAAACTCTTGGAAACAGATAGTGTCAAAATAGAGATCTTGGGAGTCAGAGGATGGGTTCTGGTCCTGGCTTTGGCCTTGCTCATTTATGACCCACTTCACAATCTCTCTGGACTGTGCTTTTTCGATATGTAAAACAAATGCAATCAGTGATTTCAAAGGCCTCCTGACCACTCAGAGGTATTGGATGGGAGAAAACGGAAGAGTCGAACAGACCCCTTTCTCCTAGACCCTGCAAGAGAATTTATCTTTACTGGGGCTCCTCTGTGTGCTTTCATTTGAATGAAAGGTTTTGCATTAAAATAAAGCACTCAAAACCTTCCGATTAGAAGATCTTTCCTTACTAAATACTAAGGAAACAACTAGGTCTTGCTCTCTGCATTGAGTACCCTAATGTAAAAACTGACACTCACAGGAGTTAAATAAAAATTTGAAGGGCGAAAAGCAATTGTAAAAGACCTAGGGTTAGAATACTAGTATCTCATTGGTAGTATGTTGAACGACACTGATTGTAACAAAAGCATGTTTTCTCGTCTCAAAGTGCCAGATGGTGGATTGTTCCTAATAAAATAAACGCATATCCAATTGCCAATTTGTGTGGCTATACTTTTAGGAGAACAGACAGCTGAAATTGATTGAACTTTGTAAGTCCTACGTGATACTGGTAATGAAATACAAGTCATTGGCATCATGCCAAATGTGACTAGACAAGGATATGTGTGGTTGGTGAGATGTCCATGTGGATGAGGCTCTTGAACAGGACCTCACCTGTGTGTATTACCATGGATGCTATTGCCATGACTTCCACACTAAGGGCAGCCACTTGGTTGGTGACAACTGTTCAAATAGCTCTCAGTCTTCCTGCAGACTCCTTTTATTCTCCTCCTCACCTGTCCCTACTCTCCTCACAAGATACAGTACATGAAGGGTGAGGCATATAAAGAGGAAAGTGGGGTGGGGTGGCAGTCACCTAATCTGGTGGCAATGTAAGTAAGGATTAAGAGTGTAGGGGTGGAGTCAAGGCTGTCAATCTGGAGATATCCAATGAGACTTCTGTGTGAGCATGGCCTTCTCCTGAGAATTCTGGGAAATCTTGGTACTTCCTTCTTGGAGGCGGAAGACACCTCTATCTCTCTCTCTGTTACTCCCTGGGAAATATTGCAGAAGACAAGTCATATGGATACAACCAAACCTCTGAAATTAGAGAAGCCACAGAGAGACCCCTGCCAGCACTGAGATGCTTACAACGCCACTGGACCCAAAGACTTTCTACCCACTGGCTTGTGATCATCCTGCATTTGGCTTCATTCCATGTGTTTCGTGAGTCTGAAGAGGACGTTATAGATTAGTATTGGACATATGGGCTAATATAGGACTTATGGACCTGATCTGGACTGGGCTGGGATGTTTTCTCAATGCTCAATTCCTCTTGTATATAAATCTCTTTCTTATGCACATATGTGTGTCCATGGATTTGTTTAGCTAGTCTACCCAGACTAACACTGGTGGGTTACCAGAAAGGGTAAATTCATCCAAAACACCTGCGTGGTGGCTCTACTCACCATTTTTCTCCCGAATCAAGCTGTAACTTCAACCACAAACTTACCCTGAGAGGCCCAGCTAGAAGTTAGAGCTTCATTATTTAACATGGCAGACATAAGTCATGAGTGGCCACTACCAGTTTACATGTGGTCCAGTACATGTCAATACATGTTGTAGAATTCAAAACATATTAGATTTCAAAGACTGAGTACAAAAAATATATTACTCTTTATATATTGACTACATGTTGGGATATTTCTCATGTTGGTTCATGCTGTCTAGTGCGTTCATATATCTATTAACTTTATGTACAACAGAACACAACACTACTCAGCTCTCTCTGCAGCATCTTCACAGGCAGTGTTATGTGTAAGTGAATTGTTGCAACCATTCTGTTCTCTAGCTGATTGAGGGTCTTCCTCTTTTTTTGCTGACCTTCTATTTTCTGCAACGTGATTGGGTCCATCTGATAAAATCGATGTGAGTGAGATGATAAAAGCAAGTGAGATGGAGTCTCAACATCTTCACTTATAAGGAGCATCCTGAATACGCATTCCAAGATCTATTTGGATCTTTTGGTAGTCCATGGAACACTCCAGTGCATCAACTTTTCTTTGATCTTCCTTATTCAATGGGCAGCTTTTGTAAGAATATGAGGCAATTAAAAATATCATGGTTTGTGTCAGAAAAACCCAAATCCTATAAGTGACATTTTTGCTTTTTAATACTTAAGAGAGGTGTTTTCCAATAGATTGCTGTGTTAGACAGGGTTCTCTAGAGACACACAACAGGACACTTATGATTATATATGTATATATAACATAATAAATAAACAACTAATTAGTCCACAGAGAAGTACAAATGGCTCAGTGCAAATCACTTCCATAAGACAGATGGAAGTCCTTCAACTCCTGAGGGCTGCTGGGTGCAAGTCAATGAAGCAGACAGCTGAGTTTTCTGCAGAGCAATACAGGCAGTCTGGCCACAGGCAGCAAATAGCAGGGCAGGTCAATAACAGCCAGCTAAATGACAGGGTCCAACAGCCCCCAGCTCAAGTGATGTACACATCATCAGTGTGGCGAAGCAGGTCTTGAAGGAACCTCAAACTACAGTGACACAGTCCATGGGTTGGGTGCTCCAGAGGTAGTGTAGCTTGAAAGTTGAGGCAGAGAACTAGCTAAGGCAGCCACACACTGGTCTGATCACCAGAGGGCAAGAGACATAAAGGCAAGGCTCACCAAGCCATTTATCTCTTTGCCCTTCCTTTAGATTGCAACTTTATTAACCCTGCATGTGTTTATTGGCCAAGTTGGCACAATAATCCTACCTATCACAATTCACCCCTTGCCAACTTGGCAC
>NW_022111324.1:86191558-86199150 GCF_000313985.2 Echinops telfairi | reverse complement strand
GATTGGGAATAAAAATAAAAAGTATATGTGATCTATATTATAATTTTATTAGATAGTGCTGGTCTAGAAAGAAGTCCAAATTGACCAGTATAGATGAATTTGGCAAATGTTCACTGAACATTTTCTTTGCTCAGGCTGTGTCAGGCAGAGTGGGGAGGCAAGACAATGCAGCTTGCCCCAGACAGATGAGGACACTCTGTCTGAGTGATCAGAGGCGGTAATTGTTCTGTTGGCTGGGTTTAGGGAGCAGCAATTCCTGGGCATTCCTCTTTCTAAGAATGTCCACCAGGAAATGTGCTTTATACATGTCACAGGGATCTCCAGTGGGTTCCACAGTAGTTGCAATACTCCATATAACTAACTGTCAGTGTCTAAGACAGGCCGTTCTGGTTAGAAGTCTGAGGACACTCTGCCCTCCTTTCTCAGTGGTTCAGTGACCCACTTGTGGTGATCTGTCTTGCTACTGTCAGGTCGAGCGAATCATCTCCAAGAAATCAGGCTGTGGGTTTGGGAGGTGGTGGGGAGGGGGTGGCAATTGTGTAGGAGAAAGGCCCGGCATGCAGTGGATACACCTCCAGTATTGTTGACTCGATGGAGAGTCAGAGAGAGGGAGCTATGGGGAGGGAAGGAGAGATAAAGAGATGGAAGACAAGAAGAAAGAGAAAGAAAAGTTGTCACTAGTTTCCCCAGGAAGGTCAAGCCTCCTTTAGGGTAATGGAAGCTGGGATGAAGTTGGCCTCAGTAAGTGAGCTGTGGTTTCTCTACTGTTCTTTCTCTCTCTTCCTCCTTTCTCTCTGCCTCCCTCCTTTCTTTTTCTCCTTCTTCTTCCCTCCTTCCTTCCCTTTCCCTTGTCATCCCTTCCTTACTCCCAAGCCTGAGCCACAGAGCTCCCAGTAACACAAAAGTAGAAGATAGGATCCAAACTTTCCTCTGTCTTCACTTAATCTGCTTCAGACCCCCCACCAGCTCAGTTGTAATTGAGTTAGTCCTGGAGTGAAAGAGCGGTTCAGAGGTGTCTGAGTGTGATTTATTAACACGTGGCAGAGCGGGGATTGCAGGTCAAAAGGCAGAAAAGAAAGGTCTGTGGGAACACCGGGCGGAAGGAATGCCCTTTGGGTCAGCAAAGACGGAGAGAACTCCCCTTCCTTAGCCTTCACACGGTGTTCTTGTAGTGTTCTAATTGCAGACCAGACACCACTAGGGGACTAGAAAATCAGCAGATTTCAAAAAGCATTTTAAAAATGAGGGGTTGGTTATGGTGAGAATAAAATAGTTGTAGTAAAGAAAATATTACTTTGTGAAACTTTTGTTTAAATATATGTGAGTGTATGTAGCAAAAATAAAAATGCTTAAAAAACCCCACCTGTGAGTCATGAACTAAATGTTTGAAAAGCATCCCGCTCCTGCAGCAAACTGCTCTCAAAGTTGAGTGCTTGCAGGGTCTAGGATCAGAAATGTCCAGGATGACTGCCTAGAAAGACGTGATTGTTGGGCAAGAGGAGTTCTAAAAGGAAGAGGCCAGGAGAGCAAATCCGGAGGAGGTTAGGACAGGAGATTCAGGGACGTGGATGACTGGCCATTTGGTAGAAAGAAGTAAAGCAGGGAAGTGGAAGACAGGAGAAGAACATGTGTCCTGACTGAGTCATGAGAGTCCAGGAGCTGGGTCATCCCAAAGACTGCAAAGGTCCAACCGTGTTGTTGCTTTGTCCCCATGGCATCGGGCACTGGGGCTAGCCCACAGCAGGCACTTTTTGATTCTTACTGAGTGTGTGAGTGAGTATGAGAGTGTGGGATGTGTGAGCGTATAAGTGAGTGAGTGTGTGATGGAGTGTATGAATGAGTGAGTGGGTGGGCAAAGGAATGATTGGATGAGTGAGTGAGTATGAGAGAGTGAATGTGTGAGTGAGTGAGGAAAGGAAGGCCTCTTGGAGGGCAGGTCCAGCTGAGGCTCTTTCTCCCTGGGTGTTGCCAAAGACTACCTGGGAGGACAAAGATGGGGACGGTGTGCTTGCAACACTTCATCCTACACCAGAGGAGACCACAGACCAAACCTGCTGGTATCTTTGCATTAATTCTGACTCACAAAGGCCCCATTGGTCAGAGTCAAACTGCCTCGTAGAGTTTCCAAATCTTTATGGAAGTAGGCTGCCATATCTTTCTCTCTCAGAGTGGCTGGGGGTTCAAACCACTGAACTTTGGCTTAGTAGTTGAGTGCTTTACACAATGTACCACCAGGGCTCCTTTAGAGTAGACCAGCAGTGGGCAGTTTCGCTTCAGCCCAGGTAAACTTCATAGAACATAGCCTACTTATTTTACTAAAAAACAAATGAATGAACAAACAAACCCAGCTTACTCTTTGGCCTTACAGCTTTTATGTTGTTATCTTAGTCAAAGGTAACATAATGAGCATTTTGGATTCATATAAACGAATTTGTTCTATTTCTTGATACCCTTTTCACGTACCCCTCACCCTTTTGGTTGCCATTATCTTATTCTCATTAAAACCAACTAGATAAATATCTGTGGTACATTTAGTGAGAAAACCCGGAACAATGAAATTCATTCTGGTTGAAATGCAGTTTAGGGGAGTGGCTACCCTAATCTCCTAAAAAGCAGAGATAAGGCGAACACGTGGCCTCTGAATGCCAGCATGGACTGTAGCTCCGAGAGACTGTACTGCCTCTGAGATGAAGAATCCATTTCTGACCCTCAGCACTCTGGTAGAACTCGCAGGATGTTACGAGAAAGCAGAACTTTATCTCCAACATGAATTTTGAACAAATAAAAAATAAAAACAGGCATTATGCTGTTTGTGTTCAGATTGTGCAGAGCAGGCTATTTCTATATTAATAGACACTCATCCAACAGGTTAAAGATACCATTGGAATTCAAATGGCTCCAACCTCAGGGCCAGCCCAGGGATGGGTTATTTAAGTGCAGTAAGTAAGTGCGGTGAAGAAGGCTGATGGTGCCCGGCTATAGAGACCTATAGCGTCTGGGGACTTAAAGTCTTGAAAGTAAACAAGCGGTCATCTAGCCCAGAAGCAACAAAGCCCACATGGAAGCAGCACACCAACATGTGTGATCATGAAGGGCCAAAGGGACCAGCCTTTAAACACCAAAGGCGGGGAGAAAAGTCATATCCTTGTCAATGAGGGTGGCGCGTGATGGAGACCCAACGCCCATCTCTAGACAACTGGACATACCTTGCAGAGGGGGAGTGGGGAGATGAGTTACTTAGGGTACAGTATAGCAATAATGAAACTCACAACCTTCCTCTAGTTCTTGAACGCTTCCTCCCCCCAACTACCAGGACCCCAGTTTCGCCTTGCAGACCTGGTTAGACCAGATGATGCACAGCGGTGCGGATGGGAGTTGGAAGCGCAGGGAATCTAGGACGGAGGAGCCTCTCGGGACCGGGGGCGACGGTGGCGATACCAGGAGGGAAGGGGGAGGTAGCAAGGGGGAATGGATCACAGGGAGCCGCGTATGGCCTCCTCTCTGGGGGACGGGCACAGCGGGGTGGGTGAGGGGAGGCGCCGGACAGTGTAATGCAAGATACAAGAATAATTTATAAATTATTAAGGGTGCATGGGGGAAAGGGGAGGAGGAAGGGAAGGTGGGGGGGAAGGAAAATGAGCGGATTCCGGGAACCCAAGAAGCAAGAGAATTTTGGGAATGATGAGGGCAACAAATGTATAGATGTGCTTTACACAATTGATCTATGTATTGTGATGAATTGTATGAGCCCCAATAAATTGATTAATTAAAAAAAAATAAATAAAATGTTAAAAAAAAATATAGTCACATCTGTAGCAGAATTTTAAAAGAATGTATTCCATCAGTTAAAAAGCTCTACTTTTTATTTATTATTTCCTGCCAATACTATTTTTTACTCCCAAATCTTGGGGGGACAGGTCATGGAAAGCAGTGATAGCAATGAGGAAAAATACAGGACATTTCAATCCATGAGCACCCTTTAGCCACCCTGATTATTTTGGTATTGCTTTCTGCTCTGGAATACTGGAAAATTTTGGCGTTTTCTTCTTTTATGTACAATACTGTAATGTATGGAAATGGTCTAAGGATGGAAAGGATCTAAGATTGATGCTTTTCTGGCTTGCAGTGCTTCTCTTCCCTTGGCTCAGAGTTTATTTCCACACACAAAGCCACTGGCCACTGCTTCTTGCCCCAGAATCTGTCTCCTGCAGCCTTTCTTTGCCTTGGTTTACTCTCATGGCCTCAGGAAGGAAACACTCAAATAAGCTCCAACCTTTGCAGGACAGGTAGAAAGAGAAGGGCTTGAATAGGCCCATGAAGTGTAGAAGATGGCAAGTGGAGAATATTCTAACCTCTATTTCTCTCTTTCTCTGTTTTTCAAAGCCATTTGATTGGGGGTTAATACAGATGGCATATCATTCCGTAGTTCAGTCACATGGAGCGGTATTGGACAATTGATACCACAGTCAGTTTCAAAACATTCTTTTCCTTCTTGAACTCCTTGATATCATCTCCCTTTAACACCCCCCACCCCAACCCTTATTTTACTTGTTGTCCCTGTAGGTTAATCAATCTTGGGTTTCATATGTAGATAAACAGAAAACCATGTAACAAAAATTCAAGAAGGTGACCCCAGTGGCATAACACATATGAGATAAAATCCACTATGTACACACAGAAAACATATAGAAAATGTTGAAAACCAGATCAGGCCGGACATGCATCAGAGGGTGGGGCTGGAGGTGGTGAGGTGTGGGGAAAATCAACTGACACATTTTTAACTGTTCAAGTCAGGTTTATCCCTTTGATCTTCTATACCCGTCTCTCCAATGCACACTGTTTAATAGCCCCTTTCCTCCCATCTCTTTATTATGGATCGAGGGAGATCACCGGAGGCTTATTTCCTATGTAGATCCCACAAATATATCATGTGCTCCCACTTTCATCCGTAACCTTCTGCAAAGATTCTCACAATTTAGGCTCTGATAATATTCCCTCCTTCAACTTCGGATTATATGCTTTATGATCATTTGGTGATGGATGTTGGTGTGCTTCTTCCATATAGACTTAGTTGACATCTCACATAGATGGTGTGGCAGATACATAATCTCCTGTCAACTTCAGTGAAGGGGTGGAGTCTAGCCTGTCAATGAAGTCATAGCCATTGAAGCCTCTGTGTGGGCATGGCCTTCTCCTGAGGATTCTGGGAACATCTGTCTTCCTCTCTGGAAGCCGGGCACACTCCCTCTGCTACACATTTCTGTTGAAAAGCCACATGGGACTATGCTGATAGCCCTAGCATTGGAGGAGTCACATGGAGACCCACGCCAGCTCTGAGATGCGTCCACTACCACTGGATCCACAAGACTTTCCATCCACTGGCCTGTGATCTTCCTGCATTCAGCATTATTGCATGTGTTGAATATGTCTGACAAGGAATTTATAGACTGGTATTGGACATATGGGCCAATATCGGGTGTATGGACTTGATCTGGATTGGCCTGGGATGTTTTCTTAATATACAATTACTTAATATACAATTGTATAGAATAATATACAATTCTTAATATACAATTACTCTTGGATATAAAACTCTTGCATACATCTGAGTGTCTCTGGATTTGTTTTTCTAGTCAAGCCAGATGAACACAGATGGCTGCCAGCCTTTCTCAATATCACCATGCTGCTTGCGGCTTATAAGCACAGGGTCATGCTGCTCTTCCTCCCCCATGGTGCTCTGATGCAACACGTGAACTGTATGTGCTGACTTCCATAGAGTGTCAGGTTCTCCTCTGGACCTGGCAGGTCATTATGGAGAGGGTATGCTCTGGGTCCCATCTGAGGACTCACTCACTGTCTCTCTGAGGGCACTCTAGTTCAGAGGTTAGGAACATCTGGCCCTCTGGGCATACTGAATCAAAAGACCAAACTGACTGCTATCTAGGATTGCCATTCATGACCACCCGCTAGGACAGGGTAGCGTAGAACTGCCCCTGTGGATTTCTGAGGCTGTAATTGTTTATAGAACTAGAAAGCCTCATCTTTCTCCCAAAGACTGGCTGGTACTTTTGAACTGCTGACTGTTTGGATTGAAGCCCAAAGCATAACCACTCAAAATTGCCAATACCAGCTAACATCACACATCTTACCAAAGAGTAGCAGTTCTGTCCTTCCCATTCTTGATGCTGACTCACAAGGATCCGAAAGCATAGGGTGGACTGCCTCTGTGAGTTTCTGAAACTGTACCTCTTTACAAAGACGAGAAATCCTCATCTTTTTCCTGCAGAATGGCTAATGGTTTCAAACGGATGACCTTGTAGTTAGCAGCCACGTGTACAACCACTATGCCACAGCGCTCCTACAGGCATCACATTCGGGGTGAGTTTGACCTGAGAAGGAGGTTATAAATCTCCATACGGCTCTTGACAGGAAAAAAGTTCCCCAGCCCTGCTAGTGGAACTCTTCTTGCCCAACAATCAATTCTTGCTAAGTAACCATTTCTTCTGAGCTGAGCCCCGAAAGGAACTGTATTGTTCAAGCAGTCTGATGCACAATCCACCCCATTGCGACCCTGTTTCTTATCTTGAAGAGTGGTGCTTGGCAAGGCAGACTCTCTTTCTCCTTGTTGGTTATGGTGGCTCCCACACCTGCAGGTGGGCCTGGCTACCAAATGACTGAAGAATGCAGGAAGGACAGGAGGCTGACAGGGTCTGAAGTTGGGGCAGAGCAGGACCAGAAGCTGCTAACTCTGGGAGGGTTGAGCCTGAAGGGCGCTGTGGCCCAGTAGGGGAGTGAAATGATAAGCAGAGAGGCCCAGAGCTCTATGAGCGGTACTGGGAAAGCGAGGAAGGATGGAGGAGACAGACTGGAGGCTGAGTGAAGGTGCGGTGAGAGGAAGGCCCAGGGAACCAAGAGGTGCTAGGGAAACCAGAGGACCAGTGTCTTTGGACACTGATGCTTGAGGTCCTCAGAGCTGCATGGGGAGTGATTTCACGCCAATAAGAGTAGAATTGAAAGGGCCAGACAGAAATAGTTCATCCTTTTCAGGGATTGTGGTAGCTTAGAGAAGGTTGAGGTGAGTGGGATGAAACTAGGCAGCAGCAAGAAGGCCTTGGGCTCCTTAGAAGAACTGGGGTCCAACCATCAGCTGCCTGATGAAGTGGAGAGCCCTGCCTTAGCAGCGCTGCCTCTGTGGATGCACTACAGATAGTGGGCAAACCGGATTAAGATGGTCTACTTTCCTGAGAGTGTATCCTTCAATGCTATTTCCACCTCCCCATTCAAACTTGTTAGGATCTATAATTTGTTCTACTGCACAGGTGATGGAGCTGAGGCTCAGCGATGGTCAGTGAATTGGCCAAGGTCAAAGAGTTTGCAAGTTGCAGCTCTCAGACTCAACCTGAGATTTTGGAAGCTAAAGATGACTCTAATGTGTCACAACACTACCTCTTGCACATTGTGCGGAATTGGTAGACTGGACCAGCCAGTGTATAAATCCTGCCTCATGATATTAAAGCACACGATACTGTGGCCCTACTTTCTAGAGCAGAGTGATATGACCCCTCTTCAGGGAACTCTGGGACTAACCTATG
>NW_022111324.1:86188605-86190367 GCF_000313985.2 Echinops telfairi | reverse complement strand
TGGCACTGCCCAACGTTTTCAGACGATCTGTTTGCAAGGACAGGCCTCCGGTCTCCCCTGAGACGGAGTGGCAGTGACAGATGTTCTCATCCCAGTCACTGCTCTCCTTGGCCTGGAGAAGCAGGAAGAAAAGAACGAGGACCGGTGCTCCCATTTTCCATGCTTTGGCTGCTTGGCAAACATACTCTAAAGTTCCCTTTTGTTTAGCGTCAGCAAGTCACACCAGGAGGGAAAGATTAACCAGAATGGATGAATCATGCCATGTTTCAAGGCAAATCACTCCTGTGCTGGCCACCTTGGCTTACCTTGCAAATGCGCATGAGTCTGGCATTGGCAGGAAGGTCAGGCTCTGGCCACTCCGGGAGGTCACTAGCTCCCAACAGTTCTCCTTGACCAGGCCTGACCTGTTTATCTGTGTTCTCCTGGAAGCCTATGTTCACTAAGCAGTATTGTGAGGCCCTGGTGCTGTAGTGGTTGCGCACTGAGCTGTTAATTGCAAGGTCATGAGTTCGAATCCAACATTCGCTGCACGAGAGACCGACAGGACTTTCTACTCCTTTTGTAAAGAGTCAAAGTCTCAGAAACTCAAAGGGGGAAGTTCTACTCTGTCCTGTAGGGTCTCCAGGCATCAGACTCATCTCGATGGCAGGGAGTGTGAGATGGCTCTTTGAACTGACCTACAGTTGGCCACCACGCTGACATGACATACATTTACCATTTTATATTTCTCGATGACTCCAAACTTGTAATCGCTTTAAAACCACTAGTCGATAACATGCCCCAACCCGAACCAAACTCGCTGCCATGGAGTCAGTCCGGGTGCAGAGCGACCCTATATAGCACAGGGTGGAACTGCCCCGTGGGATTCTGAGATTTTTGCTCTTCAAAGGAGTAGAAAGCCTCATCTTTCTCCTAGAGAGCAGCTGGTGGTTTAGAACTGTGACTTTGCAGTTAGTAGCCCAGCGCTACAGCACTGGGACTCCCTTGCCCACCTTAGAACATAAGGAAGCCCAGAAGGCACAGTCCAGTGGGGTAGCTGGGCTGCTCAGTGACAGGTTCGAAAGGACCAGTTGCTCCATGGGAGAGAGATGGGGTAGTCTGCTTCTGTAAAGACTGGCACCCCGAAAACCATTGGGAGCAGTTCTATTCTCCTTTATAAATATGAATTGGAATCTACTTGGCTGCAATGAGTTTAGAAGACTTTAATTCCAGTCGAACTTATTGTCTCCCCAACCCCCTGTCAGGGATACTATTTTTACATTTATGAGAATCTCTATCATATCAGGCACTGTTAGGCATTTTATGTTCTTTTAAAATCTAAAGGTCACAATATCGGAAATATATATTGTTCTTCCCATATTCATTTATTTATTTTTGGGTGGAGAGGTGAAGATATCTGCGTTAGTCCGGGTTAACTAGGGAAACAAATTCATTGACACTCATATATGTGTAACAGAGAACTTTATACAAGAAGTAATTAAGCATCAATAAGACATTCCAGCTCAGTCCAGATCAAGTCCATAAGTCCGATATTAGCCCATATGTCTGATACCCGACTATGAAATCCTCTTCAGACTCACACAACACATGCAATGATGCTGAATGCAGGAAGATCACAGGCTGGTGGATAGAAAGTCCTGTGGATCCAATGGCAGTGGACACATCTCCAGGGCTCTGGCTGCCATCAGCATGGCTCCATGTTCCTTGTCAACAGGAATGTGAAGCAGAGAGAAGAAGTGGCACGCTTCTTCTGATAGCAGAA
>NW_022111324.1:86187433-86188505 GCF_000313985.2 Echinops telfairi | reverse complement strand
CATTGACTATGACCTAATTGTCAGGCTAGACTCCACCCCTTCACTCAAGTTGACAGATTATGCAAGTGCCACAATATAAAAAAATGATCTATCTTGTCCAAAGTTAGTCTGTTTGAATGTGACAGAAATTGTCTCAACCCACATCAGCCTAATGAGAAAGCCTGTGAGGCCCAAGGCCTCCTTCCCAGAAACAATTCTTTGTGAGGACAATTTCAAACTTCAGGAGCATGGGAGACCCTAGAGGCAGTGCCCACAAACATAGCACTGATATATGGAATAGGTCAGCACCCCTTGCTGACGAACAATGAACCAACTGCCATCAGCTCTGTGCCATGGAATCAGAGAGCCACTGGCCCTGGTGGGCTTCGAGGCCATGTGTATTCACCCCCCTGCTGTTCTATGACTTAAGCAACAACATGTTGTACGGTCTACTCAGCTTAATTCAAGCCCATATCAGAACTATTACAGCAACTCCTCCCCAACTTCCAGTCTCCCACATTTGAGTGAAGGCTTTAATTATCTGGTTGTTTTTCCTTCCACAGCCCTACAAGTCAAGGTCTTGATGGAAAAATACATCAATGAAGTGGTCCTGGGAAAGAAAACCAAATGTGATCTAGCTTCTCTAATTGCGATATTTAATCCGAGGGTCAGAGAAAGGTGTGAAATGACACCATGATACAACATCAGCAACAGACAGACTGTGGGAAACTCCACAGGACAAAGAGGCTGAAAGTGGAGGAGCATTTCTTCAACAACCACTTGCAAAGAAAATAGGGATAGAGAGAAAATTGTACAGGTTCAAAAAGACTTCAAAGACATCTCCAAGAATCACAATATGTGGGCCGTGTTTTGAATCCTAAGTTCAAAGAATGGACTATTAAAAATTAGACAATTGGGGGAAATGGGACCTGGGTATATTATGAGTTAAAGGATTTGTAATTTTTAAGGTGTGAAATATTATGATTATATGTTTTATGAAGCAATCTGTAGTTTTTAGTGATAATATATTGAACTACATATAGGATGATCTGATATCTGGTGCTTGCATCAAAATAATCTGAGGGTAGAAAGC
>NW_022111324.1:86172314-86187333 GCF_000313985.2 Echinops telfairi | reverse complement strand
AAGCAATCTGTAGTTTTTAGTGATAATATATTGAACTACATATAGGATGATCTGATATCTGGTGCTTGCATCAAAATAATCTGAGGGTAGAAAGCAGTTGCTTGGCGTGACAATGAAATATGTTTTTCCATATATATAGCATTAATTTTTAAAGCCATCAATGTTGGGGTTTTGATCATTTTGTCTATGCCTGAAAACTTTGAAAATAAGTCAATTTGTGTCTAAAGTAGGATGAGAAGAACATGGTGCCTGGGTGCAGTTTGTCAAGGTGGGGTTTGCTCTAGTGTTGCCCAATAGGAGTTTAATTAGGTGGGACAAGCCCAATTTGAAAGCCTAACTCATTGATCCCAATGAAGGACGTAATTAGCTTTTAGGGCAAAGAGGAGAATACTGGAAAGTGATTATCAGCACAAAGGCTGATAATGAAAGACATTTCACAATTTGGAAATTAGTATTTATTGGCTACAATTCAGAGAGGAAAGGACAGTCCAATGGTAGGAACCTCACCTTCCCAGTGAGAGACTGGGTTCAACTCCTGAGCACTGAACTTAATGTGCATCCACCACACAGCTGCCTGTGGTGCCTACAGCGTCAGTGTTGCTACAATGCTGAGCAGTTTTCAGTAGCACGTCCAGATTAAGAGAGAGTAGGGAAAAAGACTGAGATCCACTTCTGAAAATGTCCCCATGAGAAGAACCCCATGGGATCACAATGGTACGATCCAACAGTGATGGTGGGTACAGCAGAGAATCAGGAAGCATTTCATTGTATTGCATGTGGGGAGCTCCATGAATCTGTGCCAACTTGATGTCAGCTGACACAACAACAACAAAAGCTACAATTCATGTACTTCTAGAATTAAGGCTAGAAGAAAGTTCATAAACTTTCTTCCAAAAGAATTTTAGGCTAAAGGGTAATGCCGAAACACAAGGATATGAGATGTGAAAATGCAAGAGGGAGATAATGGATGGAAAGGAAGTACTGACTCTGAAACATGCTTAGGCCTGTGCTCCTGGTTCTGAGCCTCCATTCTAGCCAACGTGGTTTTTGTATGCATACTGGGGACTGCCCATCTACCCTGTGGGCTAGCCAATTTGGTAAGGTTAGTGCTTTATGAAACAGGTTCAAGAACTGAGATTACCCAAGAGTTTCAAGGAAAGCCCTGCCATCTGCCAATAACAGCTTGCCAAGAAAACCAAGAAGGACTATAGAACCTGCACGTTCAAAAGCAGAAGTGTATGTGAGTGCACGTGGACTTGCACTTTACAGCAAGGCAGAAGCTGTACACTGGTGAGTATCATCCAGTCAGGTCCTGCCCTCCCTTTCTTCTGGCTTTGTCTGGTCCTCATTTTGGGGTACCCCCAAGCATGGGCAGGGGACAGAAATGGCCAAATACCTCAGTGGTGAAATTCGAGAGGGAAGAGGCCTATAGGTGGCCCCAGCTTGCAACGGTTACAGTCTATGACTAGACAGCATGGACACACCGGGGTGGTGGCAAGCACTTAGGCTCTAGGCTTAAATCTCAGCCTGCTTCTTATTGCCTTTACCCCTTGTGACATTTACTCCTTTTCCTCACTGCAATGCTATTTCTGTGGTAATTTATATAACTTGCCTGGCTCGGTGTTTTGGATAGAATAAACTACTTTTAGTCATTGTTAGGAGTCCCCAGGTGGCCCAGACGGTTCAGTTGCTTAGCCACAAGCTGAAAAGTTAGTTCCTAGAATCCATCCAGCAGTGTGTCCATGGTAAAACCTGGCGATCTACTTCCAAAAGGGCCTCGCCATGGAAAACCCTGAGCACACGTGAGCTCGGCACACCTGGCACTGTCATGAGTGGAAGATAGTTTAGCAGCAACTGGGTTCATTATTGTTATTGCTTGTTACCTAGAGAAGTCTGTTCACACAAAAGTTAGAGACGTCCATGTACACATTTAGTGGAAATCCCTCTTCCCACGGTTATGATGCAAATGATTGTCACATTTCCAGGGTTGGAAGTTGCCTTGGGCAGGAGGTAATGAAGTCTGGCGGATAAAACTTGGGCTCCAGTGCCACACAGAAATTAAACCCTGAGTCCTTTCTTTTCTTCTCACTCATTATTAGGATTTGGATAAGATTTTCAGAACTTCAGATTGTCTCCTTGATCAAATCCAATTCTTTGGCTCTTCTGTGTGTTCTAAACAACCTGCATGTTCTAAGCAAACAACAAAGAGGTTTCTTTGGTGATTAAGTGCCTTATTTCAGTCCATAGTCTAGGAGAAACCGTAGTTCCCACTGCAGAGGAGGGCTGTAAGGTTTAACGAGAGACTGCTCTTTATGAAGGCTCTTGGCAAGCACTCCATGCATCACCTATTTCTTTAGAAATAAGAAAGATGAGAGAAACAAATAAATTAATACAACTGTTGTTTTCTGCTCTCCACTGTCAGTACTCATCATCATGATAAAAATTCGCTTAAAAGTGTTCAATATTTTGCATGGATCACATCCCATAGAGTAGTATTGGTAAAGAAAAGTCATCTCTCAACCTCCTTTCACCCCATTACAGGGAGATGCTGCTTATCTCATGCATTGTTAATGAAGTTCATGTACACTCAGAGGTTAGAGATTTGCTCTCAGGCTCTTGCTTTATTCATGCATGTCCCTAATCATGAACCAGAGCCCAGCTGTCATGAGGGGCAGCCACCAACTGACGTGAAGAGCTGGAGCCAGAAGCTTAGCCTGTCCTCCTCGATGGCACCCACTGGAGGGCTTTGCTGTTCACATGTCTGGATCCTGGCTTCTCTTTCTGTCACAGATTTACAATAGAGTAGAAGATCAATAGGCCTTCCCACAAGGATATGCAGCATGTTTCTTATTCTCAGCCACAACTTTTCATCAGTATTTGGCTGAGAGGTTTAGTAGACAGAAGTATGACCCAACTCCCCCCATGCCAGGGCAACAACAATGCTCTCATAAAGTCGCAGTGGGTACGTTTGGGCAATGAGGGAAGAGCAAATACAATAATTGGCCGAGCAACCCTTCTTAATCAGTGTGATTTTTCCTTCTTTGTAAACTGAAATGCAGTAGTCTGCATTTTTACCAAATTATTGACTGCTATCGTGGAATTGCATCAGTTCCTACTCATGGCAACCTTATGTACAGCAACGCAAAATATTGTCCATCCCTGTAACATCTTCACAATCACTGGTATATTTGAGCCCATTAATATCTTAAAACATTTGATTTTCTGTGTTTCTGAAATGTCAGTGAATTAAAAACTGGTTTTATTTTTAAAGCAAAAATAATTCATCCAACTATTTATTTTGTCATGGGGTTTCAAATTCTTATGTATTGGCAAAAACAGTTTTATAAATCTTATGTAATTGTTATTATTCTACAAATACTTAGTAGGAGCCTGCTCTGTGCCAGGCACTGTCTTAAGCACTGGGCAAAGAGGGTGAACAGATGTCCCAGCCCCTGTGGAGCAAGAGAAACAAGAAAACAAGTAAACAGACATAACCATGAACGGAGCTAACACCCACTGCCATTGAATTGATTCTGACTTACAGCAAACCTGTAGGCCAGACTAGAACTGCTCCTTAGGGTTTTGTAAATCTTTATGGGTGCAAAAAGCCTCATCTTTTTCTTGTGGAATGGCTAGTGGATTTGAACTGCTGACCTTATGGATAGCATTTCAGCACTTAGCCCTGTGTGCCACTAGGGCTTCTTAAAGCTGGAAGGGGTGCTTTAAAGGACAAAACTGGGTCCATGATATAGAATGAAGGAGGTGACCAAGTTGGAGAGGGTGCTTAGAGAAGCCTGCTCTGAGGAAATGGCATTTAATGAGAGCCTTCGACTTTTGATATATCTGCATTTTTTATACCACTCAGAATGTGGCTGTACAATGTTCTATTTTTTCATTTGGCAGTTGCTTATGCTTATATGAACTGGTTAGTCATATGTTTATTCCCAACTAAGGGCTGATTTTCTAGAATCAGAAGAGAGGAGGCAATGGGAGAGAAAGGCTTAGAGGAAACTACTGTTTGTTCCAGACCCATAAATCCACTGCCATCCAGTTGAATTCTGACTGAGAGACACCACAGAGAGCAGCGAACTGCCCACAGGACTTCCAGGGCCATGCTTGTTAGACTGTCCCATCTTTTCCTATGAAGCAGCTGGTGACTTTGAAGTTTCAGCCTTTCTGTTAGCTGCTGAGTGTTTAGCCACCGTGACACCAATGCTCCTAAAAATCCATGACATACCACGTACTAAAAAGACATCACCATGTTATTGCTTACCAAGAGCCTGTGGAGGCAGCATTGTTCTCCCCATTTACAGATGTTGAAAAGAAACTCTAGTGTTTGAAGACTTTAGTAAGGATTGGAGCCAGACTTTGTCCTAGATCTATCTCACTCTAAAGCCCATGTTCTTTCCATCGCGAGGGTGTGTTTTGCCAAACATTAGTCTCAAAATCTGCTCCAGGAGAAAACGTTTCCTGGTCAAGTCAATCTGGGACATACTGGATTCTACGTGTGCCTCCCCATCTTGTAGATTTACAATGCCCTTCATGGAAGAACTCTGAAAAGCCCTCAGTGAGACCAAACAGTTTCTTTAGAGAATCAGTTTTTCCCTATTCATTTAAATTCTAGTGTGTTTATACAGTAGAGAACTTTACAGCGGTCCTATCCTCTGGGGCAGCCAAGAGCCCTTGTGGCTACTGAATATAGCTACTGAAAGGTGGCAAGCCTGAATTTTAAAGACTTGGTACAAAAAGGAATGAAAATGATCTCATTAACAATTTTATATTGATATTTTTATATTACAATATAGAATTTCAGATTAAGTAAAATGTGTTACTAAACCTGATTTTACTTTTTTTTAAGACAAACAGGTGGTTACCAGAAAATTTGAAATTACACGCATGTTATTAAAATGCATTTGAACCAACTACATTTACACTTATAGCATTAAAATGCACTCACCCAATGACATAAACATGTATAAATTGCAGAAATACAATTTTACATAAAAGTCAAAGCAAGTTATAAAACAAGAAATGAAGTTTAAGACTTTAGTTTAAAGAGTTGCAGAATAATGGTATTAATGCCATTGTAAAGTATACATTGTTAATACACTGTTTGTATGAAAACAATGCATAGGAATAAGCCCCACTGGTCTGTTTTCTTTTTTTGTTTGTTTGATCTGCTTTTCAAACCTATCTGGTGACGAACCCTATCTACTTCTTACTCCTTTTATCACTCCGCTGAATAAGTGTTACTCAGAACATAGATTGAGAAATCCTGACCTAAAAATCTAATCTCTCTTGCTGGAATTTAAAGGATAACCCACAGAACAGAAGATAAAACGCTTTTTAAATAGCCTCAACATTTTTTCTACCTTATGTGTACAAAAGGGAGTAGCCAAAAAACAAAGACAAATTTCTTTTAAAAAATAAACCTTTAATTTACATATAATTCATATATCAGACACTTTAATAGTTTAATCATATTAAGAGGAACTGTGCAGTCATCATGAAGATCAATTCTAGAACACTTCTTTCTTGTATTCATTGTTGTTAATTCCCCATTTCCTCCCACCCTTCCCTGCCATACCCCTAGGTAAGTATCAATCCATTTAATCTCTCTATAGGTTTACCTATCCTGATTTCATACACAGAAAATCATAAAAAACACACACAAGAAGCAAGCATGCAAAGAAACCAAAAACCCAACAGCAGTGGTGATATAAAGCATCAAAAAACCTCCTTCGAAAAGAAAGCAGAAAACATTAAAACTGAAACAACTTTAAAATGAGTCAAAACGGAGATCAAATCATAAAGTATTATACTTTAAACTAACCTCATCTGCTATAATTGGCTTTACAATGTTCTGTCTGATAGCAAGGCTGTTCACATCTCTGAGTTATGTTCAGAAGGAATTCACCAGAGGCTTGATCTGTGTATGAACCCTGTAAATTAATTTTGGACTTTCACTGTCATCCATGGCCTGCTCTAAACTGGATATTCACAATTTAAACTCTGATACCATTCCCTTCTTCAGATTTTGATTTTTTATTTTCAATCCTTGGATCACACAGGCTGATGTGCTTCTTCCATGTGAATTTAGTTGTTGCCTCACTTAGATGACTGCTTGTTTTAAGACAAGCCTTAAAGACCCTAGATCAGCGGTTCTCAACCTGTGGGTCTCGACTCCTTTGGGGTCAAATGACCCTTACACTGGGGTCACCTAATTAATAACAGTAGCAAAATTACAGTTATGAAGTATCAATGAAAATAATTTTATGGTTGGGGGTCACCACAACATGAGGAACGGTATTAAAGGGGCGTGGCATTAGGAAAGTTGAGAACCACTGCCCTAGATGCTATTTTTCCTGACAGCTGTGCACCATCTGGTTTCTTCACCACACTTTGCTAAAGCACCCATACCAAGATACTTTTCCTGTACATGGATGAGAAAAAGCCCAAGTCACCGGTTAGTGTCCCAGTCCTTCCTTTCAGTGAGAGAACCAGCAGCTTGGGAGGCCAGGATACGAGCAGTGATGCTGGAGGGCCCTAAGAGGCGTAGTGAGCTCGAGACTGTGGCACTAAACTGCCTGGCATAGAGTCTTGTCAGCTGCCTTATTAGGCAGTCATCTGGGAGAATTGTATCTAACTCAATATGCGCATCTGTAAGATAGAGAAAATAGTCACACCGGAATGGGCGGCTGGGAAGATAAAGTCCCACTAGTGTAGTGCTTAGAAGAATACTGCAGACACAAGAACCACACTGTGTTTGTTAAATAAATTAAAATCGAATCCTGCCATATTAATTAGAGTCTACCCTTCTGTCTGAGGAACCCTGGTAGCATAGTAGTTAACAGGTTGGGGTGCTAACTGCAAGGTCAGCAGTTCGAAACCACCACTCACCCGACAGGAGAAAGATGATGAGGCTTTCTACTCTCATAAAGAATTATATTCTCAGAAACCCATTGGGACAATCCCTCGTCTGGCCAGACAAAACTGACTGGATGGCAGCAAATTTGACTCTTTGGATGCCTTTTTCTGAATCAACAAGCCCACACCAGCACCCCAGCCCTCTACTACCAGGATCCTGATTTTGTCCTTAGATGTCCCAAGAATTCTCAATGGTATCAGCAGACCGTGTGGGGCCAGACTGGTTTTCACACAGGCAGAAAGGAGGTTTTTAGTCTTACATTCCCTCTGAACTGGTCCCTGGAATTGGGTCAGTTCTAATGAATTCATTTCAATCTTCCACAAAGTAAAACATTCTGGATGTGTGAAAGTTCAGGCTGCTTCTGTGGGAACAATACATCTTGTACTTTCTCTTTACTCTTCCCAAGCATGTTTCAAAGGCTTCTTTTATTCACCCAGTGGGTTATCAAGAGTGCTAGCTTACGCACATAGTCATCGTACTAGTAAAACAGGCTGAGATCATTGAAAAGTGGTTTCGGTACTTTGTTTCCTCTTTCACATTTTCTAAAGTAACTCACCAAGACATGCAAATCAGACAACTGAGAACAGTATCGTTACTTTTTTCATTTTTTTGCCCCCACAAATCAAAAGGTGTTGCTACTCTCTACACTTGAATGAGCTTGCTCTTTTACTTACTTGTTAGTTGTAGGGAAATCCTGCTAATTTTTACTTAGTATGTGTAACTGAGAATCTATCATTCACACAAGGCCGGGGCTGACATTTATGATGTGGAAGGACCGTGTACTGGGGAATACGTGTGGCAAAGTGTAGAGTTCAAAATTTGGAATTTGGCTTGTGGATTGAACTCCTCTCGATGCCAAGAGAGGTTCTAGAGAGATCCTTAACCTTATTTGTAAAGTTAGGATAGTATTAGAAACATGTAATCTACAAAATTGTAGGGATTTGACCAGATAATGGAAATAAACAAACTTTGTAAACACAAAGCCATGCAAATAAAAATGGTCATTGCTTACAGTCATTGTTTATAGATAGTACATTTAAAAAATATACGTAGGGTTGGGAAAAATTAAATATTTAAAATAATATTATAAACTATGTAAGTGTGCTATTATGATCAATATATTAATAGCCAACCCCTTTTTAAAAATCTATTACCAGCTTCCTAATGACCTTTCACTTCTTTAATGGTTCAAAAAATTTTTAAACTAATGTAAGCACAGATTTTATAAAAAATCCTGCTGTCCTGAGAAGTTATCCTAATTGAACCAGCTATATAATTTGCATGGTCTAGACTCTAGTGCAATATGAAAACGCACGGTCCTGTTTAAAATTATTAAGAGTTTCAAGAGTATGGCAGCAGTATATTAAATCAAATGCAGGGCCCTCCTAAGCTCGGTGCCCTGTGGGACTGTGGTCAGAACTGACTTAGATCATTGGCTGAGGCCATAGGTTCTGAGCACTGAAGACAGGCAGAGGCTGAGTGCTAAGTGCTCCATATTAGCTAGAGGGGAATTCATCTTCTTCTGCCTCTTAGTTCTGATTCCGAAGATACTGAAGAAGCTAGTGTTTGGTCTGCTGTACAACTTCGATCCAGGTGTCTGACGTACGTACACAAGGCCCTGTGCCAGGCCCTCAAGGAGGATCTGATCTAGCGCACATGGAGGCAAAGGCGCACAGATGACTGCAGTATGCCCGGTGGAGGACTCTTCAGTAAAACGTAAAGTCCATGGGAGGGATAAATGAATTCTGATATGAAAGGAAAGGAGGAGCTCACACCGAGCACAAATGAGGACCAAATTGGAACAGAGCCTCCTTGCCAACCCCACTTATGATGGACTTCTCTCTATAGGCAAATGGGCTCAGAAAGAAGGCCCGGTCGCTGCTGCCCTCATCCTGGCTAAGCCCTGGACAGTTTGTCAGGAAGCTCACACGTAGAAAGGTGACGGGATAGGGGCAGCCGGAAAGAGAAGGAAGCTTCTACAGGAAAACAGCTCTTTTCTTTAGGCTTTAGTCAGTGTTTATAAGAAGAAGTGTTTAGTTTATTAGAGCTCAGTCACTCACCACCTGTTTGGTTGTTTTTTTTTCACCACCAGTTTTAAGGATTGATTTTATTTTTGAAGAATATGATTTTGTAATCGTGTATGGAGGCAAGAGGTAGCAGCCAACAACTGTAAGTAAAGCTTCCACGTGATCGCAGAGCCCCTCATGTTTTGTAATCAGAAAGCCTCTTGGTTGAATCTAACATAGATCCTAGTATGCGCATGCAACCAGTGGAAAATAAATTTGTGGGAGTAATGTTCACCCATAATTTATTTTCTTTTTGAGATGATCTATTTTATTTTAAAAAGAGAGACATAAAATACTTCACTGAAATACAATTTAGCAACTTAGATAAAAACTGAAAACTTCCATGATGGTTAAAAATTACTCTAGCTAGAAGATACAATGAAAGTAGACTCCCCTAATGAATCACGTGTGTAAATCGATCTCTTTTCCCCTTTGCTCACTTTTAGTTGTGAATCGGGTGAAGGCTATGGAGCAGACCATCCATTTTACATTCAATGATCCATACACACTCTGCTTCATCTCATTGATTGCCATCCCTTCCACGTAACGTCACACATCCAACTCTCTCCACGTGTTTCCTGTCTCTAGTCCTTCTTTCCTAACCCTTCTGAACTTTGTCTTTGGGTAGACGCTGCCCCTCTGATCCCAGATGGTCAACTGTCCTAGAGTGTGTTCTTCACTAGTGTCCTTGTTCTCCTTATACCGTTGGGTGGAAAATTGAGCTTTCGTGCTGAAGTGTGTTCCAGACCTGAGGGTTGACGAAGGGCCATTGTCGTGAGGGTTCCACCAGTCTTTATCCGACCAGCAAGTCTGGTCTTTTTCATGAGGTTGTGTTTTGTTACACATGTTTCTCCCACTCTTTCCAGAACCCTCAGATGCAATCCTTTTCGGAGAAGTTGGTGGTGGTGATCAGGCTTCGTCTTGCTCCTCTCATCTCAGCGTCATGGAAACTGATGTGTGCGTGGTATTTTAGTCATTGGATCAATTGTTTTCCATTTTTATCACTCCTCTTTTCTTTGGACAGGGAGAGACCAATAGTTGCATCTTCAATAGCAGCCCAGGAGCTTTGAAGACCTCAGTAGCTACTCATCAAAGTAGGATGTTGACCATTGTCTTGTGGGCTAGATTATGCCACTTGACTGTGGTGTCCCTGGAGACAATGGTCCTGAGGTCCTGGGCCTAGCAACCCATTCCTCCATTGTGTTTGAATATGACTAAGACATTTTCATAACGTTGACCCCCGTATGCTCCAACACATTCATTGATAAAGTTTACAGCAAAAGTAAAACCCATCTACAAATGTCTTCTGTTAAACGTATATATATTTGTGAGTGTACTCCCCCTCTTCCTCCCTCACCACCCCCTCCCACCCTAGCCTGCATGTCTATCCATGCATTTACTTTAGATCGCTGTTATGGCAGAATTATCTATATAACATTCTCTATCTCTGTGGCCTTTAACTCTCGCACTTCTCACAGTATCTTCTACTTACTGCCCGTGCCGTCATGTAAGTTCTTAAGTGAGATAATGTTTTAAACACACACGACCCTTGTCCTGTGTGGGCTGAGATGTTTAGTGCACAGAACTGAATCCCATCGGTGGGCTCATTACTCCATAACTGGGCATCATTAACATCCCAGCACCTCTCTTGACAATAGGCAACTTCACCAGTGGTATGGTTAAGATAATGAATATACACAGGGACAAATGAGAGCCATGTGACTACTGATTTGGTTCAAAATATCGACCATTGGTGTTTAGCCGTGGGCTCTGGCTGTCAGGGACAGTGTGTTTTCCCCCAGGCTGGTACACTCAGAGAGATGAGGGCCGGGGAACCTGTGAGAGCTCTGGATTTCCATGTTGAATTCAGCCTTCATTCCCTGCCTTCCTTCTCCTATAATTGTTAGAATGAATTGACTGATAGCAAGGAGAAGATTGGCCCCCAATTGTAAAGAGGATAGACAGGGTCGAAGTGATCTCAGTGTGCTGGCTGTACTATTTTCTTACTGCCAAATTTTGTTTCAAGACTTACACTTGTAACGGACACTGATTGACAGGTTCCAGATGCCTTTTTTTGTCACTGATGCTGTATGTCTCTATATGACTTCTTTACACCATGATTGCTTCTCTGAGGTGGTCAAGGTTCTCACCACCATTTATGGGTTCATTTATTCACTTTACAATACTCCAGAGAAAGTTCATTACCTATAGTGTGCTATACTTGGGGGATGGAAGTTCACAAGCGTTGGGATGCACAATCTGGGATAAGGGCATCATAATGAGCTTGTCCTAAATGAATTAAAAATACAATTCATATTTTTAAAAGTTAATCCATCATTCCAAGTGCATACAGTAATGTATTCCAATGCTCAGAACTTCCCATTTGGTTCTCCACTGGTTCTCCATTGTAGCACTGGGCATGCTCTACACTGACTGGGGAACACCTAGACTGGAACTGCGGCAGAGAAAGGAGGCTCCCAGTAGGAGGAGCTTACACGGCAGAGATGAAGACCAAAGAGAGTGATAAAAACATGGGGGGATGATCTCATGGCATGGAGAAGGAAGTGACCATACTTGCTTGTAAACCTAGTGGACAATCTATTCTGTATTAGAGTAAACCTGAATATTCAGTAATGCTAGGTGCCCTCAGGCCAATGCCTACTCACAGAATCTCTACAAAACATTGCCTAGTTCAGCATCATCTCACAATTGTTCGGATGTTTCAGCCCATTAATACAGACTCTGTGTTAATTTATCCCCTTGAGGGTATTCCTTTTATTTTTATTTTTCCTCCCTATCTTCTACTTTTCTAATCATGATATTCTCTTCCAGGGGTGAGTCTCCCCTGATAGCATGTCCAGAGTACGTAATATGAAGTTTGCCACTTTCACTTCTAAGGAACATTTCAGCTGTTTTAATTCCAAGGTACTTTTTGGTCCTTCTGGCACTTCGAGTTACCTTCAATATTCTTCCACACCATCATTCGAATGCATTGGTTTTTCTGTGGTCTTGCTTATTTATTGCCCAACTTCCACACGTATATAAAGTGATTGAAAATACCTGGCTTTGGTCAGGTGCATATTAGTCTTCAAAGTGACATCCCTGCTCCTTAACATTTAAAAGTATTCTTTTGCAACAAATTTGCTCGATGCAATATGTCATTTGATTTCCTGACTGCTGCTTGTATGAGCCATGATTGTGGATGGTGGAATGGTCTTCACCAGCAAGTGCTTCAAGTTGTTTTTGATTTCAGCAAGCAAGGTTGTGTTAATTGCATATTGCAAGCTGTTGATAAGCTTGCTCCAATCTTCCTGCCACATCCTTCTTTATAGTCCATCTTCTCAGGTTATTTGCTCAGTGTATAGATTGAATAAGTATGGTGAAAGAATACAACCTGACACAAATATTTCTAGGTTTTAAACCACATAGTATTTCCTTGTTCTATCTGGTCTATAAGCATGATGAATTTTTCTAGAATTTTCATTGTTCCCAATGTTATTCATAGTTTTTAGTCAATAAAAGTGACTTTGCATAGTCAATAAGGCAGAAGTAAACCTCTTTCTAATTTTCAACATTTTAGCCTTATTTGTTTTTTTTCAATGTTATCAGTTTTATTGACATATAATTCATGTATCATAAAATTCAACAGTTTAAACATATTAAAAAGAGTTGTACAACCATCACTACAACAAATTTTAAAACATTTTCTTTGTTCTTGTATTCATTATTAGCTCCCCATTTTTCCCCAACCTCCCTGCCATAATCCAAGAAATTATTAATCCTGTTTTTGTTGCTATAGATTTATCTACCCTGGATTTCATGTAAAGAAATACACAGAACTAAAACACAAATTTGCAATAACAATAATAAAATAAAACAGGAAAACCTCAATCAAAAAGAAAACAGAAATAATAAAAACTAGAATAAATTTAAAATGAGTCAAAAGGGAGAAAAAAATGAGGCATTAACCTAACTGCATCTACGTTGGTTCACATTTCAGTGTATTTTCTCTGATAGCAAGGCTAGTTACATCTCTGGTCAACATCAGAGGCAATTCTCCAGAGGTGTGGCAGTTACATAATCTGTTATCAGTTTGAGACTTGAGAGAAAAGGAGTCGAATTTAGCCTGTTGATTAGGTCATAGTTTGATGACCTCATTTGGAGGCCCAGTGGAGATAAATAGCTCACTGGAGGTGGGACACTGACTGACTCCCTGGAAGTCTTTGCAGCTGACAAGACACATGAAACTATGCTAGTGCCCTTGAGCTGGAGGAGCCAGATGCTTAAAGTGCTACTGGATCCACAAGAATTCCCACCCACTAGCTTGTGATCTTCCTGCATTTGGTGTCATTGCTTGTGTTTTGTGAGTCTGAAGAGGACTTCATAGATTGGTATCGGACATATGGGATAATATCGGACATATGGACTACATCTGGACTGGGATGGAATGTTTTCCTTTTTTATTTTTTTGGAATGTTTTCTTAATGTACAATTAATCTATTTATATAAAGCTCTTTCTTTTTTCCCCCCATTTTATCAGTGGCTCATACAGCTCTTACCACAATTCATACATACATCCATTGTGTCAAACACATTTGTACATTTGTTGCCATCATAATTTTTAAACATTTTCTTTCTACTTGAGCCCTTGGTATCAGCTCCTCATTTTTTTCTTTTTTTCATGTCTTACACTGACCGAGGTCTCCCTTCACCCACTTTTCTGTTGTCCATCTCCCAGGGAAGGGGTTATATGCAGATCATGGTGATCACCTCCCTTTTCTATTCCCACCTTCCCCTTACCCTCCTGGTATCACTATTCTCATTATTAGTCCTGAGGGGTTTACCTGTCCTGGATTCCCTGTGTTTCCAGCTTTCATCTGTACCCATGTACATGCTTTGGTCAAGTCAGATTTGTAAGGTAGAATTGGGATCAGGATAGTGGGGTGGGGGGAAGCATTAAATAATGAGAGGAATGTTGTATGTTTCATCGGTGGTATACTGCACCCTGACTGGCTAATCTCTTTCTGTAAGCGGATGTCAAATTGTCTACAAATGGGCTTTGGGTCCCCACTCTGTACTCCCGCTTATTCACATTGATATGTTTTTTGTTCTGGGTCTTTGATTCCTGATACCTGATCCCATTAACACCTCATGATCACACAGGCTGGTGTGCTTTTTCCATGTGGGCTTTGTTGCTTCTCAGCTAGATGGTTGCTTGTTTATTTTCAAGCCTTTAATACCCCAGATGCTATATCTTTTGATATCAGGGAACCATCAGCTGTCTTCACCACATTTGCTATGCACCCATTTTGTCTTCAGAGATTGTGTCAGGAAGGTGAGCATCATGGAATGGCGCTGCACTGGATGGTCTCACAGGAAGCCATGGTGGTGTGGCCCATTGTGGCTTGTGGTGCCTCAGAGGGCGTTTGGGGGTGCCTTCTACAACTGGAGTGCTGTGGTGGGCAGGTGGGTGTGCCCTTTAGGCGTAGAGAACTTCGGATGGTGGGTGGAATTGCACCAGTCAGCTAGATTGCTCTGTAGGTTGGGGAGAGGTTCCCACAATAGCGTCATTTGCTGGAGAGTGTTGGCAGAGCAGCCTTAGGCTGTGTGAGGCACTACAGCAGGTGAGAGGAAGTTCCCTCAGCCATGTGGGACTGTGGTGAATGGGCACAGTCTCCCCCAGCAATGTGGAATTCTGTGGAAGGCAGGCAGAGGTTCCGCCAGCTAAGTCGAGCACCCCAAAGGGTGGGCAGGATTTCTCCAAGCTGCTTAAAGGGCCTTGGAGGGTAGGTGTGAGGTTCCCTGCAGCGGAAGATGGGCGGGATTTCCCCAGCCCCATGTTGCACCAAAGAGAGCAGGTGGGCAAGATTTCCCCTAGCAGCTTAAAGAGCCTTGAAGAGTAGGTATGAGTTCCCCTGCGGTGGAAGGTGGGCGGGATTTCCCCATGACGTGTTACTCCACAGAGTGTGGAGCTCCATAAGCTGGGTGGAAGGTAGGTGTAATTGCCCTAGGTGAAAGGGAGTGG
>NW_022111324.1:86153405-86170649 GCF_000313985.2 Echinops telfairi | reverse complement strand
CTACCTGATCCCTTCAACACCTCGTGATCACATAGGCTGGTGTGCTTCTTCCCTGTGAGCTTTGTTGCTTCCGAGCTAGATGGCCGCTTGTTTCCCTTGGTAGCTGTTTGTTTTAAGACAAATCTTTAAGACCCCAGAAATTATTCTTTCTGATAGCTAGGCACCATCTGATTTCTTTACCAGACTTAGTATTTTACCTAAATATCTTTTAATTCACTAAACATCTTTCTTGTAGTCTCTGCTTTTAGTTGAGATATATCTTATGCTGCCTATGATATTCCTCATCCCACTCTTCTGAATCTGGCTTGAATATCTGACAGATCTCTATCTGTATACTGCTGCGATCTTTATGAATAATCTTCAGCAAAATTTTACTAATATAGAATATTAATGATTTTCTTTGAAAATTTCTGCATTCTGTCATGTGACTTTTTTGGAATGGGCACAAATATGGATCTCTTTCAGTCAGTTTGCTATGTAGCTGTCTTCCAAATTTCTTAGCATAGTTGAGTGCTAATAGTGTATCATCAGCATGTTGAAACATTTCAATTGATTATTCTGTCAATTCCTGGAACCTTGCTTTGTGCAAATGCCTACAATGTAGCTTGAATTTTTTCTTTCAATATCACCAATAACCGTATATGCTACTTCTTGAAATGGTTGATCATGAACCAGTTCTTGTAAGTACAGTGACTCTGTGTATTCCTTTCTTTTTTTTTTTTTTGAGTCTTACTGTATCATTCAATCCTTAGCCCATAGAATCCTACAATATTTCAACTCATGGCTTGAAATTTGTCTTTATTTCTTTCACTTTGAGATATGCTGAGCATGTTCTTCCCTTTGGGATTTCTAACTCCAGTTATTTACACATTTTGTTATCATATTTTACCTTGTCTTCACAAGCTGCCTTTTTCAAGCTGCCACTTTCTATTCAGTTCTTTTATTTTATCATCTCTTCATTTGCTTTAGCTACTCTATGTTCAAGAGCAAGCTTCACAGTCTATTCTGACATAGATTTTGGGCTTTTTTCCTTTCTTTCTTTTTTTGAGTATTCTGTACTTTCTTCATGAGTTTGGCATGCTGTTTTTCTTCCTTAGGGATTCTTAAGATACAGGTGTTTTAATCCTTTGATTCCATTATAATTAATTTATTTCCTTACAGTAATTGAGTTGATTCTGACTCATAGTGACTCCATCGGTCAAAATAGAACTGCCCCCGTGGGTTTCTGAGATCGTAACTCTTTACAAGAGTAGAACACCTTATATTTCACCCCAGTAGCAGCTGGTGCTTTCCGACTGCTAAGCTTCTGGACCAACTCTGCCACCAGGGCCCCCTAGATTACTCTGCTAGGATCTAGACTGTATCTATCAATAATGAATAATGTTAGAAATTGTCAATTTTATTAACTTTAAATTTATTTGTAATGGTATTGAAATTCCAGAATTTACCTTTTTATAATAAACCTTTAAGGTTTATGTTAATCTCTAGAGAAGATGCCATGCTGGTAATTGTTAGCTGTTGCCAAGTCAGCTCTTGACTGATGGTGACTCCATGCATTAGTAGAACTAAATGTTGTCTAGTCTGAGTCATCTCCAAGATCAGTTGGGCCCTTTGATACAGCCAATTCAATCTATAGAGTTTAATTGGCTAATTTTAGGACATAGATTGCCAGGCCTTTCTTCCTAACCCATTATAGTCTGGAAGCTCCTTGAAATCTGCATTATAGTAGAACATAAAAGCCTCCACTGGTGAATGGTTTCTAGGTGCACATCACATGAGGTTCATTGGTCAGGAATTAAATCTGAGTCTTCCAAAAGGAAGCTTAGAATTCTACTACTAAATCTCCACTGCCCCAATGTAATGCTGATCGAAATACTTAAATGATACACAAAGTTTCTAATTTTTAAAAACTGATGTAGAAACTCAACCTAGCTAAGTACTGCCAGATATAACATAGCTGCTCCAGTTTGCATATGTTGCTGATATTTTTAATGAACAGAACAAATTTAATTATGCAGTGAGGGTTTCAATGTTACTATGATTACAACTGCAGCAAAATTGTTGGCAATGAAAAAAAGAAAAGTTTGAACTCAACCTGAAAAATTAAATATATTTGACTGTTCTAAATTTCTGCTTATTATTTTGCAGAGACGGTCACAGGGGTAAAATTTTTTAGTGATACAACTTAGCATTAAAAATATATCAAGATATGTTAGGAAAATAATTTTGCAAGAAGTGAAAAAAAATTTGATTTCCTTCTGATTGAACACTTATATAACTATTTGAAAATCACTTAGGACTTTTTTAGGCTAACGATTCAACTTTGTACACTAATCTATTATTCTCATGACCATCTCTATCTAGGAATGGCACATGTATTAATTTCCCTTAGACATTTACTAACAATGATTTATAATGAAATAAAAGTTCCATAGCTTACTGCCTTGTTTTTCTATGCCTAGCTGTTATGAATCATTGACTCCTTAAATGGCTGAAAAATATTATATTGAAATATTATTAAATAGTTGTTTAATATGAACAATTAAAAGAATATTCAAAGCATTAAAACAATATCATTTTGTGACATATTAAAAAATGATATGAAATGAAAATTTCCATGGCTATAAATAAAGTTTTATTGGAACACAACTGCACTTACTTGCCTACGTACCGTGTATGGCTGCTTTTAAGACAAAATGATAGAGTTGAGTAGACATAACAGAGACTGTAAGCCCCATAAAGCCAAGAATATTTACTCTGTGACCCTTGCAGAAAATGTTTTCTGGCACCTGCATTGAGCCAATCTGATGGAGGAGCATCCTGAAGTTGCAGAGCAAATTTTTTAACAGACATCAGCAAACATTTGATGCTCTGGTGGTGTAAAGGGTCAAAAATTGGACTGCTCACTGCAAGTAGTTTAAGCTCACTAGACTCTCTGAGGAAGAAAGGTTAGGTTTTCTGCAACTGGGAGCAGAAAGCCTCTGTAGGGTCACTATGAGATGGAATTGACTGGATGGCAATGGGTTTGTTTTTTTGAATGAGCACCAAAATTATGTAAGTGTCTAGCACTCTCAAAATTCACAACCAATGCTAAAACAACTATTAGAAATTAGATGGTTGGTGATGCTGTCACAAGATATTTATTTCAATGTTTATATTGAATAAAATAGCTCTATGGTACTTATGGATCGAATTTGTAATTAGTGAATACATTTGCACTAGCATAAACTTATGTTAATAAAACATCATCATTTGGTTCTATATTTTGGGCTTGGTATAAGGTTTTGTTTAAAATTAGAAACTACTCGTGTAGAAATGTGAGATTCATTGGAGCATAAAGAGAAGCTAAAGGGAGTAGGATGCTTTAGCACTTAAATTTCACTCTCAAGGTCTGTGTACAATACTGCTCTTTTAGGTGGAACTGGGTCACATTGCTCGGCATGCCCTCTGAGGGGTGTGTACTTGCCTTGCTATGTGAGGCACCATCACACAGCCTGAGAAATCTTTTCTTCTAAGGCTTATTTCATTTTAGATTTTACATTTCTGAGAATAATGGAATGTCTACCTTGACACCCACCAACCCCCACCCCCAAGTACTAAACCGATTATTGAGTTAATCTCTTTGGGATATTTGCAATTTATTCCAGTTTTTACCTTCTCCCCACTTTTAGATTAGGCCAGAGTGCTGCCCCAAGCTAATGTAAGTCTTCTCAAATTACCAAGAGTATACATGTCAAACCTTTTTGCATGTATGACTTTCTCAGGAGGTAGGAAGAGTTGGTCATACTTTCATAGACAGAGCTAAGTGACTTAACAAAAGACTGGGTTACGGTGTCTCCTGGAACCCCGATTTAATTTTGCAGTTCCTGAGTTAGTGTTTAGGATCCCAGGTGGAATAGTAGGTTATGTGTTGGATTGCTAACGACAAGGTCAGCAGTTCAAAACCACCATCCACTCATTGAGAGAAAGACTCCCATTAATACTCCCATTAAGGCTTAATGTCAGAAACCCACAAGGCAGTACAACTCTGTCCTTTAAGGTCACTATGGGTCACTGTTGACTCAATGGCAGTGAGTTTTGTTTGGTCAGTTTTGTGTTTGCTTCATCTTGATCTTTCACCTCCTGACTGAAGTCTCTGACAGGAAGGTAGAAGGGACAAGAGATAGGGAAATGATCTAGAGAGGGGTCACATTTGGCCACCGGTGTGTTAGCTGTGGACAGAGACTTGTGCTCCCAGGAGGACACACATGCTGGTGGTTATGCTGGGCCTGGCTTCCAAGAGATCGAGGCTTCCTTTGTTTTGCATGTACATGTTTACAGGCACATGGATTTGAGTGCTTTTTCTCCTTGATTCCTGAGAATAATTCTATGAAAAGAAAAGAAAACAAGCAAACTAAACTCATCGTTAAATTGATTCTAACTCATTGAGACCCCATGTATTACAGGGTAGGACTCTACTCCACAGGGCAGTCTTGCCTATGAGCCTTTACAAAAACAGAGCCCACGGTCTTTCCTTCCAAATACCTCTGGGTGCATTAAAATAGCTAACCTTTAGGTTAGTGATCAATTGCAAACCACTTACCTAGGAGCCTGTCATTCATGAAACTGATACTAAAATCCTCCTTTCACAGAATTGGAAACAAACTTTGTGAGTTTAATAATACTCCCAAGGATACACAAAAGAACGTTTTGGAGTCCAAATACAAACCCAGTTCTGTTCAGGGTTCTTTCCCCTCCCAGGACCTCTCTGACTTCCCCTGTAACCTGCTACACACATCACCCAAACACGAGACTTGAACTCTCCACTTAGCAGAGGAAGAGTCAGTGTCTTCGCAGGGGAGCTATGATTTTCGGGTTTCTATTGGGGTTGTCATAAGCCCCCAGAGCAAGTCTCAGACAAAGAAGAGAGCAGTAGGGGCCAAGGAAGCCGCTTGAAGTGGGGTGAGTGAGTGTATCTCCCAGGAACTGAGGCTTAGCAAACATATTGCCATGTCTTTGTGGTTAGTGCCAGAGTCTCTTCCAACATCCATTTTGATCTTTTCTTACTTTCTTGTGTTTTAAAGGACTTTTTGCTCTCTGCATGAACGATGTTCTTGGTGCCCTCCCACAGCTCTTCAGGTCTGCTGTCATTGGTGTTTCAGGCATCAAATCTGTTTTTGAGATATTCTAGAGATTGGGATAGGAGAGACTCAAAGTCATATTTTGGCCCTCGTGGACTTGTCTGAATTGTGTTCACCTTACCTGCGAACTTACATATGAGCCACTGATGATCTGTCCATGGTACGCACCTCGCTTGGTTCTAGCAACTGATATTGAGGTTATCTCTTCCCACAGATGTAGTCAACTTGATTTCTTTGTATTCGACCGACCGGGAGGAGTCCACGTGTGTAGTCATCTTTGTAGTTGAAAAAAGGTGTATGTGATGAAGAAGTCATTTGTCTTGCACAATTCTATCATGCTACCTCCAGCTTCATTTCTATTACTAAGATCATATTTTCCAACTACGGTTCCCTCCTGTTTGTTTCCAACTTTGCATTCAAATCACCAGTAATTATCAAAGCATCGTCATTGTATATTTGATCAATTTCCAACTGAAGGCATTGATAGTATTTTTCAAATTTCTTCATTAGCGTTTGAGGTTGAAATCATTTGAATAATAGTTGTATTGACTGGACTTCCTTGTACAGAGATAGATATTATCCTGTCACAGACGGCATTGTACTTCAAGACAGATCTTGAAATGCCCTTTTTGATGATAAATAAAATGCCATTCCTCCTGACTGTGCCATTGTCATCATAATAAGTGATATGATTTTTTTAATAAAAAAAGGCATATGCCAGCACATTTCATCTCATCAGTGCCTAGATACCCATCTTCATGTGTCCCATTGCATTTTGACAATTTCCAATTTCCCTAGATTCATATTTCATAGTTCCAAGTTCCAATTCTTAATTGACGTTTGCAGCTGTTTTATTTATTTATTTTTTCACATGTTGTGTTCTGCCCCATCAGCAAAGGAAGGCCCCGAAGGCTTCACTCCATCCATGTTATTATGGTTGCATCTACTTTGAGAAGGCAGCTCTTCCTCGGTCACGTTTTGAGGGCCTTCCAACGTGAAGGACTCATCGCCCGGCACTATCTCTGACAATGTTCTGTTTCCACTCATTATGTTTTCAGTGATAGTGATTTGAGGCCATCCATGGGGTTTTTAGTGGCTAATCTTCTGAAGTGGACAGCCTGTTCCTTCTTTGTAATTTGTTCTTTGTCTGAAAGCTCCGCGGAAACCTGTTCCCTTTTGGGGACCCTGCTAGTATTTGAAACACCAGTGCCATAGCTTCCAGCAACACACAAGCCCCCACAGTATGACAAACTGACACAAGAGTGGCAGTCAGAATAGAAAGAGAGATTAAAAATGCTTCCACTTGAAGTAGTCATGTTGTTACTAATTCTAATTTGTTATCTATAGTTAAATACATTTAAAAATACAATCTATGTTTTCTCAGACCACACAGAAGATTAAAAATAAAGTCGCTGTCTTAGTATTGCTGCAACAGAAATACCATCAGTGGGTGTCTTTAAAGGATAGACATTTCCTCACAGTTCAGGAAGCTCGCAGTTTAAATTCAGCTGATGGCTCTAGGAGGAGCCACTTCCTTGTTTACAGCCCCACGAGTTCCTTGTAGTTTCTTGGAATTCCTACGTGTATCTTGGCATCTACTGTGTGTGTGTGTGTGTGTGTGTGTGTGTTCTACTCTTTTTATAAGCCCCATTCATATTAAGTGTTTAGGTTTAGGACTCATCCTGCTCTGGTGATGCTCATTAACATATCTGTTGCTGTGGTGTTTAACTGGAGCTCTGGTTAGAAGGAGGATTAAGTATTTTGAGGGCCACCCGTGACCAACTCTTTATTGACAGCTGCGGTCATTATCAACCGCAGCTGAGTCCAAGTGGCCCCCTCCAGAGCATGGCTTAGGGTTCTGTGGCTACAGGAGGCCAATAAATAGGTGTTGACTGACAGCTCTAGTGCTTGTTTCATTGTTCCAAAACACATGGGGTCTGCCCCTGCTGATGCTCCTCAAAGTGGCCCTGCCAGTAAACACTAGACAATAAGCAGAGAAGGACTGTCTGTCCAGGGGGTGTCACTGCTTCCATTTGGTTTCCCCATTTCAGCTGTTCCTTTAATTTACATCACAGGACAAAGTGAATGACTTCCAACAGGGCCCCCTGGGCTAGTGGCTGGAGGTCTTCTTCTTTCCTTCTTTGCACCCCGCCCCTGACCTGGGGCAGGATGGACAAAGGAAAACACTGAGTGGGTGTCAGGTTATTGACCGCCAGCTTCACACTAGCATGGGGGATAGGGGTGGGGGGCACGCTGGAGCTAAAGTTTCACAATCTGATTAGCTCCTAAGAATTTATTAGAACTCTGCTCAATGTGGCTCTTTTAATAAGATACTTCTAATTTCCAGAGGCTCTCTGAATGCCAAGCATGCAGTCTCGGCTCTAGGTATATTGTACAATTATCTCTAAGATGCAAGAAAGGCAACCCACAGACACAACTCTGCCTCAAATATTATTCAATGTTAGCATGAATTCCAACGAGCGCTTAAATGTATGATGCACAAGGTCACAGATTTAAACACAAGGCCAAGAAATGTCATTAGTTATTGAGATAGCCAAAATGTTGACCTGATAAAGGTCATCCTTTGCATCATGGGTAATGTTCTAAAATTTTCAGAGTGCACTCATGTCTAGCATCTCATTTGATCCTCACAACAAGCCCTGAAGGCAGCTCAGGGGTTATTATAATTCCAAAGGCCTTTATAAAAAACCCTTGGGAGCAAATGAGAGTAACTAAAAAAATTACTGCTAATAGGACTCAAGTTCATATATGCACAGGTCTATTCTAAGCAAATGTGTTTAAATATGACTCTTCAATCAATAAGTAGTTGCAAACAAGTGTCTCTCAGTTATACATTTGTCTTAGTCTCATGAGGATGCCTTCCAAAATAAAGTTGCATTAAAAACAATCTTCTGAGGGGATCTGCTGGGTCAGTTAAACTCAAAGCAGAGAGATCAGCTCAGGAGGTTATGGCAATTGTTTGGGGGATCCCGAAGCAGTGGTGTTGATAGATTTTCTTAAAGGATGGAGGACGACCACAAGGGCTTATTGGAAAGAACAGTTTGGTTTCTGGAGTTGGCAATACCTCAGTTCTTGACTTCCCATGATGAAACGATTCAAGCCGAAGCCCATTTTGTAATCTAAGTGGGTTTTTATGAAGGGCAGGACAAATTTCAAGTTTTACAGTCTCAAAGGGGTTCACAACTGGGCCTGACAAACCACATGGAAAAGACCACCTGTGCCGATCTTGGGGGGTATCCTGGGAGGCCAGAAACCGAAGAACCCTAGCGGCTGAGAGCATATGGGCCAAGAAGTTGTGGGCCCCATGTAGGCTTGGAGTGGGCATGCAGGCAAGGGAGACACCCCTCCAACCCCCCATCCCTTCTACCTGCCTCTCAGGGAGCATCCCAGAGAGTGCTCCATGCCTTTATTCTAGCCCACCCCTGGCTGGGGGAAGGCATGGTTGATGATATTGTTTGACCCATTGGCTGAGTTAGGCTCACCTAGGTGATGTCATGAGCCTGGACCTAATTTGGCCTACCCAGGTGTACCTCCCACCTGGCTCAGGGGCTTGCTCAGTTTGAGCTCTTCATAAGTGTCTAATGGCTGCCTGATTTCTTTCCAACCTCCTCTATGGGGACCTTTGCAAGCACAAGAGGGACAACCCTCTCTCCCTAAGCTAGCTACCTTACAGAACCTTCAAGAAAACTGGAAGCTGTGATAGTGAAAAAAAAAAAAGCCAAGGAAAGTTGTGTCAAGGAATTATTTCCAACAGAACAATCTACCTACTCACTCTTCAAGGGTAACAATGGCTACCCTATGACAATTTAACTGTGAAACCATACCCTATCTGCTCTACAGCCCTAACCTTGCCTCTTCAGCTTTCTGTATGTCCCCCAAATTCAAAGGATATTTCAGAGGAACATGATTTGAGTCCCTCATGGGTGTACAAACTGGTGTAAATCAAAGAGTAGAGAATTCTTCAAGGAAGAATTAGAGAGATGGAAACATTACCTTCAGAAATGTATAGATCTAAGATGGAGGATATGTTCAGAAATAATAGCTCCAAATTTTGATATTTTTATTTAATAGATATTTTATGATTTTGCAGCAATATTTTTATGCTTTCATATATACCATATGCTACTTAACATACTCGGTGGTCCTAAAATAGCACCGTGATCAAATATGTTATTTCTGAAATGAAACAGATAGTATGTGTCTATATTTAGATATGTAGATAAGCAGTTGCACTAAGAAATAAATCAAGACTACATATAATCTCATATTTATTTGGGTAGCTTTTGCCATCAAATGTATTTGTGCTAACTGTATACATTTATACATATATCAATATTTTTATTTGGGTGAATTTCAGAAATATGTATAGGGTATTACAGAGTTTTCTCAAATAAACTGTCCCTCTCACCTTGACTTTAACTTTTACAGAGGAAGAAATAAAGATGGAGGTCAAGCAGCACTTTGGGAATTATTGGGTTCACAGAAGCCTTACATTATATCTTCTTACAGTTAAGTCCATTTCTTTTCAATGGAACCTGAGTGATTTCCTACATGACTTACTTCTTGCGTGTTCTTTACTGTACACACCATTCCTAGCCACAAACCAACACAACCAGACAATTTTCCACCACACCTGCTATCTTCCTTTTCCACTGGAAATACTTCACAACTGTTCACACATCATGTCCCTGATCCCTCAGAACTTATGATTTTGGAAGTGGAGATAATCTTAAAGATTATGCTAATAAAGTAGCTCTTTTCATTTCCTTAACAAATGACCACAAATTGGGTAAAGAACAAAAATTGATTCGGTTACATCCTGGAGGCCCAGAGTATGAAATCGAGGTGTCAGCAATACCCTGCCCTCTCAGAAGGCTTTACGAGAAGACCCTCTTTGTCTCTTCTAATTTCTTGTGGTTTCCAGTAACCCTTGGTATTCTTGGATCTCATGCACACCACTCTAATCTCTGCTTTGGTCATCACAGGGCTATTTTTCTGTGTCTGTGTTGCTGTACGGCCCTCTTATAAAGACACAGTCCTTGGAGTTAGCACATGGATCAAGAGGGACTTGTGTGAACAGAGCAAGATAATAAATAGTGTATGGTTTAAAGATGTACATCGGGATTGTATCCTTTGATCATTCTTATTCAAACAGTAGGCTCAGCAAATAATCCGAGAAGCTGAAGAAAAATATGACATCACGATTGGAGGAAGGCTCATTAATAACCTGCAATATGCAGATAATACAACCTTGGTTGCAGAAAGTGAGGAAGACTTGAAGCACTTGCTATAAAGATAAAGTATTTCAGCTTTCAGTATAGATTAAGACTCAATGTGGAGAATACCAAAATCCTCACAACTGGGCCATTATGATAAAGGAGAAAAGGTGGAAGTTCTCAAGGATTTTGCCTAGCTTGAATCTACAACCAATATTCATGAAAGCAGCAGCCAAGAGATCACACAATGCATTAAATTAAGTAAATCTGCCACACAAGACCTCTTTAAAGTGTTGGAAAGCAAGGATGTCCATTTCAGGGCTAAGGTATGCCTGACACATGGCGTGGTATTTTCAATGGCCTCAAAGGCTTCTGAAAGTTGGGCAATGAATAAAGAAGATCAAAGAAGAATTGAGACATTTGCATTATAGTGTTAGAAAAGAATATTCAATGCGTAATGGGAGAAGCAGAAGAACCAACAAATCTGTCTTAGAAGAAGTACAGCCAGAATGTTCCTTAGCAGCAAGGATGGGGAGACTTGGTCTAACATATTGTGGGTATGTTATCAGCAGAGTCCAGTCCCTGTAGGATGACATCATGCTTAATAAAGTAGTGGGGGAACACATAAGAGAAAGACCCTTGACAAGACAGATTGACAAAATGCCTGTAACAATGGGCTCAAATATATTGTGAGGATGGTTCAGGACTGGCCGACGTTTCATGCTTTTGTACATAGGGTCCCAATGACTCGTATATGACTCAAGGCACCTAATAACTGTTTGGACTAAGCTGAAGCAGGTCAGGGCCCTGCACGTGCTTCCCTGCACGTCCCCGGAGATCAGCAGCAGATGGCGTCAGATAAGATAACTGATTAAACCAGATGTTCTGGGTTTGAAGAATGCAGCAAGGAGTTGACAAGCAGTTCTCAGAGTTTCCAGACCCCATATGCTAATTGCCATAATTGCCATACATTCCTCACCACCCCTTTAAAAACCTGAGCCCCTGGCTGCTGAGCACGACTTTCCTGACCTGTTGGCCTAGGTCGTGGAACCTCGTCCGGGAGCTCCCCCTAATAAAGCTATTTCTGTTTCTGTTCTCCCTTGTCCCGTCAGTTATGTCTGTCTGTCTCCCTGTACCTCAGTTTCACTTTTACATTTGGTGCCGGAAACCCGGGAGAGGTAGGAACACAGGCTCCGTACCATTGGGGCCCTGCTTTGGCTGGGACATAGCCCATCCCTCCTCTCTTCTCGAACCTCTGGAGCCTGTCTGAATGAGCGGCTTCTGGTCAGTATCTCTCTGTGTATGTTTGTTCTGTCTCATTTATCTTTCTGGACACTGAGGACCAGCAAATTCATATGGGAACTTAGGGTCCCCATTTTGGGGGGCACCGCTGCAGGGGTATATTCTGCTACCCTAGTACTAAGAGGAGCTGGAAATAACTGCCTTTCCCCAAAAGGTGGGTGGATAAAGTCAGTTTCTCCTGTCCACCTTTTCTCTGTGTCTATCTTCTCTCATGTAGCCTCCAGCCTTTTGGATCTGTGTTTACTTCCTGGGATTCCTGCTGATAACAGGACTCCTAGCACTAGGCCTGGCAGTCACTGCACCTTCTGCCTGGACTGGAAAGCAGAGGGTGCTTCTGAGCCTTTTCTACCTTTCGTGTGCTTTGCATTTGCGGCTCGCAGTGCTTTCTCTAAAATTTTCTGCTTTCCCTTCCTCTCACCCTGAACAAAGGCCTCTGACCAACCTCCATTTTACTGGCCTTAAAGCCAGGCCCCCCTCCCCCTCTATGGTTTTCATTGTGTCTCTCTCTGAACCAAGGTCCCTGTCAGATGGATGAAAGCCACAGGCCTGTGCCAGGGAACATTCCTGTTCCGAGAGTCCAGGACTCTCCCCTGGGTCCCTAACTCTGATTGGGACTCCCTCAGGGTTACTGGACTGCTTTCTGACTGATGGGTGTGAACGGGGACCAGGGGACGCCTTCTCTTCTTTCCATACCCCCTGCATTTTGAGACACCATGAAAAGTCCTCTGTCCTAGCACACTAAGGACAGTCTTTTGGGGGTGCTTACTGGGAAACCTTACTGAATTGGGTTTGGCTCCTGATTTTCGCCCTAAATGCCTGGTCTTTTTCTGTAACCAAGTTCGACCTCAATACCAATTGGACAATGAGTTGCACTAGTCAGAAAATGGCACTTTCGATTTTAACATCCTCTGCGACCTTGACAATTTTTGTCAGCAAACTCACAAGTGGTCAGAAGTCCCGTATGTTCAGGTCTTTTCATTTCTTCTCTCCTGTCCCTCTCTACTACCTGTCACCCTGCTCATGTTCTCTTGGCCAAATACTCTCTTAATCAGTCGCCTGACAGTACTCCCCTCTCGTCTTTCTATGAATCCCCTGACTCCTTGTCTGCACCCCCAGTAAGGCCTCCTCCATATTCTGGGTACCCTTTACCATCACCTCCCTCTGTTACCCCCTCAACTCCCAAAGGCTGAGGCGACTGTGCCTCCGACACCCATCCCCTCCTGTGAGCCACACCCCTCAGACTCCCTGGAGTCTCTCCCCATCCCTCTTCCCGGCTCCCTCCCTGCTCAGCCTCCTCTGAGCCAACACCTGCAGCCTCTGACTGACCTCTTCCAGATAGGAAAGCAGTGCACAAATCTGTGGTCGCTGCTCTGAGACTGGCAGGAGGGAGGGGTCAGAAAGCTCTGGGAAGTAACAACTTTAATTGCCCACTGCACTTTTGATTTCAATATCCTCCCAAATCTTGACAATTTCTGCCAGTAAACTCACAAATAGTCTGAGGTTCTGTACGTCCAGCCTTCTATTGTCTGTACTCCTGTCCCTTTCTCTGTATTTCCTGCTCCCCTTCCTAAGTCCTCTTGACTAAAGAAAATTCCTCCTCTCCTCCTGCTTCTGTACCCCCCTCTGGTGTCTACCTTTTCAGACCTGCCTGGACACCTTGTCTCCCCTCCTACTCACCCCTCTCTCTATTCTGGCCACCTGGAGCCCCCCACGTCCTCTCTCCCAATATACCCACCTCACTGAAGGAACCCGAGTCTGCACTTGCCTCACCTGTTAGCAAACACTTGCGACCACAGAACTCCCCCCACCCCCCCTTCTCCTTTGTCCATTTTGGAAAGTGGCTGGGACTGAGAGAGTAGTCCGGTTCATGTTCCCTTCTCTCTCACTGATTTCTCTCAGATTGAAAAGCATTCAGGCTCCTTTTGTAATGATCCCACAACCTATATTAAGGAGTTAAGATATTTAACTCAAGTTTATAATTTGTCCTAGCATTGTATTTTTGTCATCCTTTCCTCTACCCTCTATGCAGATAAGAGGGAATGCATTTTTCTCGTTGCTCAACAGCACTCTGACCAGGTTCATTTAACTGACCCTGATCTAAGAGGTTCTCAGACAAAAACCTGGTTAGAGTTATCAAATTGACAATCAAGCAGGTAGAGACAGACATACCCACCATGATAAAATGCTTCAGTGTGTCCTGGCTGGGCTTCAGGCCATTTCCCCTACAGGAGCCAATTTTAATAAACTTAAGAATAATATCACTCAAAATCCTGACAAAAGCCCAGTTGCCTTTTTAAGCCACTTAACTAATGCTTTAATCTAAAAGGCCCTCAAACCTTGGTCCAAGATTTAATGAATATGACACTTAAGGGTTTTTAATAGCTGTGAGAAGCAGGCAGAGGCAGCCCATGAAGCCTGGTTCCAGCAGAAGGTAAATTTTCAAACCCAAGCATTAGTAGCAGCCCTGCAGCTGGCGATCCCCTGAAGTCCCAGAGGGGCAGCGTGGGGCAAGGGTGTATGGGAACAATGACCACCACCTGGCGCCTGCTTCAAGTACAGAAAAGAAGGTCACTAGTCACAGGAGTGCCCCAAGCCCAGCACTCCAACCAGACCCTGCCTGGCATGCAGTCAAAGCGGACACTAGAAGTCCGACTGTCCTTGGAAAAGCGACTGGCCCTTTGCATCTCCACGCGGCGGTACTGTCCTTCAAATTCCTGTCCCACCATTGGCCCTGCTGGGATTGGCCAAAGACTGAGGAGACCCTGCTGGACCCCCCAACACCCTCACCAAGCTTGGGGCATTGCTCAAGGTATCGGGTGAGTAAATTTCCTTCTTACACAGAAGCTGCCTATTCTGACCTGCCCTCATTTTCAGGGCTAAGCAGTCCTTCCTCAATCCTGGTCATGGGTATTGATGGCAAGCCTACCTGCCCCAGATGTACTGGCCCTTTACTCATTCCTTCCCTTTTAATCTCTTCGTGGCCGGTCCCTCTCTTAGGAAGAGAAACTTTAAATAAGTTAAAGGCCTCCTTACACCTTATTTCTGGTCTCACAGCACCTCTGCTCCTTCCCCTTCTTTCACCTGACCTGGAGAAACCAGCCCTACAGGCCTCGTTGCTTCCAGTAAAGAAACCAAACAGTACTTATCCATTGGTCCAGGACCTGTGTATCATTAATGAAGCTGTTTAACCCATACACCCAGTAATTCCCAACTTCTTAACTTCTCTCTCACCCCAAAGCACAATTATCTCATTCCACTGTTTTCTATTTAGATAACCTCACCCCCACCACTCAGGGTTTAACTCTAGACAGACACCGGATCATAAAAGACCTCCAACCACCAACTTCAGCTGAACAAGCACAGTTACTCCCCACTCAAAAGTCGAGAAGAGCAGCATTCCTAATCCATCCCAGTCTCTCTAGCCTCCCTGCAGTGACAGCTCAAGGGTGTCGTTATGATGATAATAAATCAGGGATAGTAAGGCAAAGCATACCTGTATTCCTACATATCCTAGTAAACCTTAGTTTTACCTCCTCCTTGGCAGCAACAAAAATTTCTAGTAGAATATTAGAGCACAACATGCTCCAAACACAAAACTTTAACAAACAACTCCTGTCTCTCACCTCCTTACAGCCACAGCTTACATCCCTGGCACAGGTAACCCTTCAGAACTGTTGTACATTGGATTTGTTAATAGCTGACAAGAGAGGTACATGTATGGTTTTAGGCAAAAGTGTTGCTACTATATTAATGAGTTGGGAGTGGTTGAGCAAAATGTTAAAGTGTTTAAAACCATGGCCAAAAGAAATTAAAAAATGGCAGCTGGAGCAATGCAGCAACCACCTCCTGGTTCCAAGAACCCTATCATGTCTTGGGATATGCCCCTGGTAGGACCCCGGGTAATAATTTGTTTGCTGTTACTTTTAACCTCCTATCCTTATAAGTTCCTTCAAGAACGAATGAAAGACATATCCAATCTAACAGCTAACCAACCCTTGTTACATCCTTACAGCCCCCTACCTGCCAATGCTGGTCCAAGCCATTCTGGGCCATAACATGCCACGCCGCCTCCCCCCATCGCCCCATACCAGCAGGAATGAAGCAGGTCAGGGCCCTGCACGTGCTTCCCTGCACATCCCCAGAGGTCAGCAGCAGATGGTGTCAGATAAGATAACCAGTGAAACCAGATGTTCTGGGTTTGAAGAAAGCAGCAAGGAGTTGACAAGCAATTCTCAGAGTTTCCAGACCCCATATGCTAATTATCTTACATCCCTCACCACCTCTTTAAAAACCCAAGCCCCTGGCTGCTGAGCACGACTTCCCTGACCTGTTGGCCTAGGTCACGGAACCTCGTCCGGGAGCTCCCCTAATAAAGCTATTTCTGTTTCTGCTCTCCCTTAGCCTGTCAGTTATGTCTGTCTGTCTCCCTGTACCTCAGTTTCACCTTTACAATAACAACACTAATTTATAATTCAATTCCATTGTGATGAGAGATTATGTTTTAAAATTTCAATCATTTAAGCTTACTGAAACTTGTTTTACAACTAGCACATTGTCTTATTTATCTTGTGCTGATATCCCAAAAATACAATGTAGGGCTTAAAAAAACAAATTCTTATTTACTTATAATTTTTAGGCTTGAAGTCCAACCAGTGACCATATGTACAACAGAATGAGATATTGTCCATTCTTGGACCATCTTAACAGTAACAATATGAGATGAAAATACCATGACTTGGGCCAGTCAATCTTCAGCACTTTAAATAATTCTTTTGTAGCAGATTTGCCCAATGCGATGTGTCTTTTGATTTCTTGACTGTTGCTCCCATGAACATTAATTGTGGATCCATGCAAACTGAAGTCCTTGACAAAGCTCTATCTTTTTCTATGTATATTGATGTTGTCTGTTGTTAATTTTGATCATGAAGCCTCCACTAAGTTGGATCATTTAAAAATCTATATTTTATTCAACCACTCTTTAATTAAAATTTTTGCTCCATTTACACTTAATTTGACTGTGGATGAAATAGATGTACACCTGCCATTTTATCATTTTTTAATATATTTCATGTCTTTGCACATTATGACCTTATGATTCAAGTAGAGATTTTTCCTATATCATTTTGATTATCTCATTGTTTATTATATGTGTTTGGGTTATTTTCTTAGTGGAGACCTTGTGGGATGCAGAAGGATTTTCCCCAGGTTGTCCCCAGAATATATGCCAAACCTAAGACGCTGCTTGCAACACATGGTAACTGATGGTACACTTGGAGGTCAATGCAAGCTGCTTAAAGGTTATTCTCCCTGAGGACATCAGTCATCTAACACAATCAGACCCTATTTTCTGTCCCACCATAGGTGGATCCCACTCCCTGCTCTTGAGGATAGTAGATTGCATCCCTGAAGGAAAACCCAAAGACAAGGTCAAGCCAACTCAAGAGGACCAAGGTTAGGCTGCCATCTTGAATCTAGGGTCCGCCCATCTTGTCACGTGTATTCTTAATGCCACCCCTTCTGATTGTGTGTACACACCCCTAGCTTGTCCTCCTCCAATTGAAGTATGCCAATTGTTCAACCCCTTC
>NW_022111324.1:86150638-86151740 GCF_000313985.2 Echinops telfairi | reverse complement strand
TTCTTTCTGGTGCTTTCTTAGTGCAGGTCTGCACCTGGAAGATTCTCAAATGTTGTTTCTCTGGAGATCTTTTCATTTCTTCTTCAGTTTTGAAAGATAATACCATCCACTATAGAATTCTTGATTAACAGTATTTTCACTCCACATTTTCAATGCCTTCTGGTTTACATAATTTCTGATGAGAAATCAGCTGTTAATCTTACTAAGGTCTTTTTTGTATATAATGAATCATTTTTCTCTTGCTGACTTCAACATTTTTCTTTTTCTGCCTTTTAATGGTTTGGTTATGGTGTGTCTACGTGTGAATCTTTTTGAATTTAACTAACTTGTGGTTTGTGGAGTATTTTTAATTTGTAAATTTAATTTTGTAATTTTTAATTTGTAAATTTGTAAATTGTAAAATTGTAAATATTTGTAAATGAATGCTTTTTAAATCCAATTTGTGTATTTTTGAATATTATGTCTTCTTATATTCTTTCTTCTCCATTTGGTCTCTTTTTTTCATCTGGCATCTCCATTAAGTGTACATCAGAATTATAAATGCTGTGCTACAAGTCTTTGAGGTTCTGTTCCTTGGAGTGGATGATATCAATAAGCCTGTCTTCAAGTGTATTGATTCTTTTTTATGTCAGTTTAAATTCCTAATTGTAATGAACTTTTCAGTTATGTCATTGCACTTTTAAGCTCCAGAATTTCTATGCAACTCATTTTCAAATTTTATTACTTTATTAATATTAAAAACTTTGTGAGACATAAATGCCATACTTTAAATCTTTAGACATAATTTACTTTAGGTCTTTTGCTATATTTATAACTGCTGATTTTAAATCTTTATCTAGCAACATAAATATCAGACCTCCTCAGGGTTTATTTTCAAGTATATGGGCCACACATTTTTATTCATTTCTATCTTTAATAATTTTTTTTGTTGCAAACTGACCATTTTAGATCATATAATGTGGCAACTTTGAAATAAAGCCTCCACACCCTAGCATTTGTTATCAGTGGTGTTTAGTTTCAGTCTGCTGTTATTTTTGGTTTGTTTAGTAACTTTTTGCACTAATTCTGTAGTGTCTGTATTTTCTTTTCTTTTTAAAAAATT
>NW_022111324.1:86135068-86150089 GCF_000313985.2 Echinops telfairi | reverse complement strand
CACTCCCTCTCATTCACAATGATATTATTTTTTGTCCTTTGATGCCTGATACATGATCCCATCGACACCTTGTGATCACACTGGCTGGTGTGTTTCTTCTATGTGGGCTTTGTTGCTTCTCAGCTAGATGGCCGCCTGTTTATCTTTAAGTCTTTCAAACCCCAGATGCTATATCTTTTGATAGCCGGGCACCATCAGTTTTCTTCACCACATTTGCTTATGTACCTACTTTGTCTTCAGCGATCGTGTCGGGAAAGTGAGCATCATGGAATACCAGTTTAATAGAACAAAGTGTTCTTGCATTGAGGGAGTACTTGAGTAGAGGCCCAATGTCCATCTGCTACCTTCATACTAAACCTATAAATATGTGCACATAGAGCTATTTCCTCATCATCATATATAAATATATTTACATATGTACATGCATGCATTTAGATCTCTATAAATGTCCATTTGTCTCCTAGTTTTTTCCTCTATTTCCTTTTACTTTCCTCTTGTCCCACTATCATGTTGAGCCTTCATTTGGATTTTAGTAATTCCTCTCGGTTACATTGCCCTGCCAGGCTACCTACACCCTCCTCGCCATTGATTTTAGAGCACTTGTTTCCTTGTCCTTGGGTTTAACACCCACTTCTTTTCCCCACTTCCCCCTCTCCCAAGTCCCTCCGGAACCATCAGTCCCATTGTTTTCTCCTCCAAGTTGCTTATCTTGCCTATCATATCTAGATAGACCTGCAGAGATAATGGTATTCACAAAAAACAAGACAGAGCAAAACCAAGCAACAAAAGAAAACAAAACAACAACAACAAACCAATGACAACAAGAAAAAGGCTTGTAAATAGTTAAAGGTCTGTTTATTGACCTTTAAGAGTATTATCTGGTCAAGTCTGTTGGGGTACCACGCCTTGGCCCCAAGGTCTATTTTTGGTATTACTTGGGGATTTTGTTGCTCTGTTCCCCTTGCTGTTCTGTTGCATGCCCTTTGTGTTTCACTTCAGTGTGGTGGGGTCAGATTGGGAGCAATTCCAATGTTGTTCCTGGTAGCGCTATGGGTCAGTGAGGGACGTCATGTCTCATAGAGGGGCCAGCCCTATGTTCCTTTCTGTGCTTTGGCTGCTCTGAGCGGGAATATTCTCAGGGCTTGGTGGGCCAGGATGTGCTCCACTCTCTATTCCTCTCCCTTCGTTTGCTCCTGTGTGCTCTGATCAGACATGTCCCTCTCCCTGAGCTCTAGCTGGGGGGAGTGAGGGATGTCCACGTAGTTGGGATTGGGGCCGGCCCCTCAGAGTTTTTGTATTTTCTATGTTGTAGAGCCAACAGCATTTCTGCTCTGTTTAGTAAGCTAAAGACTAATCAGTTATTTCCTTAAATGTCTTGAACCAATAAGTCTTTCATTTTTTTCTACTTATCTTTCTCTCTGTGTGTTGGGGCATGGTCTATATTGGATGACTGTTATAGTTAGATTTTTTAACTTGGCTATGCTAGTATTCTCAGTGGTTTAAGTTAAAACCTAGTAACCCCCTACCATGTGACCTAATTTGCTTATTTTTGGTGGGGTCTGGATCACGGATCTGGTGCATTGATGTCCAGTGCATTTGGACCTTGACCTATGGGTCTGCATATTGCCTGTTGATCCTGGAAATCTGTCGTCTGACTTGTAGATGTTGGATTGATTCACCTCTAAAGTCACAAGTCTGGCCTGTTGCATTTGGATTCCTTCGCCTTTGCAACTACAAGCCTAACTTTACTGACTTAGGATTCATTCACGTGGGTGGCCATCGTACCTGTTGTCTTTCTGCTGATCTTAGCCACATCAACCTGCATAACTACACAAGTCAAGAGAAGCCTCCAGTCTAACATCTGACCCCTGGACTTGGAAGGTGACCAGATTTGGACTTGAGTGCTTCTACAAATGTGTGAGCCATTTTTTTAATACAAATTTGTTTCTCTGTCTCCCTGTATACTCATCAAAGGTTTTGCTTTTCTAGAGAACCTAGCCTAAGACAATCACCCAATAAATAAGGTAAGCAAACGTTTACTTGTACTTCCTTGCTAATCTGTAGTGAACAGTTTCACATTTATTCATTACATCAAAGATTCTGCCCGTCTCTCTCCCAAACCCACAGCACCTTCCCATAGAATCAAAATCCCATAGAAACAAATTTACAACACCATTAAGGAAGGGAAGCATGGTTTACTTGGGCTTACTAAACAGTAGTGAATAGTTTCACATGATTTTCATCACTGTTTTTGCAGATCTAGATACGTCTTCAATGCTCAAGGAATTTATAACCTTGCTTCAGTCTTTACTTTCTGCTTGTGTAAGGCCTTATGGTTAGTCAAATTTGAGAGATTACATTTTCTTTTCTGGGCATACACATATCCCTACATATGCACACAGGCTTCAAGACCCCAAGGAATATTTCAGTTTTGAAAATTACACTATGGACATATAATTTTTCATATATTTCTTATACATATTTGGCCATGCTCCGAATTGTCCCAACTGATATTGTAATTAAAGGCACCTGCAATGTTCGACATTTGCTGATTGATTTTGACAAGTCTCTTGTAGGTAAGGTTATTCTCACATAGTGAATATCAAGTTAGGTCAAACTTCAGCAATGTTCTGTGAATTAAGTTCTACCAGAGATTTCTAAGACAGGTCAAACAGTAGCAGGGCATTGGGGGTGAAATGGGGATGTCTCCTCTAGTGGTTACAATGCTGCTAGTTTTCACAGCTACTAGTGTTGTGAGGCTGCTGGCTCAAGATTTTGAGAATTCTTGCAGTAAAGAATGAACTCACTTTTGTTTACCAAATGTTTCCACCAAACAGTTTTATCTTCTTTTTTTGATAATACTTCTTAATTAGTATTCCTCAGAATAACTAAACTCATCCTCAAAGTAAATTCCAAGCTTTGTTCCTGGGGCATCTTTTGGAACTAATATTCCAGTAGTTAGGGGTCTGATGACAATGGCCAAGGACTTGGTGAAACACAATAGGAGTACTTTGAACATTAATTTACATATATGTATATGTAATATAATTTGATCTGATTCCTATTAGTCTTACCTTTTGCCAGGTTTAGGGATGTGAGTTCTGCTAATTTACACACTGCTGTTTATTACACACATTAGAAGACCTAAGAAATGTAATTGAACTCTTGGTGATTTACTCTTTTTCATCTAAGAATGGACATATGCACAAATCTCCAGTAATAAAAAAGTATAAAGAGCTTTGTAGTAGAGTGACTGGGCCTTGTCTGCTGCTCCAGCAACCTCAATCAACAATTGATTCTAAGAAGCCAGCATTTTCCATCCAACAAACAGAGAGAGAGAGAGAGAGAGAGAGAATGCAGGTGTCTCAAGAGAGTATGCTGAGTCACAAGGATTACATTTAGGCTGAATCCTGCCTGGAAATCAGCAGGATTTCCAAGCAGGTTGCCTCATACCACAAGCTTCCTTGTCCCTTTATCAGAGGGGGTCGTATAAATATTCTTTCCTCTGGTGCCATGATTTAAGTAAGTTTGGGAACCCCTACCCTAGAAGGCTCTGAGGAATCATTTCCAGGAGGGAGGCACAGGCTTGTGTGTCCTCAGCCAGGACTGAGGAATCAGAAACTTAGTTGCTCTCTCTGCCTTCTTCACAAGGCTCTGGAATTCATCTCATCTTTCTAGGTCTTCTTTGATAAACCCAAGGACATTGCATAGCATAATTCCTACAATCCTTTTAACATCTGAAATTCTTAGAACTGTTTGATTTATGTCTTTATAGATCAGGAAGTCATGTATCATTTGTGGTCCCATAAAGACCTCATTTTCCTCCTCTCCACCACCCCATGTTAAGTTATACAGGTCTCACCTCATGAAAATGACTTGCTCACTGGTGTTCATTAGCACAGCAATTGTAGACTTTCATGTGGCATGTTGTGGATTGAATTGCATTCCTGCCAAATGTGTTGTGACTCTTAACCTCTGTAACTCTGCGAATGGATTTTTTTTCTTATATTAATGGGGCAATATTAGCGTATAGTATGTCTTAAGTCACCCTATTTAAAGCTATATAAAGAAAAGTTTGAGCAAGCAATGGAACAAGTAAACAAAGATGAGGAGAGGTAAATGTCCCCCACAGGAAGATCACCAAGAACCCAATGACCTTCTCCAAGAGCTCATGCACAGTGGGCACCAGGAATTGAGACTTCTAGACCCCTAACCTGTGAGGACATAAATTTCTGTTTGTTAAAGCTACCCGGTTGAGGTGGCTCTGTTATGACAGCCCTAGATAACAAAGACATGGTTCATAAACCCCAGTCCCCGAGCCAAGAGAATGAGGCAGCCTGAGCTGATCTCAGGCACATCTTTCTTATCTGTAGGTTTCTCTGCTCCACCCTCATCCCCACCCCCAAAGCTCTCATCTCCAGCCAAGGCTGCCTTTTAAAATCAAAGCAATGGGCTCCCTGGCGTGAAGAGCTCATAGAATTTCCCTGGCATGCAGCTTCAGAACAGAGTTGTGGGGAAAAAATGTTTGTGCAGAGTGTTGCTCCACATTTTCATGACTAATTGGGTGCTTTTACAACTTTAGAGAGTTTATGAAAAACACAAACACTCACACATCAAAGGTAAAGACCACTAAAGTAATGCTGATTTAGTAAATGCAGTGAACTAAGAATCTGGAAACCCTGCTGACATTCGATTGACTAAGGGGATACAGGGCATTTTCCCCAAGCGTGGCTCGTTCTTCTACTTGTGTGGTTCACAGGTCTGTATGTCTTAGCAAAGAGCCCTTGAACTCTGTGTATATGCGCCTATATTTAATCCTGCGAGGGAGTAATTAAAGGTACCTGAATATTGTGAAGACTATATATGAGAAATACAAGGCAGGCAAGGGTTTCTCAGTTCAAACTCTTCACTCAGATACTAGACAAAAGAACAAGAAAACCCATGTGGTAGAACTACAGTGGAAAGAAGTCTAAGCCTGGCATACTGTTGAAGCCTAAGCTGTATTTGTTTAAATGAACTCCTGCTTAAGTTCCTGATGTACATCGGACAGCTTACTCAATCTCAGAGAATTAACAAGTATCTCTAATTTATTATGTCCAGAGTTCACTTTTTCTCTGCCCTAGCCCTTCCCAAACTCTGTCTCACCTGTATCTTCATATTAGTCAATAGCATTGCGAATGTATTGTACTGTGAGGGGATTCTTGGGTAATCTCTCACACTCCATACCCAATCTTTCCGCAAGTTCTACCAGCTCAACCTCAAAATCCACTAACTTTTCTTTATTGAAATTAGACCCAGCCTAGTCCTTACAAGCATTCCTGTCTCCTGAAGCCATTGCCTTACAATCTCATGTCTCATGAATCTCCAAACACAGGATGGGCTGTGTTGTGAAAATGTAAAGTTACAGAACTTTACTGCCCAACTACCTTCCTGGCTTCCTATTGCTCTTCAAGAAGGTTCAGATTCCTTGCCACAACCTACAAGGCCATGCTTCCTCTTTGATTTCCTCTATCTCTCATTGTGCTCTGGTTTCATATGCTCTAGTTCCATGCAGCTTCTGTCTGCTCATTGGATTCATTAAACTTGGTTCCACCTCAGGCCTTTTGCATGTCACTCTCTGCTGCATGAAATACCGTTCCCTGATATGTGCGTGTTCTCATAACTTATAAATAATGCCTCTTCAGCGGTTTCCCTGATCACTCTGTGTAAAAAGTTCCCCTCTCCCATCACCCCTGCTGCCAAATACTTTTCATTTTACTAATTTCTCCTTAGCAACCATTTCCATAAAAATTATAGTGATAAAGTTTGCTATTTATTTGCTCATGAAAGAGGCCTGGTGACATAGTTAGTTATGAAATGGACTGTTAACCACAAGGTCAGCAGTTTGATCCCACTAGCTGCTGCAAAGGAGTAAGATTATGCTTTCTTTTCTCAAAGAGACATACAGTTTAGGAAACCCGAAGGAGCAGCACTCCACCCTGTAGGTCTGATATGAGTTGGGATTGGCTAGATGGTAGTGGGCTTGAGCTGGTATCTGCTTGTAATCAATCTCCTCTACAAGGACGAAAGCTTCATAGGTCGGGTTCACTCCTTCCGTTCCAAGAATAGTACTTGGCACACAGTAGATGCTTAATGTGCTAGTTCTAAGAATGAGATGAGATCAGTTGAATAAGGTCTATTTTCAGAAGGCAACTCCAAGCTCAACAACATTTCCTATAATTTGGAGACTTTCCTCCCAGGATTTTCAGGGTTTTGCTTTTCTAGAGAACCCAGACTAACACGCGTTCTTTTAAAGTATATCAAGCTTAGGTGTGTGACCATATGTATGATCCAGCTGGAGGACAACCATGTGCTCTCAAGTAGAATTTATACCGTGCTCTTGTTGCAGGGCTCCTTGTATGTCCACTACGTCTAGTTGGTTTACAGTGTCCTTCAGTTCTCTGTTCTAATGCTGATCTTCTTTCTAGATGTTGAAGTCTCCCATTATTATTATAGTTCTATTTCTCTCTTCAGTTCTATCAGTGTTTTATATATTTACATGCTCCATTGTTGGGCGCATCTATATTTATGATTGTTAAATCTACTTGACTCATTGAACTTTTATTACTATAAATGTGGCTCTCTTGTAACAAAGTTTTTCTTTTTGCTTAGTATTTGCTTCGATTTTTCTTTCTCATTCTTTCACTCAACTGTTTGTGTCATTGGGTCTAAGGTGTCTCTTGTAAAGTATATATAGGTAGATGATGCTTGCTTTTTTAATCCATTCTGTCATTCTTTGCCTTTTGATTGTGTCATTTAGCCTATTTACATTGATTTGGATTACTTATATAAGTGATTTACTTCCAACACTTTGTTATTTGTTTGGTGTGTGTTTTTTGATAAAAAAATCAAATTTTTCTTTGATTTTACCCTTTCTTGCTGCTTGCTTTTGTGTTTTGTTGGCTTATTGTAGTGAGACATTTTGGTTCTCTTTTCTTTTGTGTATGTATATATATATATTATATTATATATATATTATAAAATATATATATATTACATATGTTCTAAGTGATAGCCATTGAATAACGTATTAAACAACTTGTATTGATAACAATCTGGGGTAATTTGGTACCAACTTAACTCCCGTAACATATAAGAAATTTTAAAACTATACTATTCTTCTCCCTCCTAATTTTGTTGCTAGCATCCATTATATCTTTATATTTCTTGTGCACTGTAACATAATTTTATCTTTTAAAATGTTTGTTATTAAAAATCATGAAGGACAGCATAATTAAAATGATCAAGCATGACTAGCCCTTACTTACTTTTATCAATACAGTTTCTTTTATTAGGTATTTTTTTAATGTATAGTTTTGATTGCTTTCTAGTCGCTCTGTATTTTCATCTGCAGAACTTTCATTAGCATATTCTTTTTGTAGGAGCGGTCTTGTGGATGCGATCTTGCTTATCTTTTGTTTATTTGGTAATGTTTTAAATTCATTCTCATTTTTGCTGCATAGTTCTGCTTGGTATAGTATTCTTGGTTGATACTCATCCCCCCGCCCCCTTTTGGCTCTTTAAATGTATCATTCTATTGCCTTATGGCCTTCAATATTTTAGAGGACAATGGAACTTAATCTTATTTGGGATCCTTTGTCCCTGATTGCTTATTGCTCACTGCTTTCACGATGCATCCTTTCGACAGCCTAGCTAACGTATCTTGTTATAGCGCTCTTTGGGTTCACCTTGCCTGTGGTTCTTCAAGAGTTTTAGATGTGCTGATTTGTGTCCTTCATTAGTTTTGGGAAATTTTCTTCATTATTTCTTTAAGTCTTATTTCTGGCCCTTTCTCTCTTTTATCTCTTTTGGATTTCCCATGATGTGTATGTTAGATTTCTTTTTGCTGTCCCATAATTACATTACATTATGATCAGCCTTCTTGAACCTCCATTCTTGTTGCTCATCGGTCTCTGTAATATTAACTATCTTATACTCTGATTTGCTGATTCTTTCTTCTGTCTAATTCAATCTGTTAAGTCCTTCTATTGTGTTTCTCATTTCAGTTATTGTCTCTTTCAGCCTCAATATCTCTTTTTTATATCATCATTTTGTTCTTTCATTGTCTTTCCTATTTCTTTTCGTTCTTTGTCTATGTTTCCCACTGGTCTTCAATGATTTTGAAAATGTTATATTTTACTCTTTCCTCCCATTAGTTGGCTATGCTTAGATGTGCTTATATTCTGTTATGTTCATTTGGATGGATGGATCTTTTATTTGTGTGTCTTGTGATGTTTTGTTGGTACCTCAGAGTTTTCAAGGATCTTAACTACTCATTTTTCCTTAGTATTTGGTAGTTTTACCCACACTACAATTTGCAAAAACCTCTTAGGTGGGTGGAGCCTTCAGCTTTTACTTACCTTTTCCTCTCCTTCTTTGTCAAAGCTCCTTCTCCATCCCTGGTTGAATTAGGATTTTAAAGTTCCAAATTTTGGCTTTTGAATGTCAATCTCTCCAAAACACACCAGAAAACGTACTGTGATCAGTTTGCCCACCAGCCAGAACCACTACTCAGGTGAGATATTATCTACTAACTAATCTGTCCACCAGGGGATTCCTCCCTCTTTCTCTCTCTTGTTATTCCTCCCTTCTCTGTTTCTGCACCACATTTTCAGAGAACTCACAATCATATGCCCCCTTTGGGGCTGGGTTTTGCCCTCTGATTTTGCCTGTGGCTTCCTTTCCTGCTCTGTGAAGGCTGCTTCTATCTGATCTGGTTTTCAGGGAAGCACAAGCAGCCTTTCCTCTGGTTCAGCTGGAGGATGGATGTGCACTCCCCAAGCTTCCCAGAGACCTATATTGTTAGTTTCAGAGTTCCCTTTGAGGTGGTTGAAGTCACCTTCCTTTCAGCTGCACTGTAGGGAATCTTCTATAGAAATTCATATTAGTCCAGAAGCTGACAATTACTTAGTGGGGGAGAGATTTTTGTACTCCAAATGAACCCCCAGGGTGGTCTTGAGATTATCAGAGCTGACTCTGTGGTAGCCAATTGTAGTCCATTTTCCTGATATCCTGGGTCAGCTGTCTTTATGTGTTACATTTTATTTTTACTACTTTCTTTGCTGAAAGTGAGAAGGGCTTGAAGTATTTGCTGATGAAGATCAAGCAGTGTGGCCTTCAATTTGGATAACTCAATATAAAGAAAACCCAGTTTCTCACAACTGGACCAATAGATAACAGAATCATAAACTGAGAAACATTGAAGTTGTAAATGATTTCATGTTGCTTGGATCCATAATAAATGCTCATGTGAGTAGCAGTCAAGTGATCAAACAGTAAAATCGTATTGGACAAATCTGCTGTATAAGACTTCTTTAAAGTGTTGGAAAGCAAGGATGTTACTTTGAGGACAAAGGTGTGCCTGACACAAGCCAAATTTTTTTTCAATTTCCTCATATGTGTGGGAATGTTGAGCATTGGATAAAGAAGACAGAAGAAGAATTGATACCTTTGAGTTATAGTGCGAGTGAAAAATATTCAAAGTACCATAGCCTGCCAAAAGAACAAATGAATCTGTCTTGGAAGAAGTACAGTAAGAAAGCTCCTTACAGGCAAGACTTCATCTGGCATGCTTTGGATGCCTTAGTTGGAGTTAGCAGTCCCTGGAAAAAGACAGCATGCTCGGTAAAGTGGAAGGGCAGTGAAAAAGAGGAGGGCCCTCAAGGAGATGGATTGACACAGTGGCTGCCACAACAGGCTCAAATGTCCCCATAAGGATGGCACAGGACTGGGCGGTGCTTTGTACCATTCTTACTACGAGTCAGAACCAACTCAAAAGCACCGAACAACACCACCTGGCACTGCATTTGCTGAGTGTGCAGACTCTCCTCACGACGTTTTCCTTTTCCCATGCAGCAGCCTCAGCAGTCCTCAACGTAGATAGATGCTAAGCAACCCCCAGGGGGTTCAGTCCTATTGGCTTCGTAGGCCTGAGCTATGCGGTGCACAAGGAGACAGGGAGCACCCTGACTAGAAGAGCAGACTCCTCTGCTGTGGCCTTCGGAAGCAGTTTGTAGCACCCTGGCAAACAGCACCTACTAGTGGAGGAGGAGCTGTCACCCTCTGGTCAGATGCCCAGAAGTCTGCCTTCTTGCTAGCAATACCTAACCCTTATCTTCCTTCCCCATAGATTGTTGACCATGAACATAGCCTCTATTCAAGATGCCTGCTTGCCAGCAGAGAGCAACTTCAGACAGCAGCATTTAGGGTCAACCAGCAATTGAGGACAGACGAACCCAAACTGCTTCCCATGGAGGTGTCCAGCTAGTTTGGTTCACGGGGCGTCAGGGAGAGTGTTGACCATGAGAGCAGTTCCCACTGCAGTGAGCTTTCTGTAGCAACTCACAATAGGCTTATAGCTTGAAGCTCCATGATTGGGGATGGATGTGTGGGGACTCCAATTTTTCCCAAGAAGGTCCACTTTCCCCTAAGATCTGTCTTGTTCATTGTAAACAAAAGCTTGAGGCCTGTCTCTGCATAGGCAGTGATGTGGTAGCCAGGGAAACAGGCTTTTTTTCCTGGGGTCACTTACCTGGCATTGCACAGTACCTTGTGGCCTACTTGGCTGAGGGGAGGGGCAGTGACGGTGGGAGAAGCAGTTTTCCTGCGATATGGATTCATTGTAGATTTCTTGTCTTGCCTGTGTGCACGTCTGCAGTACCTCCTTCCCCTTCACCCCCGGCTTTCCTCTGCTCCCTGATTCAGAGTCTCTTAAAGCCAAGTGCCGTTTCCTTGTTGAATTTCTTGCTGTATTTGTGGGGGAGGGTTGGCGTGATTGTCTGCTTATGTTGCCATCTTCCTAGAATTCACCATGAATTGGCTTTTTTAACAAACACCCTCTTCATCAATAATGTAAAAGCAAATAGCATAGCTCCAAGCCAGAACAGTGATCACAAATTCTAGGCCAGCAGAATTCAGGTAGTGGGGTTGGTTGTACAGGCAGCAACAGCCCGAATAATTCACGTAACATTAGAAGACAGGCATCCCATCCGGAGTAATTTCCAAAAGCTACGAGTGCTGTGTATGTGTGCATGCACAAACGTGTATTTGCATTAATATATATGCAAGCAAATGTACTCATGTGTATATGGGGTGGGGGGGAAGTGAGAGATCCAAGCATGTTTTAAGAAGATAAGAGACCAATTTACACATGAAATTACACATGAAATTCTCTTATCTTTGCTGTTTACCTGCTTGCCATTCTAGAGAAATAGTATGTAAATAAAGCTTGGTGTAGCTCACTTGGCTCCCAAACTATTTTTTTTTTTCTGTTTTCAGCAAAGGGTGGTATATTCATGCTAAAATGAGGCTCACAGCATTTCCCAGACTAATGGTCCTCTCAGTCTAATGGCTCAGGCAAATTAGCTTATTTGGTCTCACCCTAGGTACCATGTGGGAAGCCCCGGAGGGTTCTCATTGCTGTAGATTAATTAAAGTACTGCAGGGACTGTGTTAGCTGGTGGCCGTCACCGCCCTTAGTCCTAGACTAATTTTAATATTCTGCTCATTAAATTTCTGGAAGGATACATAATCTTGGTCCTTCACAATCCCTCAATTTCCCAAATCAGCAGACCACCATTTAGCATATTTTTCTGAAGTCTGCTTCCTGGAAAGCTGCCAACAATGGAGCAAAGGCTTACCATTGTTGGCTCAAGACACACATCATTATTCAGTGGCAGGGGCGACAGTTTGATTGCCTGCCTGATAGGACACCCAGTGCTCCCTATCCAGTACCATCTGAGCATTACAGAGAAGGTTTGATGCTGTGCGATGTGTCTTTCCAGTTTTCAGAAATTTTATCAGGGATATTGAGTTAAATTTGGTTAAAATGCAGTGTCCTGCCTGAATCAGAAGGTTGACAAATCTGAATACTAAGTATGATATTGAATAGACGTCCGCAGTTTAACACGGTGGTTTTGAAGCAGGTGATCCACAGAATGTTGAGCCTTAAATACAAAGCTTCCACTTCTCTTCCTGGTCGCATACCTCTTCTCAGTTGTATCAGCGTTTTCACTCCCACTTCTGTTTCTGATCTCTGGACCTGAAGAGAGTCATCACCACCCTTGTGATCTCACTGTTTTCACCATGTTTATCCTATGATGTGCCTAGCATTTGCTAGGTATTATGCAATTGCTGTAGCAATATCTCCTTCCAATTTTACAACCCAATGAGGTAATGACTTTGATTCCACCTTTACAACTTAGGAAACTATAGCCAAAAGGCCAGAGTGCTCCTGAGAGGCAAAAATGGCAAGTCTTCATCTTACATACTTTGGACATATTGTCAGGAGAGACCAGTCCCTGGAGAAGGACATCCTGTGTGGTCAAGTAATGGGGCAGCGACAAAGAAGAAGGCCTTGAAGGAGATGGGTGCACACCATGCCCACAACAGTGGGATCACATCCAGGAACGTTGTGAGGATGGCGCAGCCCAGGCAGTGTTTCATTCTGTTGTGCATACGGGTCGCTATGGGTTAGAATTCACGGAATGGCCCCTAAATATAACACCTGAAAGTTTCAGCAACATGCCCAAGTTCAATCAGCTGGTGAGTGCAAGCGCTCTGTTGTGTCTAAAGTCCTTGTCACCTAAAGAGTAAAGCTCTCTAGCAAGCTACCCAAGGCACTCAAAACAAGGGACTTCCCTATAGCTGTAGACCCAGCTTCCCAATGTAACAGGCCATTCCCACTGTGCTCCGCCTTCCTCCCGGGATATACTCATCTTTTCCCTCTTCCTGTATCATATTCCATTGTTTTTCTCTGATTATTTTTAATCAGTCTTTTGAGATTCGATTCAAGATCAATTTCCTCTACAAACGTTCTCCCGAACTCTTGTCTGGTGTCATGATTTCGTCTTTGAATGTTCCTAGAGTCTTGTGAAGAAGGCGTCTTTAACACAACCAGGTCATATCAGTCATACGTTGGCCTCCCCAGCTGCAAAACATGGTCTTTGAGGGCAGGGCCTGTGTCTTCACACCATTGTGCTCCCAGCACCTGGCTCAGGCTCTGCTCCATGGTAGTCGCTATATAAATGTTGACTGGTTTCACTCTAAACTGAGTTCTCTGTGCCTGTCCGGAACTATGTTGAATACCCCACAGTCTCTTCTTATCCCAGACTCACATGCTACATCCCCGGGTTTGTTATGATCGCATTTTCTCCTAGTACTCCTCTCAGTCAGTCAGTCATCCTTAAACTCAGAGTATACATTCCGTGCCCAGAGTGTGGCTCAACCCCGAGCCTATGATGGCTCCCTACTTCTCCTTGTTTTACTCTACCTGCCTGATGACCCCTCTTAGGTTCTCCCAAACACTTGGAACCCTGGAGGCACACAGAAGAGTTCGCAGGGCTTTCTGTTTACAGGCCCTAAATGGAATGCATTCGAGCACAAGGTCAGTTCCTGGCCTACTCCCTCAGCCCCTTCTTTTCCTGCCAGCTGAACTCTGCCCGGCCTCGTCCCCTGTGCTGCTCACAACTGGATTAGATCATGTCATCTGGGAACTCTGCTAAAAGAGATGATTTAAAACAGCAGATGAGCAGGGGGAAGTGGCTTTCATTTGGCTTGAAACTGCATTACAGTTTATGTATTATTTTGGCATCATCAGCAGAATTGTGTTGTTTTAATAAGGTTTTTGCTTATGCCCTGGTGGCCTGGTAGGTTATGACTTGAGCTCTTAGCCACAAGATGAGCAGTTTGAAACCACCAGTTGCTCTGGGAAGAAAGATGAGGCTTTCTGCTCCCATAAAGATTTACAGCCTCAGTAATTCACGAGGACAGTTCTACTCTGTCCTATAGGGTTGATATGAATTAGAATTAACTGATGGCAGTGACAAAAAAAAAAAAAAGAAATGCAATCTTAAAAGTGAAGTATATTTTCAGCATTCAAATCAACTAAGGTATGCTTGTAGATATATGAGGATGTGATTTAATTTTTTTCTGTGGGGCTTGGCACTTCGCAGAGAAGCAACATACTGCTGTGGAGGGAACAGAAGACCTGGGAGCCAGCAAGGCTTTGGTTTAAATTCAGGAACTAACATCTTCCCACTGGCTGGTGTGGGTAAGTTACAAAGTTCTGTCAAGTCTGCTAACAAATGCCGAAAGGGCATACCGTCTGCTATAAATCTCCACCCCAGAGCATTTTGCTTAAGCTCCCATGGGTCAGCAAAGCCACCCGCCTGGATTACGTGTTCAGGAGAACTCCACTCTGTAAGCTAGTCTCCTGCACAAAAAGCCCTCGCCCTCACTAGCTCCATGGGTCGAGAAGTCCATCACTCTGTTCAGTGCTCTGGCTCCTGGTTCTGCTGCTGCTCCTCTGATGGTATCTGTTCAGGGATCTCGGGTCCAGAGGACATACTCGACTCCCGGCTCTTGCTGGGAAGGAGAGCCTTCTTTCGTCGCAGTGGGTTCATCTTATACACAACGGTTTAACACTTCTGGGAATCCTATTCCAAATTAATCCCAGGTGAATCCTATCAGCATCTTCTCCCACCTTCTTACCAGACCATTACAGGGAAATGTCATTTGGTATGAGTAAGAGACTTTGGCTGGAAGAGTCATATTAAATATTTCACTGCCAAATAAAATGTTTTGAAAGTGATGATGGCAACAAATATGCAAATGTGCTTGACACAATGGATGCATGTATGTATTGTGATAAGAGCTGTATGGGTCCCCAATAAAATGATTTAAGTAAGTAATTAAATAAAGTTTAGAGCAAAACTAAATAAATAATTCATTGTCCTTCCAATCATGTTTCTCCATTTGAGTTCATAAGGTACTTTCAGATCAATTTACTAATTATACACTCTGCAATAAAAAGTATAACATAAAATGAGATGTACAATATGAACCATAGTACACAATAGAGTTCAATATATGATATATAATAAACTATGATTCATAATCCATAACATATACTTGTATGGATAATTCACTGTATCTGAGCATGGCCTAAATACTAACCATTCTATAGAAAATGAAATATTCAAG
>NW_022111324.1:86132538-86133389 GCF_000313985.2 Echinops telfairi | reverse complement strand
CAGGTTGGCACAATTAACTAACTCACCCTCTAACCACAACCTACAGCATCTCCCCTCTACAGTCCCATCAATCAGGGGTTTTAGTTACCACACCCTATAGCAGTGGTCCTCAACCTTCTTAATGCTGTGAGGTTTTAATACAGTTCTTCATGTTGTGTCGACCCCAACCATAAAACTATTTTCATTGCTACTTCATAACTGTCATTTTGCTACTGTAATGACCCCTGTGAAAGGGTCGGTCGAGCCCCAAAGGGGTCATGACCCACAGGTTGAGAACCGCTATAGCATCACCCTTCTACAACCAGTCAGGAGGTCTCAGGTTGGATGTTTATCTAGTTAACACAACTCATACTGAAAGATGATTGGTGGAAAAGGGAAACTCTCCCATTCGGCTACGTGCAAAGCTGAACTTGCACAATTTCATTGTGTGGGGTATGGTACTGGGAAGAGAAGACCTTTTTATTCACAAGCACTTCTTCAACCCTTCTCTAGCCAGTCACTCTCTTAGATTCCAACCCTCAACTAGTGCACAAGTGAGGGGAAACATCTTCAGGCCAATGTTCCATTACCTTAGGCAATAGAGTGACTTATTTCAATTAGCATATAGCAAGACTTCATTTCTCCTATGGACTGAGTAGTATTTCATTATATGCATGTACACAAGACCCTTTAAAAGTGTTAAATAGTAAGGATGTGACTTTGGGGACTAATATGTGCCTGGGTCTAGACATGACATTTCAATAATTTTTTTTCTTTCTTTTTAAAATCATTTTATTGGGGGCTCATACAGCTCTTATCACAATCCATATATCCATCCATTGTGTCAAGCACATTTGTACATTTGTTTCCAT
>NW_022111324.1:86129825-86131100 GCF_000313985.2 Echinops telfairi | reverse complement strand
TTGACCTTTAGGAGTGTTTTCCAGTCCAGTCTGATGGAGTACCCTGCCCTGGTCCCAAAGTCTATTTTTGGTATTCCCTGGGGATTTCATTGCTTTGCTCCCCTTGCTGCTCTGTCACACGACCTTCGTGTTGCACCCAGGTGTGGTAGAGTCAGATGGGGCACAATCCCTACACTGTGCCTCCAGTGTTGTCCATCACAGTGTCAGTGAGGGAAGTCATGTCTCATGGTGGGGCCAGCCCTATGGTCCTTACTGTGCCTTGGCTGCTCTGGGCAGGAATATTGTCTTCAGGGATTGGTGGGCCAGGATGTGTTCCACTATGCATACAAAAGTTAGTTAATGAGTAAGGAAGACTGAAAAAGAATTGATGCATTTGAATTGTGTAAGATAAGCAATGGATTGTTAGCTGCAAAGCCCACAGTTCAAATCCACCAGCAGCTCTGTGGGAGAAAGACAAGGCTCTCTGCTCCTGTAAAGTTTTATAGCCTCAAAAACCCTACATAGGGTCACTATGATTGAGAATCGACTGGAGGGGGTATCAGTTTGGTATTATGGGTTTGGGTTTGAATTGGCAAAGAATATTGAAAGTACCATGGGCTGTCAGGAAAATAAACAAATCTATTTTGGAGGCATACAGCCAGAATGCTCCTTAGAAGCAAGGACAGTGAGACTTTATCTCATGTACTTTGGACTTGTTAAGAGAGACCAGTCTCTGGAAAAGTACATCATGCACGGTGGAGGGTCAGCAAAAAGTGAGGAAGATATTCAAGGAGATGGATGGACACAGTGCCTGAAACAATGGCTCAAACATAACAATTGTGAAGATGGCACAGAATTAGGCAGTGTTTTATTCTGTGGCACATAGGGTCCCTATGAGTCAGAGGGGACTTGAAGGCACCTAATGACAATTTAGGTTTATAATTCTCTGCAGCCCGTGAGCCAGCAGCTTGCTGTCTGACCTGCCAACCTTGGGTTTATTATACTTTGCACCTACAGGAAACAGGAGAAGCCTCCAGTCTGGCATCTGCCCCACAGGCTTGGGACATGATAGCCTTTACAACCGTGTCACCCATTTCCTTCAGCTAAATCTCCTCTCTCCTTATTCTCTCTCTTTCTCTGTCTGAGTGTCTATGAAGGATCATCGGTGGTGCAATAGGTTAAGCATTGGAATGATAACTGGTAGGTCAGGGATATGAATCCACCATCTGCTCCATGGGAAAAAGATGAGAGATTTTCCTTCTCTAAAGATTTAACTCAATGCAAAGACATCCTACG
>NW_022111324.1:86109499-86128878 GCF_000313985.2 Echinops telfairi | reverse complement strand
CATCTCTAAACTGTTTATTATAAGCATTGGATACATCTTTGATAGAGTCACAACTTTGGGACCCCTTTTCACAGCAGGTTTTCTATATTACCTTGGGTAAGTTTTTCACACAGTCCAGAGTCAGCATTTAGAAAAGAATGAAATCATAATGTATTCAATCTCATGAGGCAACTATTTATTTATCTGCGAAGACATTTTACTGAAAGTCCAGTCAAGAATCAGAACGGTACTTACACGTTGCTCTCCTTATTTTCTTCCATATGTTTTAGGGCACGAAAGAGACCCAATAATGGCATCCAAGGGTTTTCTGAGACTTAAAAAAGACTTTGGATGGCAAATAAAGTTGTCACAAAAGCATGACTGGTGACAGATCAATGCATCAGCATCACAGGTGGGGCTACAAAAGTGGGAATGGACCATGATTGGAACAGGTACATTTTTAGAAGAGCTTACAAGATTGGTCCAAGGCCTCCAACCACAGCATTCAGGGCGTGATTCTTGACCATGAGACCCCAGTATAGCTGTGTCCATCAATGGCACATTCAGGCAAGCCCCTAAAGGAAACCGCCCCTCCCTGGGCTATCAAGGAGGTGCAGATAATACACTTTCCAATGCACTCTGCCTGAGAGCAAGACTGCTCACATTCATGATTCATATCCACTACCATCAAGTCTGTGCCAACCCATAGCACCTTTACAGGACAGAGTGTCGCTGCCGCTATGGGTCTGTAAGACTTTAAATATGCTGGGAGAAGAACGCCTCACTTGTCTCCCCTGGCTGGTAGTTTCAAACTATCAGCAGTCCAATGCTCAACACACTATGCTACCAGGGCTTCTCTCTATGATTGCTGGTCAGAAAGAAATGAAACGTAGCTTAGTCCACGTGGGGATTCTACAAATGAATCGTGGGTTTTCACTGTTACCCACACATTTGTGGCAATGGGGTGCTCAGAATTTAAGCTCTAAAATACAAAACTGACAGAACTAATGAAATCTCCATGTGATTAGTATAAGAACAACACAAATTGTTGATTTTTCAGGCATGGCAGTTGGATTTGGGGTATGTTGTGTGTCAAGTGGATCAAGAAAGAGGAAGGGGAGGCAGAGGGCAATATGGTGTCAGGGAAGGAGAAGAGGAGAGGCTAGAGGTAGGAAGAAAGGTTTCAATTCCTTGAATCCCTTTCCAAAGTCCTCACTAACCATGTACTCATGAACACATAATGAGAGTAATGCATACTCTCCGTTTCCTTTGTGTTGGTCTGGTCATTAGCATTTTGGGTTCTCTTAGCTGGGTGGGGCTTGAGGATACTCTGCATGGAGATGAGAATAGAGCAGGGGAAGTGACCACATTACCTGGCTCCAGCATATGGATGCTACATACATACAAGACTGCATCAGAGATGCTAATGATCTGGGGCTTCAGAATGCTGTGAACTCAGAAGAGATGGCTTCAACCATCATCCAAGTTCTGTGTATTTCAGTCTGGACCAGAGCCTAGGGGAAAGTCCTGGCAGGAAAGAGAGACGAGGTCTGAGGGGAAGTTTGGGAGAATTAACCAGTCAGCCAGCATTATGCCTCCGTCAGAGAGATGCTTCCGTCAGAGAGAACAGGTGAGGAGATTCACTTCTACTTCATATAATGTCTCCTCACTGATGCTTCTTTCCTTTATTTTTAATCTTGATAATTTTATTGGCATATAATTCTTATACCATACAATTCAATGACCTAAATACATTACAGGGTGGTGCATTCATCACCACAATCAATTTTAACTTTTTTTCATTCTTGTACCCATTATTATTAGCTCCCCACACCCCTCCAACCTCCTCTGCCATAAATAACCCTATGGAACTATTAATCTAGTTGCTGTCTCTGTGCTTTACCTATCCTCTGGATTATCTATTTATGTGAAGAAATGTGTACAAAGCCCCCCCAAATGACAACAAAATAAAACATATAATAGCTTCATTGAAAAGAAACCAGAAGATAATAGAAACTAGAATAAATTAAAAATGGATCAAAAGAGAAAACAAATGATAGTATGCTAAAATCTAACCTGACTAAATCTGCAATATGCAGTTGCATGAATATGAAAGGAGCCCTGGTGGTGTGTGGTGGTTACAAGTTGGGTTGGGATCTGCATGGTTGGCAGTTTGAAGCCACCAGCAGCTCCACAGGAGAAAGGCTGAGCTTTCTTTCTATTCCTGTGAACAGTTCCAGTCTCAGAAATCCACAGGGAGTTGCTATGAGTCAGCATTGACTCAAGGGCAGTGATTTTGTTTTAGGTGCACAGTGGTTATACATTGGGCTGCTAACTGCAAGATCAACAGGTTGAAACTCCAAGCCACTCTGTAGGAGAAAGAAGAGGCTTTCTACTCTTATAAAGATTATAGTCTTGGAAACTATAGGAGCAGTTCTACCCTGTTCTATAGGGTCTCACTTTGAGTTGGCATTGACTCAATGGCAGTGCATTTGGTTTGGTATCCCTGCAGTAATACACTTTCCAATGTGCAACATCATTCACATCCCTAGTCAATGGTCTGAGAGAGTTCAATGGAGGCTCAATTTGTTTTGAGGACTCTGCAAATGGATTTTGGGTTTTCACTGACATCCATGGTCTTCTGAAAACTGAGTGCTCAGAATTAAGCTCTAATACAATTCCTTCCTCTGATCTTGGATTTTGTTATTTAGTCCTTGGATCACACAGACTGGTGTGCTCCTTCCATGTGGACCTAGCTGACACATCACTTAAATGGCTTCTTGTTTTAAGACAAGCCTTCAGGATCCTGGACACTATTCTTTCTGATTCTTGGGCACCATCTGATTTCTTCACCATACTTTTAAATATAACCCATATCTTCACTCATCACTTCATGAAGGCAAGTATTGACAAGGCCACATCATAAGAACTAATCATTCTTAAATTAGGGCTTACAATAAGTGCAAACTCAAAATCTATTCATGGATCCATGAATCTATTCATATATATAATAGCATGGTCCATGAATTTTGCCTTTAAAGTGGATCAGGAAATTATCTATATAATAGCATGGTCCATGAATTCTGCCTCTACAGTGGATCAGGAAATTATATGTATAATAGCTATTATATATAATACATATATTCAGGAGAATATATATATAATAGCTATTATATATAATACATATATTCAGGAGAATATATATATATATATATACTCCTGATCCACTTTAGAGGCAGAATTATTGGCCTTTTGATAATTAGTTGAAGTAACTTCCATGAGATAGTTGGTAATTCTAATAATAGTATCATCAATCTAGGCAATAGTATAGATATTAAAGTACTATTGAAAAAAGAATATATACATATATAGGAAAGCTTTTTAGGTTAAAATACATGGATGTTCATTTATACAGGTAAAAATTTAAATAATGAAACACTGTTTAAGGGAACAATGAGGGTTAGCTACAAGGAAAAATTTTAAATAATTCTCATTCACTAAGGCCAAACTATGTATGCAAGACTAAGGCATCGCCAAAAACACCAAAGAAAGTATGAAAATAGCAAGTATACGGTAGTCTTAAATTTCTAACTTGTGGGTAATCTCAAAAGCAAGAGATTTGAACCAAAGCCTATTGACTTCCCAAACCATGACCTTGGGATGGCAGTCCTCTGCTTCTCCTCATATGAGGGCGCTTCGGTAAAGAGGTGCTTCAGTGCCTTTAATTTGTGTTAGATGATTTTGTCAACTTGAAGATATATGGAAGTCTAGGGGTGGGATCCAACCTGTCACTCAGGTCAAAGCCTGATACTGCCTCTTTGGGGGCGTGGCCTTCTTATAAAGGGGAAGACGGGGGCTGGGAACCTTCCCTCCTCTCTCAGCCCTTTGCCTTCTGCTTGCTGGGGCTCTGCCCCTGCCACGGAGACCTTCTGGAGTCCTGCCATATTTCCACCAATGTTGGAACTACACAACTCTGCACCCACTGACTTGTGATCTTCCTGCATTCTGCATCATTGCATGTGGCTGCATGAGTCTGAAGAGGGAATATGGACTAATAGCTGACTTACGGGCTTGAGTTGGACTGGGCTGGAATGCTTTTTTGATGTATAATTACTTCTTGATATAAAGCTCTTTTGTATACATATATGAGTATCACTGGATTTATTTCTCTAGTCAACCCAGACTAACACAATCTGCAGGAGGTATGTTTAATAATATAAAGTCTGGTTCCACTGATGGGGTTCCTAAATCACATAATTCTGATGTGGTCTATGAAGAATGCTATATACCTCAAAAATTTAAAATCCAGGTAACCTATAGCATACAGCCAGGGTCATCTTTCAGGACTGAAAAGTATCTCCGTCAAAAATGAATGATTAGAAAGATAATACTGGTTGGTTTCTCCCATTGAGAGTCTATATAAGTAATGTTAAGTATTTTCCATAAGAGCAGGTTGCCTCTCCTTAGTTTAATCACCAAGAGAAGAGAAATCACTTTTTCAGAGACAGGCATATCCATTCCCCACTGTGGTCATGAATTCCCTCCGAATATCATTGAATACCATTATAGGAAAGCCTAGTGATTTGGAATGCCTGTGGGACAATCCTGCATTGCAAGAACTATTTGGTCTGGTTTCTCTTCCCATTCAATAAAAAGCTGACCCAACTGAGGTGAAATCTCCTATGAAAACGTGGTTTTCAGAGGTATGAATAAGGGAGTGAGAACTAGATGATCAACATTAAACAGACACTTCACTACTTTGGTTAGGAGGTCAGATTAAATGTTGACCTGTGCTGACTATAGATGCTTTCTGTTCTCATAAAGGTTCAGACTTGGAAACCCACAGGGGCAATTCCACTCTGTTCTTAGAGGGTTGTCGTGAGTTATAACCAACCAGTGGCAGTGAGTTGGGTTTTTTAGTTTAGAACAGATGCCTTTGTTTGTCTTGGCACTTATCCTAGTAGTAATGATCTCCTATAATGCCTGTCATTTTGTGATTAACTAACGTGTTCTTGTTCTTGTAAGGTGCTACCAAGTTGGTTCTGACCTACAGTGACCTTATGCACAATAGACCAAAACACTGACTGGTCCTATGCCCTCCTCACCATGGGTCCTATACCCGAGCTCGCTGTGGCAGCCACTGGCTCACTTCATCTCATTGAGGACTTCCCTCTTTTTTGCCACTCCTCCACTTTACCAAGTATGAGCTCCTTCTCTTAACAACAGGGGACTGGTCGAAGGGACTGGTGTGTCCTAAGGACATGTCCAAAGTATCCAAGGTAAAGTGTCAACACCCTTGCCCCTCAGGCACATTCTGGACGTCTTTCTTCCAAGACAAAATGGTTTGTCCTTTTAGCAGTCTATGGTACTTTCAATATTCTTCACAAACTTCGCAATTCAAATGCATCAGTCCTTCTCTGGTCTTCCTTAATTAATATTCCATTTACACATGCATATGAAACTATTGAGAATACCATGGCTTGGGTCAGGTGCACCTTAGTCCTCAAAGTAACGTTCGTGTTTTTAAATATTCAAAAGAGGTCTTGTGCAGCAGATTTATCTGATGCAATCCGTCTCTTGACTTTTGCTTCCACGAGCATTGGTAGATCCAAGCAGACAAGTCTTGACAACTTCAATCTTTTCTCAACTTATGGTATATCTATTGGCCTAGTCGTCAGGATGTTGTTCTTTTTTACACTGAGGAGCTGGATTATATGAAGAAGAATGTGGCATCAGGATTGGAGGAAGGCTTCCGGCATCACAGCAACTCGCAAGCCACTACAGTACAACAAACTGACAGACAATTGGTGCTTAACTCACTTAGCTCAGTGTGATGTTTTCCAGGCTCATCCACGCTGTGAGGTGCTTTACAGCTTTATCAATGTCTTTTAAAGATGCATAGTATTCATTCCGTTGTGTGTAGGTACAAATGTTTCTCTAACTGTTCTTCTACTGATGGGGCTTGGGACTATTTCCAACTTCTTGTGATTGTAAATAGTGCTGTGATGAACAAGGGAGTGCACACTTCTACTCATGTTATTTCTTACTTCTTCAGAGTATATACCTAGCAAAGGTATTGCTGGATTGTATGGTATTTCTATTTTCAGTTGTTTAGGTAGTGCCATATTGGTTTCCACAACATTTGGCTTTCTATACTTCTGCAAAGAATTCAAACTCTCTTTCTCAAAAGTGTTTAAAAATTATTACCATGGGCTAACTCATTGCAACTGTAAACAGAAGGTTCTTGTGCTTCAGGGAGATGGTTGATAAGATTCTCTACCATAAAATGACGAGGATGTCTCTAAGGTGAGCCAGAGGCAGATTAAGATATGAGATGGTGCCTGGGTATCAGAAAGAAAGAATAGCATCTGGGGCTTAAAGGATTTTTTTTTTCCAAACAAGCAGCCATCTAAGTGAGATGGCAACTAAACCCATATGAAAGAAGCACACCAACATCTGTGATGCAAGGATTCTAAATTATATAATCCAAATCAGAAGGAGGGAATACTAGCCGAGCTTAGTTTGTGGGATTCTGGTGTGCAGAAGGCTATGAATGTCAGTGGAAACCCAAAATACATTTGAAGGATCTACACAGAGAATAAGTCTGTGGTGATTTCCCTCTAACCATAATTGAGGGATGGAATAGAGTATTGTAGAGAGGGTTATAATAGACTAAAATGATAAATCTGACTTGAATGGTTCAAACCATGCCACTTGATTTCTCTTTTGATACACTTTGTATTTGATTTGGTTTTTAACATTGGCTATTTTTTTCCACAATGAGGTTTATGTCTGTTGTATTTTGTCATTTTTGGCAGCTTTCCTGACTCTGTTATCCATTGTTCTCTGTTTTTCAGTATACGAACCCCAGGATGGATGAGTCTGTGGAGACCTAGCTAGAATGAGGGTTCCTGAGGGGTACAGCAGGGAGGTAGGAGGTAATGGAGAGGTGCTATCAAGGAGAACAAGAAGAAAGGAAGGGTTTGAAACGGGTTGTGAGAGTGACTGCACAACACTGCCCGATATGATTAAACTGTGGAATGGTGTGTTGCCTGGATTAGGTTCTAATACAATGCTTGAAATGGGGGGAAAAGTGCTAGTCCTGCAGACTCACGGGGCAGCTCTCCCCTGCCCTATAAGGTTGCCCTGTAAGTCGGCACTAACTCTATGGCAATGAGTTGGGCGTATTTTTGACAGGCACACCAGCAGTTTGTGAAAGTTCCCACCCTCTCCGGCATCCTTTATTGCCTGTATCTTTTAATTAAACTCTCATTGTTGGTGGAGGGTGACATCTCATCATTGCTTTCATTCACATCTCCTGGATGACTAATGATCAGGAGCATTTTTTCATGTGTTTAGGAGCCATGTGAACGTCACCTTTGGTGAGTTCTCTGTTCACATCATTGCCCACTTGATTAGATGACTTGTTTTTTCTTATTGCAGTCTTTCCAGATTCTATAGATTGTAGGGGTTAGTCCTTTGTCCATTCTGTCCTTGCTAAAGGTTGTTTCCCAGTGGCTCTCTTTTTATGCTTTGTTTTATCTCTACTTATTTTTATATACTACCTCTCTTCATTTTTCAAAAACAGTTTTATTAGTACTTTATCCGCATGTCATACAATTCAATCATATCAAGAAGAGTTGTACAATTTATCACATTAAATTCTACAACATTCTTTTCTTCCTTGTACTCATTGTAACTCATGTAATTTTTTTCTATTTGTAGCAAAACTATGCACAACCAAATATTTTTCCAGTTCCACAACTTCGACATGTATAATTCAGTGCCACTCATTTTACTCTTAATGTTGTACAACCATTATTTTTGTCCTTTTCCAAATTTTTACACCACCATTAACATAGACTCAAGGGTCCACTAAGAATCAGGTCTTTCTTCCTCATGCTTGGTAACCATTGGCCGTTCGCTTTCTTTCTTCCTTCCTTCCTAGTTTCTTTATTTAGTATTCATGTATCATACACTTCCATGGCTAAATTGTTTTTAAAAAGAGTTGTAGAATGGAATAAGCAAGAAATATTTGAGCCTAGAACAAATTCAGGTTGGGTCAAGAGGGAGATCCGATCCACCATGATCAAGTTTACTATAATCTCTATAAAGCTGTTGGGGTCCCTTGCCTGTGGCTAGCAGGGATCTGCAAAAGCTTAATCTGACTCAGCATCATGGTTTCTAGATCCTTCCATGTTCTTTTACTTCTTTTGATGAAGTCTTTTGATGCACATAAATGTCTTCTTTTCAGTACGTCTCTCGTTTTCGTCTGAGTGAGTTTCCTTCATTGCACTTGATAGTATTTGGATATCCTCCGATAGGATCCTTAAGCTTTTCCCTATTTTCTCATTGATGAACTTTTTAGCTCTGAGACTCACCTTCAGGTCTTTGATGGATCTTTAATTTTTGTACGTGAGGTGAGGCCCTGTTTCAATTCAGCATGCGCCATGTATTGAAGAGCTTGTCTGTCTCCTATTTAATGGTTTTGGGGCCTTTGTCAAAGTTCAGTTGCATGAAGATAAATGGATTATGTCTAGGTTTTCTATTTTGTTCTTTGGGTCTGTGTATCTATCACTGGAGGCTGTTCAACTACTGTGGCTGCGTTTCGAGGTTGGGTAGTGCCAGGTCTTCTACCTTGTTCTTCTTAGAAAGTTCTCAGCTGAGGAGCTGAGGTCAGGGGCTTATGTGGAGGGCAAATGTTTTGAGAATGATGAGGGTAACAAGTGTACAAAAGTGCTTTATACAATTGATGTATGCATGGATTGTGATAAGAGTTGTATGAGCCCCCAATAAAATGATTTAAAAGAACCCAAAAAACCAATTGCCCCACCTTCGGTAGATAATCCAGAGGTGATGCTTACCTTATGGGCTGGTGTCTCCTTTTAAAAGGAAAAAAAAACCCAAAACGAGTTCTTTGCTTTTCCAAGCCCTCCTGCCTCTCTATATGAAGTTTTAAATTTGATATTCCATTTCTTTAAAGAATGAAATTGATACTTGCATCAGACTTATGTTGGTTTAAAATTTTATTGAGCTATAATTAACATATTATACTATCCAGTAGTTCAATTATATCAAGAAGAGTTGTGCAATCATTGCCACAATAAACTTGGGGAACTTTTCTCCTGTCTTGTACCCACTAATATCGACTTCCCATGTCCCTTCCCCTCCCCTTCCATACTCCAGCTGATCAGTAATCCAGATACTGTCTTTATACATCCACCCATCCGGGCTTCCCTATACAGCTAAACATTCAAAATGAGGGCAAACCCCCCAAGGACCCAGTGACAGCGATCATAAAAAATCGAGAAAGATTTCAATCTAAGAGAAAGGAGAGAATATTAAAAATTCAGAATAAATTCATGTAGGGTCCATAGGGAAACAAAATGTCTAGTTGTTATATTCCAAATTAAGTACAGTTGTTAAAATCCACCTCACAGTGCTCTTTGTCTGATAGGAGGGCTGTTAATGTTCCTTGTCTATGGAATTGTGTTGGGTTTTTAGATTGCTCTTAGTAGGATTGACAATTTCATGATATTAATCCTTCTTGTCCATGACCATGGGCTACTCTTCCATTTGTGTATGTGTCTTGGTTTCTTGTAATAGTGCTTTGTAGTTTTCTTTGTACAGGATTTTTGTTTTTCTGTTTAGGTTTATTTTGAGGTATTTAATCTTCGTGTGGCTGTTATAAATGATACTGTTTGCTGGATGTCTTTTTCAAAGATCTCGTCACTATTTATAGGAATCCAATAAATTTTTGCTTGTTACTCTTATATTCTGCCACTTTGCCAAATCTTTTAAGTATTTTCAACAATCTTTTTGAGCCTTTGGAGACTTCTACATATAAAATCATATCATCTTCAAATAGCGAGTGTTTTACTTCTTCTTTGCCCATTTGGATTTCTTTGATTTCTTTTTGTTGTGTAATAGTTCTAGCTAAGTGTTCCAGCAGAGCATTGAATAAGTGTGCTGAAAAAGAGCATCTTTTTCTGGTTCCTGTCTACAGGAAAGATATTTTCAGTTTTTCTCCACTGAGTGAGATGTTGCTGTCCATTGGCTTTTTCACATACGGCATTTATTATGTAGAGAATGTCCTTCCATCCCTATTTTGTTTAGTGTTTTCTTTTTTTATTTTTCCCTCCCCCTAGTGTTTTCTTTTCCATCTTCTTCTTCTTCTTTTTCAGGAATGGTTATTGGGTGTTGCCAAATGTCTTTTTTGCTTTGCTTTATATGATTTTGTGGTTCTTATTTTCCTGTGTTGTTTATGTGCAGACTACATTGATTATTTTTCTGATATTGAACCATCCTTGTATATTCTGTATGAATCCCACTTGATGATGACAGATATTTAAAATATATGAACATATTGGACAGGGCTTGGTTGAAGCATTTTGCATCTATGTTCATAAGGAGTATCGGTCTGTACTGTTCCACACTTGTGCTTTCTTTGCCTCTTTTTAGTATCAGGGTTATTCTCTCTTCATTGAATGAGTCTGGGAGTTGAATGTCCCTTTCTACAATTTGGAACCATTTCTATAGAACTGGTGACAGCTCATTTCTAAATTCTTGGTATCTTTCCCCTGTAAAGTCATGCGGTCCTGGACTTTTCTTGGTTGGAAGTTTATTAATGACCTACTCCACTTATTATTATTATTATTATTATTTTGTTATGTGTCTGTTGAGGTTTTCTACATCCATCTGCATTCATTTGGAAAGGTGGTGTGCTTCCAGAACTTTTCCTTTTCATCGAGGTATTTCAAACTTGTTCAAGTACAGCTTTTCTCATTTTTAGTAGCATGTTCATATTTTATTCCGCATGGCTCTGTTGTGATGTTACCCCTGTCACTTATAATTATAGATATTTGCATCTTCTCTTTCTTTTCCTTTGGTACACTTCAGAGTAGTTTGTAAATTTTGTTAGTCCGTTCAAAGAGCCAACTTCTTGTCTTGCTGATTCCCCCCATTGTTTTCCTTCTTTCCGGTTTGTTTATGTTTGCTCTAATCTTTATGGTTTCACTTCTTATGCAGCAGCGGTTCTCAACCTTCCTCATGGGGTGGCCCTTTAATTCAGTTCCTCCTGCTGTGGTGACCCCCAACCATAAAACGATTTTCGTTGCTACTTCATAAATGTCATTTTGCTAGTTATGAATCGTAATGCAAATATCTGCTATGCAGGATGTATTTTCATTGTTACAAATCGAACATAATTAAACATAATTAAAGCATAGTGATGAATCACAAGACAATATGTAATTATATATTGTGAAATATTTGTGTTTTCCAATGGTCTTAGGTGACTGAAAGGGTCGTTCAACCCCCAAAGTGGTTGTGACTCACAGGTTGAGAACTGCTGTTGTACAGGTGTAGGTTTTATTTTCTTTGCTTGTGTTCTAATTGTTAAACTGTGGGGTTAAGGCATTGTTTTAGTTTTCTCCTCTTTTCCCACATATGTATTGATGGCTAAAAATTGTCCTCTGATAACTGCTTTTGCTAGATCCCAACGTTTTGGTATATTGTGTTCTCATTTATTTTTAAGAATTTAAGATTTTCATCCTTTATTTGATCTATTACCCAATCATTTTTAAGTACTACATCTTTTATCTTTTTCAGTTTCCATGCACTTAACCTTTTGCCCTTGTTAATTCTGTTGGTTTGTAGGTTTATAGCCTTGTAGTTGTAGCTTGAGAAAACATATATTGGCCTGTTGTTTGGTGGAGTGCTATGTATATTTGCCATTTAATTTGGTTGACTGTATTATTTAGTTCCTTTGTGTTTTCATTGAGTTTCTCTCCTGATGATCTGTATTTTCATGACAGTGGTATATTGAAGTCTCCTACTATTGCTGCCAAGATATTTCTCTTTTCAGCTTTGTGAGAATTTGATTAATGTATTTTGTGGGGCTTCCAGGAGGTATATATGTTTAATATGGTTATATCTTTTTGTTCTATTGTTCCTTTACTCATTGTCTAATGTCCTTTGTGTGTGTCTCATAATGCTTGTTGCCTTAAAGTCTATTTTAACAAGCTTAATGTTGCCATTCCTGATATTTTGTTGGCTGTGATTAGCTTTGTAAATTATTTTTCCATTCTTTGATTTTAAATTAATTTTTGTTCTTGTTTTGGAGTGTGTCTGTTGTAGGCAGCATATAGATAGGTCTTGTTTTCTCATCCAGTCTGCTACTCTCTGTCTCTTGACTTGTGCGTTTACTCTATTCATCCATTAACAATCTATGTCATTATTGATATATGCATGATTGTTTCTCTCATTTTGCTGTGATTTTATTGGTTCTACAGAGGTAATAAAGCAGGGCCAGGATTCAAATACCTGCCTCTTTGAATTCAGAGCCTGTAGTTCTACAATGAAATCCTTCTTGGTCCTCTGCCGTTCTTTATGTTTGCTGTTTGAGCTCATTGTTACAGTCACTGTGCCAATCCATCTTGTAGAGCATCTTCCTCTTTTTTCTGTCCCTCTAGTTCACCAAGCATGATGTCCTTTTCCAAGGAATGGTCTCTCTTGATAACATCTCCAAAGTACATGATACAAAGTGTCACCATCTTTGCTTCTGAGTAGAATTCTGACTGTGCTTCTTCCAAGACAGATGTTTGTCCTTTTGGCAGTCCATGGTACTTTCAATACTCTTCACCAGCACCGTAACTCAAAAGTATCGATTCTTTTTCACTCTTCCTATTCCATGTCCAACTCTCACATGCAGTATGAGGTGATTAAAAATACTATGGTCCCTTAGTACAGAGTATTTGTAAAATGAGGTAATGGCTGAGCCCAGTAATGGGTAATGGCTAAGTCCCCAGCATTTAATATTACAAAGTCGTCTTAATTCAAGCCGCCTATTCATGTTGATATTATCAAGAAGCCAAGTGCTGGCTCTCATTCCGTGCTTAAATTATCTTCCCTTGGAGCCAGAAGGGAGGAGCCTTGAATGGTAATTAGAGTAGCTAGATGGGGGGCAGACGGTCCTTCAATGGGGCTCCCATAGCACTCAGCTGTGGGCTACCTGGTTTAAAATGGACTAAAAGTGGGGTTTCTCTCCCACTTAAACTAAAATTAACTTTCTAACACTACTAAAATTCCTCCTTGAAATTGTATTGCTTCCTACTACTTGTCCCTTAAAAAATATATGACAGAGAATAAAACAAATGGTAACAGGTATAAATTCATGTATGTAAAAAAATCGTAAACAGCTAATTATGCTGAGTTTAGTAGCTTATTTTTTCCAAGAATTTTATTGAGATATACTTCACATATCATACATTTCCCTAATTCAGTCACATTTAAAGGTTTGTATTTACATCACCACAATTAGTGCTAGTATATCCGCGCCTCTCCTGTATTCATTATTTGCTCCCTAATTCCTCTCAACCTCCTCCCACAACTCTGATAATCTAATAGCTTATTTTTATGTACACATCTGCTTGGGATTAATATGCTAATAGTTTCATTCCTAGTTCAAATAATGAAATTAAAACTTTGTAATGGCAGGCAGCTTGCCGAAATTAGATCCTGGGCTTTGGAGCTGCCACATTGCGTTGAGAGACCCAGTTTCACGAAATTACCAGCTCCATGGATCCAAGCAAGTCAATAGACCTCTCTTCTAAGTATCAACTGCTCTACGGGACAATAGGGACATAATGCGTCCACTTTGTCAAGTTGTTACGAAAATTAGAGATGGTGATAGAAACACTTGAACACAAGCATGTAGTCAATGGCATCATCATTATTTTTGTCTTCTGGAATTACCCAAAGAGAAAACTGTTCTACAATTTTATGTCCTTTGCTACTTGAACAAATTTGAGAACTACCACTTCAAATTTTGCTCCCATCTTTATCTATTTAGGGAGATTTTAGGCCCCGTAGAGGCAGAATCTTTTTGTGGTTGCTTGTTTGTTTTAATAAAGCCCTATAAGAAAAAGGCTGCCTGAATGGACGGATAGAAAGTGAAATCAATGTCTTCTTTACTTTTCTTCATTGTATGCTGATAGCATCAGCAGCAACCAGTTTATTGTTGATTGAGTTATGTAAAAAATGTGTTGTGAAGCCTAATTTCCATACCAGTGGTTATAATCACATTTGGGAATGATTTGTCTGTTCTGTTAATGAGGCGGGCTTAGAGTGTGTTATGAATCAATCTCTTGGTATCTGTCTTTACCCATCTGGAGCCAGGAGAGATGGGGAAAGATGGATTCAACACTACTGGGAGATCTTCAAGGAGCCAGGGAACGAGATGAAGGGAAAGGATCTCTTTCCAGAGTCAATACAGGGAAAAAGCCTTCCCCTAGAAACTGCTCTCTGACTTCAGATTTTTAGTCTCCTAAATGATTAGGAAACAACATTTCTTTTTGTTAAAACCACTTTGCTAGTAGAATTTATATGATCATAGCACTGGAGAGCTAAGATATACTGCATCCTCGTCATCCTTGATACCATTCCATAGGTTAGTAGAGGTGAGGTTATATTATGGTAAAAAAAATAGCATATCAAATCCTCAATGGCTTCTTAGAATAAGACAAATATTTCTACCCCCATAAAGAGCTCCAGTCTTGGAAACCCACAGGGGCAGTTCTACCCTGTCCTATCAGGTCACTATGAGATGGAATCAAAGCATTTCGCAGGGAGTCTCAGAATAAAAACTTACGTTTCATCCATTCCATATGACTAGTGTGGGTTGACAGGGGTTTTGCTTTTCATAGACACTCACATACTCAGGGTGATTGAAACTCTACTTTGGCTTTTTTCTTCTTCTTAAGATTCCCAACAAAAATAAAATTAAAAATAAGGAGAGAAGGAAGCAAATTGTGCACTGACTTTTAAATAGGTTAACTAAAGTACACTTCTTACCCATGTTCATCTACCCATCATTTCTACCCATATTCACAAACCAGTCACATGCCCTCCTGAACCTGTAAAAAGGATGGCTATGTGTCAGTCACCCTGTGTTTGAACACACACACACACACACACACACACACACACACAAGTGGATAAGCAGCTCTAGAATATCGCAGTCAGCATCACCAGTCAGTGAGTCTCTGTATTTTCCATTATGTCTATGCCAGTCACTGAATAATACAAAGAGCATTAGGCTTGAGTGCTGATGTGCAGAAACATCCATCCTGTTCAGGAGGCACAAGGGGCTGGCACACAGATACATCAGTGCATAACACATGGTTGTTGTTTTACCATTTGAAAGGGAACAGGAAACTGCAGCAATGAAGAGATGGGCTGTATCTAGAAATATTCCATTGATGCCTGTTGACCTGGTCTACAGAGACTAGAGATGAGAGGGAAGAGGAAGTGCTTGCTGGGGTGAAATTGAAAGTATTTTGTGTATACCGTGTCTATGGGCGTGGCCTAGCTTGGAATAATGGCTCGAAGTGAGTTGACCAGAACCAAAGTGGATGAAGTGATATAGGTTGACCCTGTGATCTGGTGTAAATTGCTCACTCTGATGACTTTCCCTGGAATTCACTTTGCTTATGGATGCAGGTCCAATTGAAACGAAGATTCTTCAAGGTCAAGAGCTTGCTTGTCTCCTCAGAGGTCTGGGCTGATAGAGATGGGCAATTTAGAAATTGGATATCCAAGATGAGGGAGATAAAGGAATGATAAAGTAGCTAACTTACAAGCTTTCCTGAAAATCTCCAATGAGTGTGACAAGGGAGCATCTTCACTGAATAATTTCCTCTTTTCCTGATGGGCTTGGGGAAGAGAGGATGGGGAAAATGTTGATCAGATTATATGGTGTGATTGTCAATAAAGTTAATGGTGAGTGTAAAGACTGTAATCATAGAAGTTAATTCTTCAAGTATGAATGGGTTAATGGCTAGAAGAGATGAGCTGGCCTGAGGTGTAGTTGATTAATAAGGTTGGCCTTTCTGGTATTAATTCCTTATGTGATGTAGTATAATTCTGGATTCTATGCCTGTGGCTCTGACCTCAATTTGGAAGGAATTCTCTGCTATCCAAAGGGACAGGATTAAGGTGAGATTAAGTCCTGACCTCAGTAGAGGGTATGAACCAAGTCATACCAGTTGTTTCTTTAGGTGTGTGGTCTGCCAAATGACATAACCCACACCTCCGTCAAAGCCATTGTGTTAAGAGCCATCTCGGACACACAGAGAAATCCAAGAGTCCTCAGCAGAAGAGGATATTCAAGATATCTGATGTAGCAGAGTCGAGAGACTAGCTGCACAGACTATAAGACAGAACAAACAGAACAAAGGAACCAGGATGAAACCAGAATGGAGGTAATACAACCACGAGGCAGAACAGAGGAACAATGCCAAGCCTATGGGGCTGTAAGGCAGAGTGACAGGCTAGCTTCCAAGTCCATGGAGGCCAAGGTCGAGGGACCATGTGCCTGAGAGACTGGGAACTGAAGAGAGACTTGGCTACTGGCTGAGATAAGGTGTTGCTCTGAACCAGAGCCTGTATCTTTATAGTTCATGGACCCTGATTTGTGGTAACATATTAACTTCTCTAATAAACCCTTATAATTGTAAATATTGGCTGTGATTTCTTGGTGATTCTTTTCTTTTTTTTTTTAAATAAAATTTTTGTGGTTTTATTGTATAATGAGGCATTGAAACATCTGAACAAATCAGCAGCTGGGCAGTGAGGCAGCTACTTTCTCCTTCACTTCTTTGGGTTACTAGAGCAACTTGTCAGTAGATTTTTTTAAAAAGAAAAAAAAATGGGGGGGGCAACTTTTTGCATTACCTAAGTCTTTCCAAGACTTTACAACACAAACTTTTGTCAGATGCGACTATTTAGTGTCCAAACATCATGCACAGACAGCACCTGGGTGGCAGCAGCGCACCGCGCCCCTCCCACTGCGGCCTGGCTGGTGGATGATGCTTGGAGCATCTGGAGGAGTGTGAATAGCATCGGGTGGAGGAGGGAGGAGGCAACAGCCTGAGTGCCTGGTTGGGACGAGGTCAGCCGAAGTTGTGCAGAGCCAGCCTGAACATGTCGTTGGTGCACACCCAGGCATCGTTGATGTTTAGTAGGAACGTCTGGTGAAAGCCCAGGATGGGGTCGTCATCGGCCTTCAGCTGGCCCACAACCATGCTGAGGATGCAGCCATCTGATGTGGGCTGATGGACCTGCGACGTGATGCTGTGCTGGGTTTTTCTGGAATGGAAGGCTAGACAACCTCTAGCCTTCCACTGGAAGCTTTCCACTGGAACTGCCATCCTTCACAGGTAAGGCATGATGCGTCAATGTAAATTGCACCCAGTTGGGTTCTGTTGTTATCAAATAACTGGTAGTAATGCTGAATGAAGCTGGATCCAATCTGTTCCCAAATTGGCTTGTCTCCTATTCTGGGGCATTGCTTGGCCTCGTGGAGACCCAAGGGGCTGGCACGATGGTGGCAGCAGGGGTGGCAACCAGTGCGGTCCTTGGTGATTATTTCAATGAATTATAGAACTTCGAGGAAAAGTGAAGAGTGAGTAGGAGACAGAACACAGATCTTTCTGTCCTTGAAGACTACTGTTATGATGGTTTTCTCTAAGCCAGATGTAACTGTGGAATTACTCTAACTCAGCAGTTCTCAACCTGTGGGTCACGACCCGTCTGGGGGTCGAACAACCCTTTCGCAGGGGTCGCTTGATCCATAACAGTAATAAAATTACAGTTATGAAATAGCAACAAAAATAATTTTATGATGGGGGGGGGGGCACCACCACATGAGGAACTGTATTAAAGGGTTGCGGCATTAGGAAGGTTGAGAATCACTGCTTTAACTGAATTAAGGCATCTAACTACAATGGGGCTGATTGGACACCTCTGTGCTAGGAGTCAAGTGAAACTACTTAATAGACAGAGACCAGGTGGGCGTAGTTACTATAATGGACAGCAGAGTCAAAGCAGTAATCAGAATAATCTGTCTCATATAGACTAAAGGCTTTGATTAGCTAGGTATCCCTAGGGGTGAAGGAGATGGGAAATCTAGTAAATATATATTTATGCTATGTTATTATTTAGTCTGCAAGAACCTTGATTACATATCCTTCTACAAGATGTCATAAATTATGCTGGTTGGAATTCGTATGGAAGAAGCATCAATGAATCTAGACTTATTGATAATACAGTTGTATACAAGAGGGTAGTAAATTAACCCAACAAAAATTCAAGCACTTTACACCTCAGTTAAATTCCTAGGAGCTTTGAGATATGAGACATGTCAAAGGATTTCTACAAATAAAAAGGAGTACAATGCCTGGTGAACCTCTTTGCCACATGGAAGCAACCTACTCTTAATTTGGGTGCACCTATATATCAAGAGATTCAAAAGGTATTAGTTTTGAGTGGTGCTCAGACTAAATCAAGGCTCTGCAACTGATTCACGCTTCCTTGAAAGGCATTTTTTCCACACAGGCCATGTGACTCAGCTGACCTCATTGTGATGGAAGTGTCACCGGCAGATAGAGATGCTGTTTGGAGTTTTTGGCAGGAGTAAAGCCCTGCCATCACTGGTAGATAATTACTCTCTTTTGAGAAACAGCTTTTGGCTTCTAAATGGATTGTAGTAGAGATTGAATACCTAACCATCGATCACCATGTCTCTTTGTAGCCTGAGCTGTCAATCATGAACTGGTTATTGTCTGATTCACTATCATAAAATTGGATGTGCCCAGTAGCACTCTGTAATTAAATGGAAATGGTATATCTAAGACAGGGCTTGAAGGTAAAAGTAAATTACATGAGAAATTGCCTCAAATTGCGTAGGTGTACACTCTTGTCATATTACCTTTCCTTTCTCAGTATTCACCTGTGGTCTCATGGGCAGTTCCTTATGGTTAGTTGATAAAGGAAGAGAAAATTCATGCCTGATTTACACACAGGTGTGTGCAACATGCAGGCAGCCATTTGGAAGTGGATAGCAGTAGCCTTGTAGGTTCTTTGGGGAACCTCAAAGACACTGCTGAAGGATGTAAGATGGTGTGAACACTGCCTGACCTCTTCTGCCTTCACAATGAGGGAAGAACATCAAACTGAACAGCAGCCTGAGGCCAATTCCTGTAATCCTCCTGTAATCATGCCTGTAATCCTCCAACCTTGTTTACCAATTTTGAGAAATTGGCTTCAACAGCCACACAAAACTTACAGATTGCACATACAGTTATGGAGTTTATTAAAGAAGTGAACAGATACAATTTATGATCGGAAATGTTCAGGATACGATTCTTTGGTTAGGACCACCCTCTCAGGCATATTATAGGTAGATCTCTTTCTGGTCTTCAGCCTCTCTTTCATGTGACCCCTTGGCTACTGCCCAGTTCAGGGAATATTACAAAGCTCATTTAGTCCTGCGTATAAATGCCTAAAGTGCATTTCACTCCACCAAAAGCCTCAGACCAAAGAAGTTCAGCTATAGTTCT
>NW_022111324.1:86093727-86107824 GCF_000313985.2 Echinops telfairi | reverse complement strand
ACTAGGTGGGGACTCAGAAACATATACTTCTACTCACTACAATGAATGACTTGACTATTGCCACTGCTTAGTGTCCAGACCATCAACAATAGAAACCAACACTGAGTCCCAGATGTGAAACCACTCCTCAGAGCAACCTGGGGCACCTTGATTGCCTAGAACTGTTTCCATGATGTAAAGGGTAACATTTTGTTCGTACTGGAATAGACCCTTACTCTAGATATGTTGCTCATATGTAAGTTCAGGTTGAAGCTGAAAAACATTAAAACAAGTCCATGGAGGCCAAAATATGATCTTGAGTCTATTCCACCTGACTTTTGAGAACATCTCAAGGGTAGATTTGGTACATTGAACACTAATGACAAGACTTGATGAGCTGTGATTGGACATCAAGAGCATCCTTCATGAAGAATAAAGATCATTAAAAAAACAAGAAAGAGAGAAAAGATCAAACTGGATGTCAGAAGAGATTCTGAAACTTGCTCTTAATCATAGAGTAACTAAAGTAAGGGGAAGAAAAGATGATGTCAGGGAGCTGAATAGAAAATTGCAAAGGGAAGTTGAAAAACGCAAAGTCAATTATTATAAAGAAATATACAAAAACTTCATTAGAAAACCAAAAAGGAAGAACATGTCCAGCATATCTTAAACTGAAAGAACTCAAGCAAATATTTAAGCCTTGAGATGCAATATTGAAATATTCCATGGGCAAAATACTGAATGACACAAGAAGCACCAAAGAACATGGAAAGCATATACAGAATCACGGAACTACAAAGAACTAGGCGGCATTCCACCATTTCAGGAGGTGGCATATGAGGCAGAACCAATGGAGCTGAAGGAAGACGTTCAAGCAGCACTGAAAGCATGAGTCAAGAAAGTGGCTCCAGGAACTGATGGGATACCAATGGAAAAATTTCAACAAGCTAATGAAGCACTGAAAGCACTTGCTAATCCATGCCAGGAAATTTGGAAGACAACTGCTTGGGCAACTGCCTGGAAGAGATCCATAGGCATACCCATTCCAAAGAAAGTTGACCCAACAGAATGCTCAAATAATAGAACAATATCATTGATAATACATGCAAGTAAAATTTTGCTGAAACTCACCCAACAATAGAGGCAGTAGTACATTGACAGTGAGCTGCCAGAGGTTCAGCCGATGTCAGAAGAGGACATGGAACAAGGGATTTAATTGCTGATGTCAGATGGATCTTAACTGAAAGCAAAGAACACCAGAAAGATAATTACTCATGTTGCTAAGGCATTTGACTGTGTGGATAATAACAAACGATGGATAACTTTGAGAAGAATGGTAATTCCAGAACACTTCGCTGTGTTCCCGTAGAACTTGTACACGGATTAAGTGGCAGTGTGAGAACAGGAAAAGGGAATGCTCCATGAATTAAAACCAGGAAAGATGTGTGTCATTGTTGTGTAATTTTACCGTATTTATTCAATTTGTATGCTGAGCAAATAACCAGAGAACCTGGATTATATTAATAAAAGAATGAGACATCAGGATTGAAGGAAGGCTTATTAACAACTTTTAATATTCAGGTGAAGCAATCTTGCTTGCTGAAAGTAAGGATTACTTGAGGCACTTGCTGATGAAGGTAATGGATTTCAGCCTTGAGTATGGATTACAACTCAATAAAAAGACCAACATCCTTACAACTGAACCAACAATGTGTTACTTTGAGGACTAGGCTGTACCTGATCCTAGTCATGGTATTTTCAATTGCCTCACGTGCATGTAAAAGTTGGACATTGAATAAGGAAGACAGAAGAAAAATTGATGAGTTTAAACAATGCTGGTGAAGAATATATTGAAATTACCATGGACAGCTAAAAGGACAAACCGACGTGTCTTGGAAGAAATATGGCCTGAGTGCTCCTTAGAGGAGCACTCTAAGTATGTAGACTTTGTCTTACATACTTTGGACATGCCATCAGGAGAGACCAGTACTTGTAGAAGGACATTGTGGTAGTTACATAATCTGGTATAAATTTGAGACTGTTAAGAGTGAAGGGTGGAGTTTAGCCTGTCAATCACAGGTTGCAGCTTGATGACCTCATTTGGAGGCCCTAAGGAGAATTTGGAGGCCCTAAGGAGATAAATGGCTCACTGGAGTCCAGACCCAAACTATCTGCTTCATCTTCCTGCTGACAAGACACATGGAGCTACACTGATGGAGTGAGAACCCTGAAGTTGGAGGAGCCATGTGGAGCCCCCTGCCAGAACTGAGATGCCTCCACTGCCGCTGGATCCACAAGACTTTCCACTCACTGGTCTGTGATCTTCCTGCATTCGGTGTCATTGCATGTTTGTGTGGATCTGAAGAGGAATTTAAAGACTGGTATTGGACATATGGGCTAATATTGGAATATGGACTTGATCTGGACAGGGCTGGAGTGTTTTCTCAATATACAATTGCACTTTTATATAAGGCTATTTCTTTTTGGGGGGGTTTCATAAATAGCCACTTTATTCTTTTTAAAAAATTATTTTATTGGGGGCTCGTACAACTCTTATCACAATCCATATATACATCCATTGTGTCAAGCGCATTTATACATTTGTTGCCATCATCATTCTCAAAACATTTTCTTTCTACTTGAGCCCTTGGTATCAGCTCCTCATTTTTCACCCTCCCTCCTCTACACTCCCTCCCTGAAGAGCCCTTGATAATTTATAGATTATTATTTTTTCATGTCTTACACTGTCCAATGTCTCCCCTCACCCACTTTTCTGTTGTCTGTCCCCCAGGGAGGAGGTTATATGTAGACTATTGTGATCAGTTCCCCCTTTCTCCACCACCTTCCCCTTCCCCTTCTGGTATAGCTATTTTCATTATTGGTCCTGAGGGTCTATCTGTCCTGGATTCGCTGTGTTTCCAGCTCTTATCTGTACCAGTGTATATCCTCTGGTCTAGCCAGATTTGTAAGGTAGAATTGGGATAATGATAGCTGGGGGATGGGGGGAGGAAGCATTTAACAGAGGAAAGTTGTATGTTTCATCAGTGCTAAACTGCACCCTGACTGGTGTCTCTTCCTGTGACCCTTCTGTAAGAGGATGTCCAATCGCTTACAGGTGGGCTTTGGGTCTCCATTCCACACTTCCCCTCATTCACTATCGACGCCTTATGATCACACTGGCTGGTGTGCTTCTTCCATGAGGGCTTCGTTTCTTCTCAGCTAGATGGCTGCTTGTTTATCTTCAAGCCTTTAAGACCCCAGACACTATATCTTTTGATAGCTGGGCACCATCGGCTTTCTTCACCACATTTGCTTATGCACCCATTTCATCTTCAGCAATCGTGTCGGGAAGGTGAGAATCAAGGAATGCCAGTTTAATAGAACAAAGTGTTCTTGCATTGAGGGAGCACTTGAGTGGAGGCCCAATGTCCATCTGCTACTTTAGTACTAAACCTATAAATATATGCACACAGATCTATTTCCCTACCAATAAAGCACTTTCTTATACACATGTAAGTGTCTATGAATTTGTTTCTCTAGTCTATCCAGACTAACGTGCTTGGTAACGTGGAGAGGAGATGAAAAAGAGGAAGTCCTTTAATGAGGTGGATTGACACAGTGGCTGAAACTATGGGTTCAAGCATAAGAACAATTGTGAGGATGGAGAACAGGGCAGTGTTTCTTTCAGTTGTGCATAAGGTCACTATGGGTTTGGAACTGCCTGTATGATGCTTAACATAGATGTTCTGGCTAAACTTGCTCTTTCTCTGCCTGCCCTGCATCTGACTCGTCAAACTTTATCTGCCAGTTCTTGGGAGGTGAGCCAGAAGTCTGCTTACTTTATGATTTCCCAGCTCTCCTGGGCCTGTCAGACAGCAGCCTACCATTTGCCCTGCCAATTCAGAGTTTGTGAGTCCCTGAAACCGCACAAATCAGATGCTTCCAGAGAAGCACATGACCAGTGGACTTGAGACTTACCAACTTTTGCCACTGTGGGAACATTTCCATAGAACAAATTTGTCTTTCTCTACTGATATATATGTACATATGCTTCACTGCTCTTTCTTCTCTAGAAAACCCAGCTTAAGACAGATAATTGTCTCCCACGAAAAACAAATGAAATGTTCCTATCATCATTATTTCTAGTGCTTAAAAAATGAAATCACCTAAACATTCATCAATAACAGAATGGACAATTTAATTGTGCTATGTTCACAGAATGGAATCTTATGCAGCAATAAAAATGTTGCTGGTTACCATAAGATGGATTAAATTTATAATCATAATCAAATTTAAAATCAAAATAAGCCAGAAACAAAAGTTGATGTACTGTTTGTTTTCATTAAATTCAAATTCAAAACTGTGTGCAGATTGTAGTGTGATGGCGAATTTATTCAAAATCACTTCAAGCTCTCAGTGAAACCTGGTTTTCCATGGTAGCAATTTAATGACTCAATCACAATTTTCCTTATTTAGCACCTATTAAGCATATTACTCTGAACAGGGGAAAACAAACAAAACAAAAGTGGTCTGAATCGCAGCGAGAGATCTCCTTCATCAAGTCTCATACTGGAAGGTCTAATCCTCCTGGGTCCAAATCAGTCTGAACTCCCTCTAACAGCCTTCCCCCTGGTTTATCGGCTTGAAAATCACTCAGTTTGTTAGTTTTTATACATTTCAGAAGAAGAAATAAAAATTAATATTAAGTACACTTAGGGCTTATCAAGAACGTCTCATGAGGGTCCCATTTTTCAGTCTCTTAGAAAGATACATACATAATGATAGAGATCTATAAAATAACTAACAATACAGGATCATAAAAATTGTGTTGTATTTTAAATGCTTACATTTTAGAAATTAATGCTTTAAGCAGCACCCTGCAAACACAATGACTGCATAGATGATTTTATTTAAAATACAATATAAGCACACCAACATCCATGACCCAAGGATTGTAACTTTTATAATGCAAAGCCGGAGGAAGGAGGAGTACCAAAGCTTACATTGTGAGATTCTGGTTGGTAGAAGGCTGTGGATGACTGTGGAAGCCCAAAATATATTTTCGAGCTCTACACAGGAAATAAGCCTCTGGTGATTTCCCTCTAACCATAATTCAGGGATGGGAATAAACTGGTTACCAAACAGAGTATTGGAGAGATGACTATAGTGGATCAAAATTATAAACATGACTTGAACCCTGTTGCTTGCTCTCTCCTCTGGTACACTTTGAACTAGAGCTGGCTTCAATGTTTTCTGTGGTTTGTTTTCCATATTGAGATTTATCTCGAATGTATTTTTTCATTGTGGGTGCCTTCTTGAATCTTTATTATGTGTTTGTTTTTCAGTATACGAAACCCAGGATTGATGAACCTATAGAAAAACAGCTACTGACAGTGGCTCTCAACCTTCCTAATGCCACGACCCTTCAATACAGTTCCTCATGTTGTGGTGACCCCCCAACCATAACATTATTTTGGTTGCTACTTCATAACTGTAATTGTGCTACTGTTATGAATCAGGCAACCCCTGTGAAAGGGTCGTTCAACCCCCAAAGGGGTCGCGACCCACAGGTTGAGAACTGCTGTATGGAGGAGGTGTGTGTGTTGGGGGGAGGGGGAGTTCAAGGAGTTCAAGAAGGAAGACAATGCTTGGAAACTGATTGTGGTAGCAATTGTACAACACTGCTTGATGTGATTGAACTATGGGGATGATATGATGATTGGATTAGCTCCTAATAAAAGAGTTTTGGGAAAAAATACAATTAAATGCCTAGATTTGACAATCTTTGTGAAGCTAAGGCCAAGACTGACTAGCTCTTCTTACCACTCACTAGTTCTCCTATCCCCATTGTTAGGCTCTACATAAACTAGTACTTCTAAAACTAGTAACTATGTTATCGGATTAGTATTGTTTCTACTTCAGTGTTGAGTAAAATAAACCTTGAGTTGATGCCCTGATCTCTTTTATCCTTCCTTGTACTTTTTTTCAAGGCTCCACAGGAAGCAAGTGACCTGCCCCAATCCCTAGCCCTTCCCAGGAATAATATTTCTTGACACAACAGGGTGGATATACACATCATAGGCTGTGCTTCTCTTAGCGGACTCAGAGAAGCAGAATGTAATCTTGGATTTAGAAGGTGAAACAAGGTCACGCTGACTAAAGGACACCTCTTTTTCTCGTTCCTCCTAACAGGTTTCATTTGAGTAATGGTTCTTTTGATTGAGGAAGGTGGCTTCTTTGGAACTCAGTTCAGTTTGTTTTTTTCCTTTATCTTTTAAAAAAGTCACTACACTGTAAATTCTGAAGGTTGTGTCCGCACTGGGAGTTGAAGTTTCATCTAACAAGGACTTTGGATAGATTTTTTCACTTCTCCGAGGGCAGCTCATGTGCTTTGTCTCTATCACATCTGAAAAACGGAACTAACTAAACCCACATTCCTTTTAAGTAAGATAGCAAGTTTGAAATGATGGAAACAGTTGGCAAAAAATGTACTAAAATATTTTGAAAATGGTTTGTATTTGAAGAAACATAATAGAGGGTGAGGTTTTCAAAACTAATCTTTACTTGATTACTTTTAATTGTGATAATAAAATTCCTGAGCTTGTGCCTATGTGCATTTCTTTGTTATTTAAGGAACAGTTACTAAAGAGAGAGAAAATGCCTATATCTAGCCCTTTTTTTCTTATGGACCGCAGGTGGTATTGTGGTTATGTGTTGAGCTGATAACTGAAGATCAGCAGTTCAAAACCACAAGCTACCCTGAAGAAGAAAGATGAGGCCTTCTATTCCAACAAAAAGTTACAATCTAGAAGACCCACAGGTGCAGTTCTCCACTATCTTACAGGGTCACTGTGAGTTGCAATCAACCTGACAGCAGTAACCTTGTTTTTTGATCTTGTTCTGTTTTGGTTTCTTGACCCCTTTTCTCCTAAAAATCATATCCCTCTAAGATCTTGGCCAAACTTAACTTATACTTTGACCTCTACTTCTGTTCTAGGCCCAAACATTATTCATTTCACTATGAGACTTACTGTCTGTAATATTTCCTGTGATTCTTGATTATATAAAGTCTTATGCTTTTAAAAAATCTTCCAAAAAAGATTGCAAGCTTAAAAAGTTCAAGTTGGCACATAGACTTATGAACACTTGCTTATTTCATTGATGTTCATATGCAAAATTATACATGTTTTAAAGAAGTAATTTCTTAAATTCCATTTAGGATTGGATTGGCCAAAACCTTGACTCCAAGGGATTAATCAGTTAAGGATGTATTATGTACTCTTCAAGCATTTAAAAAATATTTTTCAGAAGGCAGCAAACGTCTACTCATATCTAGTTGGCCAGAATATCCTTCTTGTAAAACTAATGAGTAGTGGAAAGCAATTGCTATGATTCGTTTCCAGATAATACTTCAAAATTCATTCCAGAACTAAGATTAGGATCCCTTCCTGAAAGGGAAATACATGAACAAAATGGGCTCTGTGGGCAAAGAAGAGGAGAAAACAATGACTGCTGTATTTGCCTTCCTCTTTCTTTGATTTTAAAGGTTTATGGCTTACTTAGCTTAGTCTCTGCTTGTCCCGATTTATAAAATTTGGAAAATATATAAATGTATAAAAACTACAAAAAGTATATAAAATTCAAAGTGATAACACTAATGGGTTTTGTAGACAGAAATAGAGATTGGTGTGAATGTGGTCCCTAACATAATGTAAAATCATGCTTAAGGTTTTCAAACTAAAAGAACAGATGAAATAATTCAAGATTCAAGTTACACCATTGAAGGATTCTATGGTGTGGTAGTTACATAATCTGGTATCAATTTTGGATTTGAGAGGATTAAGAGTAAAGGGGTACAGTCTAGTCTGTCAATCGGATCATAGCCAATGAGGCCTCTGTGTGGGCATGGCCTTCTCCTGAGAATTCTGGGAAATCCTGGATTCCTTCTTGGAGGTGGGAGACACTTCTCTCTCTCTGCTCACTCCCTGGGAAACTTTTTAGCTGGCAAAACACATGGAACTGTGCTAGTGCCCTGAGCAGGAGAAGCACGTAGTGACCCATGCCAGAGCTGAGATGCTTATAATGCCACTGGATCCAGAAGACTTCCACCCACTGGCCTGTGATCTTCCTGCATTCTGTGTCATTGCATGTGTTTCATGAGTCTGAAGAGGACTTTACAGATTTGTATCAGACATATAGGCTAATATCAGACTTATGGGCTTGGACTGGACTGGGTTGAGATGCTTTCTTAATGTACCCTTTATATAAAACTATCTCTTATACACATGAGTTTCTATAGATTTGTTTCTCTAGTCTACGCAGACTAACACATATGGGAACATAACTGAACAATACTGTTAGCATCGAAAGAAGATGGAAAGAATACACAGAGTCACTGTACCAAAAATTACTTGTCGAGGTTCAACCATTAAAGGAAATAGTATATTTTTGAGAATTGAGAATGTTGAAGGAAGAAGTTCAAGCTGTACTGAAGGCATTAGTGAATAACAAGACTCTAGTAATTGACAGAATGCTTACTCTGGTTTTTAAACAAATAGATGCAATGCTGAAGATGCTCACTCATCTATGTAAGGAAAATTTGAAGACAGCTGAGAAGAGCTCCACGTTTGTCCCAATTTCAATGAAAGGTGTTCCAACATTTATGATCACTGTAACTATTAAAAATATCACTGATATCAAAAACAAGTAAAATTGTATGGAAAATAATAAAACATTGATTACAATAGTACATTGACAGGGAAATTCCAGAAATTCTAGCCAGATTCAGAAAAGGATGTGCAAAACAGGGGTATCATAGTTGACGAAAGCAGAGAATACTAAAAATAATACTAAAAAATACTAAATATACTAAAATACTAAAAATAAATACCCATGATTTATTTACTATGCCAAGTCACTCAGCCTTGTGGTTTGTAACCAATTATGGATAACATTATGAACAATGGGAATTCTAGGACATTTCATTGTATCCACGTGGAATCTTTATATAAAGCAGGAGGCAGTTGTTTGGACAGAATGAGGGGGTACAGAATGGTTTAAAATTAGGAAAGAGATACATCGATGTACTTAATCAATCTGTATGTTGAGGCCATAATTCAAGAAATAACTCTGAAGACAAATTTGGTGTTAGGATTGGAAGAAGAAAACATCAACAATTGGGGATACACCAATAACACAATTTTGCTTGCTGAAAGAAAAGAGAACTTGAAGCACCGACTAATGAAGATCAAAGACTGCAGTCTTGAGGATGGAACACATTTCAACACGCAGAAAACAAAACATCACGATAAATGGCAAAAATGTAGAAGTTGTCATAGATTTCATTTTACTTGAATTCACAATCAAAACTCATGGAAGCAGCAACCAAAAACTCACATTACAGATTCCATTGGGGAAATTTGCTACAGCAGATCTCTCTAAAGTGTTAAAAAGCACTTTATATGTGCTGTATGATGATACCTGTACGTACAGCCAACACAGGCTCACTACTAACCAGATAAACATGAGAGCTCACTCCACAGCTCTCTTTACTTCAATTCCGTTGCCCTTTACATCATGTCTGGCTTTCAACAGAAGATTATAAGACTTTGTAAAAGGTATTAAGAAATCTGATAAGACAGAACAAGCATCAAAATCACACTATTATAAGGCACAGGTATTAGAATGACGATACTTGAAATTTAACCAGCCCTGGAGCCCTGATGGTGTAGTGTTTATGTATTGAGCTGCTAACTATAAGGCCAGCAGTTCTATACCACCAGCTGCTCCTTGGAGGAGGAGGAGGCTTTCTACTCCAGTAAAGAGTTACAGTCTTAGAAACCCACAGTTGACTCCATGGCAGTGAGCTAGGTTTTGGTTTGGTGGCATAGTGGTTATGCAGTGGGCTGCTAACCTCAAAGTCGTCAGTTCCAAACCACCAGACAGACACTTCTCAGGAGAGAGATGAGACTTTCTACTCCTATAAACACTTACAGCCTCGGAAACTCATGTGGGCAGTTCTACCCTCTTCGATAGGGTCATTAGGAGTTGGCATCGACTCAATGACAGTGAGGTTTTAAAAAATTTTTATTTCATGATAAATACTCTATAAGCTCTAATAGAAAAAGTGAACTTACAAGACCACATGAGTAATTGGAGCAGATTTTGGAAACTAAGGAGAGGGGGGATCAAAAGAAAACTAGAAATTTAAAAAAAAAAAGACAAAGCAAAGCATGATAACCAAAAAGAAGAAGGCCTTTGATGGCATTATTAGTAGCCTGAACATGGCTAAAACCCATAAAAACATTTCTTTTACCTTTGCATTATGATGTAGATGAAAGTTTATAGAGTACATCCTCAGTTTTACATTCAACAACTCATGCACACTTTGTTTCAACTCATCACTGCAATCCCTTCAAACCCCAATTCCACTTTCTCCCTGTGTTTCCTATTTCTTTCCTTTTTCTTTCCTAACACTGGAATTTGTCCTCGGGAAAATGCTGCACCTCTGACCTTAATTGGTTGATAAGTCTATCACAAGAATGGGTTCCGTTCTTTACTTGAAAGGTAACTGAGGGTACCCAGTCAGTCCCACATGTCTCTCTCAGTAGTAAGCCTGGTCTCATGATTTTGAGTTTTATTCCATAGTTTTCTCCCACTCTAGCCAGGATCTTCTAGTATGATCGTTTCAGTGCAGTTGGTGGTGGTTCCTGGACATGATCTAGCTATTACAGTCTCAAGGTTATGGAGACTGATATTTGTGTTGCTACTTATCTGAGTAGGATATAGAACACGATCTTTGGGGATTTTGATATGCCAATAAATGTTGGTGTCAAGACTATAGTCCTGATCCCCCAAGCCCCATGGCTTATTTGGTAAAGGTGCTTGGTTGCTTAAGACGTGTTCATAACTTTGCCCCATGTATGTTCATTTGCAGATATCTTTGCAGCAAAGGTAAAACCGCATATACAAATATCTTCCATCCAGTCTACGTATATTCATGTGTATATTCCCACTCTCCCTCCCATGCCTGTTGAGTTCTGCATGTGTATCTAGGCATCTACTCACTGCTCAGCCCTGCTCTAGAATTAGGTATACAATTATTTTTTTAATCATTTTATTAGGGGCTCATACAACTCCCATCACAATCGACACAATTGTATTCCCTTTGTTGACTTTTGCAAATGCTTTGATGTCTCGTCCTGCTTCAATTTTTTTCCACAACTCCCTTTTGAAGAATATTGTCTACCCCTTCACCCAAGTTCATACCTAACACCCAAATTAACCATCAAAGTCTGTTGACTCTTCTAAAAGAAAACTGATGTAGCTATATTAATTTTTGATAAAGCTGATTTGACAGTGTCAAAAAGAATCATATGAAGTGGCATCTGACCTCTGACTGCACAAAGGGGGAGGAAGAGAATCAATATCATCCAGCATCAGCTGTCCTAGGACCTATGCTACTCTGCTGCTGAGATGGGACATGCCTCTCCCCTCCAACCTTCTTACCAATTCTGACACCAACTTTACATCCCACAGTAGACTCTACTTTTCAACTGAGTTCAACAAATCATTGCAATGGCCACAGAGAACTGACACATATACTCATGATTCTAAAGTTTATTAAGGAAGTTAATAGGTTACAATGTCTCAGGATACAATTACCTAGACTGGACTGCTTCTTATCTGTAGTGCCCTCAGGAAAACTTCTCTTTGGTATTTGGCTTCTCCATCACACAGTCTATTGGTCCTGCTCATGCAATGGTACAAATGTCTTTTAGGGTTGCCAATAAATGCCCAGAGTGTACAGCATTCCATTATGAGCTTCGGCCTGAAGGCATTCAGCTCTAGTTCAGTGGCAGCAAAGTCTGGAGGCAGCCCACTCCATAAGACTCTCTCCTGCCAAAGGCATTCAGCTACCCCACTCTATCTCATACTTTGGCTCTTGGTTGTGCTACTGCCACTCCTCTATTTTTTTTGTTGTTGTTACATTTGCCATCAGGATCAAGGAGGTTCAGTGCAGGGATCTCAGGGTTCAAAGGACACACCCCACTCCTAGCTCTTCCTTCTTGCTGGTATGGAAATCTCCCATTCAGCTTCTGAAATGGCTCATTTTACCAGCAGGATGACAACCACAATGAATTCTATTCATAGTCACTCAATACTGAGTCAGATCAGTATCTACTCTGCCATCAGTATCTACCCACCATCTCGTCCCCACGCCCATTAAGAAAAAGTTGTTTGGTGAGAGTAAAGAAGACTATAGTCAGAAGAGCCATATATTAAATAATTCTCTGCACTTCACAGAAGTAAGGAAAATTACCAGTGATACAGATATTGCATAATAATAAAGGGGTCAATTCTATAAGAAAACAGAAGAATTTGGAATGTGTATGCATCTAATAACAATACATCAGAATATAAGAGACAACACACTAATAGTGCTGAAAAGACAAACCCACTATTATAGCTGGAAACATCAATATTTCTCTCAGGAGTTGAAAGATCTAGAAAGAAGGTCAGCAACGATGTAATTGAACTGACTACTATTACAAACCAACTAGATCTAACTGATATCTATACAATATTTCTTCCAACAACAGCAGAATCCACATTATTCTCAAGCTCACCCGAACTATCCACCAAGATACAGCACAAGGTTTTGGGCTGCAAACCATATTAACACAGGTAAGAGTATGGAAATGAAACAATGACAAAACCTCTCAAACTACAATGGAAGTAAACCAGAAACCAAAAACAGAAAGATAGTTGGAAAAGTCCAAACTATTTAGAGATAAAAAAGAAAACAAAAACAAACACAAGCCACACTTCTAAATAGCACATAGGTCAGAGAGCATCAATAAGGCTCAATGGAAATGAAAATATAACATTAACATTTGTGGAACATAGAAGAAGCAATACCTACAGGGTAATTTATAGCATAGAATGTATATACAAGAAGAAAAATATAAAGTCAATGATTTAGACTTCAATATTTGGAGATTAGAAAAGAAAAGTGAATTAACAGCAAAGTAAGCAGAAAAGACAACTCAGACATAATTTTTTAAAAAGAATAAAAATCAATGAAATTTGAAAAAAAATTAATAGAGTGATTAATAAGTGAATTAATAAGTGAATAAAAATCTAGTTCTTTGAAAAGATTAAAAAAAAAAACCTGACAAACCTCTGGGCAAGCTAACCAAGAAGAGAGAAGCTTCAGACTACTAATATCATAAATAAAATAGGCTATTATTATTGATCTAATGGACATTTGAAAGACAATAAAGGAACATAATGACTCACCATGTCTACAATTTTGATAACTTAGATGAAATGAAATGCTTCCTTGAAAGATACATTGTACTAAAATAGATAATTTAATTATGCCCGATCCATAGTGGTTACCTGTTAGACTGCTAACCACAAAGTCATCAGTTCAGTCACTCTACGGAAGAAAGAAGAGGCTTTCTATGCCTGTAAAGAGTTACCGTCTTGGAAACCCACTGGGGCAGGTCTACTGTGTCCTATTAGGTCACTATGAGTCAGACTTGACCAATGGCAATGTGTTTGGGTTTTTATGTTAATTAAATAAGTTGAATAATCAATTAATAACCTCCCCAAACAGTACCAGACCCAGATGGTTTTATTGAATTCAATTTAATATTTAGAGAAGACAAGATACAAATTCTCTTCAATATTTTCCAGATAATATAAACAGGAATAACATATCCTAACTTATTCTATCTAGCTAATATAAAGCTAATATTAATACCAAAGAAAGACATTGATAGCAAAGAAAAATACAGGTTAATATCTAATGAACACATGTGCAAAAATCCTCAATAAAAACATAATAAATCTAATTCAACTATATATAGAAAAATTGCATACCATTACCAAGTGAAATATTTTCCAGATGTGCAAAATTGGTTAACCATTCACAAATTAATTAATGAAATTGATCACATCAGCAGGCTATAGAAGAAAAACCTTATGAGCCTAGCAATAAATTCAGAGGAAATATTTGAGAGAGCAGCAGGTATGTGTGGAAGGAAGGAAGAAGAAAAAAGGGAGTCGTTATATTAAAAAAAAGGTTACCTCCCCTTTCTTTTTTTTTTT
>NW_022111324.1:86090043-86092279 GCF_000313985.2 Echinops telfairi | reverse complement strand
TAGAAATCAACTGGATGGAGTGAGTGTGGGGTTCGTTTTTGTTTTGTATCACTCAGTTAGATCTAAATATATCTACCTCTCCCCCCAGCCCCAAGAGGTATGTGTACACTTTTCCTTTTCAAGCTGTAAGAGAATATATTGCTGGGACTATCTGAAGAAATTTAGGTTCTCAGGACAAGGAGCAAAAGAAACAGAACTCCAGGCTTAATGAGCATTTTTTTCAAACACCCTGGCAACACATTTAGAGAGAATCAGGTAAAAGTCACACATACATGGCAATGAACTCATCTCCAGTTTTCAGAAGGAGTTCTATGACGGGGAGTGCTGGGAGCGTAGAGGCCCTTTCTCAAGAGGAAATCCTGACCCGGGCTTGTTTTGTTGTTGCTAATTGCTAGAGGGTCAAATCTGTCTCATGGTGAAATCTTGTATATCAAAGAAGAACTGTGTTTCATAGGGTTCTGAAGGTCTTAACCTTAAGGAAGCAGCTCACCAGGTCTGCCTTCCAAGGCACTTCTGGGTGATTTTGAATTGCCAACCTCTCAGCTAGTATTTGAGTGCTTAGCCACCCCATGACTCCTGGACTCAAGTTTAGAAGAGGTCAGTCCAAAGCTTATTTCTTCTAAATGGTCTTGATGTCTTACAACTGCTCTAAACTTTCCCTGCAGACTTCTACAACAAAAAAGTAACTGAGTCATTAGCTGTACTTTTAAGCGTGTACCTCCTCCCTGCTCCTGTCTGAATCAGAAAAGTAAAACAACTTCTAGTTCCAACCTTAGCAAGCCATTGCAAGTTTCCGATGTTCAGTTTTCTAATTTACAAAATGGGGATAATAATGTCTTCCTGTGTTATGTTACCATGATGATTACATAAGATTATATAGATAAAGCAGTCAGTATAGCCTGTTACATGGCTAGCATATCAGTAAATAATAGCTGATACTAGTAGTGTTAAACAAAATAGAAACTGTAGGAAAAGGTCTTAGAATCACGGACCATTAGAATGTGAAAAACCTTAGGGCTCATTGAGTCCACCTCCATTCAAACTTCCCTAGAGCTTTGTGAGAAATGGGACTGCTCTCATCCTCAGCCTTGCTCAGGTCTCTGCTTTCTGTTTCTATGCTGCCACTTTACCCACATGCTGGGAGCTCTCTGGGTTAGTTATAGAACTTCATGTCAACTTGATAAATAGAATGTAGGGGTGGAGTCCAGCCTGTCAATCAGGTCGCAAGGTAACATCCACCAGGAGAACTCTGGGAACTTCCTCTTTTTCTCCTGGGAGGAGGCTCACACTCTCTCTGCTACACGTTCTGTTGACAAGCCACTTGAGCTATACTGATGGCAGCCAGAGACCTGGAGCTGCCAGAGCTGGAGGAGCCACATGGAGAGCCGCACCAGCACTGAGATGTTCCACAAGACTTTTTATCCACTGGCCTGTGATCTTCCTGCATTCAGTATCATTGCATGTGTTGCTTGAATCTGGAGAGGAACTTATAGAATGGTATTGGACATATGGGCTAATATCAGTCTGAACTGGGTTGGGATGTCTTCTTAATATATAATTACTCTTTTATATAAAGCTCTCTCTTATACACATATGAGTGTCTGGCTTGTTTTTTCTAGTCAACTGGGACTAACACACTCAAATAAGCTTTTGAATATAACTTTTCTCAGATAAGGCATACGATTCATGCAGCTATAAGTATCATGTCTTATCTAGAACCAGTAAAATGAACAGAGGCCATGTGTTAGTCTGGGTAGACTAGAGAAACAAATTCATAGATACTCATATGTATATAAGAAAGAGGTTTATATACAATAGCAATTGAATATTAAGAAAACGTCCCAGCCCAGTCAAGATGAAGTCCATGAGTCCGATATTAGCCCAAATGTCTGATACCAATCTATAAAGTCCTCTTTAGACTCATGAAATACATGCAATGATGCCGAAAGCAGGATGATCACAGGCCAGAGGGTGCAAAGTCTTGCGGGTCCAGTGGCGGTAGAAGGATCTCAGTTCTTGCAGGGGTCTCCATGTGGCTCCTCCAGTTCCCAGGGCACGAGGTATATCAGTGTAGTGACATCTGCCTTGTCAGTAGAGTGTCTGTCAGGGAGTGAGCAGAGAGAGGTGCCTCCCTCCTCAAAGGAGGAAAATATAGGAGTTCCCAGAATTCTCAGGAGAAGGCCATACCTACACAGATGCCTCATTGGTTATATCTTGATTGACAGGCTAGACTCTA
>NW_022111324.1:86066257-86088652 GCF_000313985.2 Echinops telfairi | reverse complement strand
ATTGGCCAGGTTGACACAATAAACCTCAACTATCACAGATAACAAGTTAATGTATTTGAAAACCTACCTCAAGTTTATTGGGGTTAACTGTAAGAGGTAAAAAGAGAATGAAATAAAATTTTTAAAAAGGCTTTCATGGCATGGCAATACTAGAAGTAATCAGGTTAACTCAAATTTCTGAATCTAATGTTTTCCTATGTTGTTACCAATCTATTGCTGCAAAACAAATGCTCCCAATATTTGGTTGCATAAACAAATATTTTCTCACAATTTCTGTGGAATTCTGAAAAGGCTTGCCTGAGACTTTAATTAAGCTATAGTTGTGTTTCTGTTATCTGAGGCCTTAATCCATTTCCATAATACTCAATCCCACATATTGGCTGAAGGCCTCATTTCCTCACCATATGAACTAGGCTACATGAATGTCTTCATGAAAGATCATGTCATTTGGCTTTCCTTAGAGCAGTGGTTCTCAACCTTACTAATACTGCGACCCTTTAATACAGTTCCTCATGTTGTGGTGACCCCCAACCATAAAATTATTTTCATCGCTACTTCATAACTGTCATTTTGCTACTGTTATGAATCGTAATATAAATATCTGATATTTACACAGTAGCTACTTTCTACACATGTGTGACTGGTTCGCATAAGTGCATTATGGTGCAAACCCTGGGGTTGGCGCGATGATGTCATCATACAGGGTACTTGTATGTGGGAGTATCTGCAAGTGGGCGGAGCCGCCTGGAGAGGAATAGGAGCGGTGTCTTGGTTCCTAAAATTGTTGGGAAATATGTGTTTCCTGACATGAAAGGTTCGTTCGACATCCCCCAAAGGGGTCGCGACCCACAGGTTGAGAACCGCTGCCTTTGAGCAACTGAACCTAGGAGGAAACAAGGAGGAAGTCCCAAAGCCTCTTTGAGATTTTGTCTCAGAAATCTTACAATGTGGCATCAGATTTATTCTCTTTATTAAAGGAAGTACTAATCCAGCAAACCCTTGAGAAGAAAATTAAGCTCTACTTAATAATGTGCTTTTTATGATATATATAAATCTGGTAGGCATGGCTCTGTACTGTGAATAAATATTATTGGAAGATTTGCCTTATTATCAACACCCATTTTTTGTGTAAATAGTGTCCAGTCACTTAGGAATTTAATCTGTTCAAGTCAACAATTATTCTATTGTGGTTCATAGCTGACCTGTACTGACACAATATCTTTTTCTTAACAACATTTTAACTTTTATACCATTGGCTAAACTAATGACACTATCAATTCATCGTGGTTACACATTGGGCTGCTAACTACAAGACCTGCATTTAGAAACCGTCAACCACCTCCGCAGGGGAAGGACTCGACTTTCCACTCCTGGGAAGGTTTGCAGGCTTGGAAACTCATGGGGGAAGTTCTCTGCTGCCCTATAGAGTCACTATGAGCCAGCATTGGCTTGATGAAGTGATACCTCAGAGGGATGATTGAAAAAGACAAAAAAAAAACCAAAACCAAATCATAGCATTGTGAATCAGGGGGAGTGCGGAATGGGGACCCAGGGCCCATCTGTGGGAAATTGGACATCCCCTTGCAGAAGGGCTGCGGGGAGGAGACGAGCCAGTCAGAGTGCAGTGTAGCAATGATGAAATATACAATTTTCCTCTAGAGCTTGAATGTTTCCCCCTACCCCACTATCATGATCCCAATTCTACCTCACATATCCGGCTGGACTGGAGGATGTACAATGGCACAGATAGGAACTGGAAATACAGGGAATCCGGGACAGATGAACCCCTCAGGACCAGTGGTGAGAGTGGCGATATTGGGAGGGTAGAGGGAAGGTGAGGGAGAAAGGGGGAACAGATTACAAGGTCTACATATAGCCTCCTCCCTGGGGGATGGACAGCGGAGAAGTGGGTGAGGGAGACGTCGATGGTGTAAGACATGATAAAATAATAATAATTTATAAATTATCAAGGGTTCAGGAGGGAGGGAGAATGGGGAGGGAGGCGAAAAATGAGGAGCTGATACCAAGGGCTCAAGTAGAAAGCAGATATTTTGAGAATGATGATGGCAACATATGTACGAATGTGCTGGACATAATTGATGTACAGTGAACCCTCGCCACTTCGCGCTTCGACTTCCGTGGCTTCACTCTATCGCGGTTTTTGCGTATCAGCGCATGCTCTGTCATTACTGCCACTGATTGGCTCATACTGTACACGCTTCTGTCTGCATCGCTACATATCGGAGCTACGTATCAGATGCATTTTTGCTTTTGTACAGTGTACTGTAATTGTTTGCGATTTTTAAGAAATTTTATCTAAGCCCTATGATGGCTCCTAAACGAGCTGCTTCTTCTAAGCCTTCTGACAATAAAAATAAGCACCAGAGGAAGATGTTCACCATCCAGGAAAAGGTAAAACTTTGGTTATGATCAAAGATGGCAAGAAAATCGTGGAGGTTGCACACCATTGATTACAGTATTTGTAAGAACTATGTATAATAATACTGTATGTGAAATATGTAATACTGTAAACTAGATGCCATAAATAATATAATAAATAATAAATGATAATTGTAACGTCCAAAATGTTTTACTGTATTTTCCCTTTTTTGTTTAATAAATTGGGTAATACGAGTGTAATGGTGACTAAAGGGTGTTTTTTCATGTCCTCTATGCTCTAACTAGGAAAATATTTGATTTACAAATAAGGAATCCTACTTCGCGGAATTTCATTTATCACGGTAGGGTCTAGAACCGATTAACTGTGATAAACGAGGGTTCACTGTATAGAGATTTGGAAAGTTTGCCTCATTGATTTTTTATTATATCAGTCGTTTTAACTAGATCAGAGGATTGAGGGTGGTAGGAACAATAAATTCTATGAAAAATAGAAAACAAATGTGCACAGCTTAATTATCTGTACAGGAAGATTGTTGCCTTGGTCATCACTAAGGACTCGTAGGGTTACTCAGGTGAGAGTAATATTTTTGAAGCTTCTTAGATGCTGACTGAGGAAAGATTTTGCCCTGTGAGAAAATCTACCAATCAAAAAAAGGAAAAACTACAAATCATTACCAGTACAAAACTGTACCACTTGAGGATGAAAGATGGATGAAATTAATATACTATTCAAAAATGGATCCTGAAAATACAGGAAATCTCCCAGGAGACAATTTATAAGGTTTACCAGAATTGAGAACAAACAGGGCACTGGTAAACCACTAACTCAGCAACTTCATTAAAACTGCTTCTAGCAATATTTTGTAAAGGTCTCTATCAACTTATCTTTCCCCAAGTAAGTATCCATAAACAATGACTTCAATTACAAAGGCTTGTAAGTATTTAGTGGTAACTAGATTCCCCAACAATGGGCTCAAACACAACAATTGTGAGGAAGGTGCGGGGCCAGGTGGCCTTTTGTTCTGTGGTCCACAGGTTGCTATGAATCAGAACCAACTCGCAGGTTATGGATGGCTTCCGTAATGGCCGGCAAGTTCCAAATGCATGGGACAGATATGAGTCTGAAGACCTTTGCTTATTTATAGTTGAAGGGGCTGATGAACCTAAATCTGCCGGTCAGGCCACGGAGGAGGCCTCTCATGATTTATTGACCAAAAATCAAAGGTCAGACACTGGGAAGGTTTCAAGATTAAATGACAAGGAGCTTTGCCAGAACATCCATTCACATAATGGATGCAGGCTCCATCCTTAAGGAAACTCCTCTTCCAATGATTAGCTGTTCCGATTAGATCACAAAGCAGGCAGTGATTACAGAGTGTCTGACAAACCACTGAGCATCACGGCCAACCATCACACTTGGTTTAAGTTTATTTGCTCTCAACTTGTCTACTCAATCACTCTGAGGTAGATATGACTGTCACCATCATGGAGATGAGGACACTGAAGGCTAGCACGTTCTTTGGAATGTCTCAGGCAGGAAATCCAGGAAAGGACACAGCTCTGTCCAGATAGCAAGCCCTCGTCCTACTTCCTCATGCTGTTCCTTGGAGTGAGCATCTATGTTTCCTTTCCTGGGAGCTGAGCTTCTTGGGAGCTCTCTGCTCCCAAACAATGAGTGCTCAAAGCAGAATGTACCAACACCAAGATATCTGGACTTAGCTTATGAATTAGAGAACTCAGCTGTCTCGATGTCGTTATTAGTCAGATGCCAAAAATCTAAGGCACAAGCTGAAGACAGGCCATTTATCTTTGCTTAAAAACCACAAATCATTGTACGCAGCTGTTGGCCAGGGAAACCACATTCCAAACACTGAATACCAAATCAAAGAAACTAAAAAAAAAAATTACCTTCGATTTGCTTCTCTTGTCTCAAGAAACTGGAAGGGGACTCTGGACAAATTACAAAGACCCAGGCGTGGCATTACCAGTCTGTCGTCCCTCTCCCTCCTGCCATGGTCATCTAGAGCCAAACTCATTGGGAAGCTGGTATTTTTGTCTGTCTCTTTCCCTCCTCTGTGTGTATGTTGGATTGTACTACTAGAGAAAGGATAACAATAATAGGAGCATTTATCAAGCACCTGCTCTATAACAGGAATTGTTCACTTGCACACGTTAGTATCTTTAGGGAACACACAAGTCTAAGGGCAACGTCGCCTGTCGGGGAGGAAACAGGACTTCTGAGAAGTTATTTTCTTTAGGGCACACACTGATAGGACAGAGAATTGCACTTCAACTCTGGTTTGCTTTCTTCGGGGTCTGTGTTCTTTGGACAGTCCCAGTCCCGTAGTGCTCACTGGATTTCAATCCACACAGCAGAGGCAAACACACGCCTCCCCTTCAAGACTTTTTTCAGGCCGTGTGGAAGTGGTGACGTTGGTGAAGAGTCATAAGGGAGGAAGTGGTCACCCTTTCTGATGGGGACAGGTTTTTTGGCAAAGAGAACAAACTTCTCTGAGCTATAAGTAGAGCAGAACACAATTAACTTATGTAAACTGGCCCCTAGCGGATGTTCTAATTTCTCTGCTGTCCTAAAAAGTGTTGGAGGCCTGAGGCTAACACTATAAATTACTTCACTGGCAGGAGGTTCCAGGACACAGTTACCTATGTGAGAAGAGTGAAATTCTGTTGTCAGTGCCTTGATTGTTTCTTGTTCAAAAATGCATGCTTGCCATCTATACTGGATTAAATTGCTGAATAACTTCTGTGTAAACAAGGATGATGCTTGGAGAGGGGGTGAGTGTCCTACATTGCCTGAGGTAGTTATTGTGCCAACCTGACCAGTAAACACATGTGGGGTTAATTGAAGGGCGGAGGGATAAATGGCTCCATAAGCCTCACCTTTCTAGTTCTTGGGTCTCTTGCTTTCTGACGGTTGGACCAGGGAGCAGCTGCCTTAGCCAGTTTCCTTCTTCAACTGGCAAGGCTCACTTCCTGCAAACATCCCTGAAGAGAAGCCACATGGACCTACCCCAATGCAGCCCTGAGTGCTGGAGCAGCCATGTGGAGACCCCTGCCAGCACTGAGATGCTTACACATTCACTGACTCGGCTTTCCTCCTGCAGTCAGCATCATTGTGTGTGTTTTGTGAGATGGAGGAGGACTTTGTGGATTGCTGTCGGACATATGGGTTAATGTTGGACTTGTGGGCTTGGGTAGCACTGCGTTGGAATGTTTTCTTGAAGTGCACTTGCCCTTTACATAAAACTCTCTCTTATACGTTTGAGTTTCTGTGGATTTGTTTCTCTAATGTACCCAGACTAACACATTGCCTCTATGTCATTTGCTCCTTCTTGCATGTATTTATTCACTAGCTTCTCAGGTAAAAAAATGGGTACAAAAAAGAAGGAGCTTGTGGTCCTTGAGGCAAGTCTCCTCCAACTTTGGGATACTTGGCCTTCTGAGAAGGGCAACAGCTCATTTCTATGGGCATATGTTAGCACCACTCCTTGGGTTTGGCAGTATAATTTAAAAACTGTTGTCATTTTACTGGGTTTACTCCTGGACTCTTGGGAAGTGTGCAAACCGTGTTTGGTGAAAAAGAGGACTTGAAGCACTTGCTGCTGAAGAACAGGATTTCAACCTTCACTTTGGTTTATAACTCAGTATAAAGAACAAAATCCTCATGACTGCACCAGTAGGTGCCATCATGATAAATGGAGAAAAGACTGAAGTTGTCAAGGATTTTGTCTTGCTTGGGTCCACAATCAATGCTCAAGGGAGCGACAGTCAAGAGAGCAGAAGACGAGTTGCTTTAAGGAAATCCGCTGCACAAGATCTCTTTCGAGCATTGAAAAGCAAGGATCTGTTACTTTGAGGAATGAGATGTGCGTGACCCAGCCACGGTATTTCCTATCACCTCATATGCCATGTGGAAGTTCGATATTCACTGAATAAAGAATATTGGAGAAGAATCGATGCATTTGAACAGGGGTGCTGGCAAAACATATTGACAGAACCATAGACTGCTAAAAGGACAAATAAACTCATGGAAGAAATTTGGCCAGAGTGCTCCCTAGAAAGAAGACTTCATCTAACATACTTTAGACATGTTATCAGGAGAGGCCAGTGCCTGGAGAAGGACTTCAGGAGGGGCAGCGAAAAAGAGGAAGAAGCCCCAAAAGATGGTTGGACACAGTGGCTGCTACACTGGATTCAAGCAGAGGAATAGTTGTGAGATGTCCGGGACCGGGTAGTGTGTTGTCTGCTAGACAGAAGGTCGCTCTGGGTCAGAATGGACTTGATAGCCCCTAACACCAGCAACTACTGCTGGACATATGGAAAGTGTGAAAATAATTCATCTAATTAATAATGAACTGTTCTGCTTTTCTTCACAGTGAACGCATTGCTTTATGCACTTTTACTTCTTTGTGACTCAAAGCAACCCTTCAAAGTGTGTGCATCTGTTGTTACTGTTACCCCTAGTTTACAGATAAGAGGACTGAGGCTCATCTATGCATGGATGGTAAACATTAGAGTTTGGTCTTGCATTAGAGCTTAAATTTTGAGCACTAAGTTACTGGAAGGCTATATCGTGAAAGCCCTCAACCCACTGGGCATGGTTGCATTCTGTTGTGCACAGGGTCATTATGAGACAGAATTGACTCCAGAGCACCTGACAGCACCACCACTCCTCCAGGCAGTTCAGGGGGGCTGCCTATCCTTTCCGAATGTGCAGCATAGGGAATTTCTATTCCCAGCTATTTGTGCTTTTCACAGTGTGTGTGCATTTTTACACTCCCACTAGGAGTGTGTGAGGATTCCACTCTCTCCACAGCCTCTCCAGCATTTGTTGTTTTCTGTTTGCTTGTGGTTCCCCTTTAACTTGCTTGTCATTAGTGGTATAAGGTGGCTTCGTTGCTTTGTTTTTCTCCTCTGGATGGCCAATGATCGGGAGCACTATTTCATGTTTGTTAGCCAATTGGATGCCATTTTTGTGAACTGTTTATACATATTATCTATCCATTTTTTAATTGATTATTCATCTTTTTCTTATTGAAGTACTGTGGTTTTCTATGGATTTTAGAAAAGTCCGTGAATAGTCCTCATAGCGCCTTTATTCTGCATCAGGGGAGTGGGGAGCAGATGAGAGAGAACATCTGTTCATTCTTCAATTTACAATGTTCATTTTTTCCAGTGGTCAGATTGTTTGCACTGGTAGCCGGAACTTTTGACTCATTGGAGGGTTCAAAACAGTTTTCCTAAGTGGGCCCTTGAAGCTGCTATAATCGAAGGGCCATCAATTTACTAACCGGATGAGTTGGCTTTAAAGCATGAGAAAGTTCATGGACTAGAGTAACCAATTCCACAATGGAAGCAGCTTTCCAATCTCCATTATGTCTTCTTTACTAAGGCTAAAAGTTTAGGTTTAAGGCCAGATATAAGCATAGCATTAGTTCCTTCTTAGTTCCTATATCCAAAGGGGTTAACTCAGAATATTCCCCAAATTACTGGAATAATTAGCCAATAGAACCATCTACCTGTGTGTCTCCAGTTTGCATGTAAGCATGCACTTTCATCCAATCCAGTATTGTGGGTAGTGGCTTATAAGAATCACTTGATAACAGCGTGAACTTATATTGAGCATTGCAAGGGTGGCTTCAGCTGTTTTGCTTGTATCCAAGGCTAAGTCATTTGGGGGAATCTATTTTCTTAATGCCTTCTAAGCACAATTTGGCTTCCTTTGGGCCAATTAACATGTGGGCTAATTGAAATAAATCAGACAATTTGAATTGATTACTGTAAGGGAGGACTTCAACAAATTTGTAATAATACTTGTGCAGATTTGGAAAACTTTTATCAACACATGTAATTCTGTTCTTGTTCAGAAAAAAAAAGGTAGTTCTTTGGACTTTCTGTGACACTCACTCCAGGCTCTGGGGGACAAATTTTAAAGGGCATGTCATGAGTGAGCTTTCAGGAAAAACAAATGTTTAGAGAAGGACAGAGAGGTAGATGAGGGTACAGAGATGGTTGGTGGCAGGAGAGGACAGGGAGCTGTTGTAGGAGTTGTGGGCAGAAGAGAGTTCTAGCTCCCTAATTTTTCCCTGGTCGAGGCAATTCAGAACCTGAATGCATCCATTCTTTATTCTGTTTAGTCAATTTAGAAACAGAATTCTGCAGAGTGTTTATTTTACTTTGCTAACATAATTTAGAGGCTGCAAAATGCAAATGAGTCCCATTGAAATGTCTTCATTTGAGATCCCTTTTGTTCTAATTTGCTATGCAGAAAAATTATCTTTGAAAAGTCAAAAATCCTAGAGTGGTTTGTTATCCAAACTGCCTTTCATTGAATCATACCAACCAGCCAAAATAAACACACTGAAGATTTGGTATTTCCCATATTCCCCAAAGTCACATAACCTTAGCTTCTGAAGCTTTTTCAACAGAGCCAACTAATATCTCTAACAAAGAATGCTGCAGGGATTTGAAATGCAGCTTTTTAAGGTTGTGCAGTGCCTTGTAAGGAACCTCAAACCAAAGGAGCCTATGCTTCATTCAAAAGACAAAGGAAAGAGGAAGACGAATCCCTTCAATTACAGCATATTGAGGAATATACACAAAAAGGGGGAGGCTTGAACTCAGAAGGTGTGGACCTGCTGTAACTTCTGGGAGCCTGTGAAAAACGGAAAGGCTGCAGGAAGTGCTGGCCAGTGCTTGAAGCTCTGATTTCCCGTTGTCCCAGAGACAGATTCATCTCCCCGTCCTTTTACGATCACCAATAAATTCCATAGTGAAAAATACAATAGGCGTAGCCTCCACTAGAAATGAAAACAGAGATTTCTATGGAAGGCTATAGCAACAAAACATTTCGTGAAATGGGCGACACACAAGAATGCAGGCCAAAGGCTGCTGAGTATGTTTCGAATTGCACATAGAGAGTGTGATTTTTATCAGGTGATGCAAACAATAGCATTGTGCTTCACTGGCTTAGAAAGGGAAGATGGAAGCATGACAAAAGATTATTAAACTATAATTAAAGCTAAACAAGGGTTTGGTAAGCTATAATCTTAAACTTTTAGACATTAGTTACATACTAAAGTATATTATATCCCAAGGTTAGCAACATCCGGAGGTTTGCTTAACAAAGACATCCTATCAAAGATAATTCAGTCAATATCAATCTCTATCGCAGCTGCAATCTTTCTTTCCCCTTATCTTAAAGTAACAGGCTTACGTTTTTAAAATCGATTTACAAACAGTGAACAGTCATGAGGTGCAAATTTCAGCGAACACAGTGTAAGTTGGAGGAGGCAGGAATTAGAAGTGGGACCTGGTGAACTGCTGTGTGCTTCATCAAGGTTCTGAGACAGCAATAGACGTCCTCATCTTCTTGTCTAGGCTCATCCCATTGGCTTGGCCCTGTGGATGAGCTTGGTCAAGGCATTCTTTTTAGATCAAGCAGGGTAGACATTCTGAACAGACGCCTTTAACAGACAAGTTCTCGTTCAAGTTAAAAAATCCTTACTCTTGTTCTTTTCGTGTCACAAGCAGTTAAATGTTTTCAAAGAAACCGAGTTCTCTCTTAGAACCATATAAATGAATATTTTAGTTTACTTGCGAATGGAGTTTTAATTTAGGCCTGGAGTCTCTCTATTTCAGTTATGGCAGCAGCAGCTTGATGCTCACAGATAGTGTCACTGTGAATGGGCCTGGCTCAAAGATATCTCAAAAACAGACACACACACACACACACACACACACACACACACACACAACATATAAGAGGGCTTCAAAAAGTTCATCAAAATATTCCATTATCTTTTAATCCCATTGCTCCAAAGCATTTTGAAGCCCCTATGTATGTAAACGTATGTAGTGATGTCTTGACTTGCTCGTAAAATTCAGCATCACTTTGCTGAATCACAATGCTGAAGAATATTGGAATATCATAAATTTTTAGAGATCAAAATATTGAAGGTCACAAGTAATGATCATTTCTATTTTTCAGCAAAGAGAAATGCAACTTCAGAGTTGATTTGGTTTTATATTATGATTTTTTTGTTTACCCTTCTGAAGCTCTCTGGGCTTTGGCAATAGCTACTAAGTCAGCCGTTCTCAACCTGTGGGTCTCGACCTCTTTGTGGGTTGCATGACCCTTTCACCTGATTCATAACAGTAGCAAAATGACAGTGATGAAGTAGCACTGAAAATAATTTTATGGCTGGGGGGTCACCACAACCTGAGGAACTGTATTCCGGGGCCCGGCATGAGGAAGGTTGAGAACCACTGCTCTAAGTAGCTGCTTTGTGTCAAGTTCCTTCTACTCGTGTTGCTGTAGGTCGTGATACAGGACAAGTCAGGAGCCCTCGCTTTTCTAACCCAATGCTCACTTGAAATATCCAAATTATGTCTTTTTCACATTATTTAAATTTGCCACTAAGGTAAACAATACAATTTCATTGCATTCGAACAAACCACAGGAATAATCGGGGCATATATAAAACCATGGGATTGTGGTAGCTGCGGTTAATGGTGACATCATACATCTTAACTCCTCAGTTTCCAGAAATTAGTCCCGTGATAGAAGACATAACATCTGGTTTTAGCAAAAACAGTTCCAGGCAAAGTCCAATTAGACCTGGAAAGAGTATAAAGGAAGACCTGTGAAATGCCACATCCCACTGTGGAGTGACGTTCAGGATAGAGGCATGTCGTCCATCAATTTCATGACTTGCCCTAATGCCTTCTGACAAGCTGTCCTTAGGGAGAGGAGCAGGCAATAGGAGTGGTAGGAAGAACATACACAGACCGCTATCGGGGTTCCTTATTTTCCTGCTTTATCCAGTCACCACAAACAGCCTACTTGGGCCTGTTTCTTCCACTGCAAAATGTAGATAATGATAGGGTGTATCTCTCAAGTTTGTTTTTTGAGGCTAAAATGAATGAATAGGTATAAAGTGCTAAGAGTAGGATCGGGCACAGAAGAAGTGCTTATCAAGTGTTAGCATTTATTATTGCCACCACCACCATCACTAACATCATTGCCATCATTTGTCACCTTGACAAATTCTTTTCCATTCATTTATGCAGGTGGACGTTACAGGTTTAATTCATTCATTATCCTAGGAAGCTTGGGTTATATTGTACTGCAGTCACCAATAACTCCCAAATTGAAGTGTTTTATAGTTCTAGAACTTTGTCATTCACGTAGGCTTTGGCTGCAGACTGGTTGCTGCTCTGCCCCTGCGTTTTTTACTCCAGGGTCCAACCAAACAGAGCAGTCTTTCTCAGGAACATTACCTTTCTTGGAGCAGAAAAGAAAGAGCGAATGCGGACTAAGCTTCTGCTCAGAAAGTGTACATGTCACTTCTACTGATAGTTTATTGGCAACGAGAGAAGAAGTGTAATTTTGTGAATATTTTGACACCTGAACTCTCTATGAGGCTGAAAATAACTTAAAAGAACAAACAACAACAACAAAATGTTTACTAGCCCAGAGAGGACCACACTGATTTTTTAAAAGTCAGATTAAAAATCAATTCTGACTAATGCAAAAAAATTTCTTGGCACTACGCTGTTGTTTTCTCCTCTTGCTGCACCTTTCCCCCAAACTATACACACTCTGACTGCTTTCTCCTTTTGAAGGAAGGCATCTTTATGCGTTAAAACCGTATATCCTTATAATGTTTGAAACATATCAACAATGAAGGAGGCCTGGTAGCCTAGTGGGCTATGCATTGGGCTGCTCACCATAAGCTTAGATGTTGAAAACAGCCTCAGCTCCTCAGGAGAAAGATGACGCTTCCTAGTCCTCTAAGGATTTACAGTCGTGGAAGCCCATGGGCATTTCTACTTTGTCCTATCCGGTCACTATGAGTCAGAATTGATCCAATGGCAGTGAGCTTTGATTTTATCAATAATTTCAGCAGCAACAACAAAACAGCCACTCGCAACACTATACCTTTTTGCACTAGCCTTTTCCCAGAGAACCAAATCAAAGATTTGCAAAATTTCTAAGTCTTTTTCCCAAAGTGTAAAAGGAGGAGACAGGGGACCGAACTCAGTGGCTTGCCCAGGGCACAAGCCAAGGAAACAGTACCCCAACTGACATCTATTCCCTGAAAGGAGCACTTTCTGATGTCTCTGCTTCACCTTTTCCCTTTCAAAATATGGATCACCTGATACACTTCAGTTCATCAAACGTTTCCTCAGCATCCACCATGTGTAATTTCTTAGAAGCTGGAACATCTTGATCTAGCTCACAGGACTGCCAAGGAGCACAATCAGAAGGCAACTTTGGAACCAACTCAATTGGTTTTTGTTACTTAAATTAATCCCAGGAATTCACTCATTAAGTTGTTTAAACACACAAAATTAGTTTTCAAAACGTAAAAATTCCTTTTCGTATTGAAATAACTAAGTAGATTCTGCATCTTCTATTGATCAAACAAATGATCAGTTTGACTAGTTTGTGTTGGGGATATTTCTCTTATAGGCACCTCAAGGGTCTGGAGACTCATATTTGGACAACTCTTTCTCTCAGACAAGGACACACTCTTAAGTTTCTGTAATCGTTACGGTTTTATGTCAACTTGGCTGGGACAGGATTCTCTGTCATTAGGCAATTGAGTCCTAGTAATACCCCAGGATGTGATCTAATATCATGTGATCATTTCTACAGTAGCCAATCAGTAAGAAGACCGTTACCGTGCCATCAAGTCAGCTCCAACCCACAGCGACCCTGCACACAGCAGAATGAAACACTGCATGGCCCTGCCGGCCCTCACCATTGTTTCTATGCCTGAGCTCATTGCTGCAGCCACTGTGTCAACTCCTCTTGTCAGGAGCCGCCTTCTTTTCTGCCACCCTTCCACTTTACCAAGCATCATGTCTTTCTCCAGGGACTGATCTCTCCTGACAATTTGTCCAAGTCTGGAAGACAAAGTCTTGCCATCCTTGCCTCTAAAGAGCACTGTGTCCTTTCTTCCAATATGGATAGATTTGTCTTTTTAGCAGTCCCTGGTACTTTCAATATTCGTCTCTAGCACCACATTTCAAATGCATCTGTTCTTCTACGGTCTTCCTTAATCAATCCCCGATTTTCACAAGCATAGGATGCAATGGAGAACACCATGGCTAGGGTCAGTCGCACCTTGGTCCTCAAAGTAACTTATACTTTAATACTTTAAAGAGATCCTATGCAGCAGATTTACTTAATGTCATCCATGTTTGGATCGCTTGATGCTACTTCCAAGAGCATTGATAGGGGATGCAAGCAAGACAAAACCCTTGACAACGTCAACATTTTCTTCATTTATCATGATTGGCGCAGTTGTGAGGATTTGGGTCTTCCTTACCTTGAGTTATATTCCATACTGAAGGCTACGATTCTTGATCTTCATCAGCAAGCCTTTCCATTGCTTTTCACTTTTAGCAAAGAGGGTTGTGCCATCTACATACTGCAGGTTAGTAAGCCTCCCTCCAGTCCTGATGCCACACGCTTCTTCATGTAATCCAGCTTCTCTGATGATTGGCTCAGCATATAGACTGAACAAGCATGGTGAGAGGATACAACCCTGACACATATCGTATACACTTCAGTATAAGCCGGCACAAATATCAGTCAAGGTACCTAATTTTACCACAAAAATTGCATTAAAAATGTGCTGAAAAACTTGGCTTATACATGAGTATATACGGTATACTCATATACCGTATACTTATATACAGTACCTTTCCTGATTTCAAACCATGCAGCATTCCCTTGTTCTGTCCACACAACTGCTTCTTGATTCATATGCAAGTTCCAAATGAGCACGGTGAAGTGATCCAGAATTCCCATTCTTCTCAAGGTGATCCGGTTTATTATGGTCATGCGGTTGAAGGCCTTTGCATAGACAATGAAACACAAGTAAACCTTTTTCTGATATTCTTTGCTTTGAGTCAAGGGAATGGTTATAGTATGAAGAAGGTTCTCAAGAGGGAAAGGAGAAAAATAGAAAATTAATAGATAAAATTAAATTGACAGTGGAGATATTTTAATGCCACCACATGTTTCATTTTGATTTGAAATATGCTGCAGGAAGAGCCCAGATTAGCACGTCAGTCAGTACTCTCAGTCACCAGGAAAAGGAGACTTTTCCACGGGAATTGCTACATAGTTTCCTTTCCTCACACTGCTGTCCTGTGTGCGTTCTCTTCCAGCCCAGCCTTGCTCTGTTTTAACCATAGGGGGATCGATTAGCTTATTCAAAGGGTAAAAAGGACCCAAATGAGAGCAGTCTCCATAAAGCAGGCTGCGAGGAAAAGATCAGGCTTCTCTTGGCTTTCCAAGTGAGTTTCCCAATGGTGATGGGAGTGCTGGTTGTTATCATTTGAAAATGCCAGTGTGGGGAGATGTGGATGAAGCAACAGTGTTATGGGTAGGAGAAGGAGTTCAGAAGGCCAAGGTAAGTATGAAAGTGATGCTGTCCTACAGTTGGCTGTTACCCAGCTCAGCTAAATCAGTACCAAATGTAAGCGAGACAGATTCTTTGATGAAGTCTCTGAGATAAAATGGGAATTGAGCAAGCTTTACTGAAAATCATGGCAGATTTCTTTTTAATCTGAAAATGTTACATTTATCATACTTCCTCCCCCTCTCTCTTTCCCTTGAACACAAAACAAAAACACAAGTAACCACATTGCTGTCGAGTTGACTCTGACTCATAGCAACCCCATTGGGACAGAATGGAATTGACCTTGGAAGCAGGTTTGCCAAGGCTAACATCTGTATGAGTGCGGAGTGGGTTTACATGGGATTTTTTTGGTTAGTGGTCAAGGGCTTAAACACTGAGCAACCAGGATTCCAAGTTACCTTCACACACAGAAATACTATGGTGGGGAATCCTGGGAGCATTTCCTCTTTTGAGGAATGATCACAATGAGCCCTATCATTTCAGCCAAGAGGAGTCAATCTGAAGATTTCCGTTCCAAGTGCGCCTCCACAGAGGACAGACTCAATGACCCTTGTCAAGTGCGGCTTGTTCATTGCATTTGCATTGTTTGAAAACTTGTGTCCTCCTTATCCTAAAATTCTCTGGTATTTTCAGATTAAGGATTTAGAGGGTCAAGTGTTCCACCTTTCATGAAGTGTTACACCACTGCACACATATCTAAATGCATGAGTCTTGCTCAGCACCACACAGAAGGCCAGTGACGGTGCCTGGGAGGAGTGTTATTGATTTGTTTGTTTTTAAATACAGCTAACATAACAACCCCGATGATATTTGAGTTCAGAATTTTTGTCTTTATATTTCCTTCCTACACCCAATTATGTGTTCTCTTCCAAGTGTGAAAGCCAAACGCACACCAACTTTCTGCCATTGTCTCGATGCCAACCTGTCGTGTAAACCTTCAAGGGAGCAAGCAGCCTTATTTTTTCTCCACAGAGTGTGTGCTGGGTTTGAATTTGGACCTTCGTGTTAAGGAGCTCATGGCCTATTTCACAGTGCCACTAGGTCTCCTTCCAAGTATGACAAAGCTCAGCAAATTCTGTGATTCTGTATTTTGCTTTCTTTGCCTTTTAACTACTAGAATCCAGTGGCAAAGTCATGTAGCTTGAACTACATGCACATGGGAGCACCTGCAATCTATGCCTTCGGATTCACCTTTACAAAAAGCTGTGAAGGAAAAAGCACAAAGAAAGCTCGCGAAAAAATCATCCACCTTCAGCTAGGCTACTGAACGAATCATCTTCCCAACAGAATCAGCAGAAAGATAGCATGCAAACGCCACTCTCAGCTTCAGCGAGCTCAAGGTCAAATGAGAGCTCTTTTCTTTCTGGGCTTTCCATTTCCTCCCTGCCCCCATCTCTCCCCACCAGGGTGCCAGATGGGCCTGGTAAATACCATGCCATTATAAAAAAAATCTCCCACTGTGAACAAGCCTCAATCCATTTTAATCTTTGCTTAATCCATGCTTTAATAAGTGTAATGACTAACAACACAATCCCCTGGAATGCAACGATTTGAATGAATAAATTAGAAACATCTGTTCATAGTCATAGATATATGAAATCCATCCTCTGTAAACGGAAGTGCGGAGATAGCAAAGAGGAAGAGAACCATCTAAAACGCTGAGCATTCTGGGAGACCTTAGAGGCGTGTCAAAGGTAATATTTGGAGTTGAGCTGTATATACATAAGGCTATGTGTTGGAATCCTAGCGCCGATACCTGTGGAAATAATTTCATTTGGAAATAGAGTCTTCTTTCTTATGCTAATGAGACCATATCAGCATGTATCTTAAATCTCATCACTTTTGAGATGTAAAAAGAACAAATTAGACACCAAGCCCATCTAGCATCAGCGTGGGATTGAGGGAGAGAACAGAGATCTTCTCCCCGAGCTGATGAACTAAGGGCTTTTGACACAGCTGCATGATCACTGCCATCAAGTCAACTCTGCTGCATCATGACCTTAGAGCAGAGGCCAGAGAGCCCCCGTGGGTTTCCAAGACTGGACCTCTTTACCTTGGGAGGAGAAAGCCTTGTGTATCTTTCTCCTGAGGAGTGGCTGGTGGCTTTCAGCCGCTGTTCTTGCAATTCGTAGGCCAGTGCATAACCACTAAGGACCGTGAATTCAGACGTCTAGCGTCTGATCTGTGAGAAAATAAAGTTCTGTTTCTTAAAGCCACTCACTTGGGACATTTTTGTTACAGTTGCACAAGGTAACTAAGATTGGTTCCAATTACGGCACGCCGGAAATGGACCAGGCACATCAGATTTAATACCCAGAAATAGAATGCATAGTATCTCATTACTAATTTGTCTATTGATAAGTATTAGAAGTATATATGTTAGGCTAAATAAAATATCTTACTATAATGAAACATATTTTTATTTTAATGTAGCTATAAGAAAATGTAAAATCATCTATGTAGATAATATTTGTCAGTCACATTATTTATCTATTGTTAGAATATTTTATCAACTCAGAATGTATTCATTTTTAAGTGTGAAATACAGATAAGGGAGGAACATGCAATGACCACCACCTAGGGTCACCTGCGATGCCACCTATGAGCTTCGGGTATGTATCAATGGAGACTAGTGTGAGCTCATGTGCAACAATGGCTTTCAGTGGCCTAGGAGAAACGCCTTGTCAGTTCTGCCGTTCTGATCCTTACCATGCTTACCTTCCTGGTGTCTGGTTGCTCAACGTGGAGTCTTTTGAAGACAGGGACTGGGTTGCCTTCCTCTTTGAAACTTCTAAGATGACAAATGCAGTGTGTTGTATACAGTCGATGCCTAACAAACAAATTCTGAATTGTAATGATTACCAAATCAACAGTGAAAACGAAGCCAAGTGTACTTTTATATTGAAATTTGGTTGTGCTCCTTTTAAAATAAAAAAAAACCCCAGGTTTATTAGCACTTCATCCACGTGTCATGCAATTCAGTAATGAAACATATCCAAACGTGTGCTTCTTGAGCTAGAATATGGCTGCAGGCCCCTAGGCACAGACAGACAGACGCACCATGTGCAAACGGAGGCTAGGGTTCATCTCGATGTTTCTGCGCCGCTGTGATGTGAGTTACAGAACACTGACATTGTGAGACTTCTTGAGCAGAGTTGCTTACCTGTGTTTTTGAAGTAGAAAACCTCATGCCACAAAAAGCTACAATGATGACATGGAATGGGACCCAGGTTAAATCAGCAAATTCTGCAAAGTAACAAAGCAAAGAAAATGCAAACAAATAGTCAAAAACCCAAACCATCCAACCAACCAAACAGGAACCCCCTACTTAGATATGTATAGAGTTCAAAAGAATTGACTTATTATTTCCTAGGCTAATGTGCTTCTATTTGTACGGAGAAATCAATTGGATGTAAAAGGTCCATCCACACGGCTTCTGTGCAACCCAGGGAGTTCATAATGAGGGAGGCTCCATTGGAACAAAGAAGAAAGCTGTGAAGGGATGGAGCGATTTTTAAGAGGCTGGTGCATTTGGCAACAGAACTGCAGACCTTGGGAAATGCTCAAGGAAGAAAAGACAAATGTCTCCCTCTCTATGCCGGCTCCCTTTCTGCCGGAACCAGGACCTCGTTCGTTCAAGCCTTCTCAGCCGCCCCCCTGCCCCCCACTGTCTGGGGTTGATTCCAACTCATAGCAACAGTTGAGAAGAGAATAGCACTGCTGACTAAGTTCTAAGACTGTAAATCTTTACACCAGCAGAGAGCCTCCTCTTTCTCAAACCCACTAGCACAGCTTGTGGGTTTGAACCCCTACCTTGCAGTTAATAGACCAAATGCCAGGGCTCCTTTCACAGCTTCAAGAATCCAAACCAAGCCCAATGCCATTTCATCCATTCTGACTCATAGTGACCCCATATGACAGAGTAGAACTGTTGCCCAGGGTTTTGTGAGTCTGTGGAAGTGGAATGCTCCATCTTTCTCTCCTGGAGCACATGATGGGTTCAAACCACCAAGCTTTAGGTTTACCGGCCAATGCTTGTCCTATTGCACCACCAAGGCAGGCATCTGCTTTCTCCTGCCTCCTCAATGTGGTTCTGAGTTAAGCCCAATGCTGATTTACCAGATCCCGGGTATTCTTGGGGAAATGTAGTCACCAGACTGCAATAGCAGGAGTTCAGATTTATACTGCACTGCCGCAGTTGATTTCAGAAACTCCATGTAAACTGGTTCAACTCTGAAGGCAAGTTAAACTGGAGCAGGTGTGGGTCAGACTGTCCTATGGGAAATCAGAAAGAGCACACTGTTTCCATAGAAAGTCTCCCTTGCTGTGTGCACTTTCCTCCAGGGGCTCCTGAAATGTGGAACACCACAGACACTTGCACCTTTGCAGCTGACCTCTGAGCCTGGAAGGCTCAGAAGTCACACACAGGAAGGGTGTCTTCTCACTATGGCACGTTTTGAAGCTACATGAGTTTGAACGAACATGGTGGCGAAGGCTGCATGGTGAAAGATATAGACAGGAGAGAGATTTGAAAGGCGGAACAACCCGCGTTAGTGATGTGCGGGTGTTGTGGAACATGAGCGAGGAAGGAAGGGAAAGATGAGGATGCAAACCAGGCTTCTGGCTTGAGTGACTGACTGGATCATGGTGCCAGTACCTGGGGTGGCCTCACAGGAAGAGGAGCAGACATTGGCGTGTAGGGATGCAGAAGAGCTCAGTGTTGTTCTGGGCACGAAGAGGAACTCAAAATCAGTTTGTCAAAGTCACTTTGTAGGAAGCTGCCTCACACCCATGGAACAAATAGGAGTCTGCAGTATAAGAGGCTGAAGAGTGGGGCCGGTCCGAGATGAATGGGTAGATGAGGATACAGAGATTTCAAGAAGCCCTTGGGTTGGGAGAAGTAGGTGGGCCTGTTGCCGAAGAGGTCATCTGTACCATGGATTGTCCCTTTGGGTCCAAGAACTTTTATTCCCAAGGAAAGGGGGTTTGTCTGTAGGACACCAAAGTCTCTCTGATACTGAAGTGCCTTGCTTTCAGGCTTCCCCCAGTGTCTGGACAAGGTGCTCTGGACGGTTTCAGACTGGTTGTGATGGCTGCTCTCCAGAGACAAAACGGGACCCGGAACCACACCCAAGCGGATGACCCCTAGTCAGTCCTATAACTTTCAAATAAATAAAAATATTAATGATGTGCCTTTAAATGTGTCCTCTCATGCAACCCTCATAATCTGTCTCAAGGTAGATATCACTACTAACCCCATGTTTAAAATGAAAAACCATGAAGTGATTTGTTGGATTCTTTGTATGAGGGAGCTTCAAAGAGTTCAGGAAAAAGCAGAATTGAAATATAAAGGAAAATTTCCATGAACCTTTTGGAATAGAATGAGAGAGAGAGAGTTAGTTTGAATTTCTTCAAGGAAGTGACTCACACAATTGTGGGGGCTGGCAAGTCCCAAATCTCTAGGGCAAGAAGCAAACTGAAAACCTCTGCTGGCTCAGGGGATTGTGGGGGCTGAAGAATCCCAAATCGGCAGGTGAGATGGAAGGTCAAATATTTCTACAGACTTAATCCCAAAATCATGAGGTTAGGTAAGGAGAAGAGCAAGGCGTTAAGAGAGCTCAGACTCTGCTTATATTGTAGCGGCAGCCCAGACCCCTAAGGGACCCCACCCCCTTTCAGCTGACTGACTAATCAGTTGATTATATTACATTACATTGTGAAATAGCAACCACTCCATTGTCTGGCCAAATACTGAGAATTACAGCCTAGCCGTATTGTCATAAAATTAACCACCACATGATGGTCAGGGAAGATTAGATTTCTGACATTCACACCAGCTCCTAAGAGTTAGTGCTGGGCCACCGCATGCACCCCAATATCTGGCGATCTCTGCTGTTGCTCCCTCCCATGCAGCCCTGCATTGTAGCACAAGTGCTCTACATTGGGACCAGCCTTCTTAACTTGAAGCCAGGCTACCTCTCCATTCCTGTGATTGCTCTCTGCAGCACAATGCATTCAACCAGCATCTAAAGCACAGAAGTTACCCCACTGCTATCTCTGGGGCAGAATGGGAGCATCCCCAACATGTTCCAGATATTGGGGCTCATGGTACTCATCTACATTTATAAGCACAGTCTTCTAAATTGCCTTCCTATTTCAGATATGAGTGTGGAGTCCAGACTACTTCTCTTACTGCCCTTATTTTCCAAAGCCCTGTTGGTGTAGGTCACCGCTTCTGAGGGATGCTGCTCCCATTACCTGCCTCATGTCACTCTTAAAACCCTCTCTTTTCTGCACACATTGCTCCCATTCACATTCCCTCATGGTCTGTGCACTATATGGCCCTTACTATTGTTGTCCATATTTTCAATTTTTTCTCCAATACTGGCTTTCTTCCCCTAGAGTCCCCTTAGTCTACTGCTTCATTTTAGAAAGGGAATTGACCCACAATTCAAACACATTTTGATCACTCTGGCTCAGTTGTCATGGAGATGCTCTTTCTTATGCTTTCAGGGAGGCAGGGAAACATCAAATACAATGTTTGTCATTTTTTAATCTTCATAATTTCCATCTCTACCGTGGTACCCCCATCTGAAAGAGGCTATGGATGAGTAGGAGTCAGGGGAGGTTACATTTAAAGGGAATGCTCCGCTAGATCTCTGCTTCTCTGCAATTCCATCATGTAAACCCAAACCAAAAATATTCGATTGCCATTGGGTTGAGTATTATTCACAAGGATTCTACAAAACAAGGTAGAACTGCCACCTTTTGGTTTCTGACATTAAATCTTTATAGAAGTAGACAGCTTCATCTTTCCCCTGAGGAGTGAGTGGTGGGATTGAAGAGGTCAATGGATAATCCACTATGCCCATGTTTTATGTAAGAAAAATATCTTGGGTGCCTAGATGAAGTGCGTGATCCTTCAGGCTTCCCATTTTTTACATAAGCTGTGTCCTCTGCCCAAAATGCTCTTCAGACTTCTTGACTGACCTGGTTCCTCTTTTCTAAGTCTTATTTAATTTTAAGACCCAGCTAAAATCTCATTTTCTATGTGAAAACCCTTCCCCACCTTTAAGAGTGGTCCCTACCTTCTTTGTCACCCAATAACTCGACATGCTTTTAGGACTTATCATCTATTTACATGGTCATTTCTGCATGTGCTTTTATCTCTTTCACAGAGCACGTACTCTTCATAGAACAGAAGTGTCATGATCATCATTTTTACATCCCAAAGCCTGTTCATGTACACGGAATAGTGTGGTGCCCAAGCAACATTTACTAGGTGAATGGAGAGGTGGCTGATGGAGTTGGTGGGAAAGAAAGAGTAAAAGTGAGACAATTCTTTGGAACTGAGTTTCTTTATCTTTTAAAATAGGCATGATGATCATAATACAGTACCTATGTCTATGTCATGGTATGGTGAGAATTAGATGAGTTAATATACACAATCTCGAGCTAGTCCATGAAAAATGATCAATCAATGCTAACTCACTGTCTTAAAGAAATAGGTACAGTACTTCAACGAGTCACCTCTAGA
>NW_022111324.1:86043432-86064943 GCF_000313985.2 Echinops telfairi | reverse complement strand
GACAATTGGGAGGAGGATGCAAGGGCGGGCAGTGTTTTCTTCTCTTGTACATGGGGCTGCTGTGAGTTAGAACCAACGCCATGGCACTCAACAGCAACATTAAGGAAGTAAAGTTCCTCACACCACTCTTCTTGATGTGATCAAACTATTGAATTGTACGATATGTGAATTATGTCAATAAAACTGTTGGAAAAAGAAAAAAGAAGTAAAATTCCTATAGAGCCTGTCCCCTGAAGATCTTGAAAGGATATTAGCACAGAGAGCAGACAGTTCATGGGCTTTACCACTCAGGCATTTAATTCAGATTCCTTTGGTCTAGGACTCTTTTTGTGGTTCACTTTTAGAGGCAGATGCAGTGATGTGGGAAATGCTCAACATAGAGCCAGATTGGTGGGCACGGCAAAAGCACTGTGCACTTCAATCATACCCCCGCCCCACGCCCTGTATTTCCCGCCCAGTTTCTTATTGTCGATCATCGCATCAGTGGTCTGACTCAAGGCAACTCCAGGACCAATTTGTTATCAACTCTCACCAAATCCCCCTGAAATAGTTGAAGGGGAGGGCGTGCAATGACCCTGACCCAGTTATGTTGTTGTAGTCGGGGAGAAGGAAATGGGCTTCCTAGAAGATTGGGGCATTCCTGGGGCATTCTGTTTCCATTAGCAGCAAAAAGGGAAATTCTGGAGGCCTTGCAAGTGTTAGTCTACATGACTATGTCCCCATCGCCACATAGCTTCCCACTGGCCTACCTGGGATATTCATGCAGAAATGAGCTCTGTGTGTCTAGAGATTAAGTCAGATAATGGTACTTTGTAACTTATTGAAAGAGAAAATCTTTAGGTATTTTTCAATTTGAATAAAGTTTGCCACATTTTGATGTCCTCAGACCAGATAGAAGGGTCTGTCTCTTAAGTTTTCCACGTGTAGGATGTTTTATATGGAAATGTCTGAGCCTACATGGAATTGTTTTTGGGAAGTCTTTCCTCTCAGAAGGTAATGGGAATTGTAGTTATAATCACTCTTCTAATATTAAATCAAATATTTCCCATGAACTTTTGCTTCTAAAGAAAATTTCAAGAAGTTTATCCCAATAGCACTTAATATATAGTAGGAAAAAGATGTTTTTCTTCTATTTTGATAAAAAGTTAAAATTTAAACACTGTAATAAATTGGATTAATATGAAGGCAAATAATAATGGCAAATACTGTAAGAGGATATGATATGAAGCAATTTTGATATTTTTTGATATTTTTGCTTTAAGTGTTCTCTAATTTTGTAGTAATCATTTTTCACTTATCTTCATACTATAAACATTTTAAGAAAGTCTTTGAATTTTCCATCTAATCCAGCCAAGAAATCCTTCGTTTATTTCTATTATTATCAGTAAGTGGAAATTGGGGCAAGATAAAAATTCTAGAGACCAGTTAGGAAGCTCCTTAAATAATTCAGACATGCATGGGTTGGGTAGGAGACAAGGGCAAACCTGAGAGGAGTTTAGGGACTAGAAGGCACCCAAGTGGGATATTCTTGGAAAGCAGAAGATGAAGAGATGGAGTTGATGATGGCTGATCTTCTGTGGGTGAAAGGAACCGACAACTCTACTTTATAAGAATTTAATAAAAATTTGAACAAAGTTAAGGGGCTCCTAATTAGCTCTGACAAGGGGCAGTTGCGGTTTAGTGGTAGCATTCTCCCCTTCTACGTGGGAGACCTAGGTTCAATTCCTGATGAATGTACCTTATACACAGCTGCCACCCTAATGCCAGTGAACTTGTGTGTTGCTATGCTACTAAACAGATTCCATTGGTGCTTCCAGACTACAACGGAATAAGAAGAAAGGATAGGAGATCTAGATCTATAATCAGTCAATGAAGACAGTCCAGTCTGCAACCTTGTCCAGTCCTTTCAAACACCGGGTCTTTCACACACTGGATCCACTTGTTCTCACCAATAGCTGTCCATTTTCTTAAAACTTCTGCATAATAAGCACCTGTGGTCACCTGCATTCTTCAAGAAAATCTATCAAGACCATCACTTTGGAATCCGAAAACAGTCACCGTAACCGACTGAGCTGACCTCCCTGGACTTGAGGTCCAGCCGATCCCTTAGGAAGTCACTGTTTTGATTGGACCATTTGTTTTAGTTTGGATTTTGGAAAGCACTTGAAGAGATTAAGAGAAGTGTATTACTGAGGGAATCTATCTGCAGCCATTCACATATCACAATCATGCTTAAGCATGTTTTGTTTGGAATAAACCTCTACATGCAGAAACGGGAAACCTGGTAGCAGTACTTTTTGAGTTGTTGCTCTGTCTCCCACAGCACTTTCTCCATTCCATCTGGGTTCGATTGTTCATTGCAATGGCTACATGGAACTCACAGATATGCTCAAGGTTATGCATTTAATAAGGAAGTCAACAGGTTACCATGTATGTGAGAGATGCTCATGAAACAGTTGCTCACTCAGGACAGGTTCTTCTTTGCCAGGCCCAATTAACCCTGCTAACCAGAGGCAGGCCTCTTTCTGGTACTCAGAGTCTTGGTCTGACCTCTGCCCTATGCAGGTAATGTGACAAAGTTATTTTAGGGCTGCCAATAAATGCCCAAGGGCATGCCACTCTGCCACAAACCTCACCATGAAAGCACTAAGTTCCAGCTCCATAGGTCAGCAAAGACAGTTCCCCAAAGTGCCTCGAGGCACCCCACTCCACAAGCCAGCATCATGCCCCAAAGCACTGTGCTTTATTTGCTGTGTGGGCTGGGAACTCCATTGTCTTGGCTCATGCTCTGGCTCCGGGTTCCACTGCTGCTGCTCCTCTGCCACTCTTTGCATCACAATTGTCTACGGGATCAACGATTTCAATGGGCAGGAATCTTGGGGTCCAAAGGATGTGCTCCACTCTGATCCTAGATTTCTGCTTGTGAGATAGCTCTTTTCATCCAGAAGGGTGGAAACCACAATTACACCTGTTAACCATCATATACAGCTGAATTATAATCTAATGAGCATATTCCCCGCCTTCTTGTCCAGACTCATTAGGAAACTGAAGGTCATTTGGGGGTTTTAACAAAGACCATATTAACAAATTGACGGCATCGCACTAATGCTCATATTTGTGCATTGTCGAACTCATGGTACAAGTTTTTGCTTTGTTAATACTCTGTGGGTAGAGACAAAACAGGATTTCCTGGGTGGTGCAAAGAGTTAATGTTAGAAGTTCAAATCCACCCAGAGTCACCTCAGCTGTTGACAATCCTATGGAACATATCTTTACTCTCCCATATGTGGGGTCACCATGAATCAGTATTGACTCTACAGCAAGTTTGTTAGAAACTGCAGCTAAAATTTTCAGGATTTCTCACTTAGATGGCTCCTTTTTTAAGACTCTGGAATGTGTCCTAGCAATTTTATATTTGTAATTGTTTTTTCCTTTTAATGAGGGTCCCCCAGATTGTATAAGCATCAGCTCCTTTATATCCTGTGGTGTTAGGTTGGGTTCTCCAGCAAAATGAGTGGTGCTTACATGTGTGAGTATGTAGAAGGAGATTTATGTCACGAAATGGCTTTTGGAAATGATGAGCATAACATATGTACAAATGTGCTTGATACAATTCATGTTTGGATTGTTGTAAGAGCTCCCAGTAAAATGATTTATTAAAATAAAAAAGAAAGAAAGAAAGAAATGGTTCACTGAATTGTAGAAATAAGTAAGTCCAGTTTAGTTCAGGTCCATAGGTCAGACACAAGCTGGAGGCGTCTCCTGACACATTTAGCTGTGGAAGCTGATGAAGAGGAAGCAGGATGATAACCCAGGAGGGCCGCAGGCTGGTGGATGCAAAGGTAAATGAACCCAAGGTCAAGCAAATGAATCGGAGGTCAGCGGTCTTCTGGAATTGGCAGTCAACAGAAAACGAGGTTGACAAACCAGACACAAGGTCCAGATCCAGTAGAAGGCAAAGGGGCAAGTGCACTCAGCTCTGCTCAGGATCTCCCTCTTATACAAAAGGAACATGTCCCCTGCCCCCAAGGAGGTGTCATCAGGCTCCACCCTACCTTCACCCAGGAGCATCTAGTTGACCTAAACTGTAACTCACATACTTGCATTTGCCTTGAGAATCAGGACTGAGTTGGGAGGTCTGGAATTATAAGCAGGGGAGGATTTGGATAGGCTGTTCACAGAGTGATCACTGATTGTTTAGTCGTCTGATAAAGGAGAACGATATTTGTCATTAAGCTAGTGGTTTCATTTCATCCCATTCCTCGTCCTCTTTCCAATCATTTCCATTTCCAATTCTTCCCCATTGTTTATAGAACATTTTAAAAAGGTTTGCTCAGACAAAAAGAATAAAGAGAAAATATTGATACTATTGTCTCATTTGGGATGAGACTCCGTTATTGGATTCTCTTTTAAAATTCAGTTGTTTTAACCCTAAAATTGTCCAATTCTATTTGCCCGCCATCTCTTCGTTCGAGGCCCAGATGTTGGAATTCAGCTCCAGTGTGCTGTTCGCAATCCTTGGAGACCAAGAATTAATCAAATTCACAATCTGTGAGAAACTGGTTCCAGAATAAGCCAATGAGTGATCCATGAGTATTTTCCAGGTTTTTTCCTTATACCGCGCCCCACCTTTTCAGACAACGGAAAACCAAAGCCATTCCCCACAGCTCAATTGGCTGCTTCCTGCAGTTTCGCTCTCCAAGAGCCATACCAGAGATTAGCTGAGAACAGTAAGAGCTGGGGACAAGGAGGGAAGAAGAGGGAAGGGAGCCCTCTGAGGGATGAGGACCAGGATTTGAGTACAGGTCATTGGAATCACCACCTCGAGGGTAAACAGTAAACATTTCTATGTTCAGTGACAAGAACAAGACTAGGTTCAGGGAGCCTTGGTGGTGTTGTGGTCACTTGCTGGGCTGTGAGCCACATCTTCAGCAGTCAGAAACCACCAGCAGCTCTGAGGAGAAGTGGCTTTCTACTCCCCTAAATGGTTACTCTCTTGGAAACCCAGAGGGGTCGCTATGAGTCAGCATTAACTGACGGCAGTGAGTTTGGTTTTTGGTTTTCAGATTCCCCTTAAGAGCCCTGGTTGGGTAATGGGTTTAGGGATGGGCTGATAACCTCAAGAGCAACAGTTTGAAACTACCAGCCTTTCTGCACAGGAAAGATGAGGATGTCTACTCCCTTAAAGAGTTACAGTCTTGAAAATTCACAGGGGCAGCTCTACCCTATCCTACAGGGATGCTATGGGTTGGAATTGACTCAGTGGCATGAGTTTGGGTTTGGGGTTTTGTTGTTGGTTTTTTTTTGAGATTCCCTTTGGGAAGTGAATTGGTGAGCAAGTGCCTGGTAGATTTCTAAAGTGATTCAAAGGCATCTGGAGCTGGGTGTTCAAAATCATGGCAGTGTTACTCATTGGAATCCCTCAGAGGGTAAAGATCTTTGCACTGTTCTATTTCCCAAAACAGAACAGAAATTACCTTTCCCAGTGGGAAATAAAAACAGTGCTGAATAATATTTTATAACCTTGAGATTTTAAAATTAAAATATGGGATCGATACAAAGTGTACAAACCAAACGAAAATATACATTTTGGTAAGTATGCAGTCATAAGGCTAGTGTAGCCTGAAATAGAATGCAGATATATGGACAAGAATATTATCAGAGTCCTACCTTTCTCTTGTCTCATTTTCATCCTCTCTGAGGGTAACCATTTTATCAAATGTCATAGGACCAAAGTCACAGGTAGGGAAGAACTTGTAGCTCTTTTTCCCTGGCAAGAGTGGAGAAAGTGTCTTCCCAGGGAAATTCAGGTCTGAACTCATGGAGATAAGTCCTCTGTGGTGGCCAGCCTTTAATTCCTAAAGGGGCTCCTGATCTGAGGCTCCTCTATTTCTCTGCCTGCATTCTTATCTGAATGCAGAAGCCACTGAGAATTCACCTCAAAACTCCAAAAATGCTCTCCCATCAAGTCAATTCCAAATTATGGTGACTCTACAGCACAGGGTGGAGCTGCCCTGTGAGTTTCTGAGACTCTTTATAAAGCTCTTTATAAGAATAGAAAGCCTGCTCTTTCTCCCTTAGAGCAGCTGGTGGTTGTGAACTGCTGACTTTGTGAATTGAAGCCCAATACCTAACCACTATGCCAAGAAGCTCCTCCTGTAAAACAGCAAAATAATAATATAAAGACTTCTCCTTTTAGACATTCTAGACAAATTATTTGAGTCAATGTCCCTGACAAAAGCAGAGTTCTAGATAAAATATTCAAAATATCTTCTTAACAATATAAAATCGTCTACTTGTAAGCAAGTAAACTCTCAGTGACACTGAGTTGGTTCCAACTCATAGTCACCTATAGGATAGGGTAGACTGCTTCCGTGGGTTTCTGAGATGCCTGCAATTCTTTTTAAAATAGTTTTGTTGGCATATACCTCACATACCATAGAATTTAATGGTCCTTTCACACTAAGAAGAGTTGTGCCATCATCTCCACAATCAATTTCAGATGATTTCCTTTTTGTACTCATTGTCAGTACCCCATTTCTCACCATCCTCCTTTATTAATGCCCATAGGTAATTACTAATCCAGATACTGTATCTATACATTTACCTATCCTATATTTCATATACAGAAAATCATATAAACCATGAACAAGAAGCAAGCAAACCAAAACAACAATAGTGATTAGGCAAAACATAGCAAAACTTTAATAAAAAGGAAAGCAGTATTCTCTGGTAGTTAGGCTAATCACATCCCTGCACTACGTTCAGAGTGGAGTCACCAGAGGATCAATCCATGTGTGGACCTTGAACATGCAACTTGGGCTTTCACGGGTATCTCATAGCCTTCTTCAAGCCAGGTGTTTACAATTTAAGTTCTGATATCATTCTCTTCTTTGGATTTGGATTTTAGGAGGGATATTCCCCCAAAACTTTTTTTTTCAAAGCAGTGTATTTAATTTTTTTTAAAGAAAACAACCTTATCACCTTCAAAATACTGTCCATTACACTTAATACATTTGTCAAATATGCAATTCCATTCTTGGAAACATTTTTCGAACTCGTCTGTTTGGATGGCTGACAGCACATCCCTCATTGTTTTCTTCACCTCTTCTATGTCATCAAATCGCTGTCCTTTCATATCCCTCTACATTTGTGGAAATAAAAAGAAGTTACATGGAGCAAGATCAGGTGAGTAAGGTGCATGGGGGAAGAGAGGTATGCTGGTTTTGGGTTTTTTAGGCAAAAACTAGCAAACTGAGATGACTGTGTGAGCAGGTACATTGCTGTGGTGACAAAACCAGTCCCGTCTGCCACAAATCAGCCTTTTTTGTTGCATACTGTTATGCTATCTTTTCAGAACGTCTAAATAGAAAGTTTGATTAACAGTCTGACCTGGTGGAACAAACTCCAGATGCACTATGAGTGGACATTTTTGTCTGTTTGCTGTCAATCAACATTTCACCTTTTTTGAAATGAGAAAAATACACATACACTTGAACTTTTCTCACCATGCTGTCCTTGTCAGCTGTGTTCAACATCACAACAGTTTCTGCGGCATTTTTCCCGAGCAGGAAATAAAATTTCACAGCTGCACACTGTTCTCTTAAATCGACCATCACAAAAAACAAGGCTCAAGAGAAACTGCTTTCCTGAAAAAATTCACTGTGACCAGAGAGAATCTTCCCAGGTGATAACACTTGGTGCAGTAACTCGGAGTGATATGGGGGTACCCCCTCATATAGAGATCACTAAAGAACTGGGTGCTATAACAAAGTGAGGTGGGAAAAAACCGGCTGGTACCTGGCGATCAGAAAGAATAGCATCTGGGATCTTAAAGGTTTGTCTTCGAACAAGTAGCCATCTAAGTGAGGTGTCAACTGAGTCCACATGGAAGAAGGACACGAGCCTGTGTGAGATCGTACCTCTTTATGGGAATAGAAAGCCTCACCTTTCCTCCAACGAGCAGCAGGGGCAGCGGTTCTCCACCTTCCCGAGGCCCCCACCCTTCAGTGCAGTCCCTCATGTCGTGTGACCCCACCATGAAATCATTTTCGTTGCTACTTCCTCACTCTAATTTTGCTACTGTGATGAATCACAATGTAAATATCTTAAATGCAAGATGTATTTTCATTGTTACAAATTGGACATAATGAAAGCATAGCGATGAATCACAAAAACAAAATATATGTATTTATTTATTGTGAAATACTTATTTCTAATGACAAATAAATGAAGTTTTTTCTTTTTTCTTTTTTTTTTCTTTTTTAACATTTTATTAGGGGCTCATACAACTGTTATCCCAATCCATACACACATCAATTGTGTAAAGCGCATTTGTACATCGTTTGCCCTCATGTTTCTCAAAACATTTTCTCTCCACTTAAACCCCCGACATTAGGTCCTCATTTTTCCCCTCCCTCCCCGCTCCCCCCTCCCGCATGAGCCCTTGATAGTTTACAAATGGTTATTTTGTCATATCTTGCCCTGTCCGATGTCTCCCTTCATCCGCTTTTTGGTTGTCTGTCCCGAAGTTTTTTCTTGAACCATGTGTAGCATGGGTAACAGTCTTCACGCCTGGTACTCGTATGTGGGCGTATCTACATGTGGGCGGACCTGCCTGGAGACTTATATGTGTTTTCTGATGGTCTTAGGTGACCCCTTTGAAAGGGTTTTTTGACCCCCAAAGGGTCGTGAGCCACAGGTTGAGAACCGCCGAGCTAGTGGTTCCTAACTGCCGATCTTGCAGCCCAGAGTTCAGGGCTCCTGGTGAGCAAGTACTAAGTCAAAATCTGTAGTGAAGGGAAAATTCAGATAATAGGAGAGCTGAGGATACTCCTGCCCTAGGGACCTTTGCCAAGCCAGGGAAACCTAGGCCTTAACTTAGAAGTGCTAAGGAATCATACTACAGTTTTCAAGGCTAAGTAACTGATATCTTAGAGGTCTACAGCCGCAGGATAAATGTGAAGTGGAAATAAAACCAATTCCACTTTTTAATCTTCCACACTGCAGGTAAGGAGCCTGGTAGTGTAGTGGTTACACTTCTAACTGCAAGGAGCTGCAAATCTAAGTGGACTGCTAACCTAAGTGGGCTGCTAATTGCAAGGTCAGCAGTTAGAAATGTCCAGTGACTCTGAAGGTGAACGATGGGGCTTTCTACTCCCACAAAGAGTTAGAAACCCACAGGCACAGGTCTACTGTCTTATATAGGGTTGCTATGAGTCAGGATTGACTAAGGAGCCCTTGTAGCACTGTGGATTCAGTTTTGAGTTGCTAACCATAAGGTTGTCAGTTCAAACCCCCTTGAGAAAAAGAGGAGGCTCCTGTAAAGGTTCATAGTCTCAGAAACTCTATAGGGTGGTTGTTACTGAATCATAACTTTCATGAAAGTGCTTTTTAAAGTTTGATTACTAATGTTGCTGAATATCTTTATGTGTGCTATTAGCCATTAATACATCTCCTCAGGGAAAATGCCCATTCAAGTCCTTCCCCCATTTTTAAATTGAGTTGTTTTCTTCTATGTTGATGAATTGTAGGAATTCTTTATATGTTCTGAATAGTAAACTCTTATCTGATACATGACTCCCAAATATTTCCTCCTATCCTGTTTTTTGTCTCTTCACTCACAAATACTTTTACAAAGATAATCAACAATAACTAGTCAAAAATAATCAAGTACATGAAATATGCTAATGAGCAAACCCAATTGAAATGATAAACATAACTCTAATACTTAGTTATTAAAATTACCAGAAAAAGATTATGAAATAACTGTTCTCACTTTGTTTAAAAATTAACAGAGGCCTGACAATATGTGCAGGCAGCAGGAATCTATAAAAAATAACCTAGCATATTTGAAAAAAGAACCAAATAACACTTCTAAGGGTGAAAACAGAAAATCTACAATTTAAAACTGTTTGTGTGGGTTGAAGGACAGAATAACAAACCAAAGATAGCATGGCTGTATTTCAAAAAACCTGAGACTGTTGATTTTAAACTGAATCATTATTTTATGTTCAGGAAAGACTGGGCTTTCTACTCCTATCCAGAATCACAGTCTCGGCATGCACAAGGGGTCCTGGAGTCAGCCATGGCTTGATGGCAGTGAGTTTGGTTTGAGCTGGTTGGAAAAAATAAAAATAAAATTGCAATTACCTATAGCACAATACTTTTATCTCCTAGAATTTTCGTACTCATTGAAAGAGCTCTTAGGTTTAGCAACATTTTAAGATGCCTATCCCCAAATATCACTCTTACACAAATATAAAAAAGAAAACATAATCAAAATAAACTAGTTAAAATGTTTCTAAAATTTTTTGGTCTCTTTTAAGTCATTTTTAACTCAAACTTTTTTACTGTGTTATTCATAGTCACATGCAACAGCATTTCTAAGAACGTGCCACATAATTGTTTCCAGAATTGTCTTCCCACTCTGCAAAAATTTTTTTCTGGTATACTTTCTTGACCTCTCAGACCTCAATTTCTAGAAAGTTTTGCACTGAATTCTATTCATGGTTAGTTTTCCTCATATTGTTCTTAAAAGGTTGCTGATTGAAACAGCAGAGTTACAGGACTCCACTCATACTACCATGAATAAAAAAATAGTTTCCATCGGGACAGAGAAAAGGCAGTGATTATACAGCATGTTGGATTGCAAGACGCAGCCCCATCTCAGAGTATTGGCATCTGAAAAAAGTGCCTATCTTGGAATGACAGAACTGATATGTAGGACAGAGGACTTATCTATAATGCAATACAGAAAGAAAGCAAAGTCATGATATGCAGAAGAGGTTGAAACGATAAGCAGAGTAGAAACATCCAATACATGAGCTAGGTTGGGGCAGAGGTAGGAGATAATGAGATGCTCCTGTTCCTCCCCTTCTTTTATTTACACCATTATGTAATGGTCAGCCTCCCTATGTGGAACAAGGAAATATGAAAATCTAGCAGAAATTAGCTTGAGCTGACAGCAAGGTAAAACCTCCAAGAAATGGTTAAAATTGCTTCTGTGTGGCTACCCATGCCCAATATGACAAATCTGTGTTTGATAGTAAACTGCTGACCTTACAGGCCCCAAAAGTCACACCATTTGGTGGCCATGACACCTATCCCATTACACATCGGGATATTAATTACCTTCTAAAACTACAAATATTTTCTTGTTTAAAAATATATGAAAATGAAAGTAACCTGTTTGGAGAAACAGATCTGAGATTTGTTTCTCAGGGTTCCTTGCATGCATGCTCACCTGAAAATTTCCAATCAGATTCTGAGTTTACATCTAATCTAAGAATGATTAATCCTTACAGGGTAGTCCTGCTCAATACTTGCTCGCTTGAAGTGATCACGGAAGATATGGGTGCTACAGCATGGTGGTGAAAAGATCAACTCGTGCTCTGCTATCAACAGTATCTGGGGTCTTAACAGCTTGCCTTAAAAGCAAGCAGCCATATCAGTAAAGTATCAGCCAAGTTCACACAGAGGGAACACAATAGCCTTGTGATCCAAGGATTGTAAATAATAAAACTCAAAATCAGAGGAGGGAGTTGTCTTAGAAATTAAATTCTGAGCACTTGGTTTACAGCAGGCCGGTGAGGTAGTGGTTAAGAATTGGACTGCTAAATTACAAAATCTGCTGTTCAAAACCGTCGGTGGCTCCATGGGGGGCAGGACAAGGCTGTCATTACCTGTAAAAATTAATCATCTCAGAAGTCACTGGGACAATTCTAATCTGACTGATAGGGATTAGTGGGTCAGAATCTGCTCAGTGGCAATGAGTATGGAAGACAGTAAAAGCGCCAAATCCATTTGCAGAGTCTCCACACTAATTAAACCTTCATTGAATTTCTTTAGATCATTAACCAGGGGTGTAAATATTCTTGCCTTTAGACAAAGTGCATTGGAAAGCATATTGCTTAGGTTAAAATTTAACATATTATCCTTTTTCTCACTTTTACCCATTTTTAATTTGTTTTAGTTTCTATTATCTTCTGCTTTCTCCTGGATTGAGATTTTTCTGTGTTTTATTTTGTTGTCATTTTTGGTATGATTTTATTTTATGAACTCCAAGATAAGAAAATCTATAGAGACAGTAACTAGATTAATAGATCCTCAGGGTTATGGCAGGGGAAGGCAATGGTTAATGGGGAGATAATAATAATAATGGATACAAGAATGAAGAAAATGTTGTCAAAGTGAGTGTGATGATGATTACACATCACTTTTTAATATATTTAAACTACTGGCACATGATTTATATATCAATCAAGCTGGTTTAAAACGTACCATTCACCTTCCTCATTGATGAGTCTCCTTGAATGGGTCAAATAAAATGGACTAGGAGGTAGTCTCCCTTAGTCAAAATTAGGCTACAACAGTGATTGTTAATAATTTTCCAGAACTGGTAAAAATACACACCAACTGCTCAACCCCAGAGTCTGACTAATTCCACATGGGATAAACCAATGTAATCCATACCTAGCTACATTGTACTGAAACTCCAGAAGCCCCCAAATGAGTTTTAAAACTCTAAAAAAGCAATCAGAAAAAAAGTGCACTCTCAGAAGAGAGATAGACTAACAATTAGCTGTCAGAGAGGAAGTATCTTCAATATATTGAGAGAAAATAAGTACCAACATAGAACTCTATACTCAGCAACAAAAATATTTAAGAGTCAAGAAAAAGAATGACATTTTTAGAAAAATGACAGGATAGTGAGATTGCTATTGATAGATCTAGCCCTGACAGGTGACAAAGACCCATAATAGAGAACATGGTAAACGTGATGCTGTTGTTCGTTGCTGTTCAGTGGACTCTGACTCACGGCAAGCCTATGGATACTTAGTGTGAACCAATTATGATACAGCATGATGAAAAGTAATACAAGATAGATGTTTTTAATGAAAATAATAACCTGTAAGTTTAGTGAGGGATAAAAGGAGTTGTAGTATTCTTTTTCATACATTTATAAAAATAACTATAAAGCAAAAGAGCAAACTATTCATACTTGTGAGTGTTGCATGTGAGCTTTATTCTCTGTACTTTTAAATATTTTTGGAAAGTAAACTTACATAAATAAAAATCAATATGATCAACCCCTCAGGACCAATAATGAGAGTAGAGATATCAGGAGGGGAAGGGGAAAGTGGGGGAGAAAGTGGGAACTGATCACAAGGATCTACATATCACCCCCTCCCTGGGGGACGGACAACAGAAAAGTGGGTGAAGGGAGACGTCGTACAGGGTAAGACATGCAAAAATAATAATAATTTATACATTATCAAGGGTTCATGAGGGAGGGATGGAAGGTGGGAGGGGGAGGGGAAAATGAGGAGCTGATATCAAGGGCTCAAGTAGAAAGAAAATGTTTTGAGAATGATGATGGCAACAAATGGACAAATGTGCTTGACACAATGGATGGATGGATTGTAATAACAGTTGTAGAGCCCCCAATAAAATGACTTTTAAAAATCAATATGCTTGATCTCATAGGGTTTGTAACTTTGGGGGATGGTTTTGTGCATGAAGAAAATATTGACAACAAATTATTTCAGGACAATGCAAAATAATAAACAGCTTTATATTATCTCATTCAAATTGTATGGGGAGGTGGCAGGCAATGTGAAACCAGAGTAATTTCTGGTGTTTTCATGGAAACATGAAACGAGTTGACCCTGAGGCGGTGAGTAGGATCCGGTCAGGAGGAACATGTTTGGCACTTGGTGGGGGGAGAAGACAGGCCAGAACACCCTGTACGCATGGCTGGATCCAAAATTGCCCTGGCAGAAGAGAAGGGAAAATAAGGCCTTATCAAGCCAGAGCCTTTCAACCAGAGAGCTTAGATTTACTGCAGTAGAAACAAGATCCCCGAGGCCGATGAGCCGATGTGGGTCTACTGAAGGCACTTGAAGAACTGAGCCTCTCGCCTCTGCTGGCCCTTCTGGCTCACTGAGGGGCTTGCTTGTCTGTTCGTGACTTTTCTACTTCTAATAGGAGACCCTGACTGGAACAAAACCCAAAGCCTCACCAAGGCCTGCATATGTTGACTCATAATTCTTTTTTTATTTTGAAATTTTTATCTGCACTTCAGAGACCCTAGATAGAGTTACTATGAGTCAGAATCATCCTGATGGAAGTGAGTGGGTGTTCCTTTTTATTAGGAAACAGGATGGACAGCAGTGATGATAAGCTTTGCAATCAGAAACGCCAGATTGGAATTCCAGTTCGGCTACGTACTAGCTTGGCAAGTTAATCAAATCACTAAACCCATTTAGCGAATTGCCTTGGGTCTCCGGCCACCATGTTCATTGCGGTGTGAGCCTGGCAAGTACATTCTAGGCTCTGCTTTAATCACTATTGGGTTTGCTGGGTCAAAAAGAGAAGGACTTATGTAGGTGTTGTGGATTAAACTGTGTCCAGCAAAACTATAGATTATAATACTAAACCCTGTACCTATATCATTTCATTTGGGAAAAGGATTTTCTTTGCCATGTTAATGAGGCTGTATCTGTGCAGGGTGTGTCTGAAGCTGATTACTTTTGAGATATATAAAAGGGATTTTAAAAGTTTATGAAAAAATAGAGCTGAAAGATAATGGAATTCTTCCACCAACATTTTGAAGGCCCTTCATGAAAGGAGCAGACCAAGCACAATGACATTATTATTCAACAGTAAGATGCAAATAATGTTACCATAAAAATGAGCACAGCCTGTTTTTGAAAGTATCTCATTGGATGAGGGCACGGTTGAATATGTATATAAGTCCATCGACAGTATCCATCACCACCAATGAGAATTCAGAGAAGATTTAGTACCTCGGGCTCCCAAAGGACCATCATCCAACTCACCAGTGATTCCAGTGATTGGATGATTGCCAGAAAAGAGTTTTAAATACAACTCCAAAGTATAGGCTCCATCTGTCCTGTTTTTCTTTTTTTGCCTCTTTCCTTTAATTAAAATGTTCTGGGGTTGGGTAGCTTGGTTCTTGTTTTAGCTGAACCAGTCAATTTATTCTGACTGCATGGCTGCTTCAACTAAATATGTATATATCGTGTCTCTCTCTGTCCTTCAGGGAGTAACATACCAGCCTTGAGTCCATGGTACTCATCCAATCAAAACTAGGCAACAGAAAGATCACCACAAGATTTTTCTGGCTGAATCATGGAAATTGGCGGTAAATGATCAAATATAAATACTGGGGTGGTGCCATCTGAGTCTCTATTGTAGCAAATAGGCTTGCACAACACATGCAGAGATACTGGGAAGAGCCCATCCATTTACATCACCATTTGCCATTGCTAGTTCACTGCCAATGGTACTCAGGATCCAGTGATTTCTGCTTTTCAGAAACAGAAATTGGTCATGTTCCTTAATATTCCACTTTGACTGAGGGTTACCTGTGGGGCATAGGCTTCTTCAGATAGTTAGGGTTTAGGCCTATTGGCCGTGTTACATTTCCAAACCCAACAGTTGCTAGTTGGTGCCAATAAGAGAACATGTTGGCCTCCCTCTCAATCTCATTGACTTTTAGTCTCTGCTTACTTAACAGAAAATCGGATGACTTCCAGGACTGGCAAGTCATTGGCTCAAGTCCAAAGAACTAGTTGCAGGACTCAGACTCAGTGAAAAGCTATGGAGCTTCCCCCCAGCACCCAATTATGTTGGAAATAGGTCATACCTTTAAAGAGATATCATTATGGGGGAGTTACTAAGTCTTAACTGACAAGGCACCGAGAATCCTGGTCCATAAGATGACATTAAATCTTAACTAAAAAAAAAAACCTTAAGAGATGTAATTACACACAGTGACTAGTGGCATCTCTGATAAATCTCAGCAGGTTTGGAGTAGCAGGTAGTGGATTCTGTAAGATCAGAAGAGAAAATCTCAGAAGATAGCGTCAGCTTACTTTGTTGTTGTTAGATGCTGTTGCGTTGGTTCCAACTCATAGCAACTCTTTGTAAAACAAACACTGCCTTCTCCTTCTTATCTTCATTACTATTGTTATGATGACCCCATCACTGCAGCCAATGTTTTAATCCATTTTGTTAAGGGTCTTCTTCGCTTTTCCGGTCTACTTTACTTTGCCCTTTGCCAGGAACTGCTTGCTCCTGAAAACACTTCCAAATTACTTGAGATGAAGTCATGTTATCCCTGCTTCTAAGGAGCATTCTGGCCATACTTTGTTCAAGACAGATTTGTTTGTTCTGGAAGTTCACAGTACTTTCAATATTCTTTATCAACAGCAGACTTCAAATACATTAATTTTTCTGTGGTTTCCGTATTCCTTGTCCAGTTTTTACACACATATAGGACACTGAAAACTCCAAGACTTGCACCAGGTGCACTTTTGTCCTCAAAGTGACATACTTGGTCTTCTACACTTTAAAGAGTGTGCGATAGATCTGTCTAATGAACCGTATCATTTAACTTCTTGATTGATACTTCCATGGACATAGATTGTTGATCCAAGCAAAATAAAATCCTTGACCATTTCAGTCTTTCCTCTGTTTATAATGGTGTCTGTTGATTCAATTGTGAGATCCAAAAGAAAATATGAACTTTGGAAAGTATTTAGTCATTTTAAATAAATTCATGTTTTGAATATAGAAATAATATACTATTACAACGCCTATGCTTTATATTCTATTTTCCAAATCCTAAAATGAGAAACTTTGTCCAATACACCATTGAATTTGGGAAATCGATGACACCTGGTAACTTAGGAACAGGTATCAAGTACCACTGCAAGTTGAAATGGGTTAGGCCTATATCCAGAATCAGTTTATCTTTGCTCATATGAGCAAACAGACAAAATAAAATACAGTTCAACACACAAGATCATTAACCAGCATATTCTAGCAGGCACACATTTATGTTCACCAGTAATCCAGAGGATTGGTCATTTAATCCACGTGGAAGATGGAGACAAGCTCCTGGCCAGAAGAGAATTAGTTTGAATCCATTGTTATACTTTTTAAAATGTATTCTTCCTAGACATTACCTGAGATGACAGATAGGCATTGATCCAGGGCTGAGATCCCCAAGAAAAACAGCTTTCAAAAGACATTAGATGGAACAATATTTATATAGAGAAGAGACAGAATAAAGTCAGTTTCAATAGTGAGTACTGGTCCCACATGACCAGCAAGTCACTTCTTACAGCGTTAAAGCGGAAATGATAGTTTTTGTAAACACCTCTTGTGCTATAGAAAAGGGACTGACACTCACTATTTACGTTGACCTTCCTCGATCTCTTCTCCATGTGAGTAAATTATTTCTCAGATCAATGCCTATTTGCAAAACACGTCTTTCTTGGTGACCCTTTGACCATGACTCAATATGTTGGTGCCATGAGCCTGGTTAAAGGTGGAGACAGACTGGCAGCCAGGACCGATTCACATGGAGGCTGTGGTTATACTTGGTTGAAAGGATTCTTCCTGGTTATTGGTGGAGAAGGCGGCGTTGTCAACAAAGTATGTCATGCGGTGTGCAGGACCTTAGTCTAGAGATTTCAGGGTGATGTCATCATCCAGGATATTATGGCCTGGATGAAAATGCTTCTCTTTCTCTGCCCACTTGGGGACAAGTGGGATGCAGCTCTTCTTGGTGACCCATAGGTCACAGATGGTGCCCCCAAAGTTTTGTGGGGACTTATGTCGGGATAACTCCCCTATCTGGGTTGATTGTAAACCCCAAGTTAGTCCTGCTTATCTGTACCATACTGATGGGGCTGAGACCCAAAACATTTTTGCGGGGTGCAAGTGGGTTGTTTGTATGAATTTCCTGGCTGTGAGGGAGGTCTTACTCTTTGGTCTTTCTCTTTATGCTCACTTATTTCTCCCTTATGCTCACCAGATGGGTCAAATTAAACATACCACAGAGACTTTTCAGGATGAGGGAGAAATTTGAGAGTCACTGTTGACTGCTTCCACCATTCGTCTGTCAGTTTGTTGTACTGTGGTAGCTTGTATGTTGCTGTAATGCTGGAAATTATGTCATTGGTATTTCAAACACCAGCAAGATCACTCAACTTGAACAGGATCCAGCAGAGCTTCCAGACCACAGACAACCAAACTGGAATAGGCTGTCCATTTCAGAGAGATTTGCCACCGAAAATCTCATTACTTGCATCAGAACACTGTCAGAGACGGGGCCAGAGGATGAGCCCTTCAAGTTGGAAGGCCCTCAAAATATGGCGGAGGTACAGCTGCTTTCTCAAAGTAGTACTTGTTGTTAGGTGCCGTTGAGTTGGTGCCAACTCATAGCGACCCTGCGTGCAACAAAACTGAACTCTGTCGGTTGTTCTTAGGCTTGAGTCCACTGATGGACCCGCTGTCAATTCATCCTGTCAAAGGCTCCCTATTTTCACTGCCCACAATATCTGTCTATCCTGACAACATGTCCAAAGTACATGAGACTAAGTCTCATCATCCTTGCCTCTCAGAAGCATTCTGGCCGTGCTTTTTCCAAGACAGATTTGTTAGATCTTTTGGCAATTCATAGTACTTTCAATATTCTTCACCAGCACCATAATTTAAATGTATCAATTCTTCTTTGGTTTTCCTTACTCAAGGTCCAACTTTCACTTAGTATATAAGAGACTTGAAAATACCCTCTCTGGGTCAGGCGCCCCTGAGTCCTCAAAGTGACATCCTGGCTTTTCAGTACTTTGAAGAGGTTTTGTGCAGCAGATTTACCCAATACAATGTGTCATTTGATCTCTTGACTCCCGCGTCCATGTGCACTGATTGTGGATCCAAACAGAATGAAACCCTTGACAACTTCAATCTTTTCTCCACTTATCATGATATTAACCATTGGTCCAGTTGTGAGGATTTTAGGTTTTTCTTCTGTCAGTTCACCATACTGTGGTGGCTGGTGTGTTGCTGTGATGTTGGAAGCAATGTCACTGGTATTTCAAATGCCACCAGGGTCACCCAACGTGAACAGGTTTCATCAGAGTTTCCAGACTAAGACAGACTAAGAAGAAAATGATGGGAAACCTCTCAAAGTGGAGTTGACCATAATGAGCCGATGGAGCAAAGGTTGCATGAGTAAAGGCTTTAGGGCTTTCATTTGTTGAAGGAGCACGATTTAAATCAAGAAGAAATAGCTGCAAGCATCAATTAATAATTGGAATATACAAAAACAAATTTGGAAAGAATAAAATATGTATCTAGGAAATTTGGAAGTCAGCAAAAATGAAATGGAATGCATAATGATTACATATCCATAATAGATCAGTGCTGGACAGTTTTGATCACAAAAATCTTATCTCTTGATTTCCTGACTGCTGTACTGGGAGTGATAGATTCCAGAGGAATGCATCACATTCATTATAAAAAAGAACATTTCAAGATCTATCTGAATCCAGGGGAATCCAGGCAGTACAACAATTATGCACTTACTGAAGTTAGTGATGAAGAATTTGATCAACATATTCAGTCTGAAATTGATCAAACATGCACTCAAGATACATTAGAAACTATTGGTGATTGGAATGTTTAAGTTGGAAACAAAGAGGAAGGAATAGTAGTTGGAAACAGCCCAAACTGGAGATCTGATAGACCAGACTTCATTACAAATAGCTTCTTTCAACAATGTAAGACGTGACTATACACATTTAGTCTTCTCCAGGTGGGCTACACTGAAGTCAAATTGACTACATAGGTGGGAGGAGATGCTGGAGAAGCTCGATATCAGCAGCTAAAATGAGGCCAGAGGTTGACTGTGGAACAGACCAGAAATTGCTCACATATAAGTTCAGGTTGAATCTGAAGAAAATTAAAACTAATCCAAACCCATAATCAAACTCACTGCCATTTAGTTCAGAAGACCCAGAATATGACCTTGATTATATCCCAGCTGAACTTCAAGAATAGATTTAATGTATTAAATACTAATGATAGAACCTGATGACAAGAACATCATACACGAAAAAAAGCAAGATGTCATTTAAAAGCAGAAAAGATCAAAGTGGATGTCAGAAGAGATTCTGAAATTTGCTCTTAATCAGAGAGCAGCTAAGATAAATGTAAGAAATGATGAAGTAACAGGGCTGAACAGAATATTTCAAAGGGTAGCTCAAGAAAAAGTAAATTACAATGAACTGTGCAGGAAACATTGAGTTAGAAAAATAGGTAATGAAAAACACACTCAACATATTTTAAATTGGAAGAACTAAAGAAAAAATGGGGTCAGAGTTATAATTGCTTCATAGAAAGAATTCAAGAGTATTTAATTCTTTTCTGGTTTTCATTGGTTTGACTAGAATTGATGTCAAGATTTCTTTGAATATTTGGTAGAATTTTTCATTAAAGTTGTCTGGACCAGGACATTTTGTTATTGTGAGTTTTTACTTTGATGGCCTGATCAATTTCTTCTTTCGCAATGGATCTGTTAAAATTATATACCACAGAATGTATTAGTTTGTGTAGGCAATGTGTTTCTAGAAAATTTTCTGCTTCTAGGTTTTCAAATTTGTTCTTTATAGTATTCTGTTATTCTTTCTATTTTTATTGTTTCTGTTATGACATCACATATGTAACTTCTTATTCATGTTGTTTGTTTCTTCTCATCTTCATCATCCTCCTCCAATAATTTTATTGGTATATAATTCACATATCATACAATTCAATAGTTAAGTCACATCAAGAAGAGTTGTACATACATCACCACAATCAGTTTCAGAACATTTTCCTTATCCTTTTTTTAATCAATCATTTTATTGGGAGCTCTTACAGATATTATAACAATCCTTAATTCACTTAGATCAAACATAATTGTACAATTGCTACCACATTTCTTTTCAAAACAGTTTCAAAACATTTTCTTTCTTCTTCAACTTTTTGATATCAACTCCAATTTATCCCCTCACTCCCTGACCCTACCTCCCAGGAACCCAATTATTATATTACTTATTATTATTTTGCCATATCATACACCATCTAATATATCTGTTCACTTACAATTCTGTTATCCACTCCAATTGAGTAGGGTTATATAATCATCATTACTATCCGCTCCCCTTCCCCATTTTTCCCCACCCCCTCTCTTCCTATACCCTCCGAGGATCATTACTCCTTTACTGTTTACATGGCTTCCATGTACCAAACTTTCTCAATTATACAAATGAACATACACAGGTCTTACACAATTAATGAAGTAAATTAACAACCATAATAGTACGGGGAGAAAATATTACTGAATTAGAGGATAGTTATGCTTTTCATCAATTCTCTACTGCACCCTGGATATATCATCATTTCTGTGAGGGACAGTTCAATGATCTTACAGGTGGGTTTTGGGTCTCCACTTTGTCCACTCTCTTCATGTCAATTCTATTGCTTGTTCTGGAACTTCTGATACCTATTGCCATTGACAACTCATGATCACACAGGCTGGTGTGCTTCTTCCATGCGGTCTTTGCTGCTTCCCTGCTAGATGGCTGCTTGTTAAACTTCAAGCTTTTATGACCTCAGACACTATATCTTTTAATAGCCAGCTCTCTTCACC
>NW_022111324.1:86042275-86043229 GCF_000313985.2 Echinops telfairi | reverse complement strand
GAAATATGTTTCAAACTAATATGTTTGGATGGCTAACAGCACATCCCTTGTTTTTTCTTCACCTCTTCTACATCCTCAAATCGCTGTCCTTTCATGTCCCTGCTCATTCACAGAAACAAAAAGAAAGTCACGCAGAGCGAGGTCATGTGAGTCAGGTGCATGGGGCAAGAGAGGCATGCTATTTTTTGCTGAAAACTAACACACTGAGATGGCTGCGTGAGCAAGGTGTATTGTCCTGGGGGCAAAACTAGTCCACCATCTGCCACAAATCATATATATATATATATGCTGGATTCTATTGGCTAGAATTTTGTTGAGAATTTTTGGATCTGTGTTCATAAGGGGTTATTATTATTATTTGCTGTTATTTTTGTTAAATTTTGCAGTGGTAGTGGTTTGTTCATTGGAGCCTTGGTAAGTAAATTGGGTTAAGCATTGGGCTGCTAACCAAAAGGTCAATAATTCAAATTCACCTGCCATTGTACAGAAAGAAGGCGACAATACACTTTCATTAAGATTTGCATCCTTGAATCCCTATGGAGCAGTTCTACTCTGTTCTATAGGGTTACGGAGTGTCAGGATTGGCAGAATTTTAGGTCTAGTTGTGAATTTTATTAATCTCTTCAAATAACCAGCTTCTAATTTTTCTGTTGTTCTCCTCTTTCACTTATTTACTCAAATATTTACTTTTATTTCCTTGGTGGCTGTTGGTTTTAGTTATTGTTCATTTTCTAATTGTTGGAGATGTGGGGATTTTATGTTTTGTTTTTGGTGTGTGTGTGTGTACATTATTGTTATACATTGTGTCTGGAGCACTGCTTCTGCTGTGTCCTAAAACTTTTTGTTGTATTGTGTTTTCATTTTTCTTTGATTCAAAGAACTAAAATGTTTAATTTTATATTTATTCTCCTACCCAATATTAAACCTGAATGTTACTCCATAGTGTTGCTGGAG
>NW_022111324.1:86040430-86041451 GCF_000313985.2 Echinops telfairi | reverse complement strand
TTTGTAAGTGACTTTTCATTCCTTCTGAGCTGCTCTCAGGATTTTTATTTTGACAAGGAACGTTTGGTTATGATATGTCTTGGTGATTTTACTTTGGAGTCTAAACTATTGGAGTTTTATTGAATTTCCAACTGCAAATCTTCTTAGTGCTTTTCATCGTTGTTTTTCTGTTCCTGTTCTGTTCTGTAATTCTGACCACATGTATGTTATTTCCTTTAATAATTCTCAGGCCTTCTTCTTGCTCTATCTCATTTTGTTCCTTGTTCTGATTGTGTCTCCAGCAAATTGGTATTAAGTGGCTTATCTTCAATTTTATTAATTCTCTCTTCCATTGATTCAGTTCTACTTGGTCTTTCCAATATATTATCTATTTCAGCAACTTAATATTTAATCTTCTGGATTTGTATTTGCTGATTTTGTATGGTTTCTAACCCTATTTATTCAGTCAATTTATTCTTGTGTTATTTTTCTAAATTCTTCTTAAAGTTTGTCTGTGTTTTCCTTGATTTTGTCTACAAATTTCTTGGTGTTATCTTTGTTTTCCTTGATCTCATTGTGAATCTGCTAAAAGGCCCTGAGTGTATCCTTTTATAATTTCTCATCAGGTAATTTCAATAGCATTTATTTCTTAGGGAAATATTCTGATTCTGTATTTTGGTCACTTGTTTGAGTGAACTTGTTGTGTGTGTATGTGTGTGTGTGTGTGTGTGTGTGTGTGTGTGTGATTTTAACTTGTCTGTTGTCTCCCAGACAATGTGGTATTTTTGTATTGATTTATGACTATATGTTGGTTGGCTTAAGTCTAATACATCATGTTAATGAGGCAGATGTGCTACTCCAGTTACTCGTATGGAGGCACTGTGGTGCTCACCATCATATTCCAGGTAACTTTACTAGCAGTCTGGGAAACGTCTCTACCTACTGGTCTTGTGGAATAGTTGAGAGTAGTCTGGGCAAGTATTGGTCTCTGCCTACCATGAAGTGTTGCTGTAGCTGATGGTGTCACTCACCCAGGAGTAGG
>NW_022111324.1:86036626-86039319 GCF_000313985.2 Echinops telfairi | reverse complement strand
TTTGGCATTCACCAGACTAAATCAAGATGTCTATAACTCTGGAAGATGATGAGGCTGATGAATTACAATTGATCCTCAAATTGTCAAGATTAGAAAATAGCCACTAACTAGATTGTTTCTATAAATGATTTATGTGGGGATTTTGTAGGTGCTTTAATAGTATTCTGTGGATAGAAATAACTACTTTCTGCTTTATCACAAATTATTGAAATCATAGATTTAAAATATCACTACTTCCATTAGCACATTTAACTTCATAAAACCATGACTAGAAAATATATTGAGAGTTGAGCTATGAATTACAAAGTAGAATAACAGTAAGATTTCCTATTAAGTCACCAAAAGGAAGGTTCTGTGTCTTAATAGGTGAATATTTCAATATCCATATTCAGTGTCCTTGATCATATACAACCTGAGGCTTTATAGAATGTTCCTTCTACTGATATAATTTAGATGTGGCTAAACATCTTCTGGCCCTTATTGTTCTTTGTCTTATATGTTATTTTTAAACATTTGGCCTAAGATTGTTTTTAATAATTCTATTCTACCTCTGTTTTTTGAGGAAGTAGGATAACTTATGTGCAAACCATATTCCCTTAGAAGTTCTTCATAAACTTTGGGTCTCAAACATAAGTTAAACAAATTTGTATCAGAATTAAGTAAATTTGTATAGAAGTGAGGATGGTGAGACTTTTTCCTAGGTATTCTGGACAAAGGGACCCGTGCTTGGAGAGATGTTGGGCTTTAGTGGGGGTCAGCAAAAAATGGGAACTCTCAGTGAAATGGATGGAAACAGTGGCTACAATAATGGGTTCAAACATAGAAATGATTGTGAGAATGGTGCAGGGACTAGGACATATTTTATCCTTTGTATACAGAGTTACCCTAAGTTAGAACCGATTGGATGGCACCTAACAATATCAATAATAGAAGTGGGTTCTAAGTCACCCTGGCAAGTGGGTTCTTGGTCACATTATGGACAATCTCCATACCACTCAGCCTCATTTTGGGCAATCTGCATGACTCTATGGGAACGTGAATCTAGAAGACCTTGAACTTTCCCAGAAGATTAGGCAGTGTTATTTTACAGAGGACGCGTTTTTTATTTAGTGCACAATTTTCTTTCCTGTTAGACACTACCCACTCCTGTTGGGATTCTTTCCCTTCATAACAAACAAAAAGGAAGCTGGTTCTGGGAACTGTGAGTTTATATTGTGGACCTAACGCTGCTTATTTCTGGCTTTAGCTATTAAAGTAGTCTTAGAGTGTAAACATGTTCACATTTCTCTCAAACTAACATGCCACGCACCCCCCTCCACCCAGCTGCTGTCTGGTTTGTGGGCATGGTATCTTCCCCAACAAGCATGTGTGTTTGCCTCTCTTATTCTGAATCCATTCAACGGCATTGAATGAGTGAGTCTAGGAGCACCATAGGACAGTACTCCTGTCAGCCACAACAGCTTTATTGTTAAGTTCATGGAACACCTGTCCATCTTTCTCTCTGAGGTTTTTTTTTCAGCCTTTGCCTTATTGCCCGGTATTCCTTGAGTTCCTTTCCTCCTTTGGATTCAGTGTTTCTCTAACACACTGGTTTAACCATCATTTGCCAGGTCCTTCTCAGTCACTTGGAACCAGACTCCAGAGGGGACTTTGACAGAACCCACACTGGATTGTTGCTGACTTTGGCCCCTGTTGGGGCTAGGTTGGTGTGGAATCTCCTGACCACCTTTGGCAACCCAGGTTCCACAGCAGGTGTGTGGGAATAGCTCTGCATTCAGAATCAAACATAAAAAAACCCAATTAACTAAGAATAACAATATATCTCAGAGGCAGCAGTTTATTCAGAGCACACTTGTAGAAACAGGAAAACAACACGAGCAACTACACCACACACAAATATGGATCTGGAGGAGCCCATGGAGGAGGAGAGGTAAACCAACCCTCTGAAGATTATAGTGATGGTCTCCAGTTACTTTAAGCAACTGGAGGAAAAATTAGAGAAGAGACATGGGCCATAATTCAAGAACTCATATGTCCTTTGAGAACATGGCAATGAAAATGCACGAAAAATTGGAAATTAAGCAACAACTTCAAAAAGAAATACAAAAGGCAAACACAAAGTATTAGAACTCAATAATATTGTGAACGAACAAAACAGCAAGATACAAATACTGAATTCAAGAATCAATGCTTTTGAAGATTAATGTCTTCACAACAAACTATAAGAATATGGGGTTATAAAAACGACCCCTAAACACCCTGAAGATAATCTGAGCATACGATGGAATACCATCAACAGGAACAACATACACCTGCTAAATGCCCAGAACAGAAAGAATAAACAACAACAGCTGAGGAAATAGTAGGTCGTATATTAAGGGAGGACTTCTCTGACATGTCAGAACATAAAATAACAATGCAGGAAGCCCATGGAATGCCAAATAGTATCAATCCTAAAAGGATATCACATCAGTGTAATAGTCTATAATATGTTAGTCCGGGTACTTTAGAGAAATAAATCCACAGAAACTCATGTTTAAGAGAGAGTTTTATATAAAGGTTAAGTGCACATCAAGAAAAACATCCCAACCCAGTGCTGCCCAAGTTCACAAGTCCAACATTAGCCCACATGTCCAACACCAATCCACAAAGTCCTCCTCCATCTCACAAAACACACACAATGATGCCGACTG
>NW_022111324.1:86034435-86035952 GCF_000313985.2 Echinops telfairi | reverse complement strand
TGAAGAGGTTTTGGATCTGTGGGTCGCGGCCTCTCTGTGGTGTGGAACGACCCTTTCACAGGGGTGACTTGGTTTATAACAGTAGCACCATTACAGCTGTCTGTGGCTTAAGCTTCTGCAGGTACTTGCTTTTGCTGTTGGCCCTCTTCTTTTTTAAGGAGCTCTCCATGTTCTGGAGGGACCTTAGCAACAACGCTCTTAAAATTTTCTTTTCAAGTGTAAGCATAAGCAGAGAATCATTTTTGTACATCTCTCATACTTTTCTATAAAATGATTAAGCAAGAAGCCAAAAAAAAAGAAATTCATCATTTATCTAAATTGCCACAGAATGATATAGGAAACCTCAACATGCCTATTACATGAGAAGGAATAGATCAAGTTATAAAACAGACTTCCAACATCAAAAAGTTCTGGGTCCAGATGGTTTCACCGGGGATTCTAACAAACACTTAGCTAAAACTTAATACCACCTTGGTATAAACTATTCCACAATATACAAATATACAATAAACAAATATAATACCAAACTCATTATGAAACAACTATAACTCTGATACCTAAACCAGGCAAAGATAGCATCAGGATTGAAAAAGATAATACAGCACGATCAATGAGTTTCATAACATATGCAAGGATGGTTTCATATTAGCAAAATAATCAGTCCAATTCAGCACATAAACAAATTAAAGGAAAAGAAACATATGATTATATGAACTGGTACATAAAAGGCATTAGATAAAATTCAACATTCATTCCTGGCTAAAAATACTCAACAAAAGATGTATAGAAGGGAATTTCCTCAACATAATAAAGGCCATAGATGTTAAACCAATAGGGAAATTGAAATTATTTCCTCTTCGAATGGGAATTTGACAAAGTTGCCCATTAACTTTTATTATCATAGTTCTGGAAGTTTTATCTAGAAGTATAAGACATCAAAAAGAAATGAAAATTATCTACATAGGCACAGAAGAAATAAAAATCTCTTTATTTGCAGATGACATAATGCTATATATAGAAAATCCCACAGATTCAATTAAACATTTTATATGGAGAGGAAAGAAACCTAGTATAAATAAAAAACTAATAAAAAATAAAAACAAAGTAGGAGGTCTTCCACTCCCAGGCCTAAAACCTGAATTGTAGTCAAAACATCCTGTTACTCATGCAATGATAGGATCGTAAGACCAATGGACTAGAATTGAAACCCCAGAAAGACAATCCAATTCCCATGAACACCTAAGTTTTGACAAAGAACTAAAACACCTCAATGGACAGGAGAAAGCTTTTCAACAAAGGGTGCTGTGAAAACTGGATCTTCACTTGTAAAAGAAGGAAACAAGCCCACACCTCACACCAGGTACAAAAACAAACTCAAGTTGGATCAAAGCCTAAATGTAAACTACAACGTTATAAAATCAATAAAAAACAGGGACAAACTTAAAGACCCTAATACAAGGCATAGACGCATTACCAACATAATGAAAACTATCCACACCATACAAGACAAAATGAAG
>NW_022111324.1:86011501-86029210 GCF_000313985.2 Echinops telfairi | reverse complement strand
ACTTAGCCCTGTTTATCCCTACATACTTCCTCCTTCCATGATGGAGACAATAGACCATCTACACTCAAGTAACAGGTATCTAAACCTAGTCAGTGGTGATATTCTGTTTTGTTAAAAAAGTTGGAAAAGTATTACTGTTTGAAGACAACACTGGGGGGCTTGAGAAAGAAATTGAGTGGGAGGTATGTTTATAAATGAAAGCTAGTCCTTGAGAGAGATGTGACAGTTGATTATGGAAATCTAGGCAGTAGAAATATAAACAGAGGGGGAGCGAAATATCCTGTGTATAGGCTCATGGCTTAGATGTGCTAGTCCAGATTGACAATGGTAATTATAGTTTGTCCTGAACTTAGATCCCGAGGCATGACTGAATTTAGGATCATGTATGATCGAGTGTTAGAAGGTGAATGGGATAATGGGATGGTAACCTAGGAAACAGAGCGATGTGTCCCCTGTCTTTGGAGCTCTTAATCTACTTTGAGAGACAGATAAAGAGATAAGTATTTTCTGAATATTCATATGAAAAAGGTAGAATCAACGTACAATGTAATACATGGGTATATGAGGAATCTATATCTGCTAATGAGCGGAAAGAGACTGAGTGATTTGGATTAAGCTAAATACACTTGGTTTTCCTTTTGACATCATAATATCCCACCTTCAGCTGTTTCACTGCTGTGTTCTGTCAACTTGTCTTGGGAAAAAGCTCACCTGTTACTTTACTGGGTAAGATAGAGCCTCCTTGGACTTTGGTCTCCTCACCTATACAAACAAGGGGCTAATGAAGTGAGAGCTAAAAACTTTCAAGTTCTGAAAGTCTGACAGCCATGCTCACCTTCTCTACCACACTCCTATCAGTCTTACAAGTCCAGACAAAGCGGAGAATCATTCCCTCACAGCCCCCTGATCTGATTCCTGGCATGGAGTCAGTGGAGACAATGTGGCAAGGATGCATTTTCTTTCTTTCTGTTTATGTTTGTCATCTTAGTTCACTTCCTATCTATTTACTCATTTGACACTCATTGAACTGCCCACAAGACGCCTGGTTCTTAGCAGAGTACTATGAATTTGCATATTTATAAGACGCTCTCATTGTATTCAAGAAGACTGCTACTTAGCAGGGAGTAGGGATGAGGTAGTTGAGTGGCAGAATTCTCACTTTCCCTGTGGGATAAACTGCTTCTAGTTTTGCTTATGTGCTGCCACATGCCCTCTGTCAAGGGAGGCCTGCCTGTTATAATGCTGAAGACGTTTCTGCATAGCTTCCTTACTAGAATGAACTAGGAAGAAAGGGTGGATGGCCCATCATTAAAACTGTTGTCCTCTTATATACGGGCTCTTCCAGGCACCATCTGTTGCAGAGTCTTTGTGATGCTAGAATTGGGGTCTATTTGATGTAGGAGTTCTTCATCCCATGTCACCTGGGCATCAAAGCCACCAAACGGAATGGCTTGTACGCCATTGCCTGCAGCCCTTCTCCCTTCAGGGCTCAAACCTCAGGCCAAGGTACAGGGGTAGAGGACTAGCTTCCTTTCTATTCATCCTAACTTCCACTGGGTATTAGTGCGCATGTGTGGAAAATCATCTCTGACAACCTATTTTCCAAACCTCCCTTCTTTCATTTTCCTTCATTAGTAATTTTCTTCTTCCAAATTGATTTCGGTCCGATTGCTTCAGTGTAGGTTAATTGTGAAGCCATCACTATTTATTTTAAGAAAGGTCACCAAGCTCCTTCTATTTGCCAGCCAACGCTGGTGCTCGGTGAACAACATAGACTGGAAACATAAGAATATGCCTTGTTCTGACGCGTTTTGATTCATAGTCATCTATTGCTACACATGTGTAGCTACCTCACAACTTCAACTGGTCCTTGTAAACGGACTCTATTTGTATATGATCTGTTATCTATTACAATGTTGTTATTGACAAGAATGACTCTTATTCATACATATTGCTCTTTTCTGGAACTAAAGTACCTAACCTAGTTTTTTGCTTTTAAAAATACCCACTCCCTTTTTTTGGCTATTGTGTTTGCTTGTTTGTTTTTGGAAGTATGGAAGGAGGTTTTGCTTCAAGATCACCATTAAGATGGGTTTTTATTATAAAAGCATAGAATTTATAAGCTGTCTCTTTGTCATAAACATGAATATACACATATATACATTCACATCAAAAAATCAATCAGCCCATGTCATGGGCATTTAGAGTTTGGCATAGCCTTACAGACTGTCATCGACTGTACAGATGAGGTAGTGAGACTGTGTGTTTGTGGGGCGCCTCACATGTCTCTGTATGAATATAAATGAGAGTACATGCAGGTGTGTGCTTATAAACAGACATGTCCTCTCCGTGTATACTGATAAGCTTAATTTGCACATAAAGATAGTGGCCATTGCCCTGTAAGTATTTTAGTACAGAGTCCTGAAGAATATGCTTATTTTGATAAAACTACAACCTTCACAAGCATGGCTTCAGGAAGAAGGAAGATGCATACATTCAAAAGCTGCCTGAGAGTGACTGCGGGAGGAGATCTGAAAGAGATCAGAGAAGGCCTGGAAAAAATGACAGACACCAGATAAAGTTGACCTTGATGATAAAGAGGAAAAGAGGGTGGAAAAATCAAAGGGAGGCTGTATAACTAAAGCTATATTACTAAGGCTCCTACCCCCAGCTCCATACGCAGAGACCATGAACAGCACAGAGGAAGTTCAGATGAAATGTTGAAAGGCTTTTTATTCCCCCAGCGAACAAACATGGCTTAGACTTTGACCTAAGTAGGAAAGAGAAAGAAGGTTGAATCAGAGTAGAAAGTTCCTTATGGGTGGGAATTAAGTGCAGGAGTGGAGAGGAGACTATCTGGTACAAGGGCAGAGGTCCCCAGTGTCACAGAAGTCTGAGAGGGAACTGGACATACAGAAGCAGCTGCATCTCGTCAGGGGCCTCTGTGCCACACGGCAAGGAATAGTTAAGGAAAAGCAAAATGTCATTATGAAACATCTGAGGGCCAAAGACAAGGATTCTTAACTTTGTCACCTGGGATGGTTAAAGAGTTGTCAAGAGTTTTCTTTAAACAAAAAATGGCAAGATTTTTAGGGATGAGATCCTGATCTATTATGCTGTACCAATGACTGAACTCTATTTTATTGTGTGGCTATATTTATTTTCAATAATATTTTGACATCAAGAGACTCGGTACTGCCCTTGTGGGCATTGACTTAGACTTGTAGGAAGCGCTCTACTTGACACTATGCCCTTGGCACTCCCTTCCATCCATTGGCCTCCTGGGTTTTCAATTTATTTTCCTGTTGTGAGAAATTGAAAACAAATACTGAGTATATTGTTGAAAAGATGAGCTCTATTTTAGGGGTTTGACCAACTTTTTCTGTAAAGAAAAGAGAATAAATATTTTAATTTAGGCTTTGCCAGCTATGTGGTCACTGTCCTAACTACTCAGTTCTGCCATCAAAGCACAAAAACAGCCATCGATAATGGTGCCGAAATGAATGACGAATGCTATGTTCCAATAACATCTGATTGATGGACACAGACATTTAAATTTCATATGTTTCTGTGTATTATAAAATATTATCCTTATGTTGATTTTTTTTCACCAGCCATTAAAATTGTAAAAGCCATCCCTGGCTGATGAGGTGTACAAAAACAGACAATAAACCTGTTGGGACCAATGGGCCACAGTCTGCTGACCCTTATTCTCTTTTATAAAAGTGTGGACATCCCATGATTACTTTTATATGAGTAAGTGTGTTTTAGGTACATCGCAAAGCTGCAGGAGTCAGTGTAACAGGGAAGTTGGAATTCTCTTTGTAGCTCTTAAATTCTTTTTCTCCCTGCCCCTCTTTCCTCCTTACTATTCCAAATGTCTGTTCACTTCTTCTGGACTCCATCCTCTGGGACGGACCCACGCGGCCCCAGCTGCTTTCCACGCGACACCGACCTCACTGCGGAGTCTTGTCTGTCCGAGGTCCCTCATCTCTACCGCTGTCCTCCTCTGGTCTCATTTGCTATTAACTCGTGGTGAAATTAGATTTGCAAAACTTCCATAGTGTCTCCCTGGAGTTTATATTCTTTTGAGTGGGGGGCAGGGTCATGGGGAATCACAGTATCGGACACTGGACTGAGTAAAGCACTCTGAATAGTCTTGTGTGTACTTGCTGTCCAGCTCTGTGTTGGAGTCAGCTGAACTGCGCCGAAGAGCGTTGGGACTTGCGCAGCCGCAGAGAGCTCAGCTTATCAGAATAAGGCTCAGATCTAAGTGAAGAGGACCATTTCAGAATGTCAGAATCCCCCTGCCTCATAATCCCACCTTCTGACAGAAGGCCTTGGTTCCCCCAATGGAACCACCCAGCCATTCGAGCCAGAACCGTCGCTGAGAGTTATGTTTGCCTTCATTCCTAATGAAGTTGTACATGGTTTGTATGGTTACAGTCTGTCCACTTCTCACTCTGCACCTTTAGCACCTTAGTCCATGCAACAAACTGTCTTCTCCTGCAGAAACTATGGGGAATGCTTTTGAACCAACCAATCCATATAAAGTCTGGTGCCGCTACAGTTGAGTTTTCACTGGTGGGAAAAGAGGAAGCAAGATGTGAGGAGTGGGTGAAAAGCAAGACGTGAGGAGTGGGTAGGACAGTGGGCTACATGTTGAACGGCTAACTTCAAGGTCAGCAATTTGAACCCTCCAGCCACTCCACAGGAGGCACAGGCTTCCAAGTCCCATAAAGGGTTACAGTCTCAGAAACCCACAGGGACAGTTTGTTTCTGTCCTATGGGGTCTCTATGAGTGTCAGTGAGGGAGAATTTGCGTTGGTGGAGGGTGGAGGTGGAGGTGGGGGATAAAACGCAGCTTACAAAGGATTTTCAGGAAGTAGCCTCTTCCCATGTGTGTAGGTGTGTCTTTTCTCTGCGACACCTTACTAGAAGAAGAGGCTCGGTATTTCTTGGGTTATATCACACCATTATTTCATTTCATTGTCACCACAATCTTTTATGCAGATGTATTATTATCATTCCTTTTGCAAATAAATAAAATTTAGACTTGGAAAGTTGAAGAAGTTGATCAAAGTCACCTCCAAGCACAATAAAAGAGTTGAAACTCGGACTCAAGCTGAGTTCTTGGACCCCAGGTCTCCTGCTCACTCCTTGAGTGCACAGCCATTGTTTAGGCGATCCAGGCATCTGGTCTGAGTCAAACCTCCACAGGCATTTTGGACTTAACAGGAGTATTGAAACATCATGGAAATGAAAATGTTGTAGCCAATGACAGTTTCTGTGGTCTTTTGGCTTAACAGGGGCCCTTCTCCCCACTTTCCCCCAATTTCAGATTCTGCCAAGTCCAGAAAAAATAACTGAACTGGAATTCCGGATAATGAATTTGCATGGTTGGAGTGAGTCTGAGAGCCCATGGACATTTACAGCACTACTGTGTCCCATGAACAAGACGCGGCGTTTTCAAAGTTTATTGAACTAAAGACGTCCTTTTCCTTATTTTCAATTTTGGAATCATTCTCAGAATATGGTACTTTGCTTATAGAACTAAATATGATATCTACTGATAAAATAAGAATTTTGATTTTCAGAGGGGCAGAAACAACAATCACATACGCCCACATTTATGCCACCCGCCCTTGGCCTTGAGATTAGGCCAGTCTAAACTGTGTTCAGGAGACTGGAGTGAGCCACTCGACCAGTTTACTTCAGAGGAGCCTTTGAGAGTCTGTCTGTCTGTCTTTGCAGTGTAGTCAAAAGCTTCTCTCATCTGACAAGGAACAAGCAAAACAACTGTCAGGCGTCATCAATTCTGAGGAGTTTAAGCTGATTGAGAAATACAGCTCTGTTTCTTGCTTAGAGAATCCCTTCAAGAGAACCACTTTGAAGAATTCCTCTCTATCAGCACTGAGAAGCTTCCTCCACAGTCTGAAAGATCCAGTGGCAGCCACAGCAACACCTTCCAATCCGTTCTCCTGTGTCCTCAGTGCAAAGAACACGTTGAACCCCGTGTGCAGGACATTTGCTTTCAGGCCCCTTTCTTTGGAAAAGGACATTCCGTTAGGACCATGGGTTCGCCTCCCTTCTCTAACTCACCCTGGTCTTTCCCCAAACACATTTTTCTGAGTTATTGCTGGGTTAGAGTAAACACAGAGTGATTAAAATACCACTTGATTTATATGAGATGCATATTGGGAAGAATGAAAGAAATGACGTGATGCCTTTCTGGAGAGGGTAAATGACTCACACTCACCTACTGCCCCTTCTTCCCACCATCCACTTCCACCCGCGTGTGCCCTGCACTCGTGGTTAATGCATCACTCTTTGCTAGGACCTGTGCTGGGAATGCCGAGGCAAAGTGCCTACGACAGACATGGCTCTGTGTGCCTGGAGTCGTGTCAGAAGAAGAAAAAACAGGCTGCCATTCAGATGGCTTGCCTTAAGACCGAGAGCGAGGAGGCTGATGTGATGAGATCATTGTTTAAATACAAGAGTGCTTTAACTATGCTCTGGCTTTTGGGTTTGTCTGTTTTCTTTTATAATTTATCCTCGCTGATCAAGATATTTAGAACCAATGTTCTTTGCAGAAACAGGAACAATGTGGGTTGACACAGGAAAATGAAAATTCCTTTTATGAAGGAGAAGGTGGCGTTATGCCACCCTCCTACTCCTTGAAAACGATGTGAGGCTACTCCTGTTTGGGAGCTGGGCAAAGCATTTGTCTTGAGGGCAGCCATCAGCTTGCTTTCTCTTCCTCTATGTCGCATCATGAAACTTAGTACACAGGACAATAAATAACTGCTCTTTTGGGGTCCCCATTTGCTGTGTCTTTGAGACAGAGGAGAGAGAAGCATGGGGAGATCTGCAACTGGAGTGGGTTCCTCCTCCATCTGGGGTGCCTGGGTCTGTGGCTCTATTGGCTCTGAGGTACTGTGATGGGTTAGTCCTGGCTAATGGCCAAGGAGATGCACCTAGTTTTCCTTCTTCCTCCTCTTCTCCCTCACTTCTTTCTCATGGATGCCCACCTCCTGAACCAACCAAACCACCTACATGATACGGCAACACGCTGCTCCAAGTTAGGTGAGTTGAATGAACCCACCGTGAAGGTTAACTACTAAGGTTTTTCCTACTCAGGTGGGAGTAAGTTTGGGGCGGAAGAAAGGATCTGGCTATTGGCTTGATGACATAAATGTATGTTGTTCTTCAGACTAATATTTTTCTTGTTTTCCATCCAAACAAGAGCTCTGCTGGTGTTGTGAATTACACGTTAGGCTGCTAACATCAAGATCAGAAGTTTGAAACCACCGGTTGTTCCATGGAAGAAAGATGAAGGTTTCTACTCCCACAAAGAATTACAGCCTAGGAACCTCAAAAGAGGCAGTTCTGCTCCATCCTATAGGGTCATGATGAGTCAAAATCAACTCGATGGCCGTGAGTGAGCAGTTAGCTAGAAGCCTTAAAGACAAGACACTTAGAGCCTTATTTCCTGTGACTGAATTTCTGTGCCTCAGTTTCTCTGCCTGCAGAGTGGGAAGAGTAAGCCCACTTGAGTGTCTATTATAGCATGCTGCTGTCTGCACAGTGGCTCTAGCGTTGGGGAGGAGGCGAGGAGGGGCACGGCATGGTCTTTAACTAGGAGAGCACTGCTAATAGAGATAAAAGCTCTCCTGCCTGGAAGGTGCAGCTCAAGCGTCTGAAATGCGAAATGACCAGGTCAGACATCAATGTCCCTTAGTCTCCTCTATTCATTTTCCTGGAACATTCTGGCAGGAGGTGTTCCCCGAAACAATAAAAAGCCGTTTACTCAGCCTGCTTTATCTGCCTCTCGGTCTTTGCTCTTTGTGCTTTTTTATCGCTCTGTTCCCAGAACGCAGGAGACACTTTTCCTCCCTTATTTTACATTTTCTTGGCTGACTGAATCTCGGTGACTCTTTGTTTCCATTCTCTCTTGAAGATTGACTTTTAGCATACGTTTTTATAATGAAATCAGCAATGCTTCCAGACTGTACCATAATTCCAAATTTCACTGTAAACATAAATACCTTTTGACAGCCAGTTGGACTAATAATTTGAAAGTCCACTTAATCCTTGGGATTGACCTCACGTTAATCAAAGGTTGTCTGTACGTACCTGGAACTGTGCTAGGCTAAAACACAAAAGCGGCTCAAACACTCCTCAGGAGCAAGTTGAGGCTATCTGTTCTTGGAAAGATTTAGAGCCTTGGAAACCCTGTCTAGGGTCATTATGAGTTGGAAATGACTCAATGGTAGTGGGTTTGATTTGCTTTTCTTTTTTGTTTGGTTTGTGTGATGTGTTAATCTGAGTAGAATAGAGAAACAAATTCACAGACACTAAAATGCTTATAAGAAAGAGCTCGATATACAAGAGCAATTGAATATTGAGAAAACATCCCAGCCCAGTCCAGACCAAGTCCCTAAGTCCGATATTAGCCCACATGACAAATACCAATCAAACTCAAACAATACATGCAATGACGCCAAATTCAGGAAGATCACAGGCCAGTGGGTGGGAAGTCTTGTGGATCCAGTGGTGGTAGGAACATGTTAGTGCTGGCAGGTGGCTCCTCAAACTCAGGGCACTAGTGTACCTCCATGTGTCTTGCCAGCTGCAATGTCTCCGAGGGAGGGAGTGTGTGTCCCACCTCCAGCAAGCTATTTATCTCTTTAGCACCTCCAAATGAGGTCATCAAGCTGCCATCTGATTAACATGCTATATTCCACCCCTTCACTCATAAGTCTCAAGTTGACAACAGATTATGTAACTACCACAGGTGGCTGGGAGTTCTGGTGATATTGCAGTGTAAACACTGTATTGATAACCATAATTGGTGAGAAAGGATTGAGGCTCTCTGTTCCTGTATAAATTCCCAGCTTCTGAAACCCTATATCAGGTCACTAGGTGCTGTGGTTGACTCCATGGCAGTAAGTCTAACACTGGGGCTTTGTATGGTGACACAAGCCCTGGTGGCACAATTGGTTACACTAACTACAAGGTTAGCAGTTGAACACCCCATGGGGGAAAATGAGATGTTTTTGCTCTTATTAATATTTTTTTCCATGTGATAAAATGGTGAGTAAAATAGACAGGAATTGGATCCTCATAGAACTAGGAGCTTACAGTATCATGGAGCATGAACAAAAGCAAGGAAGTATGAGAAGGTTTTTTTTTTTAACTATTTATTACATTTCCACTAGCCTAAGATAAAAAGATTTAGATGGTGCCTGCCTACTGTTATTGGCTGCTCCAACTAGGTTCACATTAGAAGGTTTTTATTAATATTGCCTTTTATTATCATCATTTTTATAACTCTTATCTTCATAAATCTTTGAAGGTTGGAAACATTATGTATAAACCTAAAGATATATTTTAATACACACCTATATAAACATTTCCACACTCCTAAAATTTATTCCGATGATGGAAAAAAGTTGGATGATGTTGACATTGTGTTAGTTGCAGTAATAACTCCACTTGTGAAATGTTCTGCATCACCTGGATTGCTGGGAAAGGGAATGGTGTTTCTAGTTAGAAAATTAGTGAGAGTTATCTTTATGACTTGATTTTCCATATATTTTGTGGTAACATCTTATTCCCAAATCTGTCTATTAACTTTAGTAGAGCAAGCATCATGTGTTTACAAGCAACCATAAGTTACTAATTTCACACAGAAAAAAATTCTTGTTAATCCTTTCACTGTAAAATTTTTTGACAACTTTTCTCTTTCCTCTTCCTACTTATTTCTTCTTTAGCATTTCGTTCCCCTTCCAAGTTTATGAAGTCTTGAATGGCCAGTTCCCTTCTTGCTGTTTCATGAGTTTTTCCACATTCTAAATCCAATCCCCAAACCACACTCACTGCCTTTGAGTTGATGCCGTTCATAGTGGCCCTATGGGACAGGCAAGAACTGCCTCATGGGTTTCCAAGATTGTGACTCTTTATAGGAGCAGGAAGCCTCATTTTCCCGCCATGGAGTGGCTGATGGTTTTGAACTGCTGCCCTTGCCGTTAGCAACCCAAACCCACTACGCTACCTGGGCTCCTTCTCTCTAACTTAGTGATATCAAATTCAGTGCCCTTGACATATGATTTTCTCACTGATCAGGTCTATTCTTGTTACAGTCATCAAATAAATGCTTGGAGCATGTTCATATAACTCTCAATTGTGTGCCGATATCCCTGCATGCAGTTTTTCTACAGTTTCTTTTGAGTCAGTTGCAATATACCAGATATCCTAAAGGTAGAAAACATAGTTTGAAGTAATAAATATGTCATAAGTCAGGGAATAGCTGTACATGTCCACTGGAATATTATTTTGTCAAAAAGAGAAATGAAATTTTGATACATTCTGTTATATGGATGAACCATTATAATAGTGTACCGAGTGAAATGAGTCACACAAAAAGTCAGAAATAAGTGTGATCTCATTATATGAAACACCTAGGTTAGGCAAGTGTAAAAAGATATGTTTACTACTAGTAGAGGACAGTGGACTCCCTGAGATTATTGTCCTGGGATATGCCCTTAAAGTAGAACTGAGCCTGTTGTGAGATCACCTTTTATTGAAATAGCAGACTGACACACAAAATAAAGGATTATTGCCCATTAACTCAGAGCTCTGCTGAAAAATCATCAGTATGAGACTAAAATGTCAACAATTACTCCAAATTGAAGACAAAAAGAAAAGGAGACTGGGAAACTAAATATTGGAAAAGATACAAACTGACCATAATGTTAACACATTATTATAACTATAGCCAATGTCACCAAATGGAATTGTCAAATAGGAACCTAACTTGCTATGTAAACTTTTATTTATTGATTTACTATCAATGGATAGTAATTAAGAAGAAGAAATTACTAAAATTACTAGGGACTGAGTCAATGAGAGAGTGAGAGTTTTTGCTAAGAGGTCAATGAGTTTTTGTATGGAGTGATGTCAAACTTTTGAAAATGAACAGTGGGGAATGTTAGCACAATATGGTGAATTTAATTAGTGTTATTTAAAAAGATAATTTTATTGGGGCTCATACAACTCTCATCACAATCCATACATACGTCAATTGTGTAAAGCACATTTGTACATTCGTTGCACTCATTGTTCTCAAAACACTCGCTTTCCACCTGGGCTTACTTAATGTACATTTAGAAATGGTTGATGGCAAACTTACTGTTAGTATTTTATCACAATAAATTTTTTTGAAGATGAATGGTTGGATATGTATAGGAATACATAGTTATACAAATGATGGAAAAAACGAGTAAAATGTTAACTGTAGAATCACTATAAATGGATTAAATTTTTCTATCTATTGAAAATTTTTCATAATGAAATGTCAGAAGCAAAAGAAAATATAAGCCATCATAGAGACTGTATTGTATAATAGGCTTGAAGTTGTATTAGTATTGTCACTTACAAGCTATATTATTTTGGGGAAATAGACTATTTCTGAACTTTATTTTATTTTTTCATTCCTAGAACACAGAAAATCCATGAAGATATAATGATCACCAAATAAATAAATAGCAGAGACAAAGCTGAAACAAAGGTAAAAGTTTTCTCTCTTTTTCTTTCTCTCACTTTCTTGTGTGTGTGTGTGTGTGTGTGTGTGTGTGTCTTTCATGACCATTATCAGCTCATGGATTTTCCCTATTCTTTTTTTTTTTTTTAACATTTTATTAGGGGCTCATACAACTGTTATCCCAATCCATACACACATCAATTGTGTAAAGCGCATCTGTACATCGTTTCTCAAAACATTTTCTCTCCATTTAAACCCCCGACATTAGGTCCTCATTTTTCCCCTCCCTCCCCGCTCCCCACTCCCGCATGAGTCCTTGATAAGATTTTCCCTATTCTAGAAACAAAAAAATAAAATAAACTTGAGAGGTAATTTGTTTCTTCAAAATGACATAGCTAATAACAATCTTTTGATAGAAGCTAGTTATTAGTTTGAGCAAAAAAATGAAACAGAGGAAAAAGGAAAACAGAAAGAAAGCCTGTTTTAGTCAGACGTTCTTTCTCTTTAATAGCTAAGTTCTATCTGAAGATCATTAAAAGAGAATGATCATTTATTTTGGCTTTTCTAATAGCAACTATATTGTAGCCAAATAGCTTCAGTTGATTAAAAAAAAAAAAAGCTTCACTTTACAGAAGAAAGTGTGCCTGCCAATAAATGTAGAAGGAAAAATAAAATTAGAAAATCCTTGATTAACAATTTTGAATGAAATTATTGATTATCAAATAGATTTGAGAAGGGAAAATCAGGGAGTGGTAGATCAATTATCTTGGTGATAACTTCCTTGTAAACTCCAAATTGTGCTCTAAGGTCACAATTCTTGATTTTAAGGGATATTCACAAGTTAAGAAGGTGCTGTAGTGGTTACAAGTTGGGCGGTGAGCCTCATGGTCGGCAGTTCAAAACCACCAGCAGCTCTCCTGGAGAAACATTGGGTTTACTAATCCCGTAAACAGTTACGGTCTCGGAGACGAGCAGGGATTTTTATGAGTCAGCACTGAATCAGTGACAGTGAGGTTGGCTTTGGGGGGCCCTTTTTGTTTTACATGTTAAAATATCCAGAAGCAGATAAACAAAATGGTGACAATTGTATATTAAATGGTTGCAGAAGCTGGATCTTATAGAGAAGATTCCCAGGAGAATGGCTTCAACCCTAAAGTGATGCTCATGTGGCAGGATCAATTTACTGGCAGGAAGCTTCAAAGAAGGGCCAAGTGGAAGTTTCACTGCAAATTGCATTAAGGAAAGCTTTCTGTAAATCTGAGGGGAAAACAGAAGGTGGAGAGGAGACATGGAACTTAAAAATACAAGTAAGCTAAGTCTTTGGACTGTGCTCCCAAGATCAGGTGATCCGTAGCTAGCGCGTTCTTCTGGGCTGCCTCTGCTTTGTCAGTTCGGGCCAGGCATTTCCTAACTGGCCAGGTCTTGAGACTGTCTGCCAGCTGTTATCACTCTGACAATAGATTATGGATGGGGCCCACTAGTCCGCCTCGCTGCTGAATATATTTATCTTCCCTTGTTGCTACAATGAAATGGCATGGGGTTTGTTTGCCGTGATCCTGGGGTGCTACAACCTACAAACCCTCTCTTCCTGGACTCTCAGGATGTTGAGGTTCTAGGCTGACGCTCGGCTCCTCCATCTCTGATGACGTCAGAGGGAGCCCTGTCTATATTGAGTTTAGTAAATCTCCCAGTCAGCTGACAGAATAAACACAGACTTCAGTCTTAGCTCTCCTGTGGACAGTTGACTGGCCAAGGCATTGTATGGCAGAGGTGGAATGAGAAATATGAGACACTTGCGTGTGCACCTGGTTGTGCGAGTGAAGAATGTATATATGTGCACATAGACACACAGGTTGTGAAGTTTCAGTAAGTCTTTCTATGTCTGTCTCCTGGCACTGCATACAGCTCCAGTAAACTTGCAAGGGTTCTACTTTTCTTCCACCTTCCAAATAGAGAAACACAGCAAATGAACACAGCCCGAGAGATCTGGGCTAAAACTTTGTTTTTGTGAGTTATGTTTTACTTCCATTAATCATTATTTTACTAATGCTCTCCTACTTCAGGACTATGGAAAGAGTAGAAGAATGGTACCATGGGAAAAACTGGGATGAATAAAGGTATAAGTTTAAATTTTAAAGTGTATTCGGATGTGTGGCTTCCTGTACCTCCAGACAATATCCGGCCAAGGTGGCCTTGATCAGGGAGAGAGGCAGAGTGAAACAGAGAAAGCAGGCTGGGGGTTATATGAGCTTAACCCAAGGAAAACTGTGTGTCAGAGGGAACCCGAAGTTCAGCTGTCCGGACAAGACGTACCAGTCACATGGCTGACATCTGGTGTTTCGGGTCTGGACGTGTTTGTATGAGTCATTTGTGTTTCAAAATACCCAGGCAGTAGTTCTTGAGCTGAGCTTTTATTGGGTGAAAGGACATGAGCCTTGTGGACCCACTTGCTAGCCTTTTAACGTTAAATGTCTCACCACATCTTCCACAAGTGGCTCCCCTTTGGTGCCCAAGTTACTTTAACCTTTGATATCTTCAGGATACATTTTTATCCCTCTGCCAAATTAAAATCTTATTATGCTATTTTAAGGTCTGGTGGCAGAACAGCTAAAATGGCTGGGGGGAAAAATCAACGGATATCAGCTGTTGTAAGTTTTCTAGGAGCAAATGGGAGAAGTTGGATCTTTCTATGGCGATGAGCACTGCCTCCTATAGGTTTCCTATCCACTTACTGAGACCTGAAGCAGGCTCCATGCCCCAGAGCTCTACAGAGAGACGAGGACAGTGGCATGTGGTGCCTCATTCTCTGCGGTGCTCTCTTGAGAGTGCCTCTTCTTCTGTGTTGATCCACATTTAAATTTCCCTTAAAGAGATCCTGGTCTCCAAAGCCTCTCTCTTCCTCTGAATTCCCACACAATTTGCAAGGACAGTTTGTGCTGTAATGCCTTACCGGAATTAGCAGCTCAAACTGTCCTACAATTGTATCAACTTGAGTTTCCAACGGGATTGTAAGGCCTTGCCATTAAGATCTATCTTTCATACTATTTTATATTTTTATAATGGCTTTAGTATTTTGTAGATCAGGCAAACAGTGAGGAAAGATAAAGTGCATTGACTGAGGCTGCATAACAACATGACAGAAACCAAGCCTGATGATAAGGAATGATTGGCTGGAGCTGGAATTAGCGCAAGGAGAATTGACACCATTGGTTCAAAATTTAAGGGACATCAAATAACTCAGTTATTTGTATTTAATGCATTTAATGCTTGTATGTATTTAATTCAATGTATCTAATGCTTGTATTTAATGCAACAGTTAAAAAATAAAAAATAAAAGTAATTTCCAAAACTCCCTGATGAACAGAATTTTTTTCCACCAAAACATTTTATTAGGACCTAATCCAGACCTCAGACCATTCCATAGTTCAATTATATTGAGCAATGTTGCACAATGACTACCACAATTAGTTTCAAAATATTGTCTTCCTTCTTGTACTCCTTGATATCAGCTCTCCCATACCCTCCCACCTCCACTGTCATACCCCACAGGGACCCATTTTCGGTTTCATATACTAAAAAAAAACAACAGGAAAATACATAACAGAGAGTCAACATGCCTAACAACCATGACAAAATACAACATAGATAAACCCCAATATATAAAAAAAGAAAACATTAAAATCTAGATCAAGCACAAAGTGTACTAAAAGGGAGTTAGATAAGGTTTTAAGCATTCAAAGTAGGGTATTGAAGTAGTAAGTAAATGTTAGTCCTATGGACAGCTCAATACTCTGTGTAGCTGTCTTCTGCTCCTTCACATACCATGTAGCTTCCATCTTAAGTCTGTGGGTTACAGGGGTATTTGACTTAAAGTCTAGTTCACCTAGTAGAGGTTCCTTCCGCATTGCGTCCCTCTGGTATGGGCTTTGGAGCAGGTGATGCACCTTGAAGACCCAGGGTTCAGTGTCCCAGTATTCTCTAGCACGTGGCCTGGGTCCGCAGGGGGTGTTCAGAAAATGGCACCGATGTAACCGATTAGGAGCACAGTACCAGGCATACTTCCCCCTTAGGGTCCTTAAAAGTATTGTCAGCCATCCCCTCCCCAGCCTTGCTAGGAAGTTGGCCTTCTCCTCTTTCCTATCAACAGACAAGCGCTTACCCTCTCCCAGATGTGCATGCTCCCTTTCCTCCCTCCTGGCTAGATTTTCCCATTCGTATCCCTCATCACTCTGGTGGGAATGCCTGCCAGTTCAGGGGCCTCGTCACTCACACCTTTTCAGGGCAGCCACTAAGCAGTCATCCTCATGCCTCCCCCGCCTTCTCGGAAATCTGATCCCAGCTGACATGAGGACTCCTCCACCAATGTGGCCTTCAGAAAGACTGGTGCCTGCTTCGTGGGCACCAGTCGGGCTCTCTCCCAAGCCGCCTGGCTGACCTGACCATCAGACCGGATGACCCGAAAGCCTGAGCCTGCTGCCATCCTGGTGTTCACCCCTACAGCAGTGGACTCATCCAGTATGCGTCCCTTTGTGATCGACTAACTTCACCCAGCACAATGGTTTCCAGATTCCTCCATATCACAAGGCGTTTCATCACTGTTTTCATGGATGTATAATATTCCACTGTGTGTATATACTAAAGTTTTGGTGTTTTTAATCCATTCTTCTACTAATGGGAATTGCGACTGTTTCCAACTTCTCTCTATTGTGAATGGTGCAATGAACCTGGGAGATCATTAATCTTCTCGTGATCAGTCTCATTTCTTTGGGGTATATGCCCAGTAATGGTATTGCTTGGTCAAGAATACCAATATTTTGAATAAAGGGAATCTGTTGGTGTTATGGCCTTGTATTGTTGTGCAATGGAAATAATCCTTTCCAAAGAGCCTGAGGTTCCTGGACCCTGGTGGCTATCATGTCCTTGCCAAGTGGTTTATGATGGGTGACAACTACATGCACACAGATTGGGCCCTGTGGGACTTTACACATAGTCATTTTTTCCCACTGTAGAGCTTTCATGAAGTTTTCCCACTAAATACAAATATATGAGAATATGCAGTTGAAGTGTCCATAATCCCCAAACTGCCGCTGAATTGATTCTGACACAATTCTGACTGAGAACAACCCTATATAGGTTTTCCAAGGCTATACATTTTTATGGATGTCGATAGCCTTATTTTCCTCCCATAAGTATACATCGGAGTGCACATTTTTCACTTTTCTATTATCGTATGCCCCTATACATCTCTTCAGAGTACTGCAAATTACACAAAGCTTTAGCATGCACCATTCCATTTAATCCCTTTTAAAATGTCTGGGAAAATGGAACCCTTATCCACTGCTAATGGGAATGCAAAATGGTACAGTTTTTGTGAAAACCACATGGTGGTGTTTTGCAAAATGGAAATATAACTGCCATTCAAAAACCCTCAAACCCACTGCCAGGAAGTTGATTCTAACTCACAGTGACCCGACCTATGCTATATGCCTTGATGTGAACAAGATAGTTGTCATTTTACCCTGCAGGGTAGCTAAGACATTTGAACCAACCTTTCTGATAAGAGTCCAACACCCACCCAACGGTGCCACTGCATACAATGGAATCCACTCAACCAGAAAGATCAATGAAGTCTTTATGCATGATACCATATGAATAGAGCCAAAAGACATTATGCGGAGTAAAAGAAAGCAATCATATAAGGGAAACCTTTTATGATCTCACATACATGAAAAGGCTGAGAAACAAATGTTTAGGGACCAATGTTTATCTGTTATTGCTGGGAATGATTACTACTTATGGAGCACAAGGTTTGGGTTTACAATCATGAACACATTACATTGATCAAAAGTAAAGTTCGTGGAGTCAATTAAAGTAAGCGATGTACACCTGTAAAATTGCACTGTAGTATATTTTCTGATGATCTCCCTTACTGTTTAATCATTTTATTGTGGGCTTATACATCTCTTATCACAATCCATCATAAACCAATTGGGTAAAGCACATTTGTACATTCGTTACCCTCATCATTCGCAGAACATTTGCTCTCCACTTAAGCCCCTGGCATCAGCTCCTCATTTTCCCCTTCTCTCCTTGCTCACCCCTCCCTCATGAACCCTTGATAATTTATAAATTATTATTTTGTCATATCTTACACTGTCCGACGT
>NW_022111324.1:86008790-86009980 GCF_000313985.2 Echinops telfairi | reverse complement strand
GCTTCTCATTTTCCCCTCCCTCCCCCACCCTTCCTCCCTCATGGACCCTTGGTAATTTATAAATTATCATTATTATTATTTCATATCTTACACTGACTGATGTCTCCTTTCACCCAGTTTTCTGTTATCCATCCCCCTGGGAGGGGGTTAGAGTTAGATCATTGTGATTGGTTCCCCCTTTCTCCCCCTACCTTCCTTTTCCCCTCCTGGTATGACTACTATCAATATTGGTCCTGAGGGGTTTATCTGTCCTGAATTCCCTATGTTTCCAGCTCTTATCTGTACCAGTGTACATGCTCTGGTCTAGCCAGGTTTGTAAGGTAGAATTGGGGTCATGATAGTTGGTGGGTGGGTGGGGGGAGCATTAAAGAACTAGAGAAAAGTTGTATGCTTCATCAGTGCTATACTGCACCCTGACTGGCTCGTCTCATGCCTGCAACCCTTCTGCAAGAGGATGTCCAATTGTCTACAGATGGGCTTTTATTGAAGGTTTTACTTTTGCTATTGGGTTTTTGTTGTTATTTGAGTGTTTTTCTGTCTATGAAATCCAGGATAGGTCAATCTATAGAGACAGTGACTGCACCAATGGTTTCTTGGGAGCATGGCAGGGGAGGTTGGGGAGAAATGGGGTGCTAAACACAATGAATACAAGAAAGAAGAAAATGTTCTAAAATTGATTGTGTTGATGATTGTACAAATCTTCATAATATGATTAAACATTTGAATTGTATGGTATGTGAATTATAGGTCAATAAAATTGTTTAAAAAACCACTACTGTTTTACGTTTGTTATTGGGTTTTTGCTCAGCAAAGAGCAACTGCTGAGGCTATTTATGGACAACCATCTATTTAGTGGGATTTGATTTCTTGGTGGAGAAGGTGTAGGATCATAATTTCATGAGGCATCCCCCAAAATTGGTCTAATAACAATCAGAGCTTTAGTTTGACCTCCTAGTTTGTTGCTTATTGACTGAGCTCTTAAAAGCTTGCAATAATCAGAACAAAAAATCTTACCATAGTGAATGATGGGGGGAGTGCAGAGTGGAGACCCAATGCCCAATTGTAGGCCACTGGAGATCCCCTTGCAGAGGGGTCTCAGGGAGGAGATGAGCCAGTCAGGGTGTGATGTAACAACAATGAAAAATATAACTTTCCTCTAGTTCCTAAATGTTTCCTCCCCGCTCCCACTA
>NW_022111324.1:86005244-86007977 GCF_000313985.2 Echinops telfairi | reverse complement strand
AATTATTACTTTGAGTCTATTTGTACACCATAGACCCAAAGCATCACCTACTACCTGGTTTAAGACTAACAACCATTTAGCTTAAATAATAAAGAATGTATTTTTTTAGCATTGCGCTCTTTAAAAAATTACCCATATGGGATCAAATGGACAGCAGCAACTTAAAAGTCTGGGTAGGGACATTAGGGGCTAGTGAATTTATGTTAACGGTGGGGGTACAATAGAGAAAAGCAGGTGGGAATAATTGCACAATGGAAGGAATAGAATCAATGTCACTTCACGGTGGAAGAAGAAATTGTTGGATTTTCATATGTTTCGTTGTGTAGATCCTCAACAACAATAACAAGTAATACAGTTTTAAAATTCCATGAGTAGATGGTGTTATCCTCATTTTAGAGAAACACTAACTAGATCTTAGGTTACTTTACTAACTCACCAGTTCCGAGCTGGCAAGTGGTAGAGCTGGAACTCTGATTTTGCTCTCTGAACCAGATCAAGAACTGGTCCTTGGATGCTCCTCCACAAATTGCCTTTGTAGATATAAGGCAAAGCCTCCAAAGCTCCCTTCTTTGCTCTGTGCACTTGGGTCCACTCACTTGGGCCTGTCCTATTTTCCCTGAGGGTGTGTGTGTGTGTGTGTGTGTGTGTGCTTGACCGGCACATGTATATGTTGGGGGGAGAGAGGTGGGGGTGCTGTGCATGCACTTGCAGCCATTCAGAGTACGAGAAGAAGAGAAACGAAGAACTGAAAGGCCCAGAAGGCTGAGACTGCTTTTTCTGGGCAGAGCTTGCAGTCTGAGGTACTTTGTCTCATGGACCAGATCCCGTCTCTGTCTCCATCATCTCTGCGGAACGGAGACCGCACTGAGAGTGAGGAAAGACCTGTGCTTGCTCCTGGATCCAAAGCAGCATCTATCGACTGAGACTGCAGGGCACAGGCCCTCGCTACCTGTCTGTCTGCCCTTCTGAGGCTTTAGCGCTACCTGTCTGTCTGCCCTTCTGAGGCTTTAGCGAGGAGGCTCCAAACCTTGGCACATGCTGTAAATAAAAGTTGCCAATTCCATGACTGCAGAATAAAAATAATGTGCTGTTTGGGGCAGTGGCATCACGAGGGTTGGGGTCACCCAGTGTGCACCCATGCTGTCATGGACCTCCTCTTATGCCAGGTCAGAAAGATCTTTCATAACGTTTATTATCAGTGTTAGTCATGGAATAATATGTGGTTAAGTATAGCTGAAAATTGATTATGTATAATATTTCTCAGATGATATGAATACTAACAAAATTATTTGGTAAACTTTTTCTACACTGAAATACAGCATTAGTAATTATAACATTGTTAATAACTGAATAGAAACCCTTTATTTTTCTCCTTTTATTTTAATTACTACTTCAGTCTCAAGAAATGTATTGATATACTTTCACAAGTACTAATTATCACAGTATTGTAGGGGAAATGCCAGATAATTTTACAATATCAGTAACTATAGAAACACAAGCACCAATGAAAAGCCAATGGGAAGAAAAAACACATGAAGTCATATGATTCGAAGAATCACTGTAATTGATTAAGAATGACAATTTGGCCAGAGCTCATTAGAAATTTCAAAAAGTGAATGAGTATAGAGGTTCAGTCTTGTATTAATTCATATAAGCTGGTTTATATGAGATATTTTTATTGCTATAGAAAACTATAAGGATATTTTTATAAAAAACACATTTCTGTTGAAAAACTGAACAAAATTTTATAGACAATCCCTGTGGTGCCACCCCATCTGACAGTGTCACCTGTTGTGGCTTGTACTCCTGGATCATCTCACGAGCGATGCCACTGTATCTTGGAACCTAATTTGCCTTGTCCAAAATGAGCATGTGAAAGGCTCCTGTCTATATATGCTGTGGCCCCCAGGTCCCTGTTAGTCCAGGTGGATTTCCCTCCTATGGATAGGGAATTAGTATATATAAGGTAAAACAGTCTCTGAAATCTCACATCCTTTTCCAAACTTGGTGGACACAACCCTGAGAGCGATGGACCACGCCCAGCAGACTACCCTGAGAAGGAGTCCGTAGTCAGTTCCTTGATCATGTTGGCAGACAGCAAGGACTGCGCAGGGGTGGTTTTCAGCGGTTGTCTCCCCCTATCCAGGTTGGTGTTGAACGAGTTAGTCATGGTGGGATTCCCATTGGTTGAACAACCTGGTAGAATATTGTTATCATCACTTGCAGTTTGCAAGTTTGTGGAGTTCTGCACGACATGCTTGGAGACTGGCTTCGAGACTTAGAACGGCCACAGCGTATGCATTTCATGGCCTTGTCTTAAGTATTCTTAGTATGAGAGCCAATAACGAACTACCAGCCAGTACCTTGTAGATTTTCTTTGTTTTGGCTTCGGGGTCTGTTATGAGGATTGTAAGATGGAGTTGGTAGCTAGCTAGCTAACCAATTTTAGGCATCTATGAACCTTTGGGGGTATATCTTTGCTTTGAACTCTATGATGCTCAGGTTGAGGGTGGCTTTACTGAATGTGATGGGAAATTAATGGCTTCGATTAACTAATGCTTATGAATGGTCTTCGATTAACTAATGCTTATGAATGGTCTCCGATTAACTAATGCTTATGAATGGTCTTCGATTAATTAATGCTTATGAATGGTCTTCGATTAACTAATGCTTATGAATGGTCTTCGATTAATTAATGCTTATGAATGGTCTTCGATTAACTACTGCTTATGA
>NW_022111324.1:85976529-86004684 GCF_000313985.2 Echinops telfairi | reverse complement strand
TAATGTTCATCAGTCCCCTAACCCTCAAGATTTATGGGTGCCATTCTCACTAACTGATTTGCATGCTTTGTATGTAATTGCATGCTATCTTCTTCTGTGCGTTTTCCCTTCCTCTTTCTTAGAAGTAAATTCTTGAGGAACAGGAATATAGTTTTTACTTCTTCTGAATCTCCTCGCCGTCTCTTCAAATATTCTGTAGCTAAACGGCTCTTGAGAAATAAGGAGACCTAACGTTTTCATGAACTGGGGTGCAGCTCGAGACTTCCATTCATTTCTCTGGTTTCAGATGTTTAGAAAGTGACCGGGATCTCGGCAGCTCCAGGAGCTTTGTTCAATGACCTGATGGGTGGCACGTCCAGGAACCGGGCAGCTGTCACTCAGCCATGTGACCAGCTGACCTGCCCAGTCAAGATGCTGTTGCTGTTCTCAGGTGACATCAGGTCCGTTCTGACTCATACTGATCTTTTCTACCTCAGAACGCTTCCCAGTCCCATGCTCGCTTCAAAATGGCTCTCCGAGCCTATTATTGCAGGGACTGTGTCCATCTTTCTCAGAGAGAGGCCACATTGGAGTTTCTTCTCCAGGGACTGGTCCCCCCGATAGCATGTTCAAAGCATAGGAGATGAATGAATATATGTAGTGTTTTCGTTGGCAGTGGGTTGGGCTGGGTAGGTGAGTAGGGTGAGATATATTCTTATTTGTTTGTAATCGCTGTAGGTAGGGAGGGACCACACAGCAGTAGAGAGGCTTATTCCTGCTCCAGACAGAACATGATTCGCCTGCTTTTCCAGAGCATCCTTCATTTTGTGTACTGTTCAAGCAGTGTCTGATATAGAAACAGCGTGTGAGGTTGAGGCAAATTCCTGATAATTGTCCTCTAAATTATTGATCTCTAAACGGCTTGCTCTTGTCTTCATGGATTTACAGGTTCACTTTTTTCCCTTAAGCTGAGAACACTTCTTGCTCCATGGTTAGTCTGGGGAAAAGAGGTTGAAATTTGAATTTTTAAACAACACGTCCTTTCAGAATGGTGTCAGGTCGTCAAATATATATGTGAAAATGGAGGAAATCTTGCACAGCTTCTGGTTAAAAGAAAGCCAGCAACAAACGTCCTCACAAAGCCCAACATCAACTTTCTACGCTACTCCCAAGAGCCAGGCCAAACTCCATGTTTTATTTACTTGTGAGAGTTTATGTGTTTACTTTGTTATGACTTAGTTTTAATCTCTGAAACTTGTGATTCTTCATCCAAATTGTTCCCTACAGAGCCCTCTAGCAACTCGATAGGATGGCCCTGCAGCCTTTCCTCCAAGGGAGGCAGGGGATGACATCATTTGTATTTTTGCGGGCAGTTAGGATTGAGGTCTGAGCAGCGAGAGTGGGCCACCAGCAACAGAACAGAAGCAAATGCTCGTCCTGCAAAGCTCCTCATCTGTAATCCTCTCACACGTAAGGGGCGCCCAGCTCACAGAGGCCCTCAGAGGCCAGGGCACTTGGCTCCCAGGGGAGCAGCTGGGATTAGGACAAAGGCCTCCCCTTGGGGTGCTTTTGCTCTAGTCCCCTCAAGTGAGAACTGGCTTGCTTCTTGCAGAACTGTCCTCCCACTAGCGTCAAAAGCAGTGACCATTAGACCGAGTTGGAGCTGACGACTCCTTTGTTAATCTGTACTGCAAGTGTGTGAGGGACGAAGGAGGGTTTTGGGAACACCAGAGATTTTTCTGAGCAGCTCAGAGGCTTCCATCACAGAAGCACGCTCTGAAATGACAAATTTGGGTATGTTTCGGTTTAGAATTGTGTTTAGGGACCAGGACAGTGATCACCGATGGGAAAGCTGACACGTTGAGCAAGCCAGCTCAGTTCTGTGTCCGATTGGGGGGCCAAGGACAGAGGGGTGCCGTTTCTATTCACAACTAGCAGCGCGGCCAGGCCTTGCACGTTCCCCAGGTGCAGCAGGGAACACCAGGCCCGAATGACGCACTGCGGGTCATTGCTGTGGCACGTCTGAATGGAAGCCAGAGGGTGTCAGAGGGCAGTTGGAACTCAGTGTTGACCAGAAGCTGGGCGGCCTGCTCTCAGCTCCCTATCATTTGTTTTTCTCCTCATTTCTTACCAAGATCTACAAATCAGGACTGTTTACTTGGAGTGAGAGCCAACATCACCTCCGGGGTCAATGAGTCATGCTGCGGGCCTCACTGAGGAGACCGAAGGAGCCTTGCATAAAACGTCCTTGCCATCTCAGGAGCCACACTATACAGGGTACCACACTCCCATTGTAAACCCTCTGTAGTTCTGTTGGGAGATTTGAAAATAGGCGTGTCCTGGGGGTTCAGTGTTCTAGAATCCTGAACAGAAAGTAAATGCAAGGATTTCGACTTCTTTTCCACGTAGCGATTTAACCTCGGACTGGCCAATAGGGGCTAAACTGACTTGGGTCACATTGACTACAGGACGGTGTCCTGATCTGGGCCTGCATTCCCGTGGTAAATTAAGAGCCACTGTTGCCAATGGGCACCAGTTGCTCCCGTTGTTTTGCTTATTCCATTTTTTTCTCTGATTTTTTTCAGGGGGGGTGGGGGTGGGTGGGGGTGCTAACCATCACCCTCTGGCCTGGGGGAGGAGCCTGGAGCCTGGGGTTGCATACATTTATTTTTTGACAGCTCACAGCCCCAGTTCCTGCTCTCTCTCCCTCCCTGGCCTTTCTCTACTGTGCCTTCTCACTTGCATTTAGCGCATCGTTGTTGACAGATTGCTTTCATACACGCGGTTCTTATTTGTTCTTACCTCTCGACTACCAGGTCAGCTAAACAATATACTCGATCCCAGTTTATCGACGCAGAAACTGAGTTTCAGGAAAGTTAAAGGACTCAATCGAGTTACCTAAGCTTCTTTTAAATAGCTCAACCAGGACTCACGGTTTTATTGCTCCAAAGTAGGTTAAGTGCCACCATTTCCCTCCATGTTAACCATGTTTCTGTTAACCGTCAGGGATTCGCTCTCACGTTGGGACACAAGAACAGCGGTCAACAATCACCAGCTTCAGACGTGGGACACCAGGAGGGAGGCAGTGAACCCTGAGTTGGACTCAGCCCGAGCTAGTGTAAGCGAGAGGGCCCCGTGGAGCGGGAGCTTGGGGCCAGGCAAGCAAAGCAGAGGGAATAGTTTAAAACCATTTTTTAATTTACATTCGGAGAGGGGTTACATTTTGGATCACCAGTCTTATACTCAATAGTTTAAATCACTAATCAACACACCCGGAAGTTTACCCTTCACCTGCTCCTTGGTTCGTCTTCTCTCTCTCATGGGCCCCTATATCCCTTACACAGAAATTAGCACCTCTTCCCTTCCTTTCCCTCTTTCCCAGAGTCCAAGGTGAGAACAGTTTGGATGTTCTTAAGTACCTGCAAGGCGCCATTTTCCTTTTGCAAATGAAGAAACTGAGGTTCACAGAGGACCAGTGATTTCTTCAGATTTTCTTCATTAAGAGGAGTGGGAGCAGACCAGAAATGATACAGACTGAGTCCACAGCCCATGTGGAACACCTGCGACAGAAAGCCCTGACCCTTGACTCTCTGCCGGCATACAGGTGGGCTTAGATGCACAAACACACGTCTCTGTTGTTTGGCTGTTGCAGCTGGCAGCGGTTTAGTCTTCCATTGACCAACGATAGTTCCCACAATTCTCCACTGAAAGGAGCAATTCCACCCAAGATACATGCTAATTTTAAAGAAGATTTTCCTGATTCAAAATAAGAAGGCCCTAAAAAGAAAAATGTACTTAAGAACAATTTTTAACTTCCCTAAATGAAACATTTGGAATGTTTTCTTCATAATATTTATCGTAGTTGTGATGAATGGATTGTGTGATGGTTTGATTTGCTTCTCCCACTAAGCTGTACATTTCTTCGTGACCAGGCCTATCTTTCACTCATTCAGTCATTTATTAAGAGCCCACCATGTACTGATGCTGTTCTCCCTGCTGGGGCTACAGAATGAGCACAAGTCTAGGACTCAGCTCTCAGGGCTGTCCTGTGTCCCCAGCCCTTATGAGTGCTTCCACACCGTAGGCATTGAATGGATATTAATTAAAATTAATATAAAATTAAACAAAAGGTGAACACACCTCCATTCTGTTCTCCCAACCCAAATCTTCTCTGAATAATCAATTGGGATCATGACAGGGTCCTTGTGGCTGACCCTCAGTAGATCGCTTCTCTCATATTGCTCCCTCTGTACATGGGGTCTTATGCCTATAGGCCTGGACCCTGCACCCTTCTGTTTGGTGCTTTAAGCGCAAACGAAGGACAGAGAAAGAGAAAAGGGACCAGGACACCATTCCAGAGGAGGACAGAAGGAGGAAAAGAGCAGAGACCTGACCCACTTTTCCTGCCTGATTGTGCCCTGGGCCTCTCTCTGGGGAAGCCTGGCAGGAAGGCCAGGCTGCTGTTCTGTGCTTCATTATTCTGCAAGAAGGAGCAGTAACAGTGGGATGAGCCAGGTATCAAGAGAAGCTACTAAGTGTCAAGCCAGTGGAGATCATTTCTGCTAAAGATGGGAGGTGGTGGGGAAAGCCTGACTCTGGTGCGCTTAACCCAGTCTGTTCACCCAGGCCCAGAGGCAAAGGGTCTGAAGTCCACTGGGCTCTGGCTCGCTCTCCTTGGATCTGCGGGAGTCTGTGTACTCCCGCTATCTGGACAAGTAGCGGAGAAAGAGAATGCACTTTTGATGAGGACGAGATGTCCTGGAGCTACCACTTCTATGAAGATTTCAGGTCTCTAAAGCTCTGCCTTTTAAAAATCTGAAAATGGGTATGAATAGCTGTATCAGAAACCTGTTGGAAGATTGAAAATGTTAGTTGTACAGTTTCTGGCACTTCATAAATGGTGAATATTATTTCTCAGGCCTCTCAGTTTGGATATATCCCAATGTCATGCTCCTGATAACGGATTATATCACAAATTACAATCTTACTCTTTTCTTTCCAGGGATGTCATGGCCCAAAGGACAGAGGAATAATTGTACACATACTTGTTGGGGCAAGGGAGGCGCCATGTGTTTTATCTCACGGCGTTTGTGTTGGAGTGGAAATCAACTCCCTACAGAAGAGCTCCTTCCCTCTGAGCAAAGCCAGTCCTTCCTGGCTGCCTGGAGCGATTTCACCCTTCCCCCATGAAGTCTTAGGTCATTTCTCACCCTCTTTGCTTTCTTTCATCATGCTCCTTGCTTTCTTATCTCAACTCCCTACGTTCCACTTCCTGCTTCGATATTTCTTTTTCCTACTTTTCTTGGTACTCCTTTACTTAGACTCTGTGCCTTATAGGAGTGAGATCAGGCCAGCTGGACTGAGAGAGGCCCACAACGTATCTGTTCCAACTAACGTTAGTCCAGGACATTTGGAAACAGCTACTTGGCCAACTGACGGGAAGAGATCCATACGTGTACTCAAGCAAAGGGGACCCAACAGAATGCTTTTATTAAAGAGCAAGAACATGAATGCTAGTAAAATCTTGCTGAAGGTCTTCAACCATCGTTGTAGCAGTACATTGACAGGGAGCTGCCACAGATTCAGACTGGAATCAGAGGACGATATGGATACAAGGGATATCATGCTGACATTAGATGGATCTTGGCTAAAAGCAGAGAGTACCAGAAAGAGTATTTGTTTACTTGCGTTTCATCAGCTGTGCAGGCATTAGAGTGGGTGGGGGATAACAAACTATAGTCTTGAGAAGAATGGGAATTCCGGAACAGCTCATTTTATTCCTGTGGAACCTGTACTTGGATCAAGAGGGAGTTGGGCAAACCAAACAAGGGAGTACTGCATGGTTTAAAATCAGGAAAGGTGTGCATCAGGGTTGTATCCTGTCACCATACTTGTTCAATCTGTGTGCTGAGCAATTCATCAGAGAAAATGGTTTATATGAAGAAGAATGAGGCATTAGGAATTGGAGGAAAGCATATGGACAACTGTAAAATGCAGATGACACAACCTTGTTTACTGAGAGTGAGGAGGACTTGAAGCACTTGCTGATGAAGATATAGAATTGCAGCCTTTGCTATAGATTACAACTCAATGTAAAGAAAACATGCATCCTCACAGCTGGACCAATAAATAACATCATGATAAACAGGGCAAAGTTTGAAGTGGCCAAGGATTTTCTTGCTTGGATCCACAATCAGGGCTCATGGAAACAGCAGTCAAGAGTTCAAATGACACATTGCATTAAGCAAATGTGCTGTGCAAGAACTCTTGGAAATACAGGGAATCCAGGGCGGATGATCCCTTTAGGACCAGTGGTGTGAGTGGTGATACTGGGAGGGGAGAGGGAGAGTGGGTTGGAAAGAGGGAACCGATTACAAGGAACTATATGTGACCTCCTCCCTGGGGAACGGACAACGGAGGATTGGATGAAGGGAGACGTCGGACAGGGCAAGATATGACAAAATAATAATTTATAAATTATCAAGGGCTCATGAGGGAGGGGGTAGCAGGGAGGGAGGGGAAAAATGAGGACCTAATGCCGGGGACTTAAGTGGAGAGGAAATGTTTTGAGAATGATGAGGGCATTGAATGTACCAATGCGCTTTACACAATTGATGTACGTAGGGATTGTGGTAAGAGTTGTATGAGCCCCTAATAAAATGATTTTTAAAAAATTTGTCGAAAAGCAAGATGCTACTTTGTGTGCCTGACCGAAGCCAGCGTATTTTTCACGGCTTTGTAGGCGTGTGAGAGTTGATCGTTGAGAAGGAAGACTAAAGAAGAACTGGTCTATTTTCATGCTGGCGGCTTTGCGGAGACTGAGCCCCACAGACGGCCACAAGAACAAACCAATCTTTCCAGGAGGAAGTACAGCCCGAATACCCCTTAGAGGCAAGGATGGTGAGGCTTCATCTCACGTACTTTGGACATGTGACCAGGAGAGATCGACCCCTGGAGAAGGCCCTCGTGGTTCTTAGAGTAGAAGGGCAGGGAAAACGATGAAGGCCCTCCAGGAAAGAGATGGACACAGTGGCTGCGACAGTGGGCTCGAACAAAAGAACAATTGTGAGGCTGGCACAATGGGGCAGTGTTTCATTCTGCCGTACATAGGCCCATTATGAGTCAGAGCTGACTGGACGGCCCCTATCAACAGCACCGCTAACATTGCAGGCCTGCCAAAGAGGAGCAATTCCAGCCATCACAGAAGGTTGTCAATATCCAAATGGTCCCTGGAAGAAAACCACGCTTCTGCCCCGTTTCACAAACGGAAGCCCTCTCCTGTGCTGTGCGCCCCTTTCCTCCGGCAGCTCGCTCGGCAACTCTTCAGCGACTTCTTCTCAGACTACAGACTGTCGCGCTTAAGCCTGACGCTGATTCTGCTTTCCCTTCAAGACCCTCTGCCCCGTCCTCATGGAGCCGTCCGCGGTGACAAGACCCGGGGTCATCTGGACTCGTGTTTAAAGATGCAGACATCGAGGTTTCATTCTCATGTGCGAAAGCAGAGCAGAACTTGGACGTCTGCGTTACATTGGACAGTTTGTCTTCTGACCAAAAACATGTTTCTTATAAAATGTAAAGCTACACAGGTAGCCCTGCAAGTGCTGATAATTATAACAATCAACAATACATAGATACACATACTTATATACATATAGGGACACATCTCCCACCACTGGTCTATCCTCCCACTCCAGGTAAACACAGTCGACAGAGGATGCCTGCCTGCCCTCATTTTTCTCAATCCTCATGCAAACATCTATGCAAATTGATAGAGAGTTGCAAGTAAATAGAGAAATATTGTGGATTTTCACACAAACGGAATCACACTGTGTACAGCTCTCTGCAAATTGCTTTTTTCATGCATCAACTCATCATGGACACCTCCAGGTCAATAGACTGAATGCTGCTTCCTTCTTTTCATGTCCACAGAGCATTTAGAAGTCTAATGAAAGGACATAGTTTATAAAACTATCCCTTGAATGATATGCATTCAAATTATTTTCAATTTATATATTTCTGTTTGTTTGATATCCCACTGAAGATGTGCTGAACATCTTATTTTATCTATTTAATTGGTGCTTTTATTTCTGTAAAATAAAATTCAGAAAACTCACTGCCAATGAGTCCATTCCAATCATTGCAACTATGTAGACCAAGGTAGCACTGCCCCTATGGGTTTCTGACACTGCAACTCTTTAAGGGAGGAGTAAGCCTCGTCTTTTTCCTGGGGAGCAGCTAGTGGTTTCAAACTGCCGACGTTGTGGTAAGCAGTCCAACATGGAACCAGCACACCACCATGACTCCTTTTCTGTAGAATAGATTCATAACCAATATCTTTGAAAAGGATACATATATACAATTTTAAACAGCTATTGATGCATGACCTTCCCAAATTGGCATATTTCCCACTCCCTGTTGCAGTGTATGTATTCTTGAAAACATTGCCCATTACCTTTCTCTCTTTTTGGAAGTGTTTGTCAACTACATAATGAACGGATATTGCCTCAGGTTGCTTTCTTTTTGCATTTAAGTGACTCTCAGTGAAGTTGAGTATCTTCTCATATGTTTATGATCCTTAGATTTGTTTTGGGGGATCTTTCATCATATCATTTCTCCATTCTCTTTGTGAATTTTTTTATGTGTTTGTAATTCTTTGAATATTAGGCATAAAATATTTTTCTATTGTAAGTGTTGTGAATACTTTTTTAAAGATTTTTTTCATACTATTAAAAAAGTAATTATACTTGCTGTTAGATATTTGTCAAGTTTTTAAATTTTATTTATAATAGATAATGCATAAAACCAAACCAAAATCACTGCATAGACCTTGTATATTTTTAAAATTTATTTTGACCTTATGTATTTTAAAATGTATCTCTCTCTGAGCCATAAGCTCTGATGTATGATCCTGGCACCACAAACAGGATCACTGTTTGTGTATACTTCCAGAAACAATTTACATATATATTTTTCAATATTTTACATTCACACATAGTAATTGACCTTGGTTATTATTCTACATTAATAGAGAACTATTTTATTCTTTTTGATTGCCTTGTAATGACTACATATTTTTTATGAATGAGAGTTATAACAATTTATTTTACCAAATCCCTGTTAATGAACTCTTTAATTATTTTCAAACCTAGGCTACTACTAAAATATGGCGATGCATATATTTTATACTTTTCAAGTGTTCATTTGTTTTGTTGTTTTTGCTGAGAATGTACACAGCAATCATGCATCATTTCGGCAATGTATATGCTCTCTTCTCGGTCTCTTTTTCTGTTTTTCCTCCCCCGCTGGCATAAACTCACTGCCCAGTAAAGTGCCTTTCTAATCCGTTGAGTGGCTGTTTTAATTCGATTCTGCATAGATACATCCTGAAAGAGCATAAAGCTCAATGTGTTGTTGTCGTTGCTAGGTGCCTGTTGGTCGGTTCTGACCCACAGCGACTCTATGCACAACAGAGCGAAGCACTGCACGGCCGTATGCCAGCCTAACAGTTTTTCCTGTGTCTGAGTCCATTGATGCAGCCAGTGTGTCTTATCTGCTGCCCTCCACTTTACCAGGCATGCTGTCCTTCTCCGGGCTCTGTTTGCTCCTGACAATTAGTCCAAAACAGGTGAGACAGACTTGCCATCCTTGCTTTGGCAAAGCAGGCCGGTGTTCAGCTCATGGAGACAATTAGTCCCACAATCGACATACTCTTCCTATTCCTACTTCTTCCCCAGTGGCTTCAGAGATAAATTGTTGCTGCTTGTGAGCGTCTAAGGCAGTGGTTCTCAATCTGTGGGTCGCGACCCCTTTGGGGGTCAAACGACCCTTTCACAGGGGTTGCCTAGGATCATTGGAAAACACATAAATATTTCGCAATATATAATTACATATTGTTTGGTGAGTAATCACTATGCCTTAATTATGTTTAATTATGTTCACTTTGTAACAATGAAAATACATCCTGCATATCAGATATTTAAATTACACTTTATAACAGTAGCAACATTTCAATTATGAAGTAGCACCCACATTAATGTTATGGTTGGTGGTCAGCACAACATGAGGAGCTGTATTAAAGTGTCACGGCATTAGGAAGGTTGAGAACCACTGTCCGAAGGCTTCAGGAACTACACAATGAACTAGGAGTTCGAGAAGCAACATGAAACACCTTATGAACTCGTGAAGGATTTCATTTTGCTTGGATCCACAATCAATGTCCAGGGAAACAGCAGGCAAGACATCAAATGATACTTTGCATTGGGTAAGACCTCTCTGCCTGTTGAAAAGCGAAGAGGTCACTTTGAGCACTAAGAAGTACTTGACCCAAGCATGGAGTTTTCGGTCGCGTTGGACATTGAAGAAGAATGAGCAGAATCGGCATATTGGACTTATGGTGCTGGCAAGCAATGTTGAGAGTATTGTGGCCTGCCCAAAGAACAAATAAGTATACCTGGGAAGAAGTACAGCTAGAAAGTTTCTTAGAAGCAAGGATGGTGCAATTTTGGCACATGTATACCGGACATGTTATCAGGAAAGACCAGTCCCTGGCAAAGAGCATTATGTTTGGTGAAGTAGAGGGGCAGCAAAAAAGAGTAAGACCCTTGTAAAGATGCAATGACAGAGTGGCAGCCACAATGGCTTCAAACATAACAATTGTGACGATGGTGCAAGACAGCCATGTTTTGTTCTGTTTTAAAAAGGTTTTTTCTGAGTCAGAACAACTCAACAGCACCTAACACCAACAGACATTTAACTGGGCTTTCTCATAAAACCATGACCTTAAAGTTCCAAACAAAGAAACAAAATTCCATGAAGTTTTTATTACACGTAAGTAGGCTTAGTAATACTCTGTTTTGTTTCATTTAAGGACGTGCATGTTACCAGTGTACAACTTAGGACCAGCCATAGCAATAGTAGCCAATGCAACTTCTCATAAGCTTGAACCTATTTCCAGGCTTGCAGCTCTTTCACCAGTCCCTCTAACTAGTTCTGTGCGAACACCCTGCATTGTTAAATTGGGGTCCTTCTAGGTAATGTCACTATCTGATAAACAAGGAAATGATATACATATTTTTAGGTTTTTGTGCTGACTCTCATACGGATGTGTGACTTTCTTTACTACCAGCTACAGGTTTTTTATCTGGAAATTTCAATACAAAACCCAAGTGGGTACAGAATGCCATGAGTCCTTGCCTTTTCTGTGCCCAGCATGGAGTTCTGGGATTTCTCCATAGAGCTCCTTCTTCCTACTCTTTGTCAAGCCCCACCTCGCTGTCCTGCACAGACTCTTCAGACCCGCTCTGCGTCTGCTCTTTCCTTCTCTGCATTCAGTGATCAATGCCAAATTGGGAGCACACGTAACAATCTCACCTGAGCTTTATTTCTGAATATCTTTCTACTTCTGTCTTTGTTTGCAGTATTTTTCCTTAGGCACTTAGAGTCTCACAGGCCTTTCAGATTCATTCATTTCACTTTATCACCCTGATTTCTGTTAGGATATGATTCTCCCAATCTAGTCATTTAAATTGGGGATCACAGCTCTATTCTTCCTTCTGCCACACCGTCTATGTCCAGTTGGGCACAATGCCCGTTTGAGTCGGTCTAGCAGCTGTTAATCCGACTATGCTAGGCTCAGGAGGAATTGACTTATGCTCAGCAAACTGAAATCCAGCTAAGTTTCTATTTCCTGTAAAGTCTTGAATTCCCAGAAATCAAACCTAAATCAACCAATATACGTATGCTATAGTTATAAAAATACTAAGTAGTATGGATTGTGATAAGAGTTGTATGAGCCTCCAATAAAATGATTAAAAAATACTAAGTATACTGTGCGAGGAATGTACACTAGAACTAACCACCCCCCTTTGCCCAGTATCACTTCCCGGTCTACCATTACTGTGATGGCTTCCACTTTTCCTTCAAAGCTCTTACTTTGCCAGATCAGCTACTCCACAATTCATGAATTACAAAAATGATTGATGACCTCACATGCAAGCTTAATCTTGTGGAAATATTATTTATAATAGCCTTGGTGGTGAAGATATAAACACATTAGACTGTTGACTATTTCAGGAACAAGAAGCGCTGAGCATTTTTGTGCCTTCTAAGATTCTTATCTTTTCCAAAGGCATGGGTGAATCTCTTCTCGGATCTGAGATCCGGGCTTTTTCAGGTTCAAGCTCTCTAAATTCTTTTAGGTTCCCCAGTCCAACCCCTAGCAAGGCATTTGCTTAGAATGGACAATTTTCTCTGACTTCAGAGTTCAACTTTGACCTTTGGTTACTTCACAATTTTATTAACTGTGTTAGATTTATTTCATGGCTTGAAGGCAAAGCTGCCAATATTGTCTGCCAATTAAATACGCCATCCTCTAATTCAAAAGGACTTGTAATTCTTTGTAAGTCCTAGGTGTTGCACCCATATTTCCTACAACGGCAAACTATTGCCAAGGAGAGTTGAGAATGGCCAGGCCATCAGGCGGCCTGCTCCAACAGAACAAAGTGATTCTGTGAAGAAGTGCATTTAAAAGGAACTGTTCCCAAATTAAACAAACCAACATGGAATACCTATTTCCATTGGTATGCAAAATCCTCCCAAATGGCGTCATTAAAAATGCACTCTATAAGCAAATGACAGACTGAAAATTCAGGAGGCTTTAAGACAGATGACAATTATAAACACATAACTGCTACAAGTCTTACTACCCCCTCCACTCCTCCTTACCCTCCTTTACCGAAATGTACCCCTTTTGCTGCTTCTTTGTCATAAATGTCTCTCTACCACAAGGAAAGAGTCAAGCAGATGTCTTTCATGGTTTTTAGTTTCTATTTACTTATTTATTTCAAAACTATTTTACTGGAAGTTAATATGGAGAGCATATCATTCCATCATTCAATCATATCAAGTAGTATTGTACAATTGCTACCACGATCAGTTTCAAAACATTCTTTTCCTTCCTGAGCTCCTTGACATCAGCTCCCACTTACACACCCCCTCCACCACCACTGTACCACCCGCCCCCTCCCCAAAACCCTTATCCTACTTGCTGACCCTATAGGCTCATCAATCCTGGGTTTCATATATGGAAAAACATGCAACAAAAATTCGAGGGTGACCTCAGTGAATAACACATCTGAGGTAAACCCCAATATGAACAAACAAAAAGCAAGAAATAATAAAATGTTGAAAACCAGATCAGGCCTACTGTGCGTCAGAGGGGGCATCAACCGACAAGGTTATAACCATGTAAGTCAGGTTTGTTTTGCTTATTTTGTTCTACAGTCATCTCTCCAATGCGCTCTATTTGGTAACCACTTTCCTCCCGTCCCTCTGTTATGGACAGAGAGAAATCACTGGCGACATGTCCTATGTAGTTCCCACAAATGTATCCTGGGTTCCCACTGTCGTCCACAGCCTTCTGCAAACCAGATTCTCACAATTTAGGCTCTGATACTATTTCCTCCGTTGACTTCGGATTATATGATTTACAATCCTTTGGTGACTGATGTTGGTGTGCTTCTTCCATGTGGATTTAGGTGACATCTCACTTAGAGGGCTGCTTGTTTGGGAACAGGCCTTTTTAAGACTCAGAGGCTACTTTATCTGATAGCCAGGCACCATCTAATTTCTTCACCACACTTTGCTATAGCACCCATATCTTCTGTGTTTCCTTCCTGAGGGCAAATATGAAGCAGGGTCAGGATGTAACAACTAAATGTTCTTAAACTGGAACTAGGATTTAGTGTGAGTCCCAAACCCATTTTGTTGTTGTTGTTTTGCTTTTAAATAAGACCACCAAAAGATGAGTTTAACTCCCCACGAGTCACCTATAAGCCTCGTATTTTTTTGGAGAGCTTGGCCCCAGTGCAGAAAGAGAGTGTGCTGCTTGCTTTTCATCCCCTGCAAATTGTAGATTGCCACATGTTTTCAGAGGGGGCCAACCAGTCCTAGGTTGGCGTACATTCCTGCCAGGAATGGCTACCCCTCATGGGATTGTTTCCAAGTCTCAGTTATTTTTTCCTCTCGCGGGAAAGAAAAGCTGTGTCCCTGGTGCTCTTTCATTCCGAATTCTTGCACCTATCTTGATAAACAGTATAATTTTCCTCAGGATACGTTGGGCCTTCAGTAACCATTTGGAAGTATGTTTTGACATAAAATTGATTTTAGTTTACATAGGTTCCTGAACTTATTTGGCCCACCACTTCTGTTCAGGAAAAAAAAAATGACTGAGCAGCCCCATCACCCAGGGTAAAGTGTAGATATCTGCTGTTTTAGTCCCCACGGATCATTCCAGTCCTCCCAGGGTGAGTTTTCCCCACTTGGGGAAACACTGATTTAGAAGGTGCACTGGAAAAAGGATCAGGTATTTATTTTGGTACAATAAGGGCTGCGGAAGACAAAATTATTCTATGATTGCTTCACTAAGAGATTTTTTAAAGTGAGGAGAAGATAGGGTACAATTTCTAAAGCCAGAAGGAGCAGTTTTTCATTCGTCATCTTGCCTATCTCTGTGTGGATGTACATTTCTGTATGTATGTTTACCTATGCACGCATACATAATGATTTCCTTCCTCCATATGCCATTACCAAATTAGATTATAGTATTATTTCAAAGAGTTTCATTCCAATTGGTGTACAGAGAAATATGCACTTAAATCGAATAGTTTTCATAGTCCTAGAAATTAATGAAAGTAAATTTGTCATAACAGAAGTTTTAAAATGTTTTGTAATCTGTAAGTGTAAAGACATTTCCCAAGAACTTTTTGGTTCAAATTTAATAGGCTCATTTACAAAATTGTTAAAGAAAAAGTTGCAAATTAGCAGAGATAAAGGTAAATCACTGAGTGGAAACGAGACTCTTATGTTTCTGTAGGCAATTATTAAAATTGTATCAGGCAATAAAGTTAGGAAAAATATGCAGACAATGGTGGCAAATTTAACAGATAATTAGGACAGTCTCAGAATTATAGATGAAGTTCTCTGGAAACTAATCATAATGTTTAGAGATATTTTGTGTAAAGTTTCTTTTTTTAATTGACATTATTTTTTTGTATACCATAGATAAAGTTTTTCATCAAATCTTTCACTTTTAAAAGTTATTAGTAATCTATTAACAATGGCCAATTTTAAGTTTTGTCCTCTGAAGATAGTTTCTACCGACCCCCTAAAAGTACATGCAATCAACCTCAGGTCAGCTATTTCCACAAAAGGGACTCTCAGAAACCACTGGAAAGGAGTATGCTAAATATTTAGATGTGGCCACCAAATAACACAGCTTACACCACTGAATCGAATCAAGATTTCCAGAACCCACCTGGAGAAGTTAATAGTTCACATGTCTTATAATCCAGGAATAAATGGAACAGAAATTAATTACACAGGGCTGAATGGGGGGGGGAAGCATTATGGGTTTTATGTGGTAAATACCACTGATGTTTTATGTTCTGTTTTCTGGATACGGGAGCCCTAGGGCTGTAGTAGGTATGCGTTGGGCTGCTAACCGTAAGGGCAGCTCTTTCAAACCACCCGGTGCTCCATCAGAGAAAGACAACGCTTCTACTCCCATTAGGAGTTCCAGTCTCATCAACCCCCAGGGACAGTTCTACCCTGTCCTGCAGGGCAGCTTTAAGCTGGCATTGTTGCTATGACAATAAATTTCAGTTTTGCTTTTTCTGGATATAAGGTATATCTATAGATGATGTTTTACGAACGAAGTGAAACTTCTTTTCTTATATCACTGGAATTGCAAAACTATTAGGGACCATTCTTTTCAGGGCAATGTGATTTGCATAAGTCCCTTAAGAATCGTTTTGTTTGTTAACAGGATGTAACTTGAAACCTGCTCTATCACAAGTGTGAAAGAGCACCCTACAGCTGAGGCTCTTCACATAGCTACAATGACTGATGCCAGCCTGACTCAGATCCCATCACACCTAGGCCTCTGCTTCAGCTTGTGAAGGTACATGGCCTGTGGCCACTCTCCCGACCAAGACAACTTGTTCGGCAACATTCTGAGCTTGCCCACCAGATGGTTGCAGGAACCAGCAGAAAGGCAGAAAACTGAAGTTAAGGTTCAGTGCCCCGGCCAATACAAATGATTGATAAACGAGGCTGACAGCACATTATTAATAGCAACCCATTAAGCATTCCCTTGCACTTGCTCTCACTGTACAGAGTTGCGAAAAAGTGAGGATTAAAGAATGTGTTTATGATCCTTCTTTGGAAGACTTTTGAACTTTCATGTTGGCATTTCCCTAGTTACCAAAGTTTACATCTCATAAAGCTCTTCTTTTATAGAAACTCTGCTTTACTTTTAACAATTGCTTTGTTTCAGAAGCGATGATTGAAGTGACCACTCTGTGGCCTCAAAGCCCTTTGCCAGACATAGGTGAAGGGTTACACCGAGTCCTTTAGGAGCCTTCGAGGAATCCTGCAGGATCATGAGCTAGGCTGCTCAGCATGATTTTATTCAGATTTTTAATGCACCTGTAGACATTTATCTGCCTTCCTGCCTGGTCGCGGGTTCTCCTGAGTTCAAGCCTATAAATTTTCCTAGTGGATCTCCTCCTAAATGTCCAAGACATACAAGCTTTCATGTTTGTATTTTGAACTCTTATGTGGCCATCATATGACCAGATAGTTTTCTGACCAATGGACACTTTTGTCTCATTTTAATTGGGATAATTGATATGCTTATATTAGAGAGTCATAGAACTAAACAGAAGGATTGGAATGCTTTTTATTATTGGTGTTTAAGGATGGGATTTCTATTTCCATAAAGAGATATAACAGGGACATTTCTACTCTGGCCTACAGAGCTGTTAGGAATGGCCTTTGGTTTTTGGTTTTTGGTTTTTGGTTTGGTTTTTGGTTTCCCTCCATCTCCTAGAAAGGATCCTGGTGTGTTTGAAATACCATTGGCAAATGCTGATCTGACTTTATACATCGTGATATCTCAGGTATCTTTTAAGGTCAAACCAGTCGAAGGGCAAGAGAACAATGCTCCTGCAATTCCTTTCTCTCCCTGGTCTGCAGATGAATCAAGAGCAATGACTAAGGAGTTTCCACAACCCATTGAGGACCCTAAAATATCTAAAGAGGAATTCTGAATTTTAATTCAGCTTAACTACTCTGTTTTGGCTGATCTTTATCATTTAATTCACAAACTAGATGGATCAGAAGAGGTACAAAACTGACCTCTTTATCACTTAAAGACCTTGACATGGATAAAGATACTTTAGAAGCTGGAATACCCATTTTATTCTCTGTGTCCCCACCTTTATCCACAATGTGGGAAGAATATATAGTGTACAGCCAATTAAAATTCAAATTGATCCAGTGACACCATTTCCCAAGATTTCACAGAACCCTTTAAAGCAGCAGAAAATGAAAAGGCTAATCCCAGTAAGGACTTAAGCAATGCACCCCGAGTAGCAATGTGCTTCATTTAGCTTTTAAACAATGAGTTTCTATGTCTTGTTTTTTATATTGCTTTTGATTTGCTATTGTTATTTAGAAATAGAAATCTGTTAGACATGCAAGAGAACTTTCTTTCTAAAATATTTTATTAAAAATTATGTATTTTATTTTATTGGGGACTCTTACAGCTCTTATCAAATATCCGTTGTGTCAAACACATTTGTACATCTGTTGTCATCATCTTTTTAAAAACATTTGGGACTCAAGTAGCAAGAAAACTTTCTACTTAAATGATTCCAATTGGGAATGCCTTTGGAAAGAAAAAAAAACTTTTTATGTTGAAAATGTAAATTGGTAATTTTGTATTGTGGTAATTGGTAAATTTGTATTTTGTAATGTAGGTATATCAACTTTTCTTAAAACAGTGTTGTACCTATACTATGCCAGAGAAAATTTCCAGTAACAGTAAGGAAGATGAAAGCTTGCTAGCGGACTCTAAGTTTCCTAGAAAAAGACAATGAGCCCTGGTGGCACTTTGCCGTAGGCATTGGACTACCAGCCACAGGGCAGTGGAAGCTTCACGTTCCTGTAAAGATTCCCATTCTCAGAAGCCCTATGTAGGGTGGCTACCAGTCAGGAACAATTGATAGAGTAGGTGGGTAGATAAAGACATCTCTCAACCCTGTTGGCAGCTTTTGGAAGTGAAGAATAAAATGTGCCATGAAATAAAATCCATAATTCTGACAGCTGCTACTAGTATACAAAATTTTCTATTTGGTTTTTAAGCTTTCTGGATATTTCTTTTATCACCTTATAGAAGGAATGTTGCTCTTGATTCATTAATTCAAAGGAAGGTTTAAAGATATAGTTTCCCTGCTAGAGTTTAAGCTAATTGAATACAATATTGGACTTAAGTGTTCAATCTTATTTGAATTGGTTTATGTGCTAATGATATATTTTCAATAGATATAAAGCTGAAGATTATTAAAGGAAGTTTTATTTGGTAATTTTATGTTTCCTTTCTTTCAAGTTAAAACCAACCCATGGCCATCTAGTTGATTCAAGCAACTCTAATAGGATTTTGTAGGTTGTAAATAGGAACCCCTGGTTGTGTAGTGGTTATGTGTTGGACTGCACTCATGGTCGGTAGTTTGAAGCCATCACCACTCCTTGGGAGAGAAAGCCTGAGCTTGCTACTCTCATAAATCATTACAGTCTCAGAAATCCACAGGGGATCTCTATGAGTCAGCAATGATTGATAGCAGCAAGAGATTGTAAATGTTTGTGGGGAACGGGGGTGGGGGGTGGGAGTGTTTGGGTTCTCACTGCTGACCTTGCAATTAACAGTTCAACGTTCAACTCCTTTCATCACTGAGAGTCACACTTTTCCTAAATAATGGTGCCTGATCATGAAACTTATACTATATTGCATTTTTATATCATCGCACTTGCTATATTCAAAACCTAACAACCAGAGATGGGTTAGGGCACTGGAGATGTGTGTGAGAGAAGAAGATCCTCAAGCAGTGCAGAAAAGAGAGGAGGCCTAGTTCTTTTACACACACACATGCACACGAGACTTCAGGCATGTCCTTTGTCAGAGGACATGCGTGTCCACATGGACTAAATCTAGTGCGGTCAGGTCCCTCAAGCTGTGTAATTTGGTGGGTCATACGTAGCTATAGTCCAGTAGTCTTCACACTGTTTCAGTCCTCACATATTTTGAGTTGATATCTAATCATTTAAACTGTGTTTGAATGAGCACAAAGATGTTTTAAATATTCTAAACATTGACATTTTATAATAGAACTCATGTAGTTCTTTTAAATGTGCAATGACTTAATATTCGCTTAAATGAATATGATGTTTCTTTAACAGCATCTTGCATTTATGCCTTTTCTCTTGGAACATCTATTTTTACCCCATTCACACACAAAATTCTAATCCTAATCTTAAAATTATGGTCTTTAACTTTTTAGTTTCTGAATTGCACTCTTACAACTATTGACCCAAACTACAATATATCATGCATTTTCAGGAATTTAAATTGAATATAAAATATTTGTCTTAAAGAAAGGATAAGGGCAGAAATTTTTAAATATATTACTTCATAAATAACCCTATGCTAAAATGAGACACAGCTTAGCATTAATTCTATGCCTATTTCACACATGTAAATATTAACAAATATTGGTCATGCAAATAAAATACCTAACTCATTGCCATCAAGTTGATGCTGACCCATCGCATCCCTATAGGACAGAAAAGAACTGTCTCTTTGAATTTTCAAGACTGTAGCTCTTTATGGGAGTAGAAAGCCCCTTCTTTCTCCCTTGGAGAGTCAGGTGTTTTTGAACTGCTAACCCTGTGATTAGTAGCCACTCTGTAACCACTACACCACCAAGGGTCCTTTGGTTGTATAATAAAGTGAGAATAAAAATGGTTTTATTGTAGCAACTGACCCTCAATTATTGGAGATCATTTTGAAATAAACACCAAAAATTACATAATTATTTACTAATTTAGCGTTATTTTTATATTTATTTTTTTTTTGTGAGTTGAGTATAAAGTTACAGAGCAAATCAGTTTTCCATATAGTAATTTATACACATTTTTTTTGTGACATGGGTTGAGATATCTTCAATGTGACAGCACTCTTCTTTTTCCTTTCCTGGGACTGTACTATTTTCATTTGTCCTTTTCAGCCAGTTGAACTTTATTTGGGATCAAATGTCAACATTCTAGTCTTGTAAATTGATTATTCTGAAGAGTTCGTTCCTCCCTGCTATTAATATTCACTTTACTGATCTCTCTATTGTTTGGCTGAAACTTGGTAAAACATAAACTAGAAATGCATTGATTAATTAAGACTGGAGTGTGATAGAAACAAGGAAGATGTGTCAGTAATTGGAAAATATGGCCCTGATAAAAGAAAAGAGAGTGGAGGTTTCACGATTGTGTTAGTCCAGGTGTACTAGAGAAACAAATTCATAGGCATTCATATGTGTTTAAGAAAGAACTTTATATACAAGACCAGTTGAATATTGAGAAAACATCCCAGCCCAGTCCAGATCAAGTCAATAAGTCCGATATTAGCCCATATGTCCGATATCAATCTATAAAGTCCTCTTCAGACTCATGAAACACATGCAATGATGCCATATGCAGGAAGATCACAGGTCAGTGGGTGGGAAGTCTTGTGGATTCAGTGGCATTGTAAGCATATCAGCGCTAGCAGAGGTCTCCACATGGCTCTTCCAGTTCCCAGGGCATGGGTCTATCAGTGTAGTGCCATGCGTCTTGTCAGTAGAGCGTCTCTCATGGACTGCGTCAAGAGAGAGAGTGTCTCCCGCTTCCAAAGAGAAAAATACAGGAATTCCCAGAATCCTCAGGGGATGGCCATACCCACACAGAGGCCTTATTGGCTATATCCTGATTTACAGGCTTGACTCTAGCCCTACACTCTTAATCCTCAAATTGACACCAGATTATATAGCTATCACAATGATATAATTTGGAAGACCAATAACTTATTCGCTATAAATACCTTCTACAACAACATAAATATGACTGGAATACAGAAGAATCAAATTGATTCCATCTGTGGAAAGAGACCAAGAGAAACTCCATGTCATCAGTCAGAGTAACGTCTGTTGGAACAGACCAGTTATTGTTCATTTGAAATTCCAGTAGAAGCTGAAGAAAATGACAATAAATCCACAAAAACTAGAGCACAATAGAGTATACCCCACCTGAATTTAGACAACACCTTAATAGATCTGATGCATCAAACGATTGTAGTGCGAAAGACCTAACGACTAAAGATCATATCAATTGTGCAATGACATCAAGGACATAACATATGAAGAAACTAAAAGATAATTTAAAAACAAGAAGAAAAGAAAAAATCATAATGGATGTTGAAGCGATGCTTCGATGGTGAAAGTTGCTTTTCAAGTTGGCTGGGCCATTATTTTCAGTGTTTTGTCAGCTATGCTGTAGTCATCCCACATGATAAGATGTGATACAATGTAATCAACTTTGTGATGTAATCTACATACAAGCAATTAAATGGGAATTTCCTTAGGCATATGGCCTGCTTCTAATACATATTGATACTCTGGAAAAATTCTTTTACCTTTTGCTAGATCTTGATTCTGCATCTGGCTTGTTTCATGTGACCTCCAGTTCTACTCATTTAAGCCACCAGTCTGCCATATTATCTGCTGATCCTGGGAATTAGTAACCTCTGAAACCTGTTGGTCAGCAGCCTTCCAGCTTACCTTCCAACCTTGAATTCATTTGCCTCTGCAGCCATCTACCTGAAATGTGTTTTTCTTGGATTAATCAGCCTTTGCAGCTTGTGAGGCAGGAAAAGGCTCCAGCCTGTCATCTGTTTAACGGAATTGGAACTTTTCAACCTCTACGAAGATGGAAGCCATCTTCTTGAGCTATATCTCTCTAACTATACATATATATGCTTCTCTGGCTTTGCTTCTCAAGAGAACCTGGTCTAAGACACCTGGAGAGAAATTTTCAAATAGTGGCTCAAGGAGACAAAATAAAATATACCAAAATATGCAACGACTTGGAGATAGAAAATTAAAAGGGAAGGGCACACTTAGCATTTATCAAGCAGAAGGAACTGGAGAAAACAAACCTTTTGTTACAATCCTAAAGGATCCGATGGGGGGACATGAACAACACAAGAAGCATCAGAAGAAGATCACAGTAATATACAGAATCCCATCAAGAATTGGTCAAAGTTGCACCATTTCAGGAGACAGTATTTCTATACTACAGAGAGGGCACCCACGGACCCTCTGGAGAAAGGAAGCCTGTGTAATCGAATTCCAGGACTCCAATGCCCCACAAGTGGAAACTGTGATCCATTTAGAGATCATCCCCCCCATTTGAGTTAGTTACCTACAGGCTTGAGGGTAACCATGGTGACACCTGTAACACTCATCCTAGCCGTTTTCCCCAGAATATCAAGCCACCAAAGATCGGTTTGCCCAAACTCTGGTCCTCCAAAGGGCTTGGACCCAGGGCATCTGCAGCAGGACATTATCAGAGTCTGTAAGTAGATTTGGGGGCATTCCTCATCTGCGCCAAAGAGCTGAATTCTCCTGGTCTTCTGTGACCTTTTAGTCAATAATTGGTAGGCCAGAGGTCACAGGACCTCTGGGAGTCATGTGATGCATTGCTACAATGATGAGTGTCATGTCAGAGTGCTTGCTTCGCGACTCCATTCATCCATTCAGTGAGGCTGGCACTGATGGGTTCATATGGGAGCTGAATGTGCCAGGTTATGTCCATGCTACCAGCCCAGCCCTGAACCTCATATCCAGGGGTGTGTGTGGGTTCCCAGGTTCCTGTCAACAGCTGTTGGGTACCATAGGTGGCACATAGCTGGGTAAAGCCACGGATGGTAGCATGCTGTGTGGTCCGTTTGCATGCACAGGCCTGCAGTAGGTCAGTGGCAGTGTCTGAGCACACTAGGACATACTGACAAATGTCAGACATATGGAGGCATCCTATGTAACCCACTTGCCATGATTTGACAGGGTGACTAAACAGGGTATTTTACTCTGCTGCCAAGGGACAAGTCTGTGTCTCTTCCACAAGCAGTTGGGGAAATTCCTGCAAGCCTTTATGACTTGCTTGATAGAAAGAGACAGTCCTATCTCTTTAGTAGTAGCCCAAAGGATCCACTGTCCTTTATGTCCTGCCTTTTGACCCACTCTACTACCCATTCAGTGGCAGCCTACTGTATAGTGCAGAGCTGGGCTAAGTCATCTGCCTGGACATTTCCTGGTGGGATGATTGGGCAGTGGGCTAGTATGTGAAACACAATATCCATGCCTTGTACCTGGACCCAGTTTTCCTTACATAAATCTACTTCCCACAGAGCCCACAAGCCATTCCTGTTTATTTTCTATTGTGATAACCACAATGTGAGTCCTTTGTCCGTGCACAGGATTTGGGGGCTGGATTCATACATTAGGACTAGCTCTACCCATTAGCTGCTGTAGCTCTCTCCACTTTTGATCCACATATCATCTGTAAGTGATGTTGAATAGCCACTGCCATCCAGAAGGGAGGGCTGCCTTGCACTGAACCATTTGTGTACCAGGACTTTGGGGGGCATGGGCATGGTGCCCTAGAGAATGGGGGTTTCTGTTTCCTCCGTGACATATGTGGCTGACCCAGGGATCTGGTGCAGCTCAGGACTCAAGGTGCTTCTCTGCTTTTTGGTGATATCTCCCATCAATTGCAAACCTGGTCTCTGTACTCTTTCACAGGTAGTACCAAAAACCCAAGGGGAAATGCCATCCCCTCAGTTGTCAAGGTCTGCAGCCATTGCTGGTGATGTCTAATTCACATTCTTTCCCTGCTTCTATACTCCCTAAAGCCTGTATTTGCTGCCCCGCCACGTTGATGACATTTAAGATCTGATCTGCTTTAAGAGACCAATCCTGTATCATTCCTTGCTCTACTCGCCAGCACATGGGGCATATTAACCGGGCCACGTGAGAGTTAAGGAACGCCCATATCCCAGAAAACTGGGGACTTTGAGTAGTTCCTTTTCCTTAAGGGGAGTGGGGTAGGCTCTGACCTTATCAGTCCAATTACAGCCTCAAGAACCAACCCCACGATACTCCCCACTCTGTGGGATGGGGGCAGGCAAGCCATGGGAGCATTGCGGGGCCCAGGATGGCTGGGTCTTCCATGCAGTTCTGCTAGCAGACAGGGTGCGAGGCTTGGGCCAGGGGCTTTCAGTGTCTTGGAGCCCCCATAGGGCAAGTTCACACCACAGCATGTGCACTTCCAGGTCTGCCATAGTGGTGGGTGCGTGGCAGTGGTGCTGCATGCACCTGCAAGACACTCCAACTTGGGCAGTTCAGCACCTCCTCGGCAGGTCTTGAAGGTCAAGGAAACCCCACCCAGCAGGGGAGGTTGGTTTGTTTGTCTTTAGACACCCCCACAGGCCTCTAAGTGGGGTGGGTGGAGCAATCCACAGGATCCTAGCGCTGCTAAGCTTTCTAAGTTGTTTTCATCTCTGCTCACACTCAATCCCAAGGCAACCATTGCCTGGCTTCCCTTTAGCCAGGTGGCCTGCTAGAGTGTCTAGGGTCAGTGAACAGCAAGCAGTTAGTACTTCCCCCCTCCCTCAGCTACCTTGGTGGTATGTCAGCTTTTCTACCACAGTGGAGTCCAGGAAGTGTTTGGGTAGCACTTCCCGGGTGAGAATGACCCACTAGCGTGTTCTAATCTCAGTTCCTCCAACCATGCCTGCCTTCATCCTTGTGGCCACCTCACCTTTGTGGTAGCACGGACAGTAGCCAAAAGGCCCAGGCTTCAGAGTTTTCCCAGCCTTAGGAATCCCTGCTCATTTCAGGAGCCCTAGCCATGCTTTAGGTGTTTTCAGGGGCCTGGTACTTACATGCTGGTCCCTAGGTTTCTAGCAGCTTTGCAAAGGGACCACACTTGGATGCTAACGACCATCTTGGTTCTCTCCCCAACCCTCATAGGGTTATGTCCCCCTAAGTTTGTGGTATTTTTTTAATCTCTTGGCCAGCTTGCATCTGTGTGGTCTACGGAACCTCCAGGAAAAGAGACTCTGTTATACATAGGTGCCAGAAGACCCCCCGAAACTTGACCCAGATCCTATCTGATAAACATTTTATTATTTTATCATGTTCAGGGATTTACAGGCAGGAACAAACAGATTACTTCTTCCAGCTGGTAGCCAGGCTGGACAGGAAAGTTTCCTCTGAGCGGTGCTGTCTGGGGTTCCCTCTGATACTAGTAGTGAGCGGGGTACTATTGAGACACTAAGGCCATCCACAGTAGGATGCTAAAATGCCTGACACTCATGTGACTCAGATAGGGCAGAGGCAGCAGGAAGCATTCACCATGCCACGCGGAGCTGGGGTGCTCTGACTACCTGTGGGGGAAAGGCACCATGCAGTTGGGACTAAAGCCACAGGGCGTGCTTACTTAGCTACAGCAGACAGTTTTGGAGCACTGACTCATGTCCCTACAGACATGTAAAATGTGGCAATTTTAGAACAAAACAGACAAATAACCCAAGCATAAAATGAGTAAAGGATTTGTATAGAAATTTCACTGAAAAGTACATTCAAATGACTCTATGACACACAAGATTTTCAACATCATTAAACATCTTACTGCCATCAAGGCAGTTCCAATTCACAGCTGCCCTATACAACAGAGTAGAAATACTCCTGTGGGTTTCCCAACTATAACTCTTTACGAGAGTAGAGAGCTTCATCTTCCTCCCAAAGAGCAGCTAGTGGTTCTGAACTGCTGACCTTGTGGTTAACAGCCCGATTCATACCCACCGTACCACCAGAACCCCTTCATTAGCCATCAAAGAAATGTGAATCCCAACCACTGTGATACACAAGTTGACTCCCACTGGGTCATGAGTCAGAATTGCCTCAATGGCAAAAAGTTGAGGATGGCTAGTGAACCCTGGTGGTGTAGTGGGTTATACATTGACCTGCTATTCACAGGGTCAGCAGTTCAAAACTAACAGTTGCTTCTCAGAACAGAGATGAGTAGTTCTACTTTATAAAGAATGATAGTCTTGGAAACCCACAGGGGCAGTTCTACCCTAGGGGTAGGGTCACTATGAGTCAGAAGTGACTCAGTGGCAGTAAGGTTGGTGTGTTTTTGTTTTGTTTTTGCTTTGCTTTTAGGATGACTTATGTTATAATAAAATGTGCAGCGCTCTAGAGTTAGACAATCAGAAAGGAATGTGCTCAGTAAGGATATCTCAAACTGAAAAAATGAAGAAAAAATATCAAGCCTTACATTGAAATATTGAAGGATTCTCTGTGTAAAATACTGAATGATGCAGGCATCAAAAGAAGATAGAAGAAATGCAGAATCATTGCACCAAAAGAGCTGAGTAACATACAACCATTTCAAGACCTGGCATATCACCAGCAACCCGGGGTATGAAGGAAGAAGCTCAAGCTGCACTGAAGGTGCTGCTGAAAAACACAAGGCTCCGGGAATTAAAGGAATACCAAGTACAGTATTCCAACCAGCTGATGAAGCTCTGGAAGCATTCGCTAGTCTGTGCCAAGAAATTTGGAAGACAGTTACCTGGACAACTGATTGGAAATGATCCATATTTGTGACCATTCCTAAGAAAGGTGGCCCAAGAGAATATAGAAATTATTGGACAATCATTAAAATCATAAACATATAAAATTATGTTGAAGATCGTTCAATCATGGTTTCAGCAATATATTGACAGGGACCTGGCAGAAATTCAACCTGGATTCAGAAATCGAAGTGGAATAAGGGATATCATTGTTGCTGTTAGATGGATCTTAACTGAAAGCAGAATGTATCAGAATTATATTTACTTGTGTTTTATTGAGTATGTAGTATTTAACTGTGTGAACAATAACTATGGATAACATTGAGAAGAATGGGAGTTCCAGAATATTTACTTTTGCTCATACAGAACCTGGACATGGATCAAGAAGCAATCATTTGGAAAAGACAAGAAAATATTGAATGATTTAAAACCAGGAAAGGGGTGCATCCTTTCACCTTACTTATTTCCATTTTCGTACTGAGCAACTATCAGAAATACTCCACTACATGAAGAATAGCGTGGCATCAGGATTGTATGAAGGCTTATTCACAGCCTGCAATAAGGGTTTGAAGCCCTTACTTTACAACTCAATGTACAGAAAATGAAAATACTCTCAACTGTGTGTCAGGGTTATATCCTCTCACCATAATTATTCAATCTGTGTGCTGAGCAAATCATCTCAGAAAATGGACTCTGTGAAGAAGAATGGGGTGTCCTGCTCATTAACAACGCGTTGATATGCAGATGACACAACCTTGTTTGCTGAAAGTCAGGAGGTCTTGAAGCACTTGCTGAAGAAGGTAAAAGATTGAGGCCTTCAATATGGATGACAATTCAATATAGGGTAAACCAAAATCCTCAAAACTGGGCCAATAGGCAACATTATCATAAACTGGGAAAGATGAAAGGTGTAAAGGATTTCATCTTGCTTGGATCCACAATTAATGCTCATGGAAATTGCAGCAAAGAGGTCAAATGATACATTGCATTGGGTAAATCTGCTGCGCAAGACCTCTTTACAGTGTTGAAGTACAAGGAAGTCACTTTGCAGGTTAATGTGTGCCTGACCCAAGCCAGGGTATTTTCACTCACTTCACATGCAAGTGAAAGTTGGAGGCTGAATAAGGAAGAGTCAATGTATTTGAATTATGGTGCTGACACAGAATATTGAAAGTAGAATGGACTTCCTGAAGAACAAACAGATCTGCCTGGGAAGAAGTACGACCAGAATGTTCCTTAGAAGGAAAGATTACCAGACTTTGTTTCATGTACTCAGACATGTTATTAGGAAAGACCACTCCCTGGAAAAGGGAAAGTAGAAGAGCAGCAACAAAAGAGGAAGCCAGCCCCTCAGTGGGATGGGTTGACATAGTGGCTGCAAGAGTGGGCTCCAACGTGAGAACAGTGGTGGAATGGCGCAGAATGGAGCAGTGCTTGGTTCTATTGTGTGTGAAACGGACTGGCCAGCATCTGGCAACAGCAGCATAACTAAGGTAAACAACAACTAGCAGAAATAACAAATAGTGACAAGAACGTGGGGACGTTGGAATCCTCACAGATACATGCTATCTAAAAATGTTGAAAGGTGGGCACTGGTTTTGTTATCTTTATTTTGT
>NW_022111324.1:85964942-85975467 GCF_000313985.2 Echinops telfairi | reverse complement strand
CATTGTCAGGGTGGCAAAACCAGTGCCCCATCTGCCACAAATCAGCCCTTTTTTGTCACACATGGTTACACAATCTTTTCATAACCTCTAAATAGAAAGCTTGATGAACTGTCTGACCTGAGGGAATGAATTCCAAATGTACTATCCTCCTCACATCTAAAAAAACAAATGAGCATCATCTTATCTTTGATTTCACTTGATGATTTTTTTCCCCAGGGGGTGGGAGGTCAAGGTGATGATGGGGTCTTCCACTGGCTTGATTGATGTTTGTTTTGGGGTCTGTAAGAGTAGCACCATGTCTCGTCACCAGTAATGACCTTGGGGGAAAAAAGTCTGGGTCGCTTTAGAGATATTCTTTCAAAGCACAGCATATTTCCACTTGATTCTCTTTTTCCTGGTCAGTCAGAACCTGAGGCACAAATTTCACAGTGATCCTTCTCATTCCCAAATCTTCTGTTAAAATTTGCTGAACTGAGTTCCAAGATAGTTTCCCATCTCTTCACTGGTTCCTCATCGGTCTTTGAGCACAAGTGCACAAATTTTGTTGACATTTTCCTCTATTTGGGAAGTTGACAGATGTACAGCATGAGGTTTGTCATCAATTGACATTTCATCTTTTTTTGAAATGAGAAAACTACTCATGCACTTGAGGTTTTCCCATAGCGCTGTCCTTGTAAGTGGTGTTCAACATCACAACAGTTTCTGCGGCATTTTTCCCTAGCAGGAAATAAAATTTCACAGTTGCATACAGTTCTCTTAAATTGGCAATCACAAAAAATGTGGTTTCAGAGGAACTACTTTTACAAAAAATACTCACTGGGAGCAGAGAGAACCTTTCCAGGAGACACCACTGGGTGCATTAACTCAGAGTGAGTTGCTCCAAACTTCCAAGCAAGGGGTTGGAGTGGGGAGGGGCGGGATGGGTACTGCAAAAGCTCTACCCAGTGTTTTTTTTTCCTGCTTTTTTTAGTATACCCACATATATAGAGATGTTCTTTTTCAAAAACTATTCATATTCTACAAAAGTGAAATAAAACATTTAAAATGATACTAGATATTAAAATAATTCACAACATTCAGAAACTTACTAAGTCTCCCTAGTATTCATGGAAATACAGTAGTTTGTATAACCTCAGTAGGAATTGGTCTTTTCTTTACCAGATTTAACTGAACAAATTGCTATTACAACAAAGATTTCCCTGGAGTGTCTTATTTAAGAATAAAGCTCATTTAGTAAAGTATGACAAATCACTTTTAAGGAATAACATTTGGCTTGACTTTAAAAAAACAATATATGCCAAAATCAAAGAAGAAACTTGGCCTAGTATTTGGCTTGCAAGGCCAGCTGTATGGGAGTATGGAAAGCCACTTCCTGGAAGGTTAGAAATCTTAAGATATGTCTTCCTTATCCAGTGTTGCTTTAACAGAAATAATGGATGGCTTCAATGAACATACATTTATTTTCACACTATATTTATTGGAGGCTAGAAGTCTGAATTTAGCTCTGGTGGCATAGTGGGCTCCACCTTGGCTGCTAACCACAAGGTCAGCAGTTTGAAATCAGTAGCCACTCTGCAGGGGAAAAACTGGGCTCCCTTTTCCCGTAAAAATTTACAGTCTTGGTAATTGACTGGGACAGTTCTCCCCTGACCTACAAGGTTACTATGAGGTGGAATCCACCAATGGAAATGAGTGTGTTTGCTTGCTTACTGTAATGGTGGAAAGAAGCCCTGGTGATGTAGTGGTTGCTCATTGGATTGTGATCTGCACAGTCTGCAGTTAGAAACCACCTGCCCCTCCTCGGGAAAAGGCCTGGGCTTTCGACTCTATAAACAGTAAAACCCACTGGGGGTTGCTTTGATTCAGCATTGATTTGATGACAGCAAGTAGTAGTGGAAAAGGAGAAGCTGGTAACACTGTCAGGTAAGCGATGGATTGCTAACTGCAAGGTAGGTGGTTTCAATCCAACAACTGCTCCTCCAAAAAGTTGAGGCTCATAACATTGCTCTCATAATGTGCTTTACACAATTGATCTATGTATTGTGATGAATTGTATGAGCCCCAATAAATTGATTTAAAAAAAAAAAGATCGACAGCCTCAGAAACACTATATAGGGTTGCTATGAGTCAGAATCCGTTCAAAAAGGCAGTTAGTTTGGCTTTGGGTTTATCACGCTAGGGATAACTTTCTCTCTCAGCTGTCTCTGGGTGATGATCCTTTTTCCTGTGCTGCTACTGTCTGCAGTGCGTTCATGGTATTCATGTGACCTGTTGTCTATATTTTCCCATTTCTTCTTGCTCCCTTGTTCACTTAACCTGATTACGTTTCTCAAAAATTCTGACTTAAAACATATCCTATAGTAATACTGCCTCATGAAAACCCATACTCAATTGGGATTATAACCACAGGTATAGAGGTTAGAATTACAATATATCACCTTGAAGGGCATATTTCAATCCATAACATTCCACACTTTGTGTCACGCCACCCACCCCAGTTTCTAGCCTTCCCATGAAAAACCCACCATTTCATCCCAAATATCTTAAATCTATTACAAGTAAAAAAATCTCATCTTCTAGATTATCTAGATCAAATAAAGGTGAGAAGTTATATGCCATCTTGAGGTAGCATTCCTTTTCATTTGCGAATCTGCAAAATCTAGACTACTGTACAAGTTTTCTGACTGCAAAGGACAATGGAGAAACAGGCACAAGGTAGATATTTCCATTATAAACTGGAGAAAAAATATCAGGCAAATCCAAAACCCAACAGAACAAATTCATTTGTTCCCAAGTCTTGAAAATAATTCGGTATTCTTTAGGACAGTGGCTCGCAACCTTCTTAATGCTGCAACCCTTAAATACAGTTCCTCCTGTTGTGGTGACCCCACCCCCCGACCATAACATTATTTTTGTTGCTACTCCATAACTGTAATTTTTCTATTGTTATGAATTGGGCGACCCCTGTGAAACAGTTGTTCAACCCACAAAGGGGTCGCGACCCACAGGTTGAGAACCACAGCTCTAGGGCCATAGAAGCAGTGGCCCTGTTCGTCCTGCTCTAGGTGTTCACCGTTTTCTCTTGATTTAGGTTGGAGCTTCCTCAGCCCTGAACATCAACTCCACTTTTTAGAATCACTGAGATGCCATTGTGCCCCCTTCCTCTTGGGTAGCCCCATGCTCCTTGTTCATCTGCATGGCAACCCCAGCTCCTTGGCCTCGGGAGGATCCATTCTCCTGCCCTTTGGACATGGCAGCTCTGTCCCTTCAGCACTGAGCCATCGCTCCATTTGCTTGGGGAACCAGAACAGCAATCCCGAAATCTGGAAGAAATTTGGGGATTTGACCTTTTGAAACCTAGAAGGCCCTAATTGTACCCATTGAACCCAAGTCAGCCCTGCATCGTATGTTCCCTCCAACAGTTATCATAATGATCTCCGAGTGGCCCCAGGATACACTCTCTTACTTTTCTTGGGTGACAAGATATAGCTCCTTTGGCCTAATTCCTGACAGTAGAATTTCAAGGAGTACATAATTTTCTTTCCCTTCATCGTCTCTGCCTCTATCAGTCAAAACCGTAGGCTCCCAAACTTATTTAGCCTGCCACCTCCTTTTCAGAAAAAAATTACTCAGTGCCTCCCGACAATTAAAAGCTTTTACATGATAGCCCATAATTCAGGATAAAGTTCACATATCTCCTTTAACAGGCACCCTGGATTATCCCCTGTAACTCCCAAAGGGTGGTATTCCCCACTTTAGGAAACACTGGTTTAAACTGATGGGTTTTCTCCTCTAACTGTTGGTTAGATCCACTAGTGACAGGTTAATCTCTTTAACAAAAGAGTGTGTAACCATATCCTTAATGAAAATTCTAGAACATGTGTTTGTACAACAGATTTTCCAAATATTGAAATTTTATGTTCATTTTGCACAATTCGCTTTTAAGTTCATCTCTTCCTCTTGCAATTTATTGTCAAGTGTTAAGGAGAAACTGTAATAGTTCCTTTAATATTTCTCTTAGAAATCTCCTCAACCAAATATCCAAATGTATCATTTATAAACTGTACATTCCACCAAATTCAAGTTCATCGCCAGTGTAGAAAAAGCCTCACCCATTCTCTCTTGGCCAGTTGCTCACTCAGCATCTACATTTCTAGCAACATTCAGAGGACTATTCTACCAGGGCTGCTCGGCCGTAACTATGAGGCTCTCTAAAAGTCTTTCAGCTTTCACCCACAACCCCGTTCCAGAATCACTTCCACATTTCAGTTATCTGCTAGAGCAGCGCCCAACTTTCCAGAACCAAGATCTTAGTTAGCTAGTAGTTCTATGATAGAATCACTACAAGTAAGTTACTTTAATATATATTTTTTCTCTCTTTCCCTTTTGAGACATCGAGAAGTCTAAATTCAGGCACCAGCTTTGTTAGCAAGGCGTTCTCTCTCTCTGTCAGTGTAGTAGAATGTTCCTTGTTTTTTGTTTTTTCAGCTTTTGTTCCTCATCGGCCCCCCACCACCACCACCCAGCCCCGATCTACATGTGCCTGGTAATCTATGTTACCCCCATGTCTGCTTCCTGGCTTGCTGCTCACTTAGTCTGGTCTTACGTATCTCCAAAGAGACAGACTTAAGATGTGGATGCTGTTGCTGTTCGGTGCCCTCGGCCAGTCCTGATTCACAACGACCCTCCTATGTATGACAGAACAGAATACTGCCCCATGCTGCATGATGATAGCCGTTGTTTCGTTGGACACACTGTTGCAGTCACTGCCAATCAATTTTATTGACTATGTCACTAAGAATAATGTCCTTTGCCAGGGGTCGGTCTCTCTTGGTACCATGTCCATAGTATGCTTCTAAGGAGCGTTCTGGCTACATTTCTTCCAAGAACAAGAGTTTCTTGTTCTGCGGCCGTCCGTGATACTCCATTTCCCTTCATCAACATCATAGTTCAAAAGAATCGTTTTTTTACTTCTTAGACGTTGACTAATAATAGGCCAGGGCAGGGAGGGGGTGAACTACCGTTTGTTTACCCAGTCATCACCTATGGAAATGAGCCCTGGTGGCGCAGTGGTTACGTGTCGGGGAGCTCACCACACATTCAGCAGTTTGAAACCATCAGCCACTCCTCAGGAGAAAGACGGGGCTCCTGTGCAGAGTTGCCGTCTCCGAAACCCACAGCGACAGTCTGCCCGTTCTCTAAGGGCACTGTGGGTCAGAATAGTCTTAACGGCAGTGAGTTTCCTTTGAGTTTCTGGAAAGGTGATTTTGGCAATTGTGAATAAAACTGCTATGCACATCGGTGTATAGGGATTGGTGTGAATGTCCTTTCAACTCATCCGGGTAAATACCTAGGTGCATGATTGCGGGAGCATATGGTAAGATTATGTTTTAGTTTATGAGAAACGGCTAGATCGCTGTCCAATGGCTGTATCTTTTTGCATGTCTGCTGGCAATGAATGAAAATTCCTGTTGCTCCAAATCTCAGCAGCACTTGGTGTTTTCGGTGTTTGAGGTTTTAATAATTCAAAGAGGTGGGCAGTGCTATCTCATTGCTGTTTCAATTTGTTATACCTTCATGATGTACTAGGTTGTCATGGATTGAATTGCATCCTGCTGAAAAATGTATCATCTAGGCTGGGCAATGATTCTTTGTGTTTTCACAGCTATGTAATGCTGTAATGAGTCAGCTAGGTAGTAATCCCCATGATCTGATGTGATGTGGTAGAGCAACCAGTCGTAAAAGGATTAAGAGTGGGATTCAGCGCTCTCATTTGATGTAGTAGAGCTTTCCTGGTGCGTGGCTTGCAACACCTTTTCATAGAAGAGGAGAGAGACTGGAACAGAGAGATGGAGCCTCGTGCCACCAAGAGAGAAGAGCTGAGAGTGGAGTATCTCCTTTGAACACAAATCCCTCCACTGAAAATCTACTTGATCCAGGATAAGATCGGTGCCAAACCACATAGAGATCTTCAAGTAATGCTGAGCCTACAGATGCTAAAAGAAGACAAGGACCTTTCCTCCTAAACTGTGAGTCAACACAGAGAAATCCTTCTCCACCACTTCAGACTTCTACACGCCTACACTGTGAGGGAGTAGGTTTGTGTGTGAAAGCCATCCACTTATGGTATTTTTGTTACGCAACACTAGGTAACTAAGACATCTTTGTGTTTGCCTATTTTCCATCTGTATGTCTTCTCTGATAAAGTGTTTCCTAAGATATTTGCCCTGGGTTTAATTGATATTTTGTTTCCTTAATATTGAGTTTTAGTAGTTCTTTGTGACTTAAATACAAGCTGTGTTCGGCAAGTATTCTTTTTCAATCTGCAGCTTGTGTTGTCATTAGTTTGACATGTTTTCATATAATGAAGTGTAACCTCTTGTTTTGGTCTATTGTGTCTTGAAATTCATTGTCAAAGTCAAGTCACCTATGTTTTCTCCTGTGCTACTTTCTGGAAGTGGTTTAGTTTTGTTTGACATGATCCATTCTGAGTTAATTTTTAAAAAGATTAATTTGTCATAATCAGAATTTCATTGAATCTATAGATCACTTGGGGAGGAATTGACATTTTGATTAAATTGTCTTTGATTTCTTTAATCAGAGTTTTATAGTTTTCTATATATGTATTTTATATGTTATTTTTTATATTTGTTGCTATATATTTAAATGTTGGGGGCTAATGATGTTGTGCTTCTAATTTCAAATCACAATTGTTCACCGCTGGTATATAGGAAAGAAACTAACTTTTGTATATTAATCTTATATTATAAACTTTGCTATAATTACTTATTAATAACAGTACATTTTTTGGTTTGTTTTTCAATTCTTTGAATTTTTTAACCCTAGACAATCATAATTTTTGAACAAAGACCATTTTATTACTGTTTTTCAATACACATATTTTATTTCATATAAAATTTTAGGGTGAAATGATTCTGAATGTGATCTTCTAAAGTGTGTATACCTGTGTGTGTGAATATGCTAAATTTATATAACTCAGGAGAGTTCAAAACTTAGAATATTTACAAATAGATAGCCACTGTTAAGTTTGGCAGCATGTATGAAATGTACTCCATGTAAAAGGTTTGGCCAAAATGAATCCAACAAATAAAAATTTGTTCAAAGTCAGAGCAGGCTACATAATTTGCAGACCCCATTGGGAAATAAAAATTCAAGACTCTAACTGGGGCACAGGAATCAAGCTCCCCATTTCAGTGGCCTGCTGCGTTAGTCCACTGCAGACTGGTAATGTCCATAGGATTACAATCTCTGTGCCAAGGCACACTCAATACCAAGGTTGGAGTGAGGGAGAGACTCTTCCTAAGTCAGGGCTAGGGGCTGCCTGACCAGGGTAGGAATAAGTACTATCTTACTCTACTCTGAGATGCTTCAGGTGTCTATCCAACCCTAACCTTTCCTTTGCTCAAGCCACCAGGAGGGATTAACGGCATTACTGCTGGAACGTGGGCCTTCCTTTGCTGTAACGTTTGGTCCCTATCCTGAGCAGAAGTTGGATTCAGATGCAGGTGGAGGCAGGTAGGGAAAAGCCAAACATGTTTGGGAGCACGAAAGGATTCAGAACTGGCAACTGAGAGCCCAGCTTGGGGAGATAGGACAGATCACATGAGAACTAAAGCTCCAACCCCCAGTGTATAGTTCATTGTCTTATCGTACTTCACTTATAAAGCACAAATTCAAAGATAAAATCATCAGCCAATTCTATCAGTGACCTTACAACACTGAATCCCAAGCAAAAGGGCTGCCTTTTGAGTGGCAGCACTGGTCATTTGCCCAGGAAGCCAGACTTAGCCAAAGTCTTTTGGTTGGGCTTGTTCTAGTATACAAATCTTTTTCTGAAAGGAAGGTATTTTCAGAACAATAGTATGAATTTATTTTGTCTTCAAGTCTTTACTGTGTAGGATTCACTCCAATGACAGGGATGTTGAAGTGCCTTTCTGGGATTTCTACTTGACAATTGGAAGCAGGAACAGAACACAGAAGGAAAAACAAGACCTAGAAAACAATAACCTTAAATGCAGATTTAAGTAGCTTATTAATATGTTTTGCTTTTGTTGAAAATATTTTAATACAGTTTAAATATTTAACTTAATCCCTGATATTATCTACTTTGCTTTGACTCTAACAAGACATAAAGGGTGTTAATGGAATCACAGAGATAAAACCGCTAATGAAATCATGACTAAAACTCTAGGCAGGGTCTTTGAATCTCTCCCCTTAAAGAACAAACACCCCGGGTCCTTCCTCTGCACGAGGAAGTCGTTCTAAGGGTTTCTTAATACAAAATAGGAGCCAACATTTTCTCAGAGAGATGACAAAGCTATGCTAATCCTTCAGAGGAACTTGACATTTAAGTGTAGAGGAAGCAGGGAGAGAAGCTTTGTCTTGTAAACAAGTTCAAGGCTTTGTTTGGGGCTTTAATAGAAGCACATTCAGGAGCTCAAACACCCTTCTGCCTGGCATGTGCACTCCGTGACGCCTCACTTATCTACCCTCTTGTTAACTGAGAGTTTGGATTTACAACAATAGTGAAAACTCTACCCCTGACTATTTTGCACATTACAACGATGAACCTGGCAGTGACCGACGCTGAGGAGCCCTGCTGGTGAAGTGGGTTACCAGCTGGGCTGCTCGCTGCAAGGTCAGCGCTTTGAAACCCCCAGCCACTGCTGTCAGGAATCACAGTCTCAGAAACCCACACGAGCAGCTCTACCCTGTCCTATAGGGTAGATGTGAGTCAGAAGCGACTTGATGTCAGTGAGTTTTTGAGGGAATGAGAAGAGATGCTGAGGAACTGGGTGAGAGTAACATGGTGGTCATGGTTAAGGTCATGTGTCTATGTGGCAGGGCCATGTAATGGTGCAAGTTGGCAGTTACTTTGGCATAACCTAATAGAATGTGTCTATTGATAATATCATTTGCATAACAATATAATATACTTACATAACATAATATATTTGTATAATATAGCATCATAATGGGAGTAGAAAATCTTATCTTTCTCCTACAGAGTGGATGGTGGTTTCAAACTGCTGACCTTGCCATTAGTAGCACAACTTGCAACCCACTACCCCACCAGGGCTCCTCAACATCTGTTACTGCCAGTTACTTTGGCATAACATAATAACTTGGTCTTGGGAACCTAATTATGTACATAAGTGAGCCATGCTTGTAGTGTTGTAGCATTTACAGCCTGCTTTCACATATCATGTTTCATTTCTTTTATAATTTCCATACAGAAACTAAAGAGGAGAAATATGAGCATAAATAAAATGAATTGTTGATATATATAGAAAAAGCAGGTATGTCCTGGCTGTTGGCCCTGCCTAACCCCTTTAATATGATTAGTTATGTACACTGAGTTACCTATAGCTTTACATTAATAAATTATGCTATAGTGTGCTTGGTTTGTGGTTTTTTACAATAGCCTCTTGTTCTATGTGATTGTCGAAGTGTGGGATAGTAGCACAATTTCAAGTAAGCTGGGTTCCCACTGCATGGTATACCTTCACTAAGATTTAAAATATATATATATAACTCTTTTATGTTTTTACTTTTATCATTTTATTGGGAGTTATTAAAGATATTATACCATTCCACAGTTCAATCACATCAAGCAGCATTGTACAATTGCTACCACAGTCAGTTTCAAAACATTTTCTTTCTTCTTGAACTAGGATTTTTTTGATAAATGATAATAAAAAGAGAAACAATAACAAAGCACTTCAATCAGTTCTGCTTTAGTGAATGACTGTTATTCAAAGCTTTGCCTTATTAACAACCGCCATTATGCAAATAATATCCAGTCTCTTAAGAGTTGAATCTATACAAGTCAACAATTCATGTATTGTGGTCTTAAGCCAGACTACACTTGTATAATTTCCATTTCATAACAATGTTTTTAATTCTCTACCATTGGCTAAATTAATGACACTATCAGAGAGTTACCTAATGCTCCAAGGGGATGATTTACAAGGTTCTGTATTATAAAATGATAGTGATGTCTCTAGAGCAAAACAAAGACATACATAAACCATAGATATACAAATGGATTTGGGGCTCACACTTACTCATAGCCCTGATACAGAACAATTAGTTCTTAAGACATGGCCCTACTCAATGCTCACCCTCATGAAGAGATCATTGAAGATATGCTTGCTATAACTAAAAGTAGTGAAGAAAGAGATGGTGCCCAGCTATCAGAAAGAATAGCATCTGAGGCCTGAAAGCCTTGCTTTTGAACAAGCAACCATGTAAGTGAGACATCAACTAAGTCCACAAAGAAGCACCTCAACCTGCATGATTCAAGGACTATAAATAATAAAATCCAAATGCAAAGGGAGGAAAGCTACCAGAGCTTAAATTGTGAACATTTTGTTTACAGAAGGCTATGGATGACAGTGGAAGCCCCAAATCCATATGCAGGGTCCCCACAAGAATCATGTGACCTCCTCCCTGGGGGACAGACAACTGAAAAGTGGGTGAAGGGAGACGTCGGACAGGGCAA
>NW_022111324.1:85953004-85954117 GCF_000313985.2 Echinops telfairi | reverse complement strand
AAGCAATCATTTCATTGGTGGCATAATCTGAATAAGTATGAGGGCGATGGGAGCCAAGAGGTAGGGCCAATGGCAAAGTGCAATTATGTATATGAGATAGTGCATAACATAGTGGTGAGTCAGGGGAGGGCTCCTGCTGCCTGGGGAAAGCATAGGGGAAGGCTTCCCAGAGCAATGACGCTAAAGCTGACTCTAAAGTACGAAGAGAGGTTCTTTGGGAAGACAAGATGTGGAAGGTGAACCCATGTGAAAGATGTTTGCATGAATGCACCAGAGAAGAGGTTTGGAGGGAAAGGATGGTGTCAAATCGTCATGGGCCTAGGGTGCTGTGCTGAGAATTTTAACTTTATTCAGGTGAAATTAAAGGTTTAAAATGTGAAAGTAACAACGTAATCTGTGAGGCTGTGGGCAGAGAGATGAGCACCAGGCGGTGGCAGGAATGGAGGGGGAGGGACGCACAGATAGAATTTCCTAGAACAAAATCTTCAGTACCCAAGATTGACTGGACTTAGTGGTGTGTGTGTGTGTGTGTGTGAGAGAGAGAGAGAGAGGTTCAGGATAGCAAAGAGGTCCTAACTGCTCAGCAAGTTTACTGTTAAACATGAAGCTCTAGCAATGCAGACTATGTTTGTTTTAGGCTGTTTCCCTGAGGTCCACTCATGTTAAAGGATGCTTCTGCACATTGCCGTCTCTGGTTTGGTCCAGCCCAGACTGAGCTCTGCTCATCCTCTTCCTTCCAGGATACTTTGGGCAGTAGCTCTGCCTCCAGTTGTATTTTTCCAGGGATTGTTTCCCTGGGCTGCTCACCTGAGGATGACACTTGCTGCTGACCCAGAATGACAACGCGGCGCTGGGTCAGCAGGCAGGTCACAGATGCCCCGTGGTCTCCCGTGTTCCTCTTGTTTTTTGTATCTCTCCTTCACGATCAGTGCTCTGTTCTAGTCTTCTAGGCTTCAGTTGAGGGTGGGGCCCAAAGTCATTACTTGTATCCTTTTTACTTAGTTTCCTGCATGCTGGTGGTATGGGGACATTGTTGAGCATGTAACTAAGCTACTACCTTAACTGGAATCCAGTAACCTGTTCTTATAAATGGCCTGTCTATCCAACAGGTAC
>NW_022111324.1:85949935-85951749 GCF_000313985.2 Echinops telfairi | reverse complement strand
CAAGGCTTTTGTGTAGTAAGGACCATGTCGAAGAGTAGGGCAAGATTGCCTTCCACAGCTTACTGCATCTGGATGGCCAATGTTCTCAGCCCGCTCAACCTTCCTGGGGTAAGACTGGTGCTGGCTGCACCGGATATGCTGGTGATACAGCTGGCCCATTGGCATGAGAGGAAGCTGAGGCTGGAGCAAGGATTACAGGCTATATCCGCTAGCATGTGATTAGCAAAGACCAAAGTGGCATAAAAGTTGAGCTAACTATAATCTAACAATATTCAAGACTCTTACATCATTATTGATCATTTAAAAACAAACCTGGTGTTTATCGTTTTGGATCTAAATAACCAAAACCCTTAGCTATCCCAGGAGGTGGTAAGTTAGTGAAACGATAAACTCAACCCCAGGTCTCTTTTAAAACTTCTGCTAATCTACAACTGCTTTATTGTAGGGAAAACACTTTATTGTGTTAAAAATGCCTGGAACAGCTTTAGCTCCCTAATATAGATCATTGTAATCCTGATTATGCTGGATCTAACTTGATACTTGATCATTTGACGTCCCTCTAGACCCAACCTGAATTTGTTCTAGGTGCAAGGATTTCTTGCTTGTTCCATGACAAAACCTTCTTCCCTGGCTCTATATGGATGGTGGTCCTTTTTTGGCTTTTACTCATTGTTTCTCATTTTATCTTTATATTACTACTGTTTTATCCTTACCACTTCATTCCTTTTTTGTTCTTTATTGTTCCTGCTGGGCTTGCCAGTTTGTGAAGCATAGAAGGAAGGACGCATAGAGAACAACTGATGCGAGGGTTTGTAGGGGACGGGGGGTGGGGATATGGGGAGGGTGAGGGGATTTCCAGAATAAACAATGATGGTGGGAGGGGGAGGAAATACTAGAACTAACTTGATTACACAACTCATTTTAAAAGTGATTTAACAGGGGAGGAGTGGATGCTCTGAAATTGATTGTGGTCGCGATTGTACAATTCTTGATGTGCTTGAACTATTGAATTGTGTGATATGTGGATTAAGTACCAATAAAAGTGTTTAAAAAAAAAGATTGCTCTGTGGGATCCCCTGATGAGGAGGGTCTTGATGTGAGGTTGGTGACAAAGATTAGGGAGGGTACTTTTTCCTCCCTTCCCCTGTTGTATTTCTTGGTGAAACAACTCCCTGGTAGAGGCAGCCCCTTCTCACACCTCATCAAGCCTTCTCAAGACACAGAAGCAGAGGAGAGATGATCGTGTGCCCAACAGGAGAGATAATACGGCTGATCTCAAAAGGGATTGGAAAATTAGACACCCTCTCTTCTATTTATCTTGATAACTACTGACAATTTCAGTGGGGTGGTTAGAAAGAGCACCAACATTACAAGAATGGCAACTTTTCCAGCATTTTCTCCAATGTAGGGAAGAAATGAGAAGAAATAATGAAAGTCTTATTTACCCTACATTATAACGTAGGGGAATGACCAGAAACTAAAGTCACAGAACCTCTGAGTGGCCGCACTGGGACCAAGACTCAGGCACTCTGCATCCGTTCTCACTCCTCTAGATGGCTTCTCCCCTAGCATCCCCCAATGCTATCACACAGGGGACTAAAATATCCCAAACGCCAATAGAGTCAAGTTTTAAAAATCTCCTGACAAATTGTCTGTTTTTTCTTGACATCTCCAATGTGAATTAAAAAGTTCATGCTGTGTCAGGCCTTCTACCCACCTACTGCCTGTTGATCAACCCCTGGCTTCGTTAGATCATGGATACAGAAGCTCTGCTTTTTATCCCACCGCTGACAGTGTATTGCAGACCATGAAGT
>NW_022111324.1:85945093-85948680 GCF_000313985.2 Echinops telfairi | reverse complement strand
GGTAGGGGAAAAGGTGAATGAGAAATGGGTGGGACGGGGAAGGGTGCGCAGAAAGAGGATGGTAAAGCTCTAAGAGAGTTTGTGTGAAGATGGGCAGGCTGTGACCAACAATGTGCAGGCCCTGAATGTACAAACAGTGAACGCTCTTGGCTACTAACCAAAAGGCTTTTAGTGCACGCAGAGGCCCCTGGGAAGAAGGGTCTGATGATCTAGCTCTGAAAAATAAGCATGGAAACTTTAGGGGGTTCAGTTCTACTCTAACATACTATGTTAGTTTGCTATGAATCTGAGTTCATTTGATGGCAGCCAGCATTGGAGTCAAGACCGCACAAATATGTAATTTCTGCAGGGAGAGTGACATTGAACAATTCCTTGCTAGGGTTTGACCAGGTTGATATGTGGAAGAAGCAGTGGCAAGAGATGACTTAATGATGAGACAAAGATACAGCTGCAGCTATTGAGCATGTACAGCATACCAGACCCAGTTCTAAGACACCACACACCATCTACGCATTCTTCATCAAATCCTTTTATTACTCCAATTCCACGGATGAGGAAAAAAGGCTCGGACACGTTCAATGTTCATTTTAAGACTTGAAGCTCAATTTCCATATTGGATATAAGTTGAAATGTTTTGTGTTTTAAAGAGATTGATAGGCGCTCCCTAGAGGTCCACAGAGCTAAGAAACACCGAGCCCTTTCACTGCCCTTGGGTTTCACCGGTGCTGCTATTAGGTTAACCCACACCAGCAAGAGGCTGCTACAGGACGGGTCACTGGGCTGTGCGGGGACCATACTGATACTCCGCCAAATTCATATGGTTTTCTAGGATTGACTCGCCAAGTAAGCAAAGTTTGTCTGAGAAGGGTTGTGTTGCCATCCCAGGAACTTCCGGCCAATGCTTCGAAGGAAACTCTGAGCAGAGCCTCTTACTTTGCCGGTTCACTTTGTCTGCACAGCTGCGCAGTCGGAATGATGGTCAGTTCCCATGCCTGTGTGTGTAGTTTACTGTTAAAGCGTGTTTAAAATAAAGTGTAAGGGTATTTGCTACCACTCTCTGAGTCTTGGAGTGGTGCTGTGTGAGGCATTTGGGAATTACAAGAACTTATCAGAAATAACCATATTGCTGTTGCTCTTCTAAAGACTGCTTTGTGAATTGGAAGTGACAAACTGAGCTTAGAGGCCGAAATACGATCTCTCCGAGCTTGCTTCAGGTTCAAAACCAGAACCTTTCTGTGGCTTTTGAAAGATGAGGAGAGTGTACAGGACCCTTAGGAAGCCCTCCCCTGAGATAAAGAACAAATTTGGCCACCACGCAATCTCTCTGTAGTCACCAAAGCCCCATTCATTGTGATGTGAAATATGGCACTGTTACCCGCAGTATACTACCCCAGAGGAGAAAGCCCAGCACCTGTCTGGATGCTGTAAGTCCTGAGACTCCCCTGTGCTGAGTAAAAAAGAAAAAAACAAAAAAACAGGCATGGGGCAGCTCCTGGGAGCTGCTGCGCTGCACTGTGATGTCATCTTGAACATCAACCACCGTGAACTCTCGGTCATTGTGGACCTCAAGCCAAGTTCAGAGAAGTGCAGTCTATGAAGTAGAAGAGCACATGGCTCTCTGTTTGCGCCAGTTCCTTCCCTGCTCTGTTACAGGAAAACAGTGATTTCTTTCCCAGTCTGCCTCTCAGGATTGTTAGGAGCACCAAAGGCAAGGTAAAGCAGATGGTAATTGGCTAACAATGATTTCTTTCCCAGTCTGCCTCTCAGGATTGTTAGGAGCCCCAAAGGTAAGGTAAAGCAGATGGTAATTGGCTAGCCAAGGCACCAGCAGTGCTGCGTTCCTCACTTGGTAGGAACCAAGGGAGAGAACCTGCTGCCCCCAGGAAAGACATGCTGCTGGCTTCAAGGATCAAAAGACAGATCTCTTGCTCTTACACAGCCTCTGAAACCCCCACTTTGGGAGTGCTGAACATGAGGGAAGATCCCTGGGAAAAGGTTTTAGCATCTTTCTCTCATGGCTGGCTCTCCTGAGGGGCAACATGTTCTAAACAAGGCACTGCTTTTTGTTTTCGCTTTTTCCCTGAAAGCTCAGATTTCTTTCCCATCACTCAGCCCTGGTGGTCTTGAGCTGACTATGTTAACGCTAGGGATGATTTCAAGAGCAATTTTCCTTGTAGCGCAGGAAAGTGGATTTGCTCAGCCACACACTGTAAATGCATTTCCATTCATTTGCATAAACAATAACTTTGGTCTTTGGCTGTGTGCATTTCTTGGAGGAATGTGTTGACGGCTACCTCCTGGGAGCAGCTGAGCGGGCTAAGTTGGGTAGTGGGGTTGGAGGGAGAGCCTTGAGCAAAGAGAATCATAACTCAGAGAGGAAATTGAATGAGCACAGAAAGAAGGATAGGTATCCCTTCTGCAGAGAAGCAAGATCTGCTTGTGAATACATGGATGATTTACAAAGCACATGTGTGATGCTGGATGGCAGAAGGATAGGGCAGAAAGATAGGGGTAGTAGATAGAAGACAGCGAAGGCACATCAAGCAAGGGTTCTGTTATGAAGGAGGTTATCCCTAGAAGGCAGAAATTACATGAACAGAAATGTAAAAATGAATGAATGATTTCTTTTTGCCCATCAAAGTAGGGAAGAGTCAATGACTATATTGGACTTCAAGCACGTTCAACTACATGACTCATTTAATCTTCACAACCACTGTGCGGGTTATTTTACACATGGGAATAGTGAGTCTAATCCCCTAATTTGGCATCATTGGGAGCAGGGGGTTGGGATCCCAAGTCTCATTTTGTAAATTCAGACCCTGTAGCAGAGGGGGATTGTCATAAGAATTCAGATCCAAATTGCCACTGTTGGTCAGGTCCCATAGGCATCCTTCCTGGCTGTAGGGTTGGTGCTAGTGTGAAGTATCTTTTGTGAGGTTGGGTTATCGGGAGACCCAGTGTTGGGGAGGTGTGGCAGATAACGTCCAGTGGAGGAGAGATGTGACAATGAATCCCATAGGGGACACCTCCAATTCTCCCGGCTCTTCTGGTTGTATTACTTGGGAGAGGAATCAACCAATGTATATTGTTCTCCAGTGAGCAAGCCTTCTCCTTCCACCAACTTCTCAGGAGACGCTTTCTTTCAAATTCATATCCATGATTTTTTTACTTCTATCACTCACATTGACTTGGTTACTTTTTGAAGACATGTGCTTAGACAGGGAAATTTCCAAAACCATGGGTTTCCTATTCCAGCAGTAAATGTAAGTATATGTTGTGACTACATGCTTGCTATTAACTTGATAGGATCTGTCATAGGACAGATCGAAAGAGGACAGAGTGTCTGATACCCAAATCGTAAGAACACAAAAATCACCATTACCTTTAAGAACCAGTAAAGAATACCTAGTGATGGTGGAGGTGGTCATGGTGAAGAAAGAGCCCTTGCTGGCTTCAGGTGGGCTGGGTTTCCACTGGGCCTTGAGATACTGGTGGCAAGAACATGAGATAGAATTAAGTGATGGCATTACCACTTTTACTTTTACAAGACCCAAGGCCAGAGCCTGGTGGGTCACGATCATGTTTCC
>NW_022111324.1:85943693-85944964 GCF_000313985.2 Echinops telfairi | reverse complement strand
GGAATAAGGGTTTGGATTGTTATGATGATGTTCCAAAAGATGATGACATGACTGTCATTGAGTAAATGAGTAAATGTACCATAGATTGTTGTACATGGAAATAATGGTAGTAACAAGAAATTCTTGATACTGTAGGATTCAGTTTGTGTGGTTATGCTGGTTTGTGCTGACAACTACTATCATACTATATACAGGCAATACATTTCCTTTATTGCTGTTAAACAATAAATGTGTACCATATTCTTCTTCATGGAAAAATAAGACAGCCCCCGAAAATAGGACCCAGCGCATCTTTGGGAGCAAAAATTAATAGAAGACATTGTCTTATCTTCAGGGAAACAGGGTATATCTCTCACTATCTAGTTTCTGGATTCCTCCTTATACCTGAGCCTTCCAGTATGAACGTTCAGGCTACCCAGTGTGTTGGAGAATCAACTTTGGTCCTCCAAATTTCCTTGTGAACGTCACCATGCCCAGCAGTCAGAAAGTGATAAGAGGATGCACCCTGCCTACCTTTCACAGTATAGAATGACCTGAATGAAATAGCAATTCTAATATGCCACAGGAGCTTCGAAATGCTGATCAAGTGGATAGTGTTGCTCTTAGTAGCAAGCGAGGTGGGGCCAGCAACTGCCTTGTTACTGTTTTTAACTCGATGGGCGTGAACCATACCCTGATGATTTGGGTTCTTTAAACTAGTACGGTGGGTGAGAAGCAACCAGATTCTTTCAGAATGAACAAGAGTGTGCTCCATAACCATGCCAAGCTTTCAACTGGGCCAGGGCCTCTCTGAGGTCTATAGATCCCCCCAGGGTCCTTCTAAGAATGGGGAGACCCAGGAGTAACAAGAAACATGGGAGTAGGGGGCATACTTTTGTGTTCAATTTTGAAGAAATCAGGTGAACAGTCAGGGATTGGAGAAGCAGCAACTGGTCAAGAACCAACCACATCAGACCAGGTACATGTCCTACTTGGAGCATCTTCCTGCCATCTCGCAAGTACTCTCATCTTTGCAAAAAAAAAGGTTCCTTCTTGGCCTCTGGGGAAACAGCCATGGATGATGAAGCATTTGGGGGAAAGCCCAAGGTACAACAGGTTTCAGCTAGAAAGCCCCCCAGTGGCCTCCTATGGAACTCCCAAGTTTCAGAGGGTGTTGGGTAGTGAACGCAGCATTGCTCTGAGCGGGTCCTGGGTCTGTGGTGCCAGGAAGCTGTTGCTTTTGCCTCTCTGGATCTCACTTCATTCTGAACTGTGCTTTGGGGCTGCATGAA
>NW_022111324.1:85905268-85942781 GCF_000313985.2 Echinops telfairi | reverse complement strand
ATATGTACATATATTTATATATAACGATAGGGACATAGATCTATGTACATATATTTGTATATTAAGTATTAAGGTGGCAGATGGAGATTGGGCCTCTACTCAAGTATTCCTTCAATGGAAGAACACTTTGTTTTAATAACCTGGCATTCTGTGATGCTCATCTTCCTGATAGGATTATTGAAGGCAAAATGGATGCATAAGCAAATATGGTGAAGAAGGTAGATAGTTCCAGGCTATCAAAAGATATAGTGTCTGGGGTCTTAAAGACTTTAAGATAAATAAGTAGCCATCTAGCTGGGAAGCAACAAAGGCCACATGGAAGAAGCACACCAGCTTGTGTGATCATGAGGTGTCAACAGGATAAGGTATCAGGCACCAACAGACCCCAAACAATCATATCATTGTGAATGAGGAGGGGCTTGGGCAGAGGGGAGACCCAAAGCCCATCTGTAGACAATTGGACATCCCATCACCGAAGAGTCCCAAGAAAGGGATGAGTCAGCCAGGGTGCAGTGTAGCCCCTGTGGGTTTCTGAGACAAACTCTCTACAGGAGTAGAAAACTCTGTTTCTCCCATGGAGTTTTTGAACTGCTGTCCTTGTGGTTAGCAGTTCAATGCATAACCACTCTGCCACCAGAGCTCCTTGGATAACAGAGAAATAAAAAATCGTTCTCTCCTCCAATTCGGCTTGTAGGCTTCCTGGTGGCAGGAACCATGTCTTCATATGACAAACTCCTTGAAACTGCATAGTGAACTCTCAGGTCGCTTCGGAGTGAATATTTTTTATTTTTAGATGGAGCTGGCTCTGGCATCTTTGTATGTCTTTGCATTTCTCACCTATAGGTGAGAGACCGGAGAGCTACTTCATTCCTAAGATTCCTGTACTGACTTTCTAATACTGTGACTCTCCCGGAGAGTGTTTCTTGGCTGGTTAGTGCCGCCTTGAAGAAGGCAGGTGTCTTCCTACCTTCCTTGCCTTCCTTCTCTGACTTTGGATAGTGTCATGAGTGGACAGAAGGAGGCTTGCCCTCATTCTGCTCCAGGGTCCAGGAACACTTCTGCATTCATTTCTCCCCCTGGCTTCTTTTCCACTTCCTCCCATTCCATATCATTGAAATCACAGAGAAAATAACATGGAGGCCCCATCTCATTTCCTGGTGCTATACAAAAGAGAAGGAGAGTCTAGCTCAGCCCAACGCTGATTCCCACAAGGCAGAGGTCAGCCAAGCTTCTCCACAAACACGTTACCTCTCTGCTGTATTTGATCATTCATTGTAGTGGCCATGCAAAACTCACAGACAGCACTCACAATTATGGGGGCTCACTGGGGAGTTTAACAGGATCATGAAACACCATAGGGACACCCTCTTCTCAGAGAGCAGCTGCATGCCTCTCTAGTCTTCCACCTCTTGGCCACATGATCCTTTGACTTCTGTCTTGTTCTATGGGCTGGGAAGCCCACCTGTTACTCGGTTTCACAGTCTCATGGTCTGTGGTCTTTTCTTTGCCACCTCTCTGCTCTGTCTTGGCATGTTCCTTTGCTCTGTCTCAGGCTCTGTATACCCCTGCCACTTCAATCATGGATCTCACTTCTGAAATAGCTCTCTTATAATCAAAGGAATGACAAAACTGACCAATCCCCAAGTTAGAGTCCCCTACACCTTATTGGCATGGTCTCATCCAATCATTTAGTGGGAGTTATCGAGAAATTGGTAGAAGAGCCAACATTACTATAATCTCCAACCACACAAGTTCTATTGCCAGTAACCTTCTCAGGAAGCCAGGCTAAGGGAACCAGGCAGATGGAAAAACTGTACGCCTGTGACCGGAGATGTTCTGAGGAAGCAGATGAGGCTTCTGAGTGGTATTAGGTCACAGTCGATTTGTACCCACTTTGTGGGATGTCTTCCAAAAGGAAGCTGATCCTAGGCCAGAGGATCTCAAAATTAGCCAGTCTGAAGCACAAGAATGACTTATTAACACACAGGGTATGGACCCCACTCAGAAGTTCCTGGATCAGGAGATCCGGGGTGAGGCCTGGGACTCTGCTTTGCTAACTGGTGTCCAGGTGATGGCTGACGCTACTCGTTCAAGGAATGCTTTGAGAGCCGCTGCCTGAGACAGGGGAGAGAGCAGCAATAAGGTTTTCTGTTTGAGATTCACTGAGCCCTTTCTGTTGTCTTAAATCACTTCCTGTGCATGCTATTCATTTGACTTTTAAGAGGGGAGAGTGGGAAAACTATCTTTCTAGTTTTTCAAGGAGTGATATGAAGGAGCCAGGGCATCTGGTCTGGAACAGTGAGCATGAAGCCCAGAGAGATAAGCCAGCATCAAGCCCAGTTCTGACACTACAGCTGATCTGTGTAGGGCAGACATGGGTCATTCTGCTGATCTCTACCTGAATTCCTAACCCACAGAGTCATGGACAATAACATAATTGCTGTTCTAAATCAATGTTCGCCAGGGAAGTTTGCTACACAGCAAGTGATAGCTAGAATGGGCCAATGACACAACCAAACACCAGCATCCTTGAGTATTGAATAGGCATGCAAAACTTTTAAATTGTGATAAAATATATATGATATTAAATGTAAATTAATTACATTCACCATGTTGTGCTATCATCATCACTCTTCATTTAGTAGCCCAAACAGAAACCCAGCATGCTTTAGCAATAAACTCCCCTTTCTTGTATTGTAGTTGGTTAGTTGTTGAGTTGCTTACCCCAAGGTCAGCAGTTTGAATTCACCGGTTGCTTCTTGGGAGAAAGATGAAGCTTTCTTCTCCCATAAAGATTAAAAACCTCGAAACCCAAAGAGTAGTTCTACTCTGCTATGTAGGGTTGCTTTGAATCAAAATCACCTCAATGGCAGAGGGGTAGGTATTTTAATTTTTTCTCATTCTCCTTAAGGGTCTCTAACGTTGATATTGGGTAGGTGTTGAACTCCTAATGTCTAGGCCAGTGATTTAAATCCACCAGTAGCTCTTGGTGAGAAAGATGATGTATTGTGCTCCTGAAAAAATCGACAGCCTTGGAAACCCTATAAAGGAGCCCTGGTGGGACAGTGGTTAAACATTGGGCTGCTAACTGAAAGGTCAGCAGTTCCAAACCACCAGCCATTCCACAGGAGAAAGAGGAGGCTTTGTCCTCTCATAGGGGGAGTTCTACTTTGATCTATAGGCTTGCTATAAGTAAGAACCAAACAAAAGGCAGCAAGTTGGCAATGAGATAATGTGGTAGTTACATAAACTGGTGTCAATTTGGGACTTGAGAGGATTAAGAGTGAAGGGGTGGAGTCTAGTCTGTCAATTGGATCATAGCCAATGAGGCCTCTGTGTGGGCATGGCTTTCTCCTGAGAATTCTGGGAACTCCAGTATTTTCCTCCTTGGAGGTGGGGAAACACTCTCTCTCTGCTGACTTCTTGCAAGACATCCCTGAGGAGAAGCCACATGGACCCACCCTGATGCAGTCAGAGCCCTGGACTTGGAGAAGCCACGTGGAAACCCCTGCCAGCACTGAGATGCTTACAATGCCACGGGATCTACAAGACTTTCTACCCACTGCCCTTTGATCATCCTGCATGTGTTTCATGAGTCTGAAGAGGACTTTATAGATTGGTATCTACTGGCTAATATCGAACTTATGGGCTTGGACTGGACTGGGTTGGGATGCTTTCTTAATGTATAGTTACCCTTTATATAAAGCTCTCTTATACACATATGCATGTCTATGAATTTGTTTCTCTAGTCTACCTAGACAAACACAGATGAGTTGGAACTGTCTCAATGAGAGTAGGTTTGGGTGGCTATCTACTCAGCATATTTTCAAGGTTCATCTATATCATATAATGGACTTCATATATCAGAACCACATTTCTCTTTATGACTAATATACCATTGCATTTATAAGCCACATTGTTTATCCATTCATCTGTTAATAAACACATAGCTTGTTCCCACCTTTTGGCAATTTTGAATAATGCAAGTATTTATTTTAAATTTTTTAAATTATCTTGTTTGTAGGTAATAGACTAATAGTCTTTAATATGGGTAATTGAATAAATGAGTTATTTAAAAATTATGGTGCCACTATTAAAAAGTACTAATATATTTGGAAGTATTAATGTATGAAGGTTAACTTGAGAGTAAATTAACTTAACAAAAGATGCTTCTCAATAATCATAAGGTACATAAGGAACATATTGCAGTCTCAGTGTTTTAAGAGCAACTAGAAGAAGCTACCTCCTTCTTTATTTGTATTTTCATCGTTAGGAGAAGATGCATAGAGATAATCACTGATACAATAGTTCATTGGGGATGTGGGGTAGGGAAGATAGGGAGAGTGAGGAAATTTAGGGAGCAAACAATGAATGCAGGAGAGTGGAAGAAGCAGTAAAATTGACTGTGATGATGTTATACAACTCATTTTAAAGGTGATTTAACCATGGAAGTGTATGATATGGAAATAGTATGTCAAGAAAATCACACACAAAAAAAAGAAAAAGAAAACAAAACAAACTTGACCAATGGTTACCATGGGTGAAGGGTAAAGAGTTGCTGCGAACGGGGCATTGAGAGGTGGTGGAATAATTTGAAAAAGGATATCAATAATGGTTGTACAACACAAAGAGTATAATCAATGGCACTGGATTATATCCAGAGACATTTTGGAATCCGAGAATGTTTTCCTCTGTATATTTTTGCCATAATTAGAAAAAAATAATTACATGAATAACAATGAGTACAAAAAAAGAAATTGTTCTAGGATTGAATACGATGGCAGTTATATAACTCTTCTTGATGTGACTGAATTATTGAATTGGATGACATGTGGATGAAATACTAATGACACTGCTAAAAGTTCAATAATAGAAAGCCACTTCCTGGAGAAACTTGGAAACATCTTGGATAACGTGGCTGCAACGAGAGAGGCCTCCGTCAGCTGCTTCTGTTCTCGGATCCATTTTCTTTAAGCTTTATAGTTCCCTTTCGGTGAAGACAGGCCTAGCGCTGACATTAAATGCATAAGGATCTCTTCCGTTTAATGTTTGTTTACACAAAGTGCTGGTTTTCCCGTGAAGCTGAGTGGGAGTTTTAAATCACTTCTCTTTCCCCCTGAAAGCAGAATATTACTCTCCTTCCCCCTGAGTAGTTTTACCTATCTGGTGATGTCTCTCTTTCCTCGAGAGTCCAGGGCAGGGATTGTGTTTCCATGTCTGCATTTGGAAGCTTCTTTCTTGATTTTCTTTTCCTACAATTTTCATTTTATTTTTGTTTAACTCACCAGGCATTTAAAAATGGTATGAACAGAAATAACACGTGGCAAAGGGGCCAGAGGTACTATTCCTCTGGTGATAGTTGAACCGCTGTTATGGGAAGAGATTATGATGATACTTTCTTGTAGCTCATTCAGCCACCCCACCCTGCAGAGTTCTGCAAACTCTTTAATCCGATTTGACGGTTAGGAACAGTAAATCTCGTCTGATTGCCCGCTTCCTACGCACAGAGCCACTGCTGGCAGAGAGTCCTGGCTGCCTTCCCATTAAGGGAATTCTAATCAGACCAAAGAGCACAGGGCAGAGCCGGCACTTCAGCTCCCTCTCGTTCTGGGGAACACCCAGGGTTTCATTGGCCCTTACGGTGTGGACCTTCATTCTAATCTACCTTCATCCTTCTCTCCCGATCTTTTATCTGGGCTTGCCAGAGAGCCATCCTTCCTATTTCTTCTGTTTTCTTTCCATCTATATAGGCCTGTTGAACCCTTATTCTGGGTCAGAATCTCTGGAGGGTGCGAGTAGTTAATTCACTCAGCTGCTGATAGAAAGACTGGATGGTCAAGTCCACAAGGAACCTTGAAAGAAAAGTCTTGGAAAAAAGGGAGAAATTCTGATCATTTAGTCATTGAAAACACTGTGGGTATTCGTATATAGAATAAAGCACATGGGGAGAGGGCACAGTTTTAAATACTTCTTAGACATAATCACATAACCAAACACCTCCTAGAATTGGATTTCTGGTTTTAAAAGATTAGAACCGTAGTTTCGTGGGACATGTCTGTCAGTTGGCATAAGATCACTCATAAAATTATATTCTACATGCCAGTGTGGTGAGTAGTGTCTGGGGGGTCTTCAAAATCTGTGAAGACTTTTGCAAGCAGCCAATTATCGGTCTCTCTTCTTCCAGAGCAAAGAGAAGGGAGGAGACCAAAGACTCAAAGAAGAAACTAGTTCACAGGAGAAAAAGTGTCCATGGCCAAGTCTCCGATAAACTCCTTGACAGGAGAAAAAGACCAGGAAAGTCTTGACTGCTTCGAGACCCCAAGAACGAAACAGTGCCCGCTGACCAGTCTCAGCAGCACCACCGCAAATGGACACATCAACTGGGTGGAAAATGTGGAACAAAGCTTCAAATTCAAGGCACAAACATACCCCCCGCCCACACACACACACCAGATCTTTTGGACTTTGTGAGACTGCAGGACTCCCTTGAACTTTCCTTGAGCTACTCTTCAAACCTTGAGCAGAGACTCTCCCAGGAGGTCACCTTGAATCAAACTAACAAATTGTTTCACAAACTAGTGAATGTCATCCATGAACATTGTTCTCCTTTTTAAAAAGTTACCTGTAGGCGATCAGATGGCCAACAGTTATTTATTGATGAGGATGCAAGAGGGTGGGGAAATGAGCATAATAGAAATGGAACAACCAGCCTGGGACTAACAAGAATATCCAGGTACTGTCATGAATGTACCAATGCCACAGAACGACTTGTGTGGACATTGTTGACCGGGAACCTAAACTGCTTTGTAAACATTCACAAAAATACAAAGTATTATTTTCTTTAAAACATGAACCCTGACAACAGGATTGCTGGGAGTTGGTGGTGACTCAAGGACAGCTAATTACTGGTTTTAATATTTCACTGTGAACACAGATGCAAGCGTGTCATTCTGTCCTGTCCTCCTGATATTTGCACTCGGTGGAGAAAACAAAGCAGTAATAAAATGAACTAAACGGGATAACTACAAGTTGTAGTAGATGATACTTAGGAACTAAACCAGTGGCTAAGTTATGAGAGTGAAACCCAGGCCTGAATTGGTTAAGGTACTTACTGGTCACTGGAGGGAGAGGCACAAGAGTGGCGAGAGTCAAATATGCACAGTATGGTTGTGGGAAAGTGTCCCCATGTGTTAAGGTATTTGTATATTGACCTTCCTGACCAATCTACTATTCCCTGATTAAATGTATATATTGCTCATTCAGCCTTTCCCGGAATTGCTCTAATCAGTTCCAATCACCAGACCCTACTAAACTCTGAAGGGGGACATGCCTCCTTTGCTTTCCCTTGGCAGGTAAAATCTGATCCCCTTAAGCTAGTCCCAGTTCTGCTCCTATGGGGAATAACTGATTAAAATTTTGTGCTTAAAATAATTTTGTTGCTACAATTTTTTAGTAAAATAATCTGCTAGTATTATTAAAACATGTATAAACCCACTCTCTGATTTTTCTAAGTATGTATGTGTATAAAATAAAATAATCAAAGCTGAACATAGTTTCAGTAATTTACTTTATTCTGCTTAATAATATATCTCCATTCTTCCTTCTCTCCTAACTCCGCCTTTAGGTAAATGCTGCCTTTTTATGCTCAATGATTTATTACTCTAACATGAGATAAGTCCAGTTCCAGATCAGAAGGGAACTGGAGGGGGATTCCTCCAGTCTCTATGGAACCAATAAACCTTGTCTATTTTATGACTTTGATGTCTGTTCCACAATTTGCTCCCATTCTATCCAGGGAATTCTAATGCAATCCTTTTCAAAGTAGTTGTTAGTGGTAGCCGGGCATAATCTAGTTCTTCTGGTCCCACGGCTGTGGAGACGGATGCTGGCATGGTCCATTAGTCCACTAGATTAATTACTTCCATGTGTTTTTCAATTTTCATCAGTCTTTTTCTCTCTGGAGAGGAAGCAATCCATATTTATTTGCACCTTAGATGGCTGCTCATGAGCACTTAGGAGCCCAAGCTCTACTAACCTAAGTAGACTGTAGAATATTTTCTTTGTGAATTGTGTTATGCCAATTGAACTTGAGGATTCCCAAGACTATGGTCCTGACTCCCCAGGCTCAGTGACTGATTCCCTTAGGGGATTATATATATACTAAGGTGACCAGATTTAAAGCAGGACACCATTGACCGGGGGTGGGGTGGGGGGTTCTTGATTAAAAATGTTGTCTATATGGATCAAATAGACCGTTCCCTAGCTTGTCGTGCATTCTTTCCAAAAACCGGGACTTTGTAAAATGCCAAAAAGCGGGACTGTCCTCCCAAAAGCCGGACGTCTGGTCACCTTAATACACACACACATCATATACATATATATAATTGTTGATAATATAGAGAGCAGCAGGAAATATATCAATTCAGGGTTTCTGCATATACAATTAGGTGATCCTGGTTTCATTCTTCCAATTTTCCTCATTCTCCCTTTCTAAGCTGTTCTTCCCCATTGGCATAAACTCACTACCCACTGAGGTTCCTTATCTAATCTTTCAAGTTTGAGCCTATACATATATATTTTAAAAGAGGATAATTATCTAGTAGAAATTCCTTACTGGTTAAGCTAAATGCTTATTTTTGGTTTTAAGAAAACTTCGGGGTATATTTCTTTTTTAAGGTTTAAATATTATGTCAGGGCAATAATATATTTTTGGTTTAAGGTTTAAAGATTATGTCAGGGCTCCCAAAAGTCTAGAATCCATGAGCATTCTCATTTTTCTTCTCAGTTTCCCTCTTTTCAATCCACATTCTTCTGGAGCATGTTTGATCAAAAGTTTTGATACTGGCAGCCACGCATCACCAAGTTCTTCCAGTCTCGTGGCAAAACAGGTAGTTGTTTGTGGAGGCAGTTGTTCACACATTCCATTTCTTCCTCCTTTTCCTGACTCTCCATCTTCCTCTGTGGCTCCAGATAAGTAGAGACATATTGTGCTTATAAGTCTATAAAGAACTAGGACAATTAACTAACATCTCCTGTAGAAGGAAATCCCAGAAAATGTTTGACTGGCCATCAGCAGCTTCAGCAGCTACTCCTTTCGGTAATTATGTGCTTGTAAATGTATCTATCAACTCTTCACCCTAGGAATGCATCTGTTAAGGTATGTAGCAATTTTCACAGGTGTACAACTCCTTGACTGCATTACAATATTCAGCTGTTGAACCCTACTCTTAACACCAATTTATTTTTTATAATTCTAACTCCAAGAATCTAGAGCTCAATTGTGCAACTGACTTCTTTGTCAAGGAATTTTAAAGTGGAATCACAATGAAAATGGAAAAAAAAATCCTGAGGATTTACAATTAGTTCCTTAAGGATAAAGAGAGAAACACTGAATTAAAGAGGATGCTAGGTCTTTGAGTTGGATGCCTGAACAGTAATACTCGACTGTGACTAAGGAACACATAGAAGCGTTTACAAATTTGTCAAAAATGCTGACCTCTGACTGTGGAGGGGGATTAAGGTTGGAGAGGTCACACTGTGGTAGGTCCCTGGGATGTGAGAGTAGAAGTGGGAGTGGGCAGAATCCCTGAGGAAATAGAAGGAGGCTAGCAAAGAATGAACAAGCTTATAAATACATACGTATTTTGGAGATAAGATCCAAAAAAGGGAATGAAGAATTAAATATAACTGGGGGAATAAAAAGGTCTCTAGGAGCGAGGGTTAAAAATTATATCTGACAATGCAATTTTGCTAACTGATGAAAGGAGACTTGCAATACTGAGCAACAGGAGTGAGACTTTCATTGCAAGGGAGTGGGTGTTGAGGAAGTGGAGGCAGAGCAAGCACAGGTGAAAGGAAGTTGAGAGAGCTCCTGTTAACTCGAAGGTAGTGAGTAGGAGTTTTTGATTTAGGAGACACCTAACCATGGTAATTAGCAGAAAGGGAGGTCAGCTACTCAGAGGGTTCTGCTCTAAATCTAACTTGTTGGGGGGTGTGCGTGTTTATCTAACAGACTTTCCATTTCCACGAATCCTATATATATTTGTTTATTGCCTGCTTTGCTCCAGAAAGGATGTCAGTTGACTCTAAGGAATAAATCTCATATGTTTCTACTTCCAACCTTATCTTCAAGGTTAGTACAGGATTATTTACATATTACTAGCCTTACTGGTTTTTGCATTCCCGTGTTGCACAGCTTTGCTCTCTCTTTAACCCCTAACTCTGACCTCATTGAGATTCCACCAGAACTCTATGTGCTGGCCCGAGGATGTACATAGCAGACATTACTCATGACTACCATGCCCATTCCAACTCACAGGGGCAACCTTATAGGACAGAGAACTGCTCCATGGGGTTTCTGGTCTTTATGAGAACAGAGAAGACACCCAATGTATACCATAAGTCTTTAAGGTAAACTCTGGCTCTTTAGGGCTCTTTTATTTATAGACTTCCAGATCCCTCAGGTACAGTGCCTTCCAAGTCTGTTGGGGGAGCTTGAATCAGGCTCTTAAATGCCCAAACTCAAGAAGCAGCTAAGAGCTCATTTTTATGGTAATGAGAAATTTGTTTTGTCTAGTCAAATTTTACTTCCTACCTAGTACCAGTTTTCAAATGTGCAAGCACGGCCTTAGATATAGCAAACTACTTGTGCAATGTCCCTCAGTTAGATAGTGACATAGTTAGAGCAAACATTCAGATCTGCACTGTGTACTAAAGCTGGTGATGCAGAAGTTGAAGGATTCTATCAACGTCTTCAGTCTGATATTTATCAAGCATGCAAACAAGATGCATTGATAACTGTTGGCAATTGGAATGCAAACGTTGGAGACAAAGAGGAAGGAACAGCAGTTGAACTATATGGTGTTGGTGATAGAAAGGAAGCGGGGATCACATGATAGAATTTTGCAAAACTTGAAAATTGCAATGATTTGCTCATAGGAAATACCTTTTTGCAACAGCACAGAAAGAACATTTTTATAGGTGAATTCTCCAGATGCAGTACACAAGAAATCAAATTGATCACAACTGTGGGAAGAGAACATAGAGAAGCTCAATAGCAGCAGCGAAAACCAGCTCATGGCCTGACTGTGGAACAGACCATCAATTGCTCAAGTGTAAGCAAAGGTTGAAAGTGAAAACAAGTTCAAAGAGATAAATTTGGCCTTGAGTATATCCCATCCAAATTTCTCAAAAATTTCAGGAAGAGATTTGATGCATTAAACACTATTGACAGAAGACTTGATGAACTATGGGATGACATTAAAAACATCATATGTGAAGGAAACAAATGGTCACTACAAAGGCAGGAAAGAAAGAAAATATCAAAGTGGATATCAAAATAAACTTAAACTTGCTCTTCCTCATAGAGTAGCTAAGGCAAATGGAAGAAATGATGAAGTAAAAGAGCTGAACAGAAGATTCACGGGGCAGCTGGAGAAGACCAAGTAAATTACTGTAATGAAATATGCAAATACTTAGATTATCAAGCCAAAAAGGAAGAACACGTTCAGCATATCTTAAACTTAAAGAATAAAAGGAAAAATTAATTCAAGCCTCTAGTGCCAGATTTGGAAATGTGGTGGGGAGAGGTATGTGTAAAATATTGAATGATACAGAAAGTATCAAAAGAAGATGGAAAGAATACACAGAGTCACTGTACCAAAAAGAACTAGTCAATATTCAACCATCTCAAGAGGTGGTATATGAGCAAAAACCAGTTGTACTAAGAAAGTCCTAGCTGCACTGAAAACGTTATCCAAAAACAAGGCTACAGGAATTCAATTGGAATACTCATTGAAATGTTTGAACCAGCTTAGGAAGCACTGGAAGCTCTTACGTGACCATGGTAGGAAATGTGGAAGACAGTTAACTGGCCGATGGACTCAAAGAGATCCATTAGTGTTTCCATTCTAAAAAGTCAACCCATCAGAATGCGTAGATTACATGAGTACAACAATATCATTAATAACACTTGCAAGTAAACTTTTCCTGAAAACCACCCAACAGTATCTAGACAGGGAGCCACCAGAGGTTCAGGCTGGATTCTGAAGAGAATGTGGAAAAAGGATATCATTGCTGATGTCAGGTGAATCTTGGCTGGAAGTACAGAATGCCAAAAAGATGTTTACTTGAGTTTCATTGACAATGTAAAGGCATTTGACTGTGTCGATCACAATAATTTATAGATAACCTTAAGAATAATGGGTATTCCAGAACATGTCATTGTACTTACATGGAACTTGTACATGGATCAAGATGCAGTTGTGAGAACAGAACAAGGGATACTACATGGTTCACAATCAGGAAAGATGTGTCAGGGTTGTATTCTCTCACCATACTTACTCAACCTATCTGCTGAGCAAATAGAGAAGCTGCGTTATATGGAAAAGCAGACAGCATCAGAGTTGGAGGAAGGCTTATAGAAAATGAGGACTGGAAGCACTTGCTGATGAAGATCAAGATTGCAGCCATCAGTATAGATTAAGACTCAATTAAGGCCTAATCCTCAGTTGGACCAATAGGTAACATGATAAATGGAGAAAAGAATGAAGTTATCAAGAATTTTGTCTTTCAAATGATGATGGCAACAAACGTACAAACGTACTTGACATAAGGGATGGAGAACGGATTATGATCACAGTTGTATGAGCCCCAAGTAGAATGATTTTTAAAAATTGTCTTTTTTGAATATACAACCAATGATCCTGCAAGCAGCAGTTAAGAATTCACATGACAAATTGCACTGGGTCAATGTGCTGCACAAGACTTTGTTAAAAGGTGCTGTATCATTTTCTTGTAGATAGGGTTGTAACAAACAACACAACTGTGTACTTTCTTAAGAATTACATGGTCTTGCAAAATGCCTATACATATCTTACAATAATATAATAGAAGATACCAAAATACTACAAATATCTAATACAACCTCAATTAATAGTACATTCTTATGAAAAAATTTCAGGACATTCTGTACATTTCAAGAAACAATGTTTAAGTGGCAGAACAAAGAGCTGGGCGTGAGAGTGAAACATTACTGTGCGCTTCTCCAGCCCGCTCCTGCATGCGGCTGGATCGATCGCCTTCCTTCTCTTTGATTCCAGATGAACGACAACCAGCAGTTGAGGCTTGGATGGCTTCCCATTAGCTTTTAAGACCCCAGACACTCATTACACCAGGAGGTAGCACATAAAGTTCACGAACTTTTCTTTTCCTGTGACTAAATTGTTTCATGAGATTGTGGCCCTAACTACAGAAACCAAGAGAACTAATCCTATGAGGTGATTAGTTATGGCTAATTATTATCTGCATCTGAAGCCCACTTGTCTTTTTTTTTTTTTTGGTTGCTGTTGCAAAACCATGCAGAATCTAGCATTTGCCCAGTCATCCCTTTTTCCATAGCCTTAGTTATATCAGTCATACTGTAACAATTTCACTCATGTCCAGTGCCATCTTTCCTATTTCTGTAAGTAAAAAGTGACTATTACCGAAGAGTACTTCTCCTCTTCCTCCAACCCCCTGGGACTCATTAATGAACACACAAACACACATACACATATTTTTTTGGGTATTTGCCTGGTTAGGTTATTTCAAAATATTAGAACGTGCAGTATTTGTTTATTTTTTAAGATTCATTTGTTTTGCTTTACATGACATTGTTTGGGAAACTTTTCTTTATCGCTGAGTATCTTCCATTGTATGTATGTATATCTCACTTCTGCCTTCACCTGTTGGTAGGCGCTCTGTTTGTTACTGTAAATCGTGCTGCAGTGAGCATAAGTGTGCATCCATATTTGTTCAATGGCTGATTTTTCAGCGCTTGATTGCCAGGACTTTTCTTTAAGTGCCCCTGGGTAGACCAGCAAGCTTTCAGTTGGCAACTGAATGTGTTACATTTGCAGCACTTCCTGAAGACAACCTTATACTAAACCACACTCACTGCGGTGGAGTCAATTCCGACTCATAGTCAATTCCGACTCTATAGGACAGGGTAGAACTGCCCCTAGGGGATTCCAATACTTTCACTCTTGATAGGAGTAGAAAATCTCAACTTTCTCCTGTGGAGCCGCCAGTGGTTTCAAACTGATGACCTTGTTGTTAGCAGCCCCCAAATAACCCACTATACAACCAGGGCTTCTTGAGGGCAGCTACTTTATTCTTTGCTTTGTGGTTTGTTTGTTTTTCACAGTGTTATTGGCATATACTTTACTATCATACAATTTAATCATTCCATTATATTCAAAAGATTTGGACAATAATCACCACAATCAAGTTCAGAACATGTTCTTCTTGTGCTCACTACTTTTGCTCCCTATTTCTTCTCATTCTTCTCTACTATGTCCCCAGGCAATTATAGACCCAGTTACTCCTTCTGTAGCTCTATCTATCTCGGATTTCACATTACAGAAAATCATACAGAACATAGGCAGGAAGCAAGCAAGCCAACAAAACCTAGCAACAATGACTAGACAAAACAGGTAAATTTTAATCAAAAAGAGAGTCGATAATATTAAAAACTGAAACAACTTCAAAGTAGGTAAAAAAGGAGATCAAATGATAAGGCCTTACAACTTTATCTAACTACCGTTTCTATTCAAGAATAAGCTGAGTTTTTCAGCACATTTTTAAAATGCAGGTTTTGTGGTAAAATTAGGTTCCTCGGCTCATATTTGGGTTGGCTTATACTCGAGTATATAGGTATATCTGCCAACAACAGAACAAGGAAATACTGCATGATTTAAAATCAGAAGTATGCGGCATGGTTGTATCCTCTGACCATACTTCTTCAATCTGTAGGCTCAGCAAATAATCAGAGAAGCCGCAGAAGAATATGACATCAGGATTGGAGGAAGGCGCACGAACAACCTGCGATATACAGATGACACAGTCTTGCGTGCTGAAAGTGAGGAGGGCTTGAAGCACCTCCTGACAAAGATCAAGTGTTTCATCCCTTAGTATGTGGAGACCAAAATTCTCACAACTTTAACAATAGGTAGCATCGTGATAAATGTAGAAAAGATTGAAATTGTCAAGGATTTTGCCTTGCTTGAGTATACAATGGAGGCTCATGGAAGCAGCAGTCAAGAGATCAAAAGATGCATTAAGTTAGGTAAATCTGCTGCAGGAGACCTCTATGAGTATTGAAAAGCAATGGTGTTACTTCCTTTAAGGACTACGGTGCACCTGACTCAAGCCACGGTATTTGCCATGGCCTCATATTGCATGCGAAAGTTGAATATTGAATAAGGAAGGGCAAAGAAGATGCATTTGAATTGTATTGCTGAAGAATATTGAAAACCCTTTGGACTGATAAAAGGACAAGCCAATCTTTCTGGGAAGAAGTACAGCCAGAGTGCTCCTGAGAGGCAAAGATGGTAAGGCTTCACCTTACATACTTTGGACATGTTATCTGGAGAGGCCAGTCTCTGGAGAAGGTATATCATGCATGGTAATGTTGAGGGGCAGTGGAAAAGAGGATGACTGTTGCGTCCCGGCCTGCGGGACGCACGAGCAAGGCCCTGCGGGGAAAGGCAAACCTGGATGGAGAAAAGACACGGAGACGTGGAGCAAGACAAAACTCTGATCAAGCTCATTTATTTGGGCAAAGCTGGGGTATAAAAAAGGGGGAACTGGGAGGTGCATATTTTAATAAGGTGTGCGACACAGCATCCAATCCAACATGTACATTAATGAAGCTCCAATGAGCGCCTGGCATTATTAACCAGTGGGTGAAAAGGTCGACTTTACAACTGCCCGTGCTACAGAGCACGTAGCTAGGAACATGGAGGCAGGGTTGGGCAGGGATTTCAGGCAGGGCCAGTTCCCACAGATTTAGCAAATGAAAGACACACTTAACAACCAGGAAGCAGCCAAGTTCGGCTGGTGGCTGAGGCTAAGGCCTTCATGGCCACCGGCTCCCAACAGATGACCCTTAATGAGATGGACCCAAATCCATTAAACGGATCCTATGGAATGAGAGAGGGTGACTATCATGAGACAGGGGTTGAGAACCTAGAGATGGACATTGAATCAGTGATTTCCAAGAAAGTCTATTGATTTTCTTGGGTATCAAGTTGGGCATCCCCAGATGAGTCAGAAACATTAAGGCAGTGCCTAGTCATGGTGGTAACTCTCCTGGGCTATTTCATCTGTGGAGGAACAGAGGGAAGCTCAGAGTCATAAGGGTAGGTTTGGGGTTTACATGAGAGGATATAGGTCCCATGTTGAAGGCCATTAAGACTCAGCCTTGAAATGGCTGAGAAGATATCAACCCAGGTGTCAGTATCTGCTGTTTGCTTCTGCGGTTTGACATTGAGACTAAGAAGAAGAACAAGGACGTATGCGAGTTCTGGGAAATCAGGATGGTTAATTTTCTCAAGGATGCTTGGTTTGGAAAAACAGAGTTGTTGGTGTGTATCCAATGTGCTTGCTTAACAATGAGAAAAATTAACCCTGGGTTGTTTCTGCATGTATAAAAGGAAGATGTAGAATAACCTCGGGGCTTCAGTATTCACTGTTGCCCTCCCAATACTTTCTGTCTCTCTTTTGTTCCTTAATCCTCACACCCCCTTTCAGGACCGTTCGACTCGTCGGCAGGCTCCGACAGTCCCACATCTATAATGGCTCCGCTAAAGAAGCAATGAGGGAACGAAACTCTGAAGTTATGGGGAAAATGAAATGAGAGGTGTAGTCAAGATTTAAGCTTTCACTTGCTGGATTTCAGAAATGAAGAAGCTACTCCCAAGGATATCAGGCTATAGAAAGGTAAATACATTGCTAGTAGTATTTCGTGTTTTTCTTTCACTTTTTCTTTGCTACTTTCATCTCTGAACCTCAAGAGTGTTGCTTCTCTAATGCATTTAATTACTTATAGGTAATTTATAATGTGAAGTAATAGAGATTTCTCAAATTTTAAATAGAAATATATATACATCTAATTTTCACTAACCATTAACTTTAAGTCATTAGGAAGTTATTCTAACCTTTAAAATGGATAATAGAGGCATGTGACAGGTTGCAAAGAACTTGCCTAAATTAACTGTGTGCTTGACCTCTGTGCTAATGGGATGTCATATGAATCATAGATCTGTAGATTAACAACATGTGAGCATGACACTAAAGAATCACTCTACATTTTCAATTAACTTGACAAGAACATAAATATGTTATATATTTCTCATCTGCCCACTCGCCCCTGCCATTAACTCTGTTCTGACTTACAGCAACCCTGCAGGACAGAGTCGAGCTCCCCCAAGACTTTCAGAGATGGTAAAGCTTTGCAGAAGTAGACAGCCTCATCGTTCTCCCATGGAGTAGTTGGTGGGCTTGAACCACCAATCTGGCTCTTAACCACCCGATACTTAGCCCACTGTGCACCCACAGTATATACAAATACACAGGGAAAGCAATTCCATTTTCATAAATTAACAAAATACAACAATTACCTAAGGAGAATAAACCATAGCAATCATAATTAAACATGACAGAATACCTGGGCTATTAAACCCATGGATTTCCTTTCATTTTCATTTAAAAAAGGGCAAAAGCAAAATATAGCTCTAATTCTTCATCTGATACTGAAAAGTCTGCTGCAAACATGCCTACCACAACCATCAGTGAATCTTAACTCGGAAGACCCTCCTCTGAGGAAGAAGGGCAGTCAACTTTCTCCCCCCTCCGGGCACTCATTAAAAGTGAAAACCTTAAAAAGATTTAGGCTCTACTATTTAAACTAACAGTGTAGCTATTAATGCTGATTCTCCAGTCATACATAAGTACTGCTAAGTCTTATCTGAATGCTTTTCCACGACCACCGTGCAATAAACTAAGCACGTTTCGGTGTGACGACCTTAGCATCCCTTTAGTTACACTTACCGACATCCTCCCAAGACACAGCGCGAAGCAGGAAAGCAGCTTTTCTCTCTGTGATTCAAATACAAGCTGTCTCTTTTCTGATTTCAAAAGCAATCGATGCTTTTCTGGGGGTGGGAGCGGGAAGAAGGTCAAATGATGCTAAATGAAAAAGCAGAATGAAAAAGTATGTATGTTTCTACTTTGCAAAACTCGCTATTTATTAAATGTCTACCATGTGTTATTCACATACAGCTAGAGATGAGCTACCCGGTAAACAAGGTAATGTCTTGCTTAGGGCAGCAACACACCCAGGGTCACCAATTGTCCAAAGACCATAGATGCTTAAGTAGACAGGGCACAAGGAAATGGCGAACCCTAGGGGAAGGGAACTGATGGGGCATGAAATGAAATTGATACCATTGTATACATTTTGTACATGAGAGCGATGACATTTTCATTTTGATTTTGGACTTATAGGGTCTTGCCTTACATTTAGTTCTGTCTTGTTGACCCAATAAAACAGAATTACAATACTATACTCAGTTCCTGACATAGCTGGTACTATATGAAGTGAATCAAAACGTGGCTTCAGATTAAATATATTCTGTTATTTATATCATACTCCTTAAAACCACTCTCATCGCTAGGAGGTGTCAGCAGTCGCCCAATGAACTGTGAGGACTCAGCAGCAAAGGAAGGAAAGGGAGTGAGGAGTGGTTGTGTTTTTTTCAAACAATGAAGAGCATTCATGGAGATCTGTGAAGGGTCCACAAACAAGCACTTTATGAAAAATAAAGAATGATCCTGCTTGAGCATGTGTATCATTTAATAGTTTTTTTCCCCCTAGTATTTCTGAGATGCTGAGCTACTTGATAACCAGTATTTGGTGGTATTTATGTTGCTGTGTCTCTAAACTTTACAAACCCCCCTCTTGCATTTTGGGAATGCCCTGCTAATGATAGGGAAAATGCAAGGATGGGGTAGTTGAGAAGGTCAAGTTAAAGACCTCTTCTCTTCTTCAAAGGAGAATCTGTCAGGGTCTGGGCCAGTGTTGTGGGAACAGGAAAGTGGAAGTGACCATACACTTGAGAATATAGAATTACTTACACATGGTGCCCTTGATGATCTGTCGAAAGGCAATAAGGTACGTGTGTTAGTCTGGGTACTTTAGAGAAACAAATCCACAGAAACTCATGTATAAGAGAGAGTTTGATAGAAAGGGTAAGTGCACATCAAGAAAACATCCCAACCCTGTGCTGCCTAAGCCCACAAGTACAACATTAACCCATATCTCCAACACCAATCCACAAAGTCCTCCTCCATCTCATAAAACTCACGCTATGATGCTGACTGCAGGAGGAAAGCTGAGTCAGTGAATGTGTAAGCGTCTCAGGGCTGGCAGGGGTCTCCACACGGCTGCTCCAGCACCCAGGGCTGCATCGGGGTAGGTCCATGTGGCTTCTCCTTGGGGATGTCTTGCAGGAAGTGAGCCTTACCAGCTGAAGCAAGGAACTGGCTAAGGCAGCTGCACCCTGATCCAACCATCAGAAAGCAAGAGAACTAGGAAGGCAAGGCTCACCAAGCCATTTATCCCTCCACCCTTCAATTAACCCCACATGTGTTTATTGGCCAGGTTGGCACCATAAACTAACTAGCTCAGTAGGAGTGTGGTTTTTGAGTGGCCCTGAGTATTGTCTGGGTTCTAGGCTCTAAGCAATTATAAAGTCATGGCAGGCCTCTCTCAGGTGGGAGAGCATATGTTTAGGTCCTCACAGAGTACAAGTTCAACATTCGGAATGCAGAGACAGCATATAGACAGAATTGGGCTACCAGGTCTGGGCTGCCAAGGATACCACAAGATGGCCTGATACTAAGGTGCTGCCGGACTCTGAGAACGTTTCATCTTCTTCTAATGAAAGCCAAGCCTGGAGGAGACCTAGGTCTGCGGGAGAGGGAGAAAGGAGGCAGGGCATGGAATTAAAGAAACGAAAACATGAGGACAGAAGTAAATTTGGAGAATGAGATAGGGAACACTATCAGGAGTGTGGGGTTCAGCATAGAATACTGAGTTATAAAGCCACAGGTGTGCTGGGATGAAGTGGGGAGAACCTTGATGTGGATTTTGTTTTATCTCCCAGAGGAGATTTTGGCAAGGTTTGAACAGGTACAACCCAAACCCAAGCTCAGTGCTATCAAGTTGATAATGACTCACAGCGCCCCTCCCTCCATGAGTATCTGAGACTGTACTTCTTTATGGGAGTACAAAGCCCTGTCTGTTTCCCACAGAATGGCTGGAAGTTTCAAACTGCTAACCTTGCAGATCACAGCCCAACACATAACCACTATACCCCCAGGGTTCCTTTGAGCAGGTAAGACTCAAAGCAAAAGCAATGTGTTAGCAAGATTTACATCTTCATCTTGGGAGAGTGAAGTAGAAAAGTTGAAAACCCAGTGGGATGGTAATAATTAGGCCTAAAGACACTGCTGTGTTTTCCTCTGACCTAGAATCTGACAGGGAAAACCAAAACCTGCCTCTCTGACTTCTTTGGAGCCCCCAGTGCCTACCCCTGCTCTCTGTGATGTGTACTTTGACTGAACTGAATGTACACAAGGCAGCTGCAAAAGATACCGAATATCACCATGGTGTGCTTCTCAATTACTATCCATTGTTCACAATGCTTAACGCATATAACTCTCACACCAAGGCTGGGAGGGCAGTGCATTTATAATCAAGCCTAGTTGAATGACAAGAAACTATGCAAATTACACAGACAGTATCAGAACCTGAATTTGAACCCATGTTGACTGGTGACTGAGCTTATCATTGCATGTCCCTGCCTGGAGGGGACACAACTGGGAGACAGTACATACATTCATGGGTTTTCAAAGTGGTGTCTGTAAAAGAGAAAATATCTTGCCACCTGTTGGAGGCAAGACAACAGGTATGTATGTGGCCTATAAGCAGAGGAAAGGAGAGACAATGCAATCCATCCCTTTCCTTTATCTTCACCCTTCATACACATGATAGCACAGAGTAAGCCTAGGCTTGAATGCAGAAGTAGTGCCCACAGTGTTGGAGGAGGGAGAGTGACCTCGCATTGGCCTCTCAAACCAATCACTGAAGATGAAACTTCTCCTTCTCATCGATGCTACTCACATCACAATAACAAGTCCACATCGAATTAAAACAATGACCATTGCCAGCGTGTTCACTCTATCTCACCATTTTCATGAAGCAATTCCTTTTGACCGAACTGTGGCACTTGGCAGCACCACTAAGGAGGGGACACAACTTATATAGCCAGCCCTTCACACTGCCACTCTCGCCTTTAGGGAATTCACGAAAGAGTGTGCCACAGCGGATCTGAAAACTGGTAATTAAGTTATCTATACAGAGGAGATGGGGGACTTCTGAGACACAGTAAACTTTCAATTAAGACAAAAAGTCTTTGTTCTTTGTAATATGACTCTATAATTTGGTTATTATTTTTGCTGACTTCCACAAATAGCCTCATTGAGGAATTGACTCTAGACAGGACCACTTAGTAAAATTTAAAACACCCTTATGTATTTACCTTAGACTGAGAACCCACCCTGCACCCGTTTGTTTTTTTTTTAAGGTGGGCGTGCAGACATAACAATGTGTGAATAAAATTGGGATTGGCTTTGACAGCACAGCGTCAAAGCGGCTCAAAACGGCACATCTGACCCATGTTTTACATTCACTTCCCGGCTGCCTGCAGCCTTCCTTCGCTATGGAGAAGCCGTGCTGCGCTCCCGTGCCAGGTGCAGATGACCCAGTAAGCAAGGTAAACATGGCAGCCCGTGCGTCTCTGCTTTCAGAGGACTCCATTCCTATCAAAGACTGTAACTTTCAAAGAAGCTTTAGCCTGTAGGAAGGCGCTGTGGTTGGGAGACAGATGTCAGCCATACCTACAAGTAGAGTCTGTGAAATAGTGGGGTAAAATGCAAAATGGATACAGATCAGTAAGCAAACACGAGTAAACCCATATTTATCTTACTTACTTACTGAGGCATGCAGCATTGCCCACCGTGGACAGCCCTTACGGGATCATAGGGATCAGATTGCAGCCCTCTGGTCAAGACAGAAGTGTGCTGGCATCGGCTGCCTCCCTTCTCCTTTTGAATCCCCCTTCTCATGTCACTGGTTGTTGACACTGCGCACATACAGTTTTATCTCTGGCACATTTCTAAGGACTGAGCTTCTTTTAATCCTTCTACATACATTGGATTTTCCTGCGCGTACAGGCTTGGCAATAACTTAATAAGGCTTGCTTCCTTTCTCATCAGTTTTTTCATTATTCAGCTTATCTAGCTCAGCATTTTTTAGACTTCTAGCTTTTGTCCTGCTCCTTAGAATTGTCAACCAATTTGGATTTCAATTCTCTCAGAACCCACGTTCTGTTGGTTGCTTTATTGTTCCTTGCAAGGATTCCCTCATCGAAATCCCTCCTAATCCTCCACCCACCTGGTGAGAGTCCTTAGAAATGCATCATTTGTGGCCCTGGAGAACATTGGGAAGTTAGTTTATCACAAAAGGACACTACTGGACGAGGATAAAAACCAAGACACAGACTTGCGGACCCAAGGCAACAGATTTTGGAGGTCCCCAGGGAGGGAAGGCGCAGATGGGCAGGTGAACCCACAGACTGGAAGGCTGAAGCACAGATTTGGGGGTACAGGAGGATAGAGGGTCATGAGAGCGAGAAATCGAGGAAGGGAGGTGCTGGGCTGGAGGACAGGGGTTGGGGCTGCTGGGTGGTTGCAGAACTGATCGTCTGAAGAGTGAGCCCCTCATCTTTTTCATAATAAACACGCATTAAAAAAACACTCTAAGAACATAACCAAAATTTGACTATCAATTCTTGGATGCCTTTTTATTATATGATCTTTGAAATAAGATATTGATTGATTTGTTCAATTATCTTACTAAAGATAAATGAAAAGTAGGGATGGACTAAGTAGTATTTGCTTTAAATGTGTGATTATTAAACTAACTCAGCTAACATTTTCAAGACACCTAGCACAGTGTTCGACAGCAATGTAATGATAATAATCCAATTAATATAAGTGTTAGTTACTACTTAAGAAAGTGGAACATCCTTCAAAAGACATTGATCAAATATTAATTTTTTTATTGAAAAACCACCTGATTTAATCTAATCGATTTTTAGGGCATTTGACAACAGCAGCATGTTCCATAGAAGGAATTATAGACTAAAACTCTGGAATTTCTCAAGGAAACTGTTTGTGAAAATGCAGAGTTCTGGGCCGTACTGGCTGCATTAGAAGCCTGCGGAGAACGGAGCTTAGGAATCTACACTTATAACATTTCTCAGTGTTTATCATGCCTCCTGACATTTGAAAAACTCTAATCTAGAGCCTAGAGAGAACAATTTTATATTACTGTAGCTAGAATCTATATTAAATTTTAAAGAGACCAGAAATGCCTAAAGAGAATGACTGCCCACAGCATTATTGCAGTGGCTTCAGTGACGTGGTGATTAAGTACTCAGTTACTACCCTAAGATGGACAGTTCAAGCCCCCCCACCCCTCTGCAGGAGAAAGATGCGACAAGCTGCTTGCATAGGACATTCAGCCTCAGGAACCCTCTGGTGCAGTTCTAGTCTGTCCTGTGCAGTTGACAGAGGGTTGCTGTGGGCCAGAATGAACTCTAATGGCAAGAAGGTGGGGGGGTTTAACAGTCCATTGCATTCCCATCTACTGTATTCAGACCCATAGAGATCCTTATGTAGGTTTTTCAGATGCTTGTAGATGTATGCGGGAGCCCACAGCCTTACCTTTCGCCTGCAAAGAAATCCCCTGCTGTTCAAAATCTAGCACCTCCCCAACAAGGCATTCCGTGGCTGATCGTATTTTGAATGGCTAACATGCTAGGTAAATTTCAACCAATCTCAGAATCAATCTTTCCCCTATTGCTATTCTCATTTTACAAATAAGGAAACTAAAACAGAGTGATTGAATGACTTGCCCGAGTTCACACAGCTGGTAAGTAGGTGGATTAATATCAAAACCAGATCCCTCTATTTCCAAAATCCATAGAAAAACATTGGAGCGGTGAGGTGAGTTTGGCAAAGTTGTGGTATAAATTAGATTTAGACAGGGGTGGGGTGGGGTGGGCGGGAGGTGATAATTACCTAAGAAACAAAGCTAAGGTCTGAGATGGGAAAAGAAAATCTATTCTGCATGGATAATTCAAAGGACAAAGACAAATCATAGTGATAACTTTGATTGATCTTATTTTTTAAAGTTCTTATTGTGAGGTAAGGTTTGCAGATCAGTTTTAAATTCAAGCCTTTTGTTTCATCTAATTGTTTATAAAGCCCACATTCCCTTGTCCCACATCCTCTCTGTTTCCTGTTTCCATTCTTTCATCTTCTAACCCTTCTGAACTTTGGCTTTGGGTAAACGCTGCCCTTTGATCTCAAACAGTTGATTAGTCTAAGGTCTGAATATCTCCCGAGTGTTATTGTTCTCCTTAAAGACATAATTTGTTGTCTTTTTACTGAAAATTAAGCTGTTGATATGAGCTAATTTCCATACCTGAACGTTGGCTAAGACCATAGTCTGAGGAGTTTCACCAGTATCTATCTGTTAAGTAAGCTGGTTTGCTTGTTTTTATTTAAAAATAATAATCTTGAGTTTTGCTCCACATGTTAAAGAATGAGTAATCTTCCAATGTAAATACTTCCTTTTTATTTTGTAAAAAGTGGTCCTCTCAACCATCTTTCTTTGAGCAGAGAAGGGAAAAGCAAGCGACAAAAAAACAATGTTGATGACCATGGTGACATAGTGTCTCATTAGCACTGAACACCATAAAATTTTTAATGTAGATTTTTCAGAAAGACACACACATACACAAGAAAAAATTTTAAAGACCTGAACCCTCAACCTTTATATAGCAGCCAAGCACTACCACCATTTAAACTTCCCAGAAACTGACCTTTCCCAGATGAGGTTTAGGAAGCCCGTGAGGTAAGGAAACTGCTTTTCCTTGAAAAATGGCACATAGGTCTAGCTCTTCATCAGTTCACGTAGGTCTTTTTCCATTACGCTATTTTGTGAGTTTCATGATTGTGTTAGTCTGGGTACTTTAGAGAAACAAATCCACAGAAACTCACGCATAAGACAGAATTTTATATAAAGGTTAACTGTACATCAAGAAAACATCCCAACCCAGTGCTGCCCAAGCCCACAAGTTCCAACATTCACCCATATGTCCAACACCAATCCACAAAGTCCTCCTTCATCTCACAAAACACACACTATGATGCCAACTGCAGGAGGAAAGCTGAATCAGTGAATGTGTAAGCATCTCAGCACTGGCAGGGGTCTCCACAGGGGTGCTCCAGCACCCAGGGCTGCATCAGGGTAGCTCCATGTGGCTTCTCCTTGGGGATGTCTTGCAGGAAGTGAGCTTTGCCAGCAGAAGCAGGGAACTGGCTAGGGCAGCTGCACCCAGGTCCGACCATCAAAAAATAAGAGACCCGAGAACTAGAAAGGCAAGGCTCACTGAGCCATTTATCCCTCGGCCCTTCAATTAATCCCACATGTGTTTATCCGACAGGTTGGCACAATAAATTTTATATCAATTCACCCCTTGCCAACTTGGCACCTATACATAATTCTGTAGCCTCACAATTACAATTAAATAACACCTATACCTTAATCCTATAATCCTGTGATTATATTCCCCCACCTATGAAAGTTTATAAGCCAACCACTTCATGCCTTTATCCCCCAATTTTAGGTATCCAATTTCTATACTGCCCACTTACGTCAATCCAGTGCTCTGAGGAGACAATCATATTTTTTGACATGAAGATTCTTCATTCCAGTTGGAAACTTGTGAAATCTGCATTCATAAGCAAAGTCAAATCCGGACAGGCCATCCTTAAAGTCAGCAACAATATGCACTGGTTCACAGCCTCAAAAATCTCCATCTGGTTGGGTTCTGGTCAACTCAATGTGGGCTGCCTCACTCAGCCTCCATAGGGTGCCCATTGGTTGCCTTGCCTTTAGACCATGGGCTCTCACCAATACTCAACAAGCCTAGGCCCCTTGTGCTCAGTCATGAACTTTAGACCAGTCAACCTGCTCTCATCTTCTCCTTTTTTCCTGTAAACCAAGTCCACAGGTGTCAGTGGCCAAAATCAACCTGTCTCTTTGTTGCTGCATTTCTCCCACTTCTGCTCAACAAGTAGATCCAGGTGGTCACCTAGCAAGTATTTCAGCCTGCTTTCAGACTCCCTTTAACATTCAGTCCTAGAGGGGAGTTTTCTTCATGGTTCCAGGTTTTTTCCAGCTTTGTACAAAGACCACTGGTTCCTGAGTACTCCAAAGTACTGAGTGGGGCATATCTTTTCAAAGCTTTCTTTGCAGGTATGGCCTAAACCCATCTAAAGATCAAATTTTAAAGGCTGAAAGCAAGTGAGTTTGCAAGCTTTCTATTTTCATATTTTCTTTATTTTCCCCAGAAAACAATTAAGTAAACAGTGTGGCTTTATCTGACCTCTGGCTAGACAAAGAATAAAAATTACCATGAGGGAGAGGTCCAACAAACATCTATTCTCCATGTTATGATTTCTTTCTCCAGTACCCCACTCCCAGGGTACCATAGTGTGTGTATTGTGAGATGGAGGAGGACTTTGTGGATTGGTGTCAGATATACGTGTTAATGTTGGAACTTGTGGGCTTGGGCAGCACTGGGTTGGGATGTTTTCTTGATGTGCAGTTAACCTTTATATAAAACTCTCTCTTATACATATGAGTTTCTGTGGATTTGTTTCTCTAATGTACCCAGACTAACACAATGATTATCCCTGTCTGAGTCAATCTGGGGAGACTGATAATGATTTGGTGAAATCTTTACAAAAAGACACTGTTAAGAATTAGTAAACAAGGAAGACATTCTTTGAATCCATGGAAGGTTATCTATGTTTTCTAGAACCCCAGTTTAGGGCAGGATTCCATTGGTCATTCAATGGTAGAATTTTTATTTTTCATGGGAGGGAACTGAGTTCCATTCCTGGCCAACACACAGGATACAACCACTACCTGTCTGTCAGCAGGGACTTAGTATAATGGTAAACAGGTTTTAGCAAAGCTTGCCAGACTGAGGGGACAGCCAATGAAATCTCTAAGGATTACAATGGTCTGGTCCATAATGATCCTGTTCATGAGGATGGTGCAGAGCTCGCAGAATTGTGTTCTGTTGTGCATCGAATCACCATGAATTGAGCCCTATTTGATGGCAGCTAACAACAGTAATGATTCAGGAACAAAATATCAGCAATCCCTTTTCACGACATTCATATGGGATACTTGCCACCTTGAGATTAACCTACACCTTGAGATTAACCTAGAACTATTTGAACAAGGAGATATTAGCACCAGAGCTAGTTTGATAAGAAGTACATGTTGCTCAAAAGGTGTCATTTTAATACAAGAAGAAATGAGATTTGTAATTAAGATTTACACTCTAATATCATTCCATATCCGAAAGGGGATCTTGCACTCCCCCTCTGTCAGTCTGTTATACTGTGGTACCTTACACGTTGCTGAGATGCTGGAAGCGTTGCCACCAGTATTTCAAATTGCAACAGGTTCAGCCATGGTGGCCAGGATTTAGTGGATCTTCCTCACTAAAACAGACTAGGAAGAAGGAAAAGCCATGAAATGTAGACCACGGAGAACTTTATGAACAGCTGCAGAACATTGCCTGACATGGTGTCAGAAGAAGGAATGCTTAGGTTCGAAGGCACTTGCAGTGCAACGAGGGAAGAGCTGCCTCCTCAATGGAAAGCCTACTTGATGGATGTGGATGGACCAAAACTTTCAAGACCTTCTTTTGCCGAGGTAGCACAACTTAACATAAGAAGAAATAGCTGCAACCATCCAATAATAATGAGAACACAGCATGGAAACGTATGAATATAGAAAAATTGCAAGTCATCAAAAATGAGCTGAAACCCATAAAAATTGATATCATAGGCTTTAGTAAGCTGAAATGGACTGGCATTGACCATATTGAATCCGACAAGTGTATGGTTTATTAAGCTAAGAATAACAAGTTGGGAGGAAAGTTAATTGCTGGTGAGTAGAATTAGAAAATTGGGAACGAAGAGGAGAGACCAGGAAGGGCTGGTAATTGGAACATAGGGTCTTGGTGCTTGAAGAAATGCAGGGGATCACATGATAGGATTTTGCACGACGAATGACTTCCTCATTGCAAATACCTTTTTCCAAACCCAAAAGTGGTGGCTATACATATGGATGTCACTCGATGGAGTACACAAGAATGTGTGCCTCACCAAATGGCATATACAGGAATCAAATCAATTGCATCTGTGGAAAGAGACAATGGAGAGATGCAATATTACTAGCAAATCCACAGCCAAAGCCTAACTGTGGAAGAGATGTGCTCATCGGTAAGTTCGGGTTGAAGGTGAAAAACAATAAAACAAGTACACGAGAGCCAAAATACAACCATCGGTGTGTGTGTGTGTGTGAGTGTGTGTGTGTGTGTGTGTGTGTGTATTTAAAAATTCACTTCCATGGAATCAATTCTAACTCATAGAAAACCTATACTGGGTTCCTAAGGCTGTCAATCTTTATGGGTTAGGTAACCTCGTTGTTCTCCCTCTGAGTAGCTGGTGAATTTGAACGGCTACTTTTTAGGTTGGCTATCCAAAGGTTACATGGTAGTTCACCCATGGCTCCTTACCTTATGTATATTTTACCTGAATTTAGAGAGAATCTAAGAACAAATTTGATGCAGTGAACACTAATAACAGAAAGCCACATGAGTTGTGAGATGACATTTAAAAAATCATACATGAAGAAAGCAAAAGTTCATTAAAAAGACAAAAGAAAGAAAGGAGAGGGTGGGAGGAAGGAAGAAAAGGAGACAGGAAGGAAGGAAGAAAAGGAAGGAAAGAAGGAGGGAAGGAGGGAAGGAAAAAGGAAAGACTACAATGAATGTCAGAAGAGATTCTGAAACTTGTTTTTTAATGTAGATAAGATAAAGCCATGGGGGGGGAATGTTTAAGTAATAGAGCAAAAGAGAAAATTTCAAAGTGAAGCTCGAGAAGACAAAGTAAAATATTAAAACGAAATGTGTAAAGTATTGTAAGTAGAAAGACAACATGGAAAAATATTTTTCATGCTGAAAGAACTGAAGAAAAAAATGAAAAATATTGAGTTGAAATAGTGAAGGATTCTGCATGCAAATATTGAAAGATATAGGGAACATCATGAAAATGATGGAAAGAATACACAGAGTAATTGTACCTTAAAGAATTGATTGACGTCAGGAAAAGTCCAAGCTGCACTGAAGGCATTAATGAAAAACAAGGTTCCGGATATTCACAGAATACCAATTGAAATGTTTCAACAAACTGAAGCAATAAATGCTAGAAGCACACAGTAGTCTATGCCTAGCAATTTGGATGACAGCTATCTAGCCAGTTGACTAAAAGAGATCTGTATCTCTGCCCATTCCAGAAACAGGTGGCCTAGAGTGTGGAAATTATTGAATGAAATCATTAGTATCACCTGGAACTAAAATTTGCTGTGCCTAATCCAAAACTAGAGGCATCAACAGTGAGCTGCCAGAAATTCCAGAAGGAATCAGAAAAGGATAGAGAATGAGGGATATCATTGCTGATGTTAAATAGATCTTGGCTGAAACAGAGAATACCAGAAAGATGTTTATTTGTGTCTTACTGATTATTCAAAGGCATTCGATTATGTATTTTATAAGAAAATATGAATATATGAATAATATTGTATCCTTTCACCATACCTATTCAATCTTCATAGTCAGCAAATAAGCTAAGAAGCTGGACTATATGAAGAATACTGGGCATTGTCGGGTGTGATTGGGTTGGTTCCAACTCCCAGCGACGACGCTGTGTAGAACAACATGAAACACTGCCCGGTCCCGTCCCTCCTCATGACTGTTCTGATCGGTGAGCCTATGGTCGCAGCCACTGTGGCAATCCATCTTGTTGAGGGCCTTCCTCTTTTGCACTTCCCTCTCCTCCGGCTTCTTCACCAACCACGATGCCCTGCTTTAAGCACTGGCCTCACCTGATACCATTTCCAAGGTATGTGAGACAAAATCTGACCACCTTGCTTTTAAGGAGCATTCTGGTTGTACTTTGTCCAAGAGAGATTTGTTTGTTCTTTTGTCAGTCCATGGTATATTCAATATTCTTCGCCAGCATCATAAGTCGAATGTATCAATTCATCTTCTATCATATTCAATGTTCAACTTTCACTGCATATGAAGTGATTGGAAATACCATGGCTTGGGTCAGGTGTTTCATTCTTTGGTGCCTAACAACAAAATAACCAGTCCTGATGCCTGTTGTGTCTAAAGTGTTGTCTTGTAAGTCTTGAACAGCAAAGCTGTTACATTGAAGATTTAAGAGGGCTGGTACAGCAGATGCAATAAGTCAATAGATTTCTTCCCTGCTGCCGCTGGGAGTGCTGATTGTCAACCCAAGTAAAAAGAAACCTTTGACAAATGCCATGTTTTCTCTGGTGTTATTTCATCTCAATGTCGTCTATTGGTCCAGTTATGTGATTGCTATTTTTTTACATTGAATTGTAATCCATACTAAATGTTGAGTCCCTTTGATCTCCACCAGCAAATCCCTTAAGTCCTTCTGGCTTTCAGCATGCAAAGCAATGGCATCCAGGTACTAAAGGCTGCTACTTTGCCTTCCTCCGATCTTGAAGCATAATTCTGCTTCATATAGTTCAGCTTCTTCTTTTTTTTTTTTTGTAATCATTTTATTGGGGGCTCACAACTCTTGTCACAATCCATACATACATCAATTGTATAAAGCACATTTGTACATTCGTTACCCTCATCATTCTCAAAACATTTGCTCTCCATGTGAGCCCCTGGCATCAGCTCCTCATTTTTCCTCCCCCCTCGCCGCTCCTCCCTTCTTCATGAACCTTGATAATTTATAAATTATTATTTTTTCATGTCTTACGCTGTCCAGCATCTCCCCTCACCCACTTTTCTGTTGTCTGTCCCCCAGGGAGGAGGTTATATGTAGACCTTTGTACTCGGTTCCCCCTTTCCACCCCACCCTCCCTAGTTCAGCTTCTTCTATTATTTGATCAGCACACAGATTGAACAAGTATGGTCAAAGGAGACAACCGGAATTCACACATTCCTGGTTTTAAACCATGCAGCACTCCATTGTTCAGTTCCTACACCTGCCTTTGGGTCTGTGTATAGGTTTCGCATGAGCATATTGGAGTGTTCCGCAATTACCATTCTTTGCAAAGTTATCCATAGCTAGTTAGGATCCACATGGTTGAATGTACTCATATAATCAACAAAACACAAGTAACATCTTTCCTCTTAGTCAAGATCTATCTTACTTCCAATATCCTCTTCTGAATCGGCCTTACATTTCTACCAGCTCATTGCTGAGGTACTACTGCATCCATTTTTAAAAATTATCTTAAGCAAAATGTTGCTTGTATATTGATGCTATTGTTTAATCATTTTCACCCGGTGTTGGGTCATCTGTTTCTGGAATGGGCACAAATAAGGATTTCTTTTAGTCAGTTGGCTAGATTCCTTGGCATATATTATTGAGTGCTTCCAGCGCTCATTGCATCAGTTTGTGGAAATAGTTCAATTGGCCTTCTGTCAATTCCTAGAGCCTTGTTTTTCATTAATGCCTCACGACCATTGCTCCTGATTACATGCTATCTCTTCATTTGTTTGCGTGTCAGGATTGGAGGAAGCCTCGTTAGGAACCTGAGATACACAGATGACATAACCTTGCTTGCTGAAAGTGAAGAGGACTTAAAATACTTGCTGATAGATTCAAGAGGACAGCCTTCAGTATGGATTACAATTCAATGTAAGGAAAACTAAAATAAATCCTCGTGAATGGCCTAATAAGCAGTGTCATGATGGGTGGAAAATAATTGAAGTTTTCAAGGATTTCATTTCACTTAGATTCACAAGCACTGCACATGGTCACAGCAATCCAAAAACCAAAGATGTTCTGTATTGGGCAAATCTACTGCACAAGGACCTCTTTAAAATACCAAAGAGCAAAGATGTAATTTTGAGGACTAAGGCTAATTTGGTCCAAGCCAAGATATTTTTTTATTGCTTCATATGAGTGTGAAAGCTGGACGTTGGATAAGAAAAACCAAAAAAGAATTGATGCATTTCAATCGTGGTGCTGGCTAGGAATACTGAAAGTGCTATGGACTGTCCAAAGAACAAACACGTCTGTCTTGGCAAAAGCAGAGCCAGAGCTCTTAGAGGCAAGGAGGGCAAGACTTCATTTGACGTACTTTGGACATGTTATCAGGAGAGACCAGTCCCTGGAGAGGGATGCATCTTTGGTAAAGTGGAGGGCCACTGAAAACGAGGAAGGCCCTCCACTGGACAGATGGACACAGTGGCCGCAGCAATGGGTTCAAGTATAGAAATGATGTGAAGATGGCACGGATCCGGCAGGGTTTCTTTCTGTTGTGCATAGCGTCTATGGGTTGGCGCCAATTCATTGGCATCTAACAACAACAATCTGTTACTTTGGTGGACACAAAATTACTTAATTTGGACACCTGCCCTCCACAACACTGAGTTCATGGGACATGCTGATGGAGAACGAGGGGAAAAAGAACGTATTCATGCAACAAGCTCTCTGCAGGCAATGCGAACCTTTAAAGACGACACATAAAGAAGAAATGGGGTTGGCTTTTGCACATATGCCCTGCTTCCCTGATGCCTTTGAATTATGATTGTTCGGATAATCTCTGGTTTTGAAAGCTGTCAGTCTGCATCTACTGCCTTCCGTTTTGTTGGATTAGTCTAACTCAATTTCTACTGCTGTGATGAAAACAAAATGCCGCACTTAGCTGAGACATTGATAGTCAAACTCCCTGCCCTCGAGTTCATTCTGACTCAGAGTACTTCTATGGAACAGAGCAGAACTGCCTCTGTGGTGTTCCTGAGATTATTCATCCTTGAGGGAGTAGGAAACCTCATTTTTGCCCTCAAAGTGGCTGGTGTTTCACACCGGTGGTTAGTAGCCCAACATATAACTCACTGTGCTAACAGGGCAATCCAAATGCTACAGAGACTTTTGTTTGTTTGTTTTTTTTTGTTGTTTGAGTCCCAATGCACTCCTTACTAACACAGAACCACAGAAGAGACTCACTGAGTCTTGGAAATAGGCTGCAGGAAGTTCCTGACAAAACTCTAGCTTTTAGACATGCTTCCTAATTTGTCCATCAATCCATATCGTATTGCGGATAGTATCATACATCCCTGACTCCCACAAGCTGGGTTCTAGTGGACAACCTTGAACGCTTTCTCTCAATTTCCAATGTCCATCATCCAACTCAATGAACCTTAGGATGCTCATCCTAGCTTTCCTGTCAAGGAAAGGCTAATTGCCCCACCCAGGGAGAGTATTGTCAGTGAGATGTCAGCCTCTGCAGGGACTACATCAGCTGCAGAACATGCCCTACCCAAGGGGGTTACAGCAGACATCAATGATGACATTGATGAGCGATTTGAGGCCTGACTCTTACTGTCCAGTGCAGCTCTGAGTTCTGGAGGGGTTGCCTCTGCACTGTATCTCGACTTCTTCTACCGGAACCTACGTTTGTCTTGTCCCTCCCACAGATGTTGATCCCCAGGCAACTCCATGTTAAACATCCTGAATGCTCAATTGCATCTTCGAGTCTTCTTTCTGAGAAACCCACCCTACAAGCTCATCCTCAAACTGTTGCTCTCTCTTACAAGCCTTCTTGGAGCCAACATTGCTTGGTCTGATTATAGTTGTGGTCCCAATATACCCAGCCACTCAAATCCCAGGTGCCTGTTCCTTCTAATGACTTCCTGGTGTAACTCGTGATAATCACGGCCTGGCTTGGGGTCTGGGCATTGCTTTCTTTAGAATGTCTGTGGTTTGGTGAGTGCTCTGATAGGCAGCTGGAGATGTTGTAAAGCGTTATCTTGGCAGCTGTGATATACCACATCCTTATGCTGGGTAAAGTGCTACGAGGGGTTTGTTTGCGGTCCTCGATGTTAACATTATAGACACCTAGTAAATAAATAATTTGTATACAAACTACCTTTGATGAGGAAGTTTTAGGTAATATACAGGGTCTGTTGGCACCGTGAGATAAAGCTGATGAGGTAGCATTTTCTCATTATCCACACCCATTCGAGGACTTGAGCTCCACCCCACCCCACCCCCCAGTTAGCACAGGTAAGAGATAAAAATATAAAGCCCAAGAAGGTTGTTTATTGAATTTTTGGATTATTTCACATCAGCACAATCGGTAAAGAAATAAGACCGGAGTGTTTAGAAATAAACCATGATAGTTTGTAATCCCCTTTCGCTACACCAGAAATGGACTTGTTTTTGTCTTTGCTGAACTTCTCATTGAGTTTAAGTATTCTCCTAGGCCTGTTGTAAAATCCAACTCTTAAGTCCCCCATGCAGTTTTCAAAGGCAAGCTAAGAACCCAGGCAGAACCGGGGCCAGCAGCAGCCATGGCTCTGTGGACACGTGTAAAACAGAAAATCAAGGGACTAATTTCCTCTCCGTAACATTCCAATTTCTCTTTCTCGCATATCTTTGAGATGTTGAAGATGAAAGCAGGTCCTTGAACGGACTCTGTGTAAGTCATTGATTTGGTTTTCATTTTTATTTGATGTTCCTAGATAAACAAAGGTTTTCCTTCCCTGGGAGGTAAGAGCAGAGATTCATAGCTGAATTCTTTTGCCCAGTTCTAACTACATAAATGGTAGGCTCACATTATCAACATGAACAGAGAATTCAGAGAGACCTGACAAAGCCATTCCACATGGCCTAGTGGACCTGGGGACAGTTCTGTGTGAGACAAAGTGGAAGAAGTCTAGTCTCCCAGAGCAAGGTCCACAGGCCATTGAGCCTGGTTGTGTGGATTTCTATTTCTGGAGCTTCCACCCAGCTCCATACACAAACAGAAGTAAGCCTGACAGGAGGAGGGTTACCAGGCTAGGGACAATCTCTTGTATCTATAATTATATAGAATTCTGATTCCTCCCCTAACCACAGATAGTACCTTAGAATAGGAACTTAAAGCAGAGGAGAGGCAAAGAAGCAAACGTCTTTTCCCACCAAGAAAATATAAGCGCAAAGCCATTACTCACACACTAACTGTGAACTATTTGTGTCAAAATATGCCCAAATGCTCTGAAATCAAGGTATGTTCCTTTGAAATGGTAAAAGAGACTCAAGTTAATTTTATGCTGGGAATAGACTAAGGCTGGGGCTTGGGGCTAACTCTGTTATGAGACTCAAATTGGTGTACAAAGCCAGAGTAAAGTAAATGTTCAGCAGATGTCTGGCAAATGGTATCAGGCTAATACCAAAATCAGAAAATTTAACTCAAAATAGCCATCCATGCTACCAAAAGATAGGTTTTTTTAACATAAATTATCTATCATTAGCCAGATTGTCACTCTCGCTATGTTAATGCCCTCAGTTCTGCATGTCATTTTTGGCTGGCTGAATACATCCAAACAAGTCTTTTCCAGCTGCGCCCTAATGCTGAGAGAAGAAAAAGGTAGACTCAAGAAAGTCAATGGAAAACTTGGGAAGGAAATTATGATGTCAGCTCTTTATATAACCATGTGCTTGATTTTCCCCAAGAGATTCATTTGGCTCCTGTGTAATCATCATCAGCAGTTTTGTATAACAAAAAATTCCCATGTGTGTTACAGTATTGGAACATACCTGTTCTGATAACATAGTAATTTTGAAATATTCTAAAATATTTATTTTTCCTCAAAGCTACACATGAATATTGTGCTTATAGAAAAAAATGATACCATAAATCCTATAATGAAAAAGTGGAGTTTGCTGATACAAGTTTCTGTACCCCTTCACCACAACCTCCAGAGGTAACTTTTAGTTTTTCCTGTAGAATTTCACTCTACATTTTTAAATGATACACTTACATGGCTATTTTAAAATTTGACACATCAAAGTATTATTTGTTGACTTTCAATTACACAAGATTGGATTCTACGTTTCTTAATGCCAGCACCCTCTCCTTTCCATGACCTATAATTCCTCACACTTACCTTCTTCATATAGGAATCATCACAATTGTTGACCCAATTGATGTTTCTTTATATTCCCAGAGTAAGTAAAAAAATTATTTCTGTAAAATCATAGAAATGTTTAGTAAACCAAAGTACCAAAATGTGAAGCAGTTTTTCTTTGGCATCTCCTCTCTCTGCCTGTACACTTCTGGGAGTGCTGTTTCCATCTCTCTAATCCTTCCCTGAAAATTCTGGCCCTCTTTAATGTACATGACAGAGTAGCAGGTTTGCCATTCTTGTACTCACGTTATGGTCTTTGACTTTTGGGAACAAAAACAAGTCTGAAGGGGCAAGATTGCAGACATGGCGCATGGGGTAAGGTTTCCCAGAGAAATTCTGAAAGGATAGTCCTTACTCTCCAAGAATGAGCAGATATAGTGTCATCATGGAAAACATTCCTGACCTCATCCTTATCCACGCAGTTTTCCGTTTTCCAAAAAATTCTTTACAATACATCTCTGTTGTTATTTTGTATCCTTTAAGAGGACCTATCAACATTACCCTTTCGCAATCCCAAGAGATACTTGCCATCATCTCCCGCACTGACTTCTCTGCCTTGAGTTTAAAAGGCCCAGCACTTCCCCGTGGAAGGCACTGTTTCCATTGGATTTTTCTACAGGCACCCTAATCATACTCAGAAATTTATTACTGAGCGAACTGTGTGCAGTCCCAGATGGATCACAGAGACATGTTTAAATATGTTTTCTTTGGAAAAAAGACGTGTGTTTATAAACTGAAACCTTACTGGTAACACTTCTGTCTCACCTGCCCTTGTAGAATGAAGGCTCATAACTGAGCCATAGTCTATATTATGATTACATTTTATTTCTAATGAAACATTTTTCCCTGCTGGTCATAAATGTATCATTGACAATATCAATTTCAATGTGAAGTTCTCAACAATTTGATTCTACTTGGTCATGGAAGCAATAGTCAGTAAACCAAATGATGTATAATACTGAAAAAATCTCCTGTAAAGACTTCTGTATGGGTTTAAAAAACAAAAACATCACTTCCATGTCTAATGGACATCTGATTCAAGAGAGGGTCTTTCAATTGCCTCAAAAGCCTGAGTAAGTTATGTAATTAAAAAGGAAAACCGAGTGATGGATGCAGCTAAACTGTGTTGTTAGCAAATAATGTTGACTATACCATGGACTGCCAAAAGAATAAAAAATGTGTGTTACAGAGAATCCAGGACAGATGATCCCTTCAGGACCAGTGGTGAGAGTGGCAATACTGGGAGGGTGGAGGGAAAGTGGGGTAGAAAGGGGGAACCGATTACAAGGATCTACATATAACCTCCTCCCTGGGTGACAGACAACAGAAAAGTGGATGAAGAGAGACATTGGACAGTGTAAGGCATGACAAAATAATAATAATTTATAAATTATCAAGGGTTCCTGAGGGTGGTGGTGGCAGGGAGTGAGGGAAAAATGAGGAGCTGATACCAAGGGCCCAAG
>NW_022111324.1:85903137-85904253 GCF_000313985.2 Echinops telfairi | reverse complement strand
GGTAGAAAGATGTAAAGAATCCCAGTGTCAGGAACCATGAAGCAGTTATGTGAGAGGCTTCTGTCTCTGTGAATGAGGAGTAGTGAAAGTTTTGCTCTATAACCAAACCTATTCACTGGTCATGTAAATAGTGACCAGTCACTTAAGAGTTTCATCTGTACAAATAACAGTTCCTTGATTGTGGTCTGAACACTGGCCTATACTTGGATATGAATGTGAGCTGAATATTCATTTGAATTGTGGTGCTGGAGAGAAGACTGGAAGTGCCCTGAACTACGAAAGGACAAACCAATCTGTATTGGAAGACGCAAGACCAAAGGACTCCCTTGAGGCAAGAATGGCAGGGCTTCATCTTACATCCTCTGGCCATACTATGAGGAGAGACCAGTCCCTGGAGAAAAACATCATGTTTGGTAAAGTGGCCCTTGAGTAGACTGAGTGACATAGTGGCCGCATCAGTGGGCTCAGGCACGGGCACAGTTGTGAGGATGGCCAGGACCGCGCCGTGTTTCTTTCTGTTGCGCTTAGGGTCGCCGTGAGTCAGAGCCGCCTCAATGGACCCTCATAACAACCGTGGAATAGATTCCTCTTCTCCACAGTATTTTACATTTGTACCATTGCCTATACTAATGACACCAGTAATAGAATTATCTTACGCCCTAGGGGGATGATTTATAATGTTCTCTATTGTAAGATGGTAATGTGGTTCTGTAAAGCGAGCCAGAGACATATACAAACATAGATATAGGAATGAATACGATGTTTGCACTAAATTCTGACCCAAATCTATGAACAATTAGTTCTTATGACATGGCCCTACTCGATGCTCACCCTCATGAAGAGGTCATTGATGATACGGGGGTTACAGATAAGTGTGGTCAAAACCAGATGGTGCCTAGCACCAGAAAGAAGCAGCCGTCTCTGTGAGTTATCCGCTAAATCCACGCAGAAGATGGACAGCAGCCTGTGTGATCCAAGATTATAAATAATAAAGCCCACCAATCAGAAGGAGGGAATATATCAGTTTAAATGCTGAGCACCCACTTTTCAGAAAGCTATAGAAGATCGTGAAAGTCAAAATCCATTTTCAGGGTCTCCACATGAATCAAGTTTCTG
>NW_022111324.1:85897442-85898717 GCF_000313985.2 Echinops telfairi | reverse complement strand
GGGACCCTGTTTTATTTATGGAATTTAATTTACCTAGCATTATTTATTGAGTAGATTTTTCTCTCCCCATTGAATGGACTTAGTCTCAGGAATGTGTTGATCATAGCTGATGTGTTTATTTCTGAACTCTCCGTTCTAGTTTATTGGTCTGTGTGTCCATTGGGGCAGCCCTGGTGGCATAGTGGTTATGAATTGGGCTATAACCCTAAAGGTCAGCAGTTTGAAACCACCAGGGGCTTCACAGGAAAAAACGGGGCTTTCTACTCCTGTAAGAAGTTAGAGTCTCAGAACACTGCAGGGGCAGTTCTACCCTGTCCTATAGGGTCACCATGAGTCAGAATTGACTGATGGCAATTAATTTAAGTTTTTATGTGTCTATTATTATATCATTGTAGCCATAAAAGTATGCTTTAAAATCAGGAAATGTAAGTACTCTTACTTTGTTCTTTTCTCCCAGCATTGTTTTATCTCTTCAGGGCCTCCTGTCACTCTATGTAAAATAAGGATTAATTTTTCTATTTGTGTAAACAAGGCTGGTGGGATATTTATCAGGATTATATTGAATCAATAGAACACTTTAATATGTAACAAAATTAAATCTTCTAATCTATGACCATGGAACATCTTTCCTTTTTATTTCCCCAACTGTTTTATTGGCAAGCAATTTACATATCCTATAATTCCATAGTTCAATCATATCAAGGAGAATTTTACAATCATCCCCACATCAATTGTTTAGAGCATTTCCCCATATAGCCTCTAAGATGAGCTATGCAATCACAATCTGTTCTAGTGTTGCCTCCCCCCTCCTGTCTTCATTAGTTACTCTGAGATCCCCTTTCCCTCCCTATATTCCATCCCCTCCCCTGTACTCCCTCTGTGACCTTATATCAGTTATTCTCATTATGCATGCCCTCCTCCTGTGCTTCACAACTGGGAGACCCAACAGAAACAACAGAAAACAAAATCGTGCTAAGGTGGCAAGGATAAAAATATAATAGTATACAGACAAGAATACAACTAATGTGTAAGACAGAACACAGCCCCCAACAACATTCCAAAGCCAGGGAAGAAATCTCTGTCATGGAACCAGTGAGAGATACTTGCACCCGGAACATGTTCAGGTCCCATTTATAGGGTGGTCAGCTGGCCCAAGTATCAAGGTCGATCCAGCAGAATCAAGATGCCAGTGGTCTCTGCCTGTTAGTAAGGCTGTTTGAGAGTCTTGCCTGTGGCTAGAATGGATCTGCCAGTGGCTCAGCCTGACTAGCTTCT
>NW_022111324.1:85889904-85897095 GCF_000313985.2 Echinops telfairi | reverse complement strand
TGTGTGTGTGTGTGTGTGTGTATTCCTTGAGATTTAATATATATAGATATGTATATACACACATATATATGATTATATCTACTTCAAATAGAAATAATTTTGCTTCTTCTTCTCCAATCTGGATTACTTCTTTTATTTCTTTTGCTTATTTTATTGTTCAGTCTAGGACACCTAATACAAGAGTGCGTAGAAGTGGTGAGAGTGGGTACAATTATGTTATTCCCAATGTCAAAGGGAAAGATCCTAGTCTTTCTCCATTACCTGTCAGTTTAGCTGTTGACTTTTAATATGTGATCTGAATTACATTAAGGCATTTCTTTTCTATTTCTATCTTATTGAGGGTTTTCCTCAAGAATGGACATTGGATTTCATCAAATCCTTTCCCTGTATCCATAGAGATGATCACGTGGTTCTTTTCTGTTGTTTACTGATATGGTATATTATGTTGATTGATGTACTCTTGCATTCCATAGATAAATCCTACTTGATCATGGCACATAACCTCGTCAGTGTGCTACTCAAGGTGTAGGATTAGGATGTTGAGTTGAGATTTTCTGGCTCCTCTTATTTCTTTTCCCCTCCTTCTCCTCCTCCTTTCTGCTCTTCTTTTTAATGTAAGATTTATTGTTTCTCTCAGAGAACTACCTTTGTTGCATCCCATACATTCCCTGTACACTCGTTTTCATTGTACTCCAGGAAACCTGGCATTCCTCTTCTGATTTCACAGTGTTTTGTTTAACTTTCATATTTGCACGTTCTCAGTTTTTTCCCTATGATTTATTTCTAGCTGCACACCACTGTGCTCGGAAAAAATACTTTGCATATTTCAGTATTTTAAAATTTATCAAGACTTGCTTTGTGATCTGAAATGTGGTCAATCTTGGAAAATGACTCCCAGCTTAGCTTCCATTTCTTCTTATTTTGGCTGGCACACCGTAACTGGTAAACCCCACCTCAGTGTAGTGTGGTGCAGGACAAGATCAGCCTGGTTAGCCAAGGTGTGTCTAACTACATGAGCGAGAGCAATCCCCCAACAACACAAAGGCCAGTGAATTGGGGGCTATCAATGTCCCATTTGGTCTCCTTCACAGATTGATATTGCCAAATAATTAAATGAAATCATTTATGTGAACAAGTCCTCTTTACCTTTTTTTTTTTTTGGGGGGGGGCGGTAGGAATTATTTGCTTTACTTATATTTTTTACTTTTTATTGAATTGAAATTTATTTACAAAAAAGCACATAGTTTGCAATGACTAAATTCAAAATGAATATTGCTTGTGATAACCACCCATTGTTAGAAACAGATCATTGTCATTCCAGGTGCCCCCTTATCAGACTCTCCATAACAACCCCAAGTGGTAACTACTCTGTCTTCCAACCATGTAAATTAGTTTTGTCTGTCTTTTAGTTAGTGAATAGAATCACATAGCATCTAATCTTTGGGGCTTAGATTCCTTTGTTCAATAGTGTATATGTGAGCTTTGTCCATGCTATTGTCTATACTTGTCATTCTGAATATTTTGAAACTATAAAGCAACAGACAAAATTAATTTCCTTCTGTGCAATTCAAATGTTACTTAGAACAATCATTCCTTTTACTTATCTTAAAAGCTTCTAGTAGGGACAAGAAATTATATATATATTAAACAGATTCATGTGATACATCCAAAATTATTTCCCTTATGAAAAACAAAAAGGGCAAAGGAATCATCATGTGCTTACCCCATCACATTCTCTAAAGGCCTGATTGATTTTGTATTAAGTCTCCTCACTCTACTCCCACAAAGTCCCAGAGAAGGCTCCTTCCTTTCTTGGGTCAGATGCTCCCTAAGAAGAATTATACGATGCTCTAGAAAGAGACAGAACAATGACAGTATACAGCTTGACATGCTATTTTAAATCTATATTTACATAGTAATGTAAATTAGTAGGGTCATGCTAGAAATATAATAGTGGAAATTAAAAAAGAGTAAGCGGTATGGGGAACAGGGGAACTATCTGCTCACAGCAGAGTTTTCCATCTAGCATAAGTATGATATCACTAAGATTAATGAAACTTTTATTTAGCTCATGAAATAGCCTGTGGCCATATCAATGCTGACCAAATTCATTAACTTCTAATTAAGAAAGGAGAGAAATCAAATTGAACTGTATACGCTATTCTTTTTCTGAAACAAAGCAAATTCAAAAACCAAAAGGGAAACAAAGAAATACTGGTATTTGAAAGCTTACCAGCCAAAGTCAATATTTCCTTCCCTCTTTACACTTGCATTATGGGCTGTAGCTGATCACTGCACACAATCATGTTCTCTATTAGAAAATTGGCCTTAGAGGTACTCTAAGAACCTTTGAAAAGGAGTAAAGTGCTTAGAACAATGATATACTTAAAGAGCATTTGCTGATGGTTTTCGCCAGAGGAGGCAAATCAGAGGACAGCTTGGCTAAGTGCAATTCACATATGCTTTATTCAAGCACCTACGAAGAAGACACAAAAGCAATCACCAATTTGCCTCTGAGCACTTGGCATTTTATTACTCAATCTCCACTCCCCCTTTTTATAATATTTGCTATAGAAATTAATGCACCCTGCTGGCAAAGAAACCAAGGGAATGACTTTCATGAATAAGAAATTTCAATCAATGGCAGCACTCTAGGAAATGAGAATGTTATGACACTGATTACTGACATTAGGAAACAAGAATTTCTCCCAGGGGGATACCAAGGGCATCGTGAGACTCGCTGGCCCCACAAACTGCTTATTTAGCATAGCAGATGCAAAGGACCATTTGTAAACCAAATGGGATTGTCTGAGCTCCTAGTTTAGTCCTCACCAGCTCTTGGGAGGCAGACGTGTCTTTAAGAGCTGTTGAAAGGTTTCCATTGGGTTGCGAGGAATAGAAACAGAAAAAGAAACAGCTGCCTATTCAGTTAACAACCCCAATACACTGTGCTAACCAGGCTTCCTTGAAACAGAAATAAGTGCCTAGTGCCTTCAAGTTGACTCTGACTCCAGTGATACTACAGGATGGAGTATAAGTGCCCCTTTGGGTTTTTGAGGTTGCAAATCTTTAGAGGAGCACGAAGCCTCTCTCTCAGTGCAGGTGGTAGATTCGAAATGCTAACCTTGTGGTTAGCAGCACAGCTCCAAACCCACTAGGCCACCAGGGCCCCTTTAAAACAGAAATGGAAACTATAAATACTTTTTCAACAGTAAGATAAGAAAGAAAGTAGCATCTGACAGCAGCATCTTCCTTACAAGACATTTAACTTTATACCTCTGGGAAATTGTGGTTTTCTCCTGTATCCTAAGACTATACATAGTATATACGAGATAAATGCATTTTGGAGTTGAAATGGGCAGTTTCAATATCACATCTGTGAATTTTTTGGTTTGTTTCTTTTCCATTCTAGAACCTCAGAATAATCCGATTAACTATGGGTTCTAGCTTGCAGATGATTTCTAACAGGAGAGGCTGCCGTGAGACGGAACTTGGTGTGAACTGACATTACTTTGATTTTCACTTCAGTTCTTTGACTGGAAAGGACACAGTGCCTCTTTTTAAAAATTTAAATAAACTTTTAATTTAGAACAGTTTTAGTTTTACAGAAAATTTAAAATCTATTTAGGATCCTTATATACCACTCACCCAGGTTATCATCTCTACGAACATCTTATAATACCACGGTACATTTATCACAACTAAGAACCCAGGATTGGTACATTGGTGTTGAATAAACTCCATCCTTTTTTCTTTTCTTGTTTTCAGATTTTACTAGCTTTGTCCTAATGTGTCATTTTCTCTACAGGATAGTATATTACATTTAGTTGTCATCTTTCCTTAGATTCCTCTGTTCTGTGGCAGTTTCTGACATTCTCTGTTTTTAATGGCCAGCTAGGTACTATCTAAAATGCCCATCAATTTGGGGTTGTCTCATATTTTTCTTGTGATTAGACTGGGGTCATACCCATTAAGAGTAAGATCACAGGAGCAAAGTACCATTCTCACCACATCCTGACTTCTTATTGATGATGTTAATCTTGATTAACAGAGCTTTGCCAGTTTTCACCATTGTAAAGTTACCTTTCCTTCCCTTTCCATACTGTGCTCATTGGAAGCCAGCTACCTTATAAGTACAGTCCACAGTCCAGAACAGGAGTTTAGCACCTCAGGGAAAGCGTATCTTGATCAATTATTTGGACTTTTTTCTGTACAAGAGACGTGTGCTTCTCTGAATGGAAGTTGTCAATATTAGTGCATGCTTTGCTGTGCCCTCTTTTTACCTCGGCCACGACGACAGTTCTGTGATTAATGACTGTTCCCTTAACCTGGGCCCAGAGGGAAGACAATGATGACAGGGAACAGGATCCTTCAATCACCTGTGATGTACATTGTTTTATATTGAATTGTGCTCACCCCCAATTTTTGGGATCATTTTATTTAGGTCTCTTACAATGCTTATTACAATGCATACATCAATTGTATCAGGCATATTTGTTCAGATGTTGCCATCATTCTTTTCTAGACATTTACTTTCTATTGAGCCCTTGGTATCAGCTCCTCTTTTTTCTCCCTCCTATCCCCCACCTTTGTGGCCGCTTGCTTGATTATAAATTATTATTGTTTTCATATCTCACACTGACCATTGTCTCTCTTCTCCCATGGTTTCTGTTGTTCTTCCCCCTGGAGGGGTGTGTGTGGTTGTGTGTCGATCATTATGATCAGTTACCCCTTCTTCCTCTCCTCCCATGCCCTTCTTTCTCCCTTCCCATCTTGTATCGCTCTTCCTATTCCTGCTCCTGGATTGCACGTGTCATGGGCTCTTATTGCTTATCTATACCGGTGTACGTGTACCGGTGTAGTCAGTCCAAAGTGAGAGGCAGCACTGGGGTCATGATAGTGGCGGGTGAGGAAGCCTTCAGACGCCAGAGGAATGTTGTGTGTTTCATCTGTGCTTTACTGTGCCTGGTTGACTCATCCCTTCCCTGTGACCCCTCTGTACGAGATGTTCCATTGTCTACAGATGGGCTTTGGGTCTCTGCTCCGATTCCCCTCATTCTCAACCATATGATTTTGTTTGTTTGATTGTTAAGGGTCTTCTGATGCCTGTTTCCTGGTCCTGATGACACCTCATGACAGCACAGGCTGATGTGCTTCTTCCACGTGGGCTTGTTGTTTCTCTAAATTTGTCACCTTGATACCCGTGAACACAGACTTGTTTAGAAATAATATTTTTAAGATGTTTTCCATTAGAGTAAAGTCATCTGAGAATAGGGTATGTCTTCATCTGAGTAGTGTCCTATAAAAGAGACGTATCACAGAAAGTGAGAAAGACAGAAGTCCGCCAAATTATAACAGCCCTTCTGCAGCTGCAAGTCAGAGAACCTGTGAGGCACCAGAAGCTGGGGCAACTTCAGAGAGCAAGGGCTGAATTCAGGCTTCTGGCCTCCAGATCCGTGAAACAATAAACATCTGTTGGTCAAAGCCATCCATTTTATGGTATTTTGCTATGGCCCAAACCCACTTCTGTGGAACGGATTCCGACTTTTAATGACCCTATAGGACAGAGTAGGAATGCCCTCCGAGTTTCTGAGGTTGTACATCTTTGGAAGAGCAAGATAACTCATCTTTCTCTCTGAGAGATGCTGGTGGGTTCAAACTGCTAATCTAGCTGTTAGCAATCCTACGCACAACCCACTACACCAATCAGGGCCCCCCTAATATTTGGTTCAAGGATCACCTTCTCTAGTTATATTTCTCTTTCTTGTTTTCTTTCTACCTCTCCTTCTACTACTCTATGTGAAAAATATTGGGTGAATTTTACATATTTAGTAGGGATAAACCAGCTAAGAATACATGATCTTTGTCTCCAAGCAATATGTAATCTATCAAAGGAAGAATAATGATGTATTCAAATAAGAGCAAGTTCCCTTCAGAAGGAATCAGCAGTCTCATTACCTGCTCTGGTACAGCTCTGCTTCTGTCTACATGATTCTTCGTCTTGAAAAAGACTGTCTTGCCTAGCTTCCTGAATCAGAGAGAAATTGTTGGCTTCCAAAGAACAATCATCTTTGAATTATACGTGGTATGCAATAAATAAGCCATGACTGCTTGTTGAATTCAATCTAAATTGAGTGCTATATGTGTTCATATTTTCAGGGGTCTCGGTGTTTGATTAATTCTGTCATCAGACTTAAACAAGGCAAATATTATCTTGTTAAAGCCAGCTCAAAAGTGAGCAAGTATATTTTATTTTGCCTTGAAATCAATAAAGCATAAATCCATCTCTTAAAATAGGCAATGTTTCTACAATGTTAGGAAACTGTGACTTCTACAATGTTAGGAAACTGTGACTTCTGGGCTTTCTTTATTTAGAAATCTCGCAGTTCTTTTCCATGGCAGTAAGTTGTATATCTAAGAATTTTAACTGTAATGATGAATTTTATTATGTATAGTTTTGCATTAAACAGACCTTTTTAAAAGCTTTATTCTCTGTGAAAATGTTGAACAGTTTAAAATCTTATCAATACTTTTAACCATTTTGTGAGAGTAAAAAGTATAATTCAGATGTGTCCAATTTGATTTTTGCATAATGGAATTTTAGAAGCTAATTTGTTGATTTTAGCATTTTAATTAAGTTTAAAGTTATTGATGACAGTATTTGCTCATTATTGGCTCATGTCAAGAATACTACAATTTCCAGATGAAGAGTCTTTTTATTTTTCTTTATGAGAAATTTGGTTAATTTTCTATCCACCTTGTTTTCACAGTGTGTTTACGAATCTGTGGAAGAAGAATGAAAGATTGTATCATTACTGTTTCCACTGGTTTGGTGGACTTGGCAATGGGCGCTTCAGCCAGACTTCAGCAGGGAATTGTGGGAGCTGGGCCAGCATGCCAAGCAGCAGAAAATGAAAAACTCTGGGCAGCTCAAGGTTTAAAAAAGTTCCCTACATTTCTGTTTTTGATCTCTCTACAAGTACGTATCAGATAGGACTTCCTATAGGGGTGCAGGTGGTAACAGTAGAGACACACTGACTATAGGAATACAGGGGACCTGAGATAGAGGAGATGGTGTTCTTAGATGGAATTATTGGAAGAAGGTAAAGCATAGTTAGCTGCTATAGAAGTAATGATTTGATTTCATGGAACTAGATTTTTAATAGTTAAAGGTTCTTAATACACCTTCAT
>NW_022111324.1:85886833-85888033 GCF_000313985.2 Echinops telfairi | reverse complement strand
TTCCTCTCCACTTAAGCCCCCAGCATTGGGTCCTCATTTCCCCCTCCCTCCCTGCTCCCCCCTTCCTCATGAGCCCTTCATAATTTATAAATTATTATTTTGTCATATCTTTTCCTGTCGGACGTCTCCCTTCACCCACTTTTCTATCATCTGTCCCCTAGGGAGGGGGTCGCATATAGTTCCTTGTAATCGGTTCCCCCTTTCCAACCCACTCTCCCTCTACCCTCCCACTATCACCACTCACACCGCTGGTCCTCAAGGGATCATCTTGGATCCACAATCAATGCTTATGAAAGCATCAGTCAATAAAGCAAACAATGCATTGTACTGGGGAAAATACACTCCATTTTTTAGGATATTGAAGAGCAAAGTTGTCATTCTCAAGAGTAAAGTGTGCCTGACCCAAGCCAAGGCATTTTTGATTGCTTCCTATGCGTGTGAAAGATGAGCCTTCAATAAGGAAGGCTGAAGAAGAATTGCTGCATTTGAATGATGATGCTACCAAAGAATTTGTAAAGTATCATCAATTGCTAAAAGAACAAACAAATCTGTGTTGCAAGAAGTACAACCAAATGCTCCTTTGAGAGAAGGCTGGTGAGATTTGATCCCGTATACTTCGGGCTTGTTATCAGGAGAGATCAGTCCTGGAAAGGACACCATGGTTTGCAAAGTAGAAGGTGGGCCAAAAAAAACCCTCTGGAACAAGAGGCTCAAACAGACAATTGTGAGGATAGTATAGAACCGGGCATGTTCTAGTCTGTTGTATGTACTGTAGCTCTGAGTCAGAACTGGCTTGACATACATTATAACAACAACATATTGCACCTAACTATGTACCCAGAACTGTCTAATAGCTTTGAATATATTAATGCATTTGTGCTTTTATTTTTGTTTTTCCTAATATCTCATACACACACACACACACACACACACTCAAGATCACTAATTTCTAGATATTTTTGGAATTGTGACATTTTCCTTGAGCCTCTTTAAGAGCTATCATTGAAGAAAGAAAGAAAAGACAAGTTAATCCTTCATAAACAGAGGGTATTAAGAAAGGTCTAGTAAATTTTTTTAAATTTTAACAATCTGTTCCTTCCATATATAAATATGGACCAAAATAAATTTTAAAAGTCAAAATTCAACTGCTTCTCATAAACAAACAACACATAAGTAAATTATTAAGTTCTTTTGGATCTC
>NW_022111324.1:85884434-85886297 GCF_000313985.2 Echinops telfairi | reverse complement strand
GAATGAATAAAATCAGGCAATTTGGGATCAGTATTCAGATCTCTAGTTGCCCTTGATATGACAGTGGACAGCTAGGATGGTACAGAGATGAATCATCTGCACATGACCAGTAAATGGAGCAGGTGACATAATGCGCGCTAGGTCATTCAGTCCTCATAGGTCATTCAGACCGCGAGCTGACCGTGACACATTTCTGAAGAATGTTTAACTGTGGTGACATCATGGAAAATGGTATAGTAGGGAGCTCATAGAATCAGACTCCACTGAAATAAGATTATAGAACAGACATTTCAGTGGATACATGCAATGAAAATTAGAGTATTGGCAAAAAGTAATTTGATAAAGTCACTAAACTTACTGCTCCACAATCCACATCGGAAACTATGGGTAACGGGAAGAATGTAATTTCAAACTCCTCCAATTACTATATTCAAAATGCTCTGCTTTCCGCTGTAAAATTTCTTCAGTAAAATTTTGCTGAAGATCATTCAACAACTGTTGCAGCAATACATTGACAGAGAGTCAGGTTGGATTCTGAAGAGGACATGAAACAAGAGATATCATTGCTAAGGTCAGATGGATTGTGACTGAAAGCAGAGAGTACCAGAAAGATGTTTACTTGAGTTTGATTGATTATGCACATATATTCAACTGTCAATCACAACAAATTATGGAAGAAGAATGGGAATACCAGAATGATTCATTGTGCTCATGCAGCACCTGTACATGGATCATAAGGCAGTTGTACAGACAGAACAAGAGGATTCTGCATAATTTAAAAATCAGGAAAGGTATACAACAGAGTTGTATCCTCTCTCCATACTTAGTTTGTATGCTTAGAAAATCCTCGGAGAAGATGGATTATATGAAGAAGAATGAAGCATCAGGACTGGAGGAAGACTTAATAAAAAACAGGAATATGCAGATGACACAAGCTTGCTAGCTGAAAGTGAGGAGGACTTGAAACCCTTGCTGATATGGATCAAGGATTACAGCCTTCGGTATGGATTAAAATTCAATGTAAAGAAGACCAAAATCCTCATAACTGAACCAATAGGTAACATCATAGAAAATGGAGAAAGGGTTGACGTTGTCTTGCTTGGATACACAACCAATGATTATAGAAGCAGCAATCAAGAAATCAAAAGACTCATTGCATTAGGTAAATCTGCTGTACAAATCTTCAGAATCTTGAAAAGTGAAGATGTTACCTGAGGGTGAAAATGTACCTGACCCACGCCATGGTAGTTACCATTGCATTCTATGCATGTGAAAGTTGGACATTGAATTTCAAAGACTGAAGGAAAAATTGATGCATCTGAATTCTGGGGCTGGTGAACACTCTTGAAAGTTCCATGGACTGCTCAAAGGACAAGCTGATTGGTCTTGGAAGTATGGCCAGAGTGCTCTTTAGAGGCATGGATGGCAAGACTTGGTGTTCCATACGTTGGGCATGCTGTCAGGAGATAGGGGACCTGGAGAAGGCATCGTGCTCGGTAAAGTGGAGGAGGAGGAGAAGAGAGGCAGGAAGGTCCTTGCTGAGATGAATCAGCACAGTGAGTGGCAACCAGGGGCTCAGGCAGAGGAACAATTGTGACGAGGGCACAGCGCTGGACAGTGTATTGTTCTGTTGTGCTGTGAGTTGCTATGGATCAGAAATGACGCAATGGCAGCTAACAACAACTTTTGTCCAAAAAAATCATACCGTGATTTAGGCTCATGGACTAGTTCAGTTAATTTGCTTAATAACCTCTTAAGTGTGGTGTATAGTAAGTCCTGAGTTGGGCGGTGAACCTCAAGGTCAACAGTTCAAAATCATCAGTCACTTCAAGAAAGAAAGAGGAGGCTTTCTACTCTCAGAAA
>NW_022111324.1:85882082-85883080 GCF_000313985.2 Echinops telfairi | reverse complement strand
CACGCCCCCTTTAAAGCTGTGTGTCTCAACAAACCCTGGGATGGCATTTTGACCTCGTGCTAATAGCCTCCTTCATCCAGAGGACATGTCTGTGTCTTTGTCTCTTTTAAGACTTAGTAAATAGCATCCTTAAATTATTTTGAGATAGGGTCTCTTCTATACCCTAAAACACTATGTAAAACAAGCTAGACACAGAGACTACATATTGTAATGGTTTCATTTATATGGAATAGATGAAATAGGTGACTCCATGGAAAATAGAGGAACACTGGTAACACAATGGTTAGAGTAGTTAGATGCTAATTGACATGTCAATGGTTTGAACTCACCTGTTGTTCCATAGCAGGAAACACCTGGCAATGTGCTGCCCTAAAGAATTACAAGGTAAGAATCCCCAAAGGCAGCTCTGCTCTGGCCCTGTTAGGTCGGGTGAGTCAGAATCAATTCAACTGCACACAAGAACACGTTGAAACAATGTTGATTGGTGGTTTTGTGGGGCAGAGGGTGAGGGTGAGGAATGAACTAAGACTGTTTCATTGTAGGGGTTTCATTTTGAAGTAATGGAAATGTTTTGCCTGTGCTCAAATGTCCAGTAAGATGTTCCTCATTTCTGTCTTCACGAGAATTACCTTTTGCCCATCAAATTTCTAGCAACGTGCCACTCATGGCAATAGATGCATTCTCAAAGATTAGATGAACTGGTGTCACAAGGAACCCTGGTGGTACAGTGGGTCACACTTTGAGGTCAGCCATTTGAAGCCACCAGCAGCCGGAGAAGGATAACGCTTTCTACTCCCACAGAGAGTTCCAGCCTCAGAAACCCACTGGGGCAGTTGCACTCCGTCCTGATGGCATCAACTCCATGGCAGTGAGTTGCTTTGGGAGGCTGTGAAAATGTGCCCTTTAAAAGGGTGAATTTATCTTGTGTGAATTTCATAAATGCTTTAAATAAGTACAGCCAGAGAAGGATATATCTGACCAGAGCACACAGGAACAGA
>NW_022111324.1:85875805-85880143 GCF_000313985.2 Echinops telfairi | reverse complement strand
CAGTTGTATGAGCCCCTAATAAAATGTTTTAAAAAATTATTTTTAAAAGTCCAGGTTCACCCTTGAGGCTTAATTTTCAGCCAAACAATAGACAATCAATAAGGTAAACAATATCACTAGGCTGGGATTCACATCTTTGAGTAATCAACCATTTGAGTTCAAAGGGTAACATTTGCCTACAGTCAAAGTTCAGGAGAGAAGAAGAGCTAAGAAAGGAGGAGGAACGGGGCCAGAACCACAGAAAACGTGTATGGATGGTTGAATGGAAAATAAATTTGCTCTGTAAATGTTTACTCAAATCACACACATTAAAAAAACGTTTAAAAAAAAAAAAGTACAGCCATCGTTTGCTCTGTGTAATTTCCTTTTTATACTAAATCTAATAATTATTTTAGCTTTTTGGGAGACATACACAGCATATATATTTATAAGCATTTTTGTATGTACTACATACTAGATATACTACATACATTATGCTATATAATATATACTACATAATACAGCTTACACATAATGCATAACATAATATTTTCTCTATATAAATACATATACAAGTGTGTACCTTATATGGCTTATCTTGTACAGTCTTTGCATACAGATTTATGATACTTGCAGTGATAAGCATATAAAAGATGTTCTTCTACATTAGACCCCAATTAATGCCATATGAATTAGACCCCGATTAATGCCATAATAACAGTGATGGTATTGTTTTCACCATGAACATGGCATAGTTAGCATGGTATATAATTTTAGTTTTATTTTCCCCCAAGGATATTCCATGACTTCAGTTTGTGTCTTTGGCTACTATTGTTTTCATCAAATTTTATGGTCAATCTGAAAAACTGCAACCGTAGAGGATATTTTGATATTTTCCCAGCAGGAAGGAGCTGGCACACCCGAAGAGATAACCGAAGAGAGTAGAGATAACGGGAGAGAGTTCAGTGACAAGACTATCTAGACAATCAGAACAGGATTAAGAAAGCCAACAATAGAGGGTAGAACTCCCAAGGGTTAGCAAGAATCAGAGAAGTTTATCATCCTTAGACCTGAAAGATCAGGGAGAGCACTGCATTGGACTCGGTAATAGCTGAAACCCTGGCTATCAGGTGCTGCTTGACAGGAAGTGGATTTAGGTAAAAGACTAGCAGAAATCATCATCTTGTATTCCCCTCACCCTCTGATATGCAATTAGTGCCTCCCACAGACTAACCTGATCAGAGGCCAGTGATCTCAAGGGATGAAGACGGGCTGGCCCACACAGTAAAGTGGCAAGGGTTTCTGGAAGTTAAAACATAAAATCTAGCACAGGAGACAAAGCAATAAGAAAGGTGTATTCTCCTTTAGAGTGGGGACTTCGGATAGTGCATATTTTTATCACCACTGTTTAATGCAGTGATTGGCACACATCATACACTCAATTACTACCTTACTAAAGTTGTGAATAGATTAGAAATAAGGGGTTCCTGAAAATATATTAGAGTTATCAAGAGAATACTGATGAACTCTGGCTTCAAAAATAGACCCTATATACATAATAGTATTATTAATAATTAAATAATGCATTAGAATAATTAAACCATTGCTATTGTTAGCTGCCACCAAGTTGGCCTCAATTTGGTGACCCCATGCACAATGGAACCAAATGCGGTGTCATCTGCATAATTACTGACAGATCTGACCGTTTTGATCCATAGGGTTTTCACTGGCTGAATTTCAGAAGTAGAACATCAGGCCTTCTTCCCTACTTTGTCTCAGTCTGGGGGATCTGCTGAAACCTTTGCAGCAATTCTTACCCTGGCGGTCAAATAACCCTTTCACCGGGGTTACCCAACTCATTACAGTAACAAAATTACAGTTATGAAGTAGCAACAAAAATAATGTGATGGCTGGGGGATCACCACAACATGAGGAACTGTATTAAAGGGTCTCAGCACTAGGAAGGTTGAGAACCGCTGCTGCAGAGTGTCATAAGAACACTCACACCTCCTTTGAGAGCGCAATGATGGCTTCACATGACGTATGTTGACCTGAGAAAAACGTGAGTCTCCCACACGGAAAGGGTAGATTCTACAATGGAACTACCAAAAATTGAACTCAAAAATTCAAACTCACTGCCATCAAGTCAATTCAAACTCAGAGTGACCCTACAAAACAGAATAGAATTTCTCTAATTTCAGAGATTATAAATCTTTGTGAAAATTAAACGCCTTGTCTTTCTCCCTCAGGGTGGCTAGTGGTTTTGAACTCCTGACCTTGCAGTCAGCAGCTCAATGTATAATCCACAATGTCACCAGGGCTATAGATATATCTAAAACCTACAGTCATTGAGTTGATTCTGACTCCTAGTGACCCTATAGCGCTTTTCAAGGCTATCCATCTTTATGGGAACAAATCACCTCAGCCTCCTCTCTCTCTTGCAGTGGGTTTGAATACCTAGCTCACAGATACTGTGTAATAATACACTACTGTAAACAGTCCTGGTCCTAAGCAAGATCTTTCTTTTATTTATCACTGAACATCAAGGAATGTAACCCACTACACCACCAGGGCTCTCTATTCAGTGTCAAGTAGACCCTAACCCACGCAACCAATATACAACATAACAATAAGCAAAGAGAAGATGAAAGTGGTCAAGGCAGTCGTCTTACTTGGACCTATAGTTAATACTCATAGAAACAGCCATCAAGAAAGCAAACAGCATATTGAATTGGATAAATCTTCTTCACAAGAGCAAGGCTGTCACTTTTAAGACTAAAGTATGCCTGGCCCAAACCAAGGTATTTTCAGTTGCTTTATATGCATGTGAAAGTTGGACAATAAATAAGGAAGGCCAAAGAAGAATCAATGCACTTGACTTACGGTGTTGGAGGAGAATTCTGAAGAAGAACAAATCTGTTGGAAGAAGTGCAACTGGAAGGCTCCTGAGAATCCAGGATGGCAGGACTCTGCCTCATACATGTGGGCATGTTACCAAAGAGACCAGTCACTGGAGAAGGGCATCATGCTTGGTAAGAGGAGGACCAGTGAAAACACTGATTGAGGATGGTGTCCAACCAGGTATCAGCTCTTTCTGTTGTACACATGATGCTATGAGTTACAGTGGACACAAAGGCACCTCGCAACAATAAGTCTCAGTCAGCTAGATGTCAGTGGGTTAACATAGAAATCTTGGTGTTTCTTTGCACTCAATATTAGAGAGGAGCAGAAGAATGAAATAGATGAAGGCATTTAAATTTTAATGATCACATTTTGCTCTCTGACACGTGATTAAAATCACACTTTGGAGAAATGTGCAGTTTCATTTCCTGTCAATGGACTATGATAAACTTAAACTGGCTTTATTTACTTGGTTAATTGTTAAGAGGACCAACCCTCCCAGTTCCTGCTTTGATAAGCACTGTTGGGAACCTGAAAAGCTTTGGCCAGGACACTGAGATGAAATCAGAAGTGGCTATCTGAAACCTCACTAGATTTGAAATTTCCTTTCACTTTGCTGAAACTCACATACTTGGATAAGTCCGAAGGCGTTGCTACAAGGGTCCAACTCAAATAACACAAACTCACTGCCCTTGAATACATTCTGATTCATAGCAACCCTGTAGGACAGGGGAGAATCGCCCCTGTGGATTTCCAAGACTGTAACTTTACGGGAGCAGAAAGCCTCAACTTTCACCTTAGGAGCCACTAGTGGTTTCAATGAACAGCCCAACACATGACCTGCTACTCTACCACAGCTCTTCCAGTTCATGTATACATGGTTTCCAGCAAACAAAGGATGTGTATATATGTTGCTGTAATCAGTGAATGGCTGCAAAGTTATCTTAGTAAAACATTTGACTTAATCTTGTTGCAGTGCCTTAAAAGAAAAAGATCCAATCAAAGTAGTAGCTTCCAAGGGGACCTGGTAGGCCAGCTAAAGTCTAGGCCAAGAAGTCAGCTCACAAGTTTATGGTGACTAGATTTTGACATTCCAAAATGGTGATCTTGGTAGATTTTCTGAAAGGACCCAGGCCGATCACAGGGGGTCAATCACAGGAAGCAGTTTTAGGAACATGGAAAACACTGTTGGTGGGGTAAAGGTCCAGAATGTGGCAGTGAGGAGTGTGTTTGTTTTCTGGCCACAATGCTCTTGCTCATTCTTCAGGGGAAGCAAGGACTAGTTTAGGAAAATTTCACTAGGAAATCTTATCCCATCCTGCTATATCTGTAAACTTGCCCTTCACCCTTCCTTTTGCTTTTGAAACTAAAAAAATTAAAGAACATATTTTGAGTCTTTTCTGGATGCCAAAACTACTGCTTTGGTTTTGTTTAAATAGAAGCATGCAGAGTTCTTAG
>NW_022111324.1:85869112-85874921 GCF_000313985.2 Echinops telfairi | reverse complement strand
GTTTTGAAACACTGTCAGATGCTGATGTCCTAGTGAGGGAAGCAGAGCATTGTCAGAGATAGAGCCCAAGGGTGGGACCCTTGAATCGGAGGGCACTTGAAATGTGGCTGAAGAAGGAGCTGTTTTCTCTGAGTGGCATTGACGATGCGAATTGAGTAAAGCCTGTGAGTCTTCATGATAGTCACTTTCTGATGGCGCTTGACTCAAGGTAGAAGAAACGGCTGCAAATATCTGCTAAAGATCAGAACTTGGAATGTGCAAAGTAACAATCTAGGAAACTTAACATCAGTAAAAGTACAATGAAATGCATAAATATTGATAGGCATTAGTGAGCTGAAATGGATTGGTATTGGCCATTTTGAGTCAGAAAACCATGATTTTCCATACCAAGAATAACACAATCAACAGGAATGACAGAATCAAGAACAATGGCATTGCACTCATTATCAAAAAGACACTGCGAAATCTCCCATGAAGTACAAACAATGCTGTCTATGACAGGAGTATATCAAGAAAAAAAATTAAGCCAGCCTCAAGTTGCTTGAAAGATTCTATGTATAAAATATTAAAAGATTCTATATACAAAATATTGAATGCTATTGAAAGTATCAAAAGAAGATGGAATAAATACACAGAGTCATTGTATCAAAAAGAACCAGCTGATAATCCAACATTAGGAGGTCTCAGATAAGCAAGAACCAATGTTACTGAAGGAAGAAGTTCAAGCGGCACTAAATGCATTAGCTACAAAAAAGGTTCCAGGCATTGATGGAATGCCAATGGAAAGGTTCAACAAGCTGGTGAAGCACTGGAAGCACTTACTCATCTATGCCAGCAAATTAGGAAGACTTTTAGTTGGCCACCCGATTAGAAGAGATCCATATTTGTACCCATTCCAAAGAAAGGTACTAAGAGTGTTTTAGAGTACTGAAAAGCAAAGATGTTATTTTGAGGACTAAGGTGCACTTGACCAAGCCATAGTATTTCCAATGGCCTCATATGCATGTGAAACTTGAACACCGAATAAGGCAGACAGAAGAATCGATGCATTTGAATTTTGGTGCTGGAGCACCACGAAGTATTCTGCAGTTCTCATTCTCTCAAGGTCATCCATGTTTTTAATGATTCGCCCAGTCAAATGGCTTAGCATAGTCCATAGAACACATGTAAACACTTTTCTGGAATTTTCTGCTTTCCACCAAGGTCCATGAAGTGAGCCATGATATCTCTTGTTCCATGCCCTCTTCTGAATCTGGCCTGAACCTGCCACTACAATGCTGCAACTGTTGTTGGATGACCTGCAAAATTTTACTTGCATGTATTTTCAGTGATAGTGTTCTATGATTTAACAATCTGTTGGATTACCTTGTTTCTTTTCCTGCACCATAATTCAAATCTATAGGCCTTCCCTATTCAATGTCCAGTTTTCACATGAAAAGAAGCCATTGGAAATATCATGGCACACCTTAGTCCTGAAAGTCACATCTCTGTTTTTCAACCTTTTAAAGAGGTTTTCTGTGGCACAAGTGCAGTCATCATTTGATTTCTTGACTGCTGCTTCCCTAAGCACTGATGGTAGATCCAAAACAGATGAAATCTTTCACAATGTCGATCTTTTCTTAATTTATCAAGATGGTCCAGTTGTGAGGATTTGGGTTTTCTTTACATTGAGTTGTAATCCATATTGAAGGCTTCAATCCTTGATCTTCATCAGCAAGTGCTTCAAGGTCTCACTTTCAGCAAACAAGTTGTGTCATCTCCATATGGCAGGTTGTTAATAAGCCTTCCTCCAATCCTGATGCCACGTTCTTCTTCATATAGTCCAGTTTATCAGATTATTTGATCAGAACAGAGATTGAATAAGTCTGGAGAAAAGATACAACGCTGATGCATACCTAACCTGATTTTAAACCATGCAGTATTCCCTTGTCTAATTCAAGCAACTGCCTCTTGATACATGTACTAGTTCTGAGAAACTGAAAGAGGTTGGATTACGTTTCTTTAGCTCTTCAGCAAATTAAGTAGCAGCAGCAGTAGTAATTGTTGTTGTTATTGTTGTTCGGTGCTGTCTCATCTGTTCTGACTCATAAAGACCCTATAATACAACATAACAAAGGCACTGCCTGGTCTTTGACATCCTCACAAGTGTTCTGAGGTTTGAGTCCTTTATTACAGACACAGTGTCACTCCAACTCTTTGAATAGCTCCCTCTTTATTGCCGCTCTGCCTCTGTACCACGCATGCTGTCCTTCTCCAGGGACTGGTCTCTCCTGATAGCATGTACAAAGTAAATGAGATGACATGCCCCATCCTTGCCTCTAAGGAGCATTCCGGCTGTACTTTTTCCAAGAAAGATTTGGTTGTTCTTTTGTTGCAGTCGATGTTACTATAAATATTCTTTGCCAACATCAAAGTTCAAGTACATCCATTTTTCTTCAGTTTTCTTTATTCAGGGTCCAACTTTCACAAGTACCATCTTTTGCTTTCCAGTACTTTGAAGAGGCCTTGTGCAGCAGACCTACCTAATACAATGTGTCTTTTGATCTATTGACTGCTGCTTCCATGAGCCTGGATTTGAGAACATGTTTGTCTGATTTGTAATGCTCTCCACACTATCTGCTGTCCAGATGGGCTACACTACGAAAGGCATTCGAGACACCCAACTCTCTGATATACAAAAAAGAAGAAGAGGGGATTTATTATTTATAATTAAACGCAACTCAATTAGGAAACAGCAATTTAAGTGTAAAATGATCGCATTTCTCTAATCTCAATGTTGATAATGCCATAGACACTTCCCTGTCACGTCAATGTGTACACTCAACACATTGTTCACTAGCTATACCAGCCAGTAGCTGCCCTACTCATGCATTAAACATGCATTGTATAGGCCCAGTACCTTTTTTAATTTGTAAAATTATTAACTTTCGTATCTCTTTTGAAAGTACTTCCCGAGACATGCTCACCTAGAATCATCTCACAATCTGAAGCCCCAGAGAAGTTATCTGTGATGCACATGGTGCTGAGCAAATTGAGGCACGTATGGCCCAAGATCTACTTCTGCGAGCTGCCTATACAATGGTTCACTGCTTCCAAGACTGACGATATTTTTTACTACTATAACTGAGAACTCTGTTCCTCTTATCTCAGCAGTGAAGCCTCATTATTGTATAGTTGCTTACATTCTTGGAAAATTGGAACTTCCTGCCTGATTTTTTGCCAGCTTTACATAGACATGAAACTGTGCTTTGTTCATGACACAACCACAACCACAGGTCACAAAACCCTTGAGGAGGGGTAAGAGGAAGTGTAGCATAACAGCTGCTGCCAAAAAAATACTCCTAAGTTGCATGTTAATGGAGCCTGTTTTCTTTAACCAGGGTCTCTGTGGGTCAACACCTAGGGAAAGCGCAGCATAGACCAGGAACACAATGAAAGTCCACACATCTCAAGTTCAAAATGACTTTTTACATTTCCACAGAAGTCAGCCTTTTCAGAATTTTCTTACAATGCTGCTCAAGAACTAAAATAAGAAAACGGGGTCTAATGAAATGCCAAATATTTATGTCACAGTGCACATTTGCATCTGTTGTAGACAGAGTATCACAGGTCTCCGCTCTTGTGCGGCATCAATTTTTATGTTCTTGAAGTCCCATTTCTGGATAAGGCATGCACAGGTTAGCGGGGTTAGAGGGGCCTGTTTGTTAGAAAATGTGTCATAGAACGTACCAAGGCAACCCAGTTGTAATTATACTTACTGTCTTTTCCTTAAGAGATTCTGGTAAAATGTGAGGTGAGGAGAAGAGGCCAGCATATAACTCGAAGGTATCCAAGGAAAGACTCTCAAACCTAGGTGGAGGCGTGGCTACCAGAAGACTGAGTTTCTGATTTTATGTCACTACAGCTCACCTTCAACAGGGCTCAACAGCATCTGGTTCTCTGAGGCTCTGCCAACCCTGATTCTGCCCTACCTCCTAAAACCCCACGGATTGTCCTTTCAACTTGCATAAGACTCCAAGCCTGAGATCTAAGCCCTTTACTTTAAGAGAAGATTCTTAAATTCAAATGCAAAGTATTTAAGTACAAAGGAGTATGTTGTAGGTTTTCCCTCTATACAAAAATAGTAACTTCATAAAATCACAAAATGAAGTATTTGAATGAGAACATAACAGACATTCAGCACATTTATCTCTGGAATGCCTTTATCTATCTATGGTAATGTCTATTACAGTGCGTCTATCACTGACACTAATGATGGGATTGCTCTATTCTTCCCATACAGAAGAATATGGGAACCGGAAACTGTTCTCTAGATTCCTTTGTCTCTAATATTTTGCAAGTTCTTTGTATTTGAGAATCAATTGTAGCAAAAACAACTTCATGACTCTGTGTTTCTGTGCCAATCAGTTTAGAGGAGTTGAGAATCAGTTTGGAGATTATGGCAAATTGCTAATTTTGGAAGTAACATGTGGGCGGTAAACTGTAAGTTCAATAGCTCAATGGTTGTCTGAAAAATGAGTCCATTCTATAAAGGTCAAAGAGTCATTACTGGAATTCCAGCCTGGAGTTCCCTCTTAGAATCTTTGTGTGAATATTACTTGAAGTGGTTGGTAGAGAGTATTCCTATATAAAAGTTTGTATGTTTTTGAAAGATATTAACATAAGGGTCATCCTTAAGTGGAGTTACTAGATCGCATCACTTAGTATTCAGAAGTTCGGTACTGTGGGAGCGGATCTCCAGTTCTGTTTCTTCAAGATCTTATCACTCTGCCCTCTTCTTTTATTTGAGAACCTTCTTCCCATAGAGGAAGATAAATAGCAGGTGAGGCAACATTCATGACAAATGGGAGAGTCTCCTATGTAATATAACAGGAAAGTAACTTCGTGTATGGTCTTGTCCCCTGTACCACTTTTCTTTGTGTGTCATATAAAGTAATGCAAACTGGGTACTCAACATGCACACACAAAAAGTTTGTGTTATAGCTTATGAAGCTATCGACTCAATTCAGGGCATTAGCAATAAAGCACACCGGTACAGTGTGTTAGCAATAAAGCAGGCCAATATATGCAATATGGGAATCACAGAATAGACCGACAAAGAGGAAATCATGTTTTAATACATGAGTTGAAAGCATTCTGTATATGACAAAAGATAGGATCCTACACATTCAAGAAGTTCAATAAACTCCAAGTTCATGATAAATTCAATGAAATGCACACCAAAACCATGTTTTTAACAGTTTTATTGACATTTAATCCACATATCACACAATTCATAATTCAACTGTATCAAGAAGAACTGTAGAATCATTACTGCGATTTCAGAACATTATCAAACTATCAAAAGCCAAAGAATCTTGAAAGTAACAAGAGAAAAGAAACCCCTATAAGATGAAAAGGCAATGCTAAAAGTGGACGTGAAAGCCCTGCATTTTCTTATGAGTTTTACGGTTTCAGCTTGCACATTATGGATCCCTCATGTGTATTAGGTTACACTTTGGGCTGTTCAAACCCACCAGTCACTCCAAAGGAGAACTATGGATTTAATAACTTACTCCTCTAGGTCAGGAAATTTGGAAGACAGCTACTGGGCCAAATCACTAAAAAAGATTTATATTTGTACCATTCCAAAAAAAGGTGACCCCCACAGAGTGCCAAATCATTAACATCATATGCAAGTACAATTTTGCTAAAGATCATCCAACAGCAGTGGCAGGGAGCTGCTAGAGGTTAGACAAGCTTCAGAAGAGGATGTGGAACCAGGCATATCATTGCTGGTGTCAGATGGATCTTGGCTGAAAGCTGAGAA
>NW_022111324.1:85865973-85868248 GCF_000313985.2 Echinops telfairi | reverse complement strand
AAAAAAAGATCAAAAGATGAGTTACATTAGGTAACTCTGCTGCACAAGACCCCTTTAAAGTATTGAAAAGCAAGGATATTACTTTGAGCACTTTCAATCGCCTCATATGCATTAGAAAGTTGGGCATTGATTAAGACTGAAGAAGAGTAGATGCTTTTGAATTATGGTGCTGGCAAAAAAAATACCATGGAGTTTATTTGTGATGATAAGGAATGAGATTGAGTGGGGGGAAAATATCACATTGATTAAGGGTAGAGATGCATAGCTCATTGTTGAATGGCTGTAATGTTGTACAGCTATAAAGATACTTTAACAAGAGTTGTGTGGTATTTATATTTGCAACAGTCAAAGAGAAAGAGAGAGAGGGCAGCCGACAAAGGCACTAAGCCTGCTTATGTACATGGGATTTGTTTCCTTGGTTTAGAGGTTTAGAGTCATGGTTTCATGAAACATCCCAGTTAATTGGCTTAATAGCATGTTTAGTGCTTCAGTTTTAGCTCTTAGTTCCAGTATGTAGTTCCCAATCTCTTAAAAGCTTTCAAACAGCCATCCAAGGTACAGTAATTGATCTTTATTCAGCAGGAATAAGAGGGGAGGGTAAGGAAGTAGAAAGGAGGATATGAAATAAGAGGCTATTTGCCTCCATGAAAAATGGCCTCTTTTTCCATGAGACCAGAAATGGATGCTGCCTGGCTACTGTTACTGAATATTTTGATAAAAAATTCTCTAGGAGAATCCTGATCGAAAGGGGGAGGGGTTTAGAGCAGAATTTCACATACTCAATAACTCTAGACTTTCTGGAGCCATGGATGGTGGATAAGCCCTTAAAACTGTTGCCCGGAAATTATCGATGGCCTTTGAACTAAAAATACCCCATGACGTCTTCTTCAAAGACAACAATAGTTTAGCTTGACTAGTAAAAAAATGTCTGCCTTGAGCATCATTCTGTTTTATAAGCTTTATATACGGGATCAAATTGACAACATCAACTTGAAAGATTAAGTAAGAGCTGAAGGGACCGTGAGTTTATATTAACAAGGAAAGGACCCCGTCAGAAAAGAGCGTTGACAGTGTTGCATGATTTAAGATTGTCATCAGTCACTTGATTACACATGTAGACATTCTTGAATCAATGTGTTTTTCAGTACATAGTCTCAACAATGAAAAATAAGTAAAATTTAGACCAAAAGCTGGTTTTAAAAATGTACAGACATGTTAAATAAAAATAGAACCTAACCTAATAGAACCTAGTCTAAAAAAAAATGTTTAAAAGCTCCTGAAGGCCAGAGGGCATAGAAAAGAAGATGCTGGAAGGAAAAAAAATCAAACAAGTATCCTATACGTAACTCCTCAGAAATGACAGAGAAATCAAGACATCCACGGATAAAAGTGGCAGAAATTTGTTCTTAGTAGCCCCCTACCCCCACCCCTGCAACTGGTAAAGGTTGAAATGAGAGAACTCTAGACAGTACTTGAAGTTGCATTGAGAAGTAAAGACCAGCCCCTGTGTGGCACCAACATTTTGCACTCAAACACTCACTGAGATATTGGTGACTTGAACTCCCTCAGCAGTATTACCGAAGAAAGACAGCAATCCTCTTTCATGAGGTTCACAACCAAGGAAACACCTGGGATCACCATGAGTTGAAAATGACTCAGAGACAACAGATCTGGTTTTAGTTTGAACAGATACAAAGAAAATGTCATTGGTGAAAATGACACATTTTATGTCCACATGATTTAAAACATGAAATATATATACATTTATGTTATTGGCTCTACATTCTATAATTTTAAAATTACCCCCAAAACTGGAGTGAAAAATAGATAATTCTATGATAATACTTGGAGCCTTCAAGATACCACTGTCGATTATAGAAGGGGCATGTAGACAAACGATTTTAATGAAGAACTAGAGAACTTAAATAATACTATACCCCAACTACATGTAGCAGAAGTTTCATCTCCAATCATAATCGAATGAAGCTTGAAATCATTCACATAAAACTGAAATATTCACAACTACTAGAAAATTAAACTACGTAGTCTTGAATACCCAAGGAATGAACACCACATATCAAAACTTATAGCAGGCAGTGAAAGCAGTACTCACGGAAAATGGGAGCTGTGAATAGTTTACAAAGCAACTTACTCATAAGCCTCAAGAAGCTAGAAAAAGAGAAGCAAAATAAATCTAAAACTAGCAAAGAGAAGGAAATAAAAATAATGATTACAGCACAGATCTCTTAAAGAATAGAAAAACAAAAAAGTGAAT
>NW_022111324.1:85856527-85865357 GCF_000313985.2 Echinops telfairi | reverse complement strand
AAAAAAAAAAAATTTGACAAAATCCAATGCCTTTTCTTGAAAAGACACCCAGAAAACTAAGATTAGACGGAAACTTTCTCACCATGATAAAATCTACTTACAAAAAAATCCACAGCTATATATCCTGTTCAATGTTGAAAGATTAGAAGCTTTTCCCCTAAGAACAGGAACAAGACAGGACGCCATTTTCACCACTTCCATTCAATAGCGTAGAGGTAACTTTAGCCAGAGCAATTAGAAAAGAAAAGAATTCAAAGCCATCCAAATTGGAAAAGAAGTAAAGTTATCTCTTTAAAGAAAATACGATTTCGTGTATAGAAAGACTCCACACAAAAAGCTACCGTAACTATCAATATATTCACCCAAATGGCAAGGAACCAGATCAGCAGTCAAACGTAAGATCTACATGTTTCTATATGCACTGAACAATTAGAAAAAGAAATTTAGAATACAGCCCCGTCTGTTACAGCATTCAAAAATAGAAATACTTAGGATTAATATAACCAGGGAAGTGAAAGATATGTACTCTAAAAGCTAGAAACCATTGCAGAGGGAACTGAAGGAAGATCTAAACGAATGGAAGGAGAGTTCACGGTCATGTAGATGAAGATTTCATGCATATTGTTAAGATGTCAACACTACCTGCCTTAGATGGAGTTATCCAGAGAAGCAAAGCCAGCTGAGCTTATATATGTATAGAGAGCAAGGTTTTTAGCCAGGAAAATATCAGGCTACAGGCTTCTCCTTACCCTAGTAACTGCCAAGGGTGGTGATGTGAAATTTCTTAATATGGCTCTTCTACCCAAGCCTCTATAACTCTCACAGAATGTTTGGGTGGGACTATGCAAACGACACGTGTAATACTAATAAAGGGGACTGGTCAGTTTTGTTATTTGTTTTGTTTTGTTTTTGAAGCCGCAGCAAGTGAGAGAGAACCCCAAAGACCTTGCAAGAGTCTGTTCCCGATCTCTGTCTGAAGTGCTGGAGGCTGCTGAGACCTGATGCATCAGAGCCTGGCAGCGAGACTCAGAGCAACGGTGCTGAGACTAGGTATCTTCTCTTCCTCTGGGCGGAGACTGTGGAACTGTGGGATGAAGCCACCTTCCTAGCCCATGTAGGCAAAGGGCAAGTGACCACGTGACTGCGAGTTTGAGAACCAGAAAGAGAATCTTCACTGTTGGCTGAGGAGACTAATGACTATTTTCTTACTCTTTGCTGTCCTGATTTGTGGTAGCCTTTTAATGTCCCTAATGAACCCCCTTAATTGTGAGTATTGTCTGTGAGTTCTGTGTGGCCATTGCAACGAATTTGCCAACCCAACAGAGACATATTTATATGGCATAGGAAGAACAGTTGGTGTTAGAATAGGTAACCAAGGATGGAGGGTGGAGGCATGTCTGACTCTTCCTTATGTTAATAGAGAAGCCAGAGGAAATCAAATATGCCACCTTCGTGCCACTTATTGCACAAGGTCTAAAAGACCCAAGATCAGCAGATGCAAATGAATCCAAGCTTGGCAGGTCACTTGTCTGGCTTCATAAGCTAATGAATTCAAGGTTTGAAGGCAATATGGCAGACTGCTGGCAACTCTCAGGATTGGCAAGCAATGCAGCAGGCCTCTGGCTCAAGTCCAAAAAACCAGAGATTGACATATTAAATGCAGGAGCCAGATCCAGAAAAAAAAAAGGTAGCTTTTCCATAGTTAGACAGTGACTAAGGAAGCCTGCAGAAGCACAGACGCATTTGAATTATGATGTCAGTACAGAATGCTGATAGACCATGGACTACCAGAAGAGCAAACAAGTCTGCCGTGGAAGAAATAAAACCAGAATACTCCTTAGAACCGAGGATGGCAAGACTTCATTTCATACACTTTGAGCATGTTATTGGAAAAGACCAGTCCTTGGGAAAGCACACCATGCTTGGCAAAATGAGGGGTGACCGAAAAAGAGGAAGACCCTTGATGAGAGAGATTGGCACAGTGGATGCAGCAGTAGGCCCAAGAATGACAATGATAGTGACGACGGCCCAAGAGTGGTCAGTGTTTAATCCTTTGTACAAAAGGTGCTATGAGTTGGAACCAATTCAATGGCCCCGAATGACAGCAATACCTTGAAAAAGAAAAAGAAAGTAGGAGGATTCACATGTCCTGAGTTCAAAACTTACCACAGTGCTGAAGTAGTCAAAACACTGTGGCACTGGTATAAAGTAGGCTTGGCTTTAAAGGTTGGTATGAGCACATAGCACATTAGAATAGAAATGAGGATTCATAAATCAAGGTTTATATGCATATATACTGAATTTCTTTTTGATGAGGATACAAAGCCCTTTTAGCAGAAAAAGCAGTTTCTTCAATGACTAGATTTTCATATGTAAAATAATGAAATTGAATTCCTACTTCAATATATAATAATTAATATAAAATTGATCAATGCCCTAAATGTAAGAGTTGAAAGCAGAAAACATATCAATTAATCTTCATGACCTTACATTTCACACTGGACTCAGACAGTACAGCAAAAGCACACACAATAAAACAAAGATATATGATCATGGGCACCAAAATGTAAAACTTTTGTAAATTAAAGAACATTACCATTAAAGAGAAAAGATGATTTACAAAGTGGAAGAAAAATTGTAAGTCATATTTCTGATTAAGGTTTAATATCTAGAATATATAAATAAGAACTACAACTCCATTAAAAAAATCTAACTAAAAACTAGGTAAAACTTGAGCAGACACTTCTCCAAAGAAGACAAATAGCAAATGCATTATTAGACTCAGAAAATGGAAATCAAAACAAGAAGTAGTGATGGAGGATAAGTTGGAGTCCTACTTGTTTGAGCCATCTCACCCCTGTGCAGCAGTGTAAGAAGTAGGTAACTAAAAAGATATGCCCCAGGAGATGTCTGAACCCCAAACGTCAACTGGAGAGCTAAAGGGAAATCTACAAAAGGAGGACGACAGAATACGCCAAGGAAGGAGGGCAGAGCATGTACACACTTGACAGTGTGGCTCAACTAGGTCTCTTGAGAGCCAGAGGGCAGGGCATCTGAGAAGAGAGAACAGAGAGAAAGCAACAAGAAGAAAATAGAACTCGATGGGGAATTTAGAAACCTGTCCCCAAGCAGAGCGATATGGTGGGAGGGATTTCTACAGGAATTGGACAGACCTGAAAATGCAGGTGCTCGGGTGGGACATCAAATGGAGCGTGGGAACCCCAGCGGAGTACTACTTGAGAATAGTCCTGGGGACTGGACTGGAGGGAAACCCAGGCTAGAAAAGGGATGGGGGGAAAGGGGGTCAGGGTTTATGCTCCACAGCTTGGGAGAGTCCAGCAATGGATACTCACTGGGCATTTATCCCTAACCCAGTGGTTCTCAACCTTCTTAATGCCGCGGCCCTTTAATACAGTTCCTCAAGTTGTGGTGACCCCACCCCCACCCCCTATCCATAAAATTATTCTCATTACTACTTCATCACTGTAATTTTGCTACTGTTAGGAATAATAATGTAAATATGTGATATGCAGGATGTATTTTGATTGCTACAAATTGAACATAAATAAAGCATAGTGATGAATCATAAAAACAATATGTAATTATCGATTGTGAAATATTTATTTCTAATTACAAATAAATGAAATTTTGTCCTGAAGCATGGTGTAGCATGGGTAACGGTTTTAATATAACAGCAGCAAACTACATTGCTACATTTTGCCACAGTATGGGTAAAAAGCCAACGTCAGTGGGAAGGTGGAGATCGCTTCTTTCTCGCCAGATCAGCATAGCCTGGAGACGGATAGAGGAGCAAAGCCTCGGTTCCTAATACCATTGAAAAAGTGTTTTCGATGGTCTTAGTCGACCCCTGTGAAAGGGTCGTTTGACCCCCCCACCAAAGGGGTCTTGACCCACAGGTTGAGAACCACTGCCTTAAACTCACATCTTCCTGAGATCTCATCCCTTGTAGATCGTCTGAGCTCCTCAGTTCAGACGTCCATTACAGGCTAGCCATCCCTCTAGTGTGGGGCATTCCCATAGGCTGAGCTCCCCACAGCAAGTTAGGGGCCTGAGGCAGCAATTCCACCTGGACATTCCCAGGCAGACATATTTCCCTGCTAGCTCAACATACCCTCTGGGCCACCCACACTGAAACCTGACATCATACACACGTCTCTCTAGTCCAACGCTGCAAGAATAACTGACCCAATGATGTGAGCCTGCCCTCACCCAACGTCAGTTGGCACGCCTCACCTGGAAACTTGAAATGTACAACACCACTGCACTACTCCTGGCCCAGCGCCACAAAGACCCAACACCTCCGAGTACACAGAAGCCAAGACACCTTCCGCTGCCCAGTGCGGAGCCCAGGATCTCACAGATTCCTGGGCACCGCACGCAGGCACATGTGCCCTGTGGAGTCCCCTAAGGACAGATGCAGTGCCTGCTGCAGAGCCTCTGACCTGAGCAAATCCACAGGCTTCGTCCACTTGGCCCCATCTCTGGCCTAGCGCAGCTGCCTAGGTGGTGGTGCCCACGGACCTGGACGGAAGTGTTTGACCTGCCCTAGGCTGGTACAGCAGTCTTGCCTCATCCAACCCATACCAATGACAAACTCACCCAAGGCCAACACCACAAACACACACTGTTGGCTCGGTGTTTGAAACACCTGGACACGGAGAGGTGACCTGGAAGCAGACCAGGTCAAAGTACTTGAGCAAGCTCTGCTGGGAAGAGGATGGGTAGGATGAGGGCTTCTCTGGCGCTGGAAAGCGGCAACGAGCTGGCGGAGCAATCTAAAAAGGAGGGGGAGACGCTACTCTGAATTTCTAAAGGTAGAATAAGTCCCAATGTCCCGTAGGCATCAGAAAATAGAATACTGCATGAAGAGACTAGAAAGGTGGCACAAGCAATCACACCAAGGGATCAGAAATAATCTTGTAGAAGAACAAATAATAGAATTTTCCACAGGGAGCTCAAAGTAGTAGCACTAAGAATGCTCAATGAGGTAAAGAAAAATGCAGGGGGATGAATTGCGCCTGAGCCTTATGTGAAACACCATGAAGAAAAACACGTTCTTACTATGGGAGTTCCAGAGCAAAAAGAGAGTGCTCACAAAGAATCTTTGAATAAATACTGGTATTTATTTCATGATGGGAATTTTCTCATTCAAGTAGAACTAAGCACACCATGCAGGGTGAATTCAAAAATCAACTCATTGAGGTATTTCATAATCAGACGCTTGAGAACCAAGACAAAGAGAAACACTGACAAGAGCATGAGACATGTGAAGTCTCACTTACAGGGGTTTCCCCCCAAATAAATGTGGGCTTTTCTTCAAAAATACATGGTAAGCAAGAAGGCAAGGTGATGACATATTTAAAATAGTGGAAAGAAATAACTGTCAGCCAAGAATAAGGCATGCAGCAAAATTATCCATCAAAGATAAAGGTGAAATTAAGACATCGGTTGATAAACAAAGATGAACAGTATTGAGTATTAACAGAGTAAGCCTACAAGAAATCCTGCAGAAGTCCTCCAGAAAGAAAACTATACTTGAACAGCCACCTGAAATGACAATGCAGGGGTAGATGTGGGGACTCCATTACAGAAATATAAAGATCAGTAGAAGATATTTTTGTATGATAAATGTGAAGGACATCCTTCATGCTCTCTGATGATAAAAATATAGGAAATTTTTAAAGGAAATATAAAATAACTACGTATAGCAATAAAATTAATTCAAACTTAAATTAGAAGGAAACAGATACAAAAAAATGCAACTGATAAATATATCAAGATTAAAAAGGAATGACTGATTGGTATTCACATAGAAGTTTCCTATGTGAAGTAAGTTTGAAATAGTTGCAAAATATAGCAGGTTATTTTTAATGTAAGAGGTTAAATATGGTCATCATGATAAACATAAAGTCAATCACTCTACTCACCAAAAAATAAAAGGAAAACAAAAATATTCAGTAATAAAAAAAACCAACAAGTAAAAGGAAAATAAAATGTAGATTTAAAAAGCAATCAACACTAAAGTTAAAGAGGGAATGAAGAAGTCATTTTTCTCACACACATGCACAAAAAGTGGAATAAAATGGGTGGTGTAAATACTCCCTTATGGATAATTAAAATGAATGCAAATGATTAAACATTTCATTCAAGAGACAGAGGGATAAAATGGATTTAATAAAAAAATTAAACATGGCCCATCAATATGTTGTCTACAGGAGACACAAATTAAGCACAAAGGCATAAATAGGTCAAAAGTCAACTGATTTTTTTTTTAATCCTAAGAATATTGTAAACAAATTAGAGAAGCGGTGGTAACTGATTTTAATTAATAACTGGCAAAATCGTTTCTGCAAAATAGGAACAGAAGAGGAATACTTTAACATGATTAAGTGTATCTACAAAAAGCCAACAGCCAACAGTAAACACAGTGAAGAAATGTTGAGAGTCTTCCATTTGAGAGGATAGTAATTATGCTTTGGATTAATCATTGGGCTGCTAACTACAAGGTAAGTGGTTCACAACCACTAGTGGTTCCTCTGGAGAAAGATGAAGTTTTCTGCTCCCATGAAGATTTACAGCCTCAGAAACCTGAAGGAATAGTTTCTACTCTGTCCTACAGAATAGCTCTAAATAGGAATCAAGTAGATGTTTTTGTTTGTTTGTCTATTTTGCTCCTTGAGAACAAGAGTGAGAAAAGGATGTCTACTATCAACACTCTTATTCAACATAGTGTTGGGAATCTTAGTGAGACCAAAAAGGCAAAAAAAGAGGGGGAAAAAGAAATGAAAAGTACCCAAATTGGAAATAAAACTATATTTATAGAAAAAATGATCCCATATATAGAAAACACCAAAGATTCCACAGGAAAGTTTCTGCAATACAGAAACTTTATACAATTCATTGACTTTTCAAGGTACAAGATCAACACACAAAATTTTGTTGGGTTTCTAAACATCAAAAAGAAGAAATCTGACATGGAAATTAAAAAAAAACAGTACTATTTCAATAGCTTTTAAAAAACTGGTAATAAATATAATCAGAGATGTAAAGGACTTTGAGATAGTTAAAGTTTATTGTGCCAACCTGGCCGATAACCACATGTGGGGTTAAATGATGAGCGGAGAGATAAATGGCTTGGTCAGCCTCACCTTTCTAGTTCTCCGTTCTCTTGCTTTGCGATGGTCAGACCAGGGTGCAGCTGTGTTAGCCAGTTCCCAGCTTCAGCTGGCAAGGCTGACTTCCTGCAAAGACATCCCTAAGGAGAGGCCATATGGACCTACCCTGATGCAGCCCTGGGTGCTGGAGCAGCCGTGTGGAGACCCCTGCCAGCGCTGAGATGCTTATATGTTCACTGATTCAGCTTTCCTCCTGCAGTCAGCATCATTTTGTGTGATTTGTGAGATGGAGGAGGACTTTGTGGATTGGTGTCAGACATGTGGGCTAATGTTGGACTTGTGGGCTTGGGCAGCACTGGGTTGGGATGTTTTCTTAATGTACACTTACCCTTTATATAAAACTCTCTCATATACATATGAGTTTCTGTGGATTTGTTTCTCAAATGTACCCAGACTAACACAGACTTATACAATGGAAATTTTAAAAGCTGCTGCAAAAGACTAAAAGAGATTAACATAAGTGATAAGGCATTCTGAACCATGGATTTGAAAACTCAATGTTGCAAAAATGTAAATAGTACCCAAAGTGATCTAAAACTATGAGGCAGTTTCAAAAAGTTTGTGGAAAAATTGAATGAAAGGAATGTAATTTTTGCATGAAGTTTTAAAGCCCCTTTATACACTATAATTCTGACCAAAAAAATCTCCCCAAGATTCATTACTGAAATTAAGAAATGTATCATCAATTTTACATTTTCATATACACTTTCCAAGGGAAAGGTGCCTCAAATATCCAAAGAAACTTGAAGAAGAATAAAATATGAGGTCTCACAATTCCCATTTTTTAAACAAGAATAAAACACTCTGGTTTGGGTTCCAGTACAGATAGGCCAATGGTAAAGAATTGAGAGGCCAGAAATAAATCCATCCACCATTGGGCAACTGATTTTAAACAGAGTCTAAAGTTCATTCAATGGGAGAAGAAGCAATCTTCTTAACAAATGATGCTAGCAAACTTGTATGTCCACAAGCAGAAAAACGAATGGAACCCATACTTTATACCACACACAAAAACTAACTCAAAATGAATCAAGTATCAAAATGTTCAAGCTAAAACTATAAAGCTCTTGGAAGAAAAGGCTAAAACATTGCACCTGGTTTTCAGTTTCACAGTTATTCTTCAATAATAGATTATCAAGCAGAACTACAAATGCACTTGCAGCAGAAGATAAATTAGATTACTCAGATCTCAGATAAATTAAATACATAGGTTTATTGAAAGACTTTATCAGGAGTAGAGCCAACCTACCAACAGGAGAAAAAGTCTTCTAGGATTACATATCTGATTGGAGTCTAGTATCCAAAATGCACAAAACTTCGAAAACGTAAAAATAAGACACACAGTCCATGTGGTTGTTACATAATCTGTTGTCAATTCGAGAACTTAAGAGTGAATGGGAAGAGGTTAGCCTGTCAATCAGGTTGCAGCTTAATGATCTCACTTGGAGGTGCTAAGGAGAAAAGCAGCTTGCTGGAAGCAGGGCACGAGCTTACACCCTGCAAGACATGCTTGCTGACAGGATACATGGAGCTATGCTAGAGCCCTGAAGCTGAAGGAGCCAAGCAGAGACCCCTGCCATCGCTGAGATGCCTCTAATGACACTGGATCCACAAGACTTTGCACCCATTGGCCC
>NW_022111324.1:85837454-85855857 GCF_000313985.2 Echinops telfairi | reverse complement strand
TTATTTTGTCATACTTGCCCTGTCCGACGTCTCCCTTCTTCTTTATGCAGTCAAGCATGTTGGATTATTTGCTTAGCATGCAGATTGAATAAATAAGTCCAAAGGATACGATTCTGATGTACACCTTTCTGATTTTAAACCCAGGCACTATGCCCTTGTTTTCTTTTTGAATGACTGCCTCCTGTACTATATAGAAGTTATGCATAAGCACAAGAAAGTGTTCTGGAAGTCACATGTAACAAATTAATGTTAATATATTAACATATTAATGACCTAAGACCATACAATTGGGGGCGTGATACCAATGATATGATACATGAAGAAAGCAAAAGGGCATTTAAAAGATTAAAAAAAATAAAATGTCAAAGTAGATGTCAGAAGAGACTGAAACTTGTCCTTGAATGCAGCACAGCTAAGCAAAAGGAGGAAATGATGTAGTAAAAGGGCTGAGCAGAAGATTTCAAAGGATGACCTCAAAAAGGCAAAGTAAAGTCCACATTATATAACAGAAGGTGTTAAAGACTTGGAGGTGGAAAACCAAAAGAGAACATGCTTGGCATTTTTTGAGCTGAACTAACCGATGGCATTAAATAACGGATGGTATTAAAAGAAGTCCAAGCTACAATGAAGGCATTACCAAATACTCAAGGATCAGGAATTGACAGAATACCAATAGAAATGTTTCAGCAAATAGAATAAAGTGCTGGATGTGCTCATTTGTCTCTGCCAAGAAATTCGGATCGCAGCTCCTCGGTCCTATATGTGCCCATTCCGAAGAAAGCTGATCCAACAGAATGCAGAGATTATCAAACAGTATCATTTACATCACACCGAAGTAAAATTTCACTGAAGATAATTCTAAAACGTTTGTAACTATAGGGAACTTCCAGAAATTCAAACTGGATTCAGAATCGAATGTGGAATGAAGGATTTCGTTGATGAAATCAGATGGATCGTAACTGAAAGCAGAAAATATCAGAAAGATGTTTACTTGTGTTTTATTGGCTATGCAAAAGCATCAGAACAAATTATAGATAGTAGACATGTGCCCTCAAAGAACTGAAAGCAAGAACCCAAACAGAGACTTGTCCACCTATGTTAATTACACTATTCACAATAGCCAAAAGGTGGAACTAATCTAAAATATCCATCATTAATAAATGAATAAACCAAATGCAATAACTACATACAATGGCATATTATTTAATTAAAAATGAAGGAATAATAAACAAGCTCACATGGCATAAAACTAACTTTATTTTATTTATTTATTATTTAACAAATCATTTTATTGGGGACTCTTAAAGCTCTTATAACAATCCATACATCAATTTTATCAAGCACATTTGTACATATATTGCTGTGATCATTTTCAAACCTTTTTTTCCTTCTTGAGCCTTTGGAATCAGCTTTCATCAGTTTTATTATATTCTTATTTTGTGCTATTCAACTCTTCTACATTCGTTTTTTATTTTATTACTTTAACCAGATTTTGATTAATCAGATTCCACTAATTGAAATGCCCAATCATTAGAAAATAAAATATTTTATGTTTTCCTGGGGAAATATTTATTGTCAATGGAGTTGCTCTGCCATGCTCTTATAAATTAAAGCTTTCTCTTCTTTCAATGTCTCAGGTATAGAAATTGGTGAGAGGCTATTAAACTATGAGATAAATAGACAAGAGGTAACCAAGCCTCCCAATTCATGTCTAATTTTCTGTACTTGAAGTTTTATAAAAACTACTGACTTTTTAATCTGGCATCAACTTAAAATATAAAAGTATAAATTGGTGGAGCTTTAGTAAAATGATCACGATTATCTTAAGATTATGGAGAAAAGGGATTCTGCAGTAGCAATTCCACAGTCTTCAGCTTCTGATGTGGTTGCAAATATAAAAGCCAAATGAAATTAAACTAACCATCTAAATGTCTATAGCTGATCACAGGAAAAGGAAGAATGGGTGCCTGGAATCACACTGCATTCCTCTCAACACCGTGTCAGCTCCTGTGATACTGCAGCGTGCTGCCCGAGACAGAAGTCATTCTCTTCTCAATTTGGTGTAAGTTCTGTTACAAGTTGCACAGAAGAGAGAAACAGAACGGACAGCTGAAAAATAAGGGTAGAACGACCAACACAGCCTAAACACACTTCTATTGCTTTGGGAAATGTATGCTGCTGTTAAATAAATTTTTATTTATTATTTTTCTTTTGCTATTGGGAAAATATACACAGTAAAATAGTCAATAACACATCGCGACATTCGCAGGTCAATGGCAGTGATGACTCTTCATGTTGTGCCACAATTACTGGTACTATCCCCCTCCCTTCGCGCCCTCCCCCAGGCTTCTTCCCCCATCTTTCGTAATCATCATGCATGAATCACAACTCATTCTTTTACATACAGAATGACAATTTTTCCAGAAATTTTTATTGAGAAGCTCTTTCCTTCTCTATGGAATGGACTTAGCACCCTTGTTGAAAATAAGCTGACCATAGATGTATGGATTTATTTCTGAATGTTCAATTCTATCTTATTGGTCTCTATGTGTATTTTATGCAAGTATACTAAAATGCAGCTTTGTAGCATGCTCCGAAATCAGGAAGTATGAGTCCTTCTACTTTATTCTTCAAGATTACTTTAGCTTTTTTGGAGTCTCTAGCCATTCCATAAAAATTTAAATAATGTCTTTTCCATTTCTCCAAAGAAGGCTGTTAGAATTTTACTGGAAGTTGTGTTGAATTTATAGATTGCTTGGGATAGTATTGACACCTTAACTATACTTAATCTTCCAATTATGAGCATGACAAGTCCATTATTTAAGCCTTCTTTAATTTCTTTTAGTAATTATACCTTTCTGTGTATAATCCTTGTGCAACACTGGTTAGATGTATTCTTATGGACTTTATTCTTTTAAAGGTAAATTAAATGATTTCTTTAATTTTCTCTTCAGCTTGCTTCTTACTGTATAGAAAGCTGTCTGGTTTTTTTGTACGTTGACTTTTTTTGCTGTCACTTTGGCAAATTCATTTATTAGTTCCCATAGCTTTCTGGGACGAGTTTGGGGTCCTCTATGTACAGGCAAGAGAAAGACAAAGCTGTCACCTCCTGCAAAGATGGCAAGTCTCTCGGTGGAGTTCTAGTCTACCCTGTCCCGTAGGGCCCCTGAAAGTCAGAATCGCACTGAGGCCAGTGAGTGTGATTTTTGTGTAAGATTATGACATCTGTATAAATGGATAGGGTTACGTCCTTCTTTCCAAGCTGAATAACTTTTTTCCCCCTTTCCCTACCCTGGTTGCTCTGGCAAGACTGCAGAACACTAATGAATAGAACAGCGGTGGGAGAGGGCATCTTTGTCTTGTTTCTGATCTTGATAAGGAGGCTTTCATTCTTTTTCCGTTGAGTAAGATTTAAGTTGTGGTTTTTCATGAATGCCCTGGATTATATTGAAGACATTCTCTTCCATTCCTACTTTACTATGGAAGTCTGTCAAATGCCTTTTCTGCTTCAATTGAGGTTATCACGTGATTCTTTTTCCTTATTGTATTAATGTGATCTATTAATTCGTTTTCTAGTACTCAGTCACTCTGCATGACTGAGATGGTTATGGGACATGTTATGGGTTTGTTTGGTTTTCCTAGTGTTTTGTGGAGTATGTTGCATATACTTTCACTGGGGATCCTGGGCTCGAGTTTCTCGTGGACTCTGCACGGCTTTGGTGTGAGGCTATTCCTGACCTCAAAATGCATTCAGACATGTTTCCTGCTTGTCCTCCTCCTCATCTTCTTTCCTTTTTCTGCTTCTTTTTGAGACGTTTGAGCAGGGTTGGGGTCACTTTCACAATAAACGCTTGGTAGAATTCGCTTGTGGAGCCAGCAGGTCCAGGAATTTTTGTTTGTTTGATTTTTAATTCCTGATTCAATACCCTCTCTTCTTATGGCTCTGTTGAGCTATATTATTTCTTCTTGAGTCAATGCAGGGAGGTCATGCATTCCAAAGAATGTGCCCATATCATCTAAGCTATCCAACGTATTCTTGTACAACAGTTAGTGGTATGCTTCTATAATACTTTGGGTGGGGGGGTTATAATGTTCCCACTTTCATTAGATGTATGCGTCTCCTCTCTCTCTGTCTTTGTCATTCTAGAGGATGGGTTGGCAAACTTTTCAGATGGAAGAGCCAGCTCTGCTCCTCACAACAATTAAAAAATTATTTAAGAGCTATAAATATATATTTACAATGAAATGAAATCAGTTATCTGAATAATTTTTAAATACATTTTACTTCAGAGCCACATGTATGTCCGAAAGAGCCACAGATGGCACTCGAGCTGCAGTTTGCCTACCTCGGTGTAGACAAGGATTTGTGGATTTTATTGATCTTTTCATAAAATCAATTTCTCGTTTTGTTGATTCTCAATATTGATTTCTCTATGCATTTCATTTACCTCTACTCTGATCTATATTATTTCTTTTCTTTCCTAGCCTTAGTTTTCACTTGTTATGGTAAATTGATTATTTAGCAGATAGAAAGTGGCTTCAGTTCTGTGTAGAACATTACTTCTGACAGCCATGATGATAGTCCTGGTAATTTTAATGTCCTGGTAATTTTAATGTCTGAAGGGATTTTTTTTAAGCTGTCTCTCTCTCTTTAATTTTAACTTTTTTTTTGTTTTAATTTAGTTATACAATTTTAACATTTTTAACATTCCTTTCCCCCTTTTGTTTCTGGAACACAGAGAAAAACGTAGCCTATGGAGGTGCACAGCCCACCTCATCCAATCAGTGACCGTCTCCCATTCAACATCCTCCCTGCCCGCCTTTGCTGTTTGTTTTTTGTGCCTCACTCCTCTTTACCTTCTCTCCTTCCCTTTCCCCTTCCCGCCCTTGCTTGCCCTGCCCTGGCCTCATCATAGTCTTTCAAGTTTTATCCTTTAGCACGAATATCTTTTCTTCCCCCCCCTCTTTTTTTTTTTACATCATTTTATTAGGGGTTCATACAACTCTTATCACAATCCATACATACATCAATTGTGTAAAGCGCATTTGTACATTCATTGCCCTCATCATTCTCAAAACATTTCCTCTCCACTTAAGCCCCTGGCATTAGGTCCTCATTTTTCCCCTCCTTCCCCGTTCCCCCCTCCCTCATGAGCCCTTGATAGTTTATAAATGGGTATTTTGTCATATCTTGCCCTGTCCAACGTCTCCCTTCATCCACTTTTCGGTTGTCTGTCCCCCAGGGAGGAGGTCACATATAGTTCCTTGTAATCGGTTCCCTCTTTCCTACCCATTCTCCCTTTACCCTCCCAGTGTCGCCACTCACACCACTGTCCTACAGGGCTCATCCGCCCTGGATTCCCTGTGTTTCCAGTTCCTGTCTGTACCAGTGCACCTCCTTTATTTTTATGAGATGGACTAACGTTGCTGAACGCAATGTCCTCTAAATTTGTCCATTTTGTGAAGTGTTTTTGAATGATGCATACTACCCCAGTGTGGGAATGGATCAGTTTGTCAATTCCCCTACAGACAGAGTTTTTTATTGTGTCCAACTTTTGCCATTAGAGAAAATTGCTGCAATACACAACGGTGTGCATATGTCTGTTCATGTTTTGTTCTCTATTTCTTGAGGGGATCTATACCAACTAGAGAGACTGCAGGACCATAGAGTATTTGTGTATTTAATGGTTTAAGGAGGCACCGTACTGATTTCCATAGTGACTATACAATTCTGAAATCCCACCAGCAAACTTCCAGTCTCTCCACATCCTCTCTGTCATTTATTATTTTCTGTTTTTTAAATTTTGCTAAGAGTGTCAGTGTGAGGTGGTATCTCAATATTGATTTAATTTGTATCTTGCTGATGGCTAATGAACTGGAAAATTTCTTCTTATGATTGTTGGCCACTTGGATGTCATCTTTAGTAAATTGTCTATTCATGTCTTGTGCCCATTTTTAAATTGGGTTATTTGTATTTTTCTTATTAAAATGTTGTAGTTTTTCACAGATTTTTTTAAATTAGCCCTTTACCTGATATATCATTGCCATTTTTGCCCCATTCTGTGCCACCCTCATAACTAAGGAGGAATCTGGTTGCATTTCTTCTAAAATGGCTTTATCTGTTTCTGACAGCTCTTGGGCTATTCAATATTCTTCACCAACACCATTGAAATGCATCAATTCTTGTGTCTTCCTTTTTCAGGGTTGAGTTTTCACATGCATATGAGGTAACTGTAAAAGATCATGGTTTGGGTCAGGTGCATTATAGTCATCAACGTGCATCTTTATAAAACCTTTAAGAGGTCTTTTGAAGAACAATTGCCCACTGCATAGCTCTCTTGACTACTGTTTCCATGAGTCCTGAGTTTTGATCTAAGTAGAATGAAATATTTTAAAACTTTAATTTTTTCCTCTATTTTAATGTTTATTGGTTCAGCTGTGAGGACTCTCGTTTTTCATGTTCACGAGTAATATATACTGAAGGCTTCAATAGTACGTATTTCTGGTTGTCTTGAAGGGATTCCTCCCCCAACAACACTTCTGTAAGGTTTTACCTTAACAATTACTTACCTAATTAATAATTAATCCTATTCTACGTTTTCTGTTTTGAAATAGAAACACTTACCTTTTAGCAGCGCCCAGTTCGTTTCCGAGACAAAGGTACAGTGATTTAGATAAAGGAGACAAGACAAAGAAAAGGGGAATGATGAGGAGATTGTTGTGCTGCTGGTGACCCCGATGACGGTCTAACTTTGGTGAGTTCCTGGTGACCCCCTGGTGAATCATAAAGGTTCTTTAAGGTTGTCACAACACAGTCACTTCTCATCTGACGGCCCTGCCACAACACCGATCCCACAGTACCAGCAGTAAAATAATAGAGGAGGATCACTGTATAGATAAGTTAGAAAGTGCGTTACAAACCAGACACACCCCCTGTTACGCGGGTTTGTAATGCACTTCCTAACTTCAAAATATCAAAACTACAAATAGTCCATTTTTTTAAATGACCGGTGGACTTACTAAAAAAAGATATTCAGATGGACAACACAGGAAGACATGATCTCAATCATTAACCATTACAGAGATGCAAATCAAAATAACAAGGAGATATCATCTCACCCTAGCTTTTATATCAAAGTTAAAAAAAACACAAATCAATAAATTCTAGAGAGGGTGTGGATACGCTGGAACACATACAGTGTAACTACTATAGAAATCAATAGGGGACAAGCCCTGTGAAATTGCTGTCGAAAATGACACAGCAGCAAAAAATGGCATGGTCCTTCCTTAAAATTTCAAACTGAAATACCATATGATGCAGTGATGCTGCAAGTTAATATGTATGTCCTCAGAATAAGAGCCCTGAAATGAACAGATGTATGCACACTTATGTTCACAGCCATAGCTACATTGTCTCAACAGAAAAAAGACTTAACTGAAGTGTTTACTGAAGGATGAGGAATGAACAGCAATGGCATATGTACACACTGGAACACTAGGCGATGTAAAAGAATAACCATGAATCTGTGAAACACCACATGACATGAATGAAATTAGTCAATCCTCAAAAGACCAATATTGCATGAGACCACAATTGCTAAAAGTCAAGAAAAGGCTTACTCCCAGAAAGAAAGATTCTTTGAAGACGACAAGGTGTGGGAGGAGAAGGGAGAGTGAATTACCAGGTGGGGTGAAGATATATATTAATTTGGTTGAAGGACAAGACAATACGCAATAAAGAGGGACTCAGCACAAAACAATGGCGGCAGCAGAGGAAGACCTTGGGTAGAGCACAGGAAAAAATGAACGAAAGAGAATAAAGATACATACTATTACACATGCAATTATACAACAGTAGATTAGTAACCATACAAGTAGATATGGATGATTTAGGAATGGATAGTTAGGCTGAACAGATGTAGGTTAGAAATATATATATTTCATCATATATATATATATATATATATATATATATATATATATATATATATATATATATATACATACTCGGTGTGTTTTAAATGCTGGCGAGCGGCCCTCTAAGGTACAACGATTGATCTCCCCCCATCCAGAGCAAAGAAGAGTGAAAAAAAAAGAGGGGGGAGCATGGAAATAATGAGTCCAAAGGACTTGTGGGGCACTTGAATTTCAGCTTCCATGACCCTCTAAAACCAAAACACTTGAAGATATCGGCTACTACTGCCCTGTTTCCCCCAAAATAAGACAGTGTCTGATATTAATTTTTGCTCTCAAAGATGCACTAGGTCTTATTTTCAGGGGATATCTTATTTTTCCATGAAGAAGAATACGGTACACATTTATTATTAATTGTTTTATTAAAAGAGACCTCGCACTTCCTGTCTGCTCTGTCTGCGCTGTGGCTAACAGTGAGGCAGCACCCGCCATTATGGTCCAGAGTCCAGAGCTACGGTAGCTTCAGGGGGCCTTATTTTCGGGGAGGTCTTATTTGGGGGGGGATGCCTTATATTTCAGCAAGAGGCAGAACTGTAAGTAGGTCTTATTTTCGGGGGATGTCTTACTTTCAGGGAAACATGGTATTAGCTTTTTTGAAAAGGCTCACATTAGAAGTGAGAAAATGTGGAACAAAACACAAAATCACAAAAGATTAGACTTACTGGTTTGATAGAGATTAGTGGAACTACCAAGAGCCCTGGCAGTGTAGCAGTTCCAGGTTGGGCTTCTAACTGCATGGTCAGCAGTTCGTGAACACCTGCAGCTCCATGGAAACAATGACAGTCTCAGAAACCCACAGGGGACCCATATGAGTTAGCATTGACTCAATGGCAGCGTTTGGTTTTTTAATGGAACAACCAAGATGGTGCCCCTTAGGTTACTTCAGGCCTGGACTTGAACTCACACCTTTGGCTCAACTTTCAGCCATAGGAAAGGCTGATTAGGTGAACAGTAACACCAATGAGATACGCACTAATTAGAACTTTCAACTCTACAAGATCAAAAGGCAGCAAGCACCCAGGGAGAAAGCTCAAGAGGCAGACGAGATAAAAAAAGAAGGATGAATAAAAGTGGCAAACGTAGGAAATGGAAAAGAGTGGTGTTACACTGTGTGGGCTGCAACCACCAAAATCAAAATGTGTCTACATTGTTTAGTAGAAAACCAATTTGCTCTGGAAAGTTTCACACAAGTCATAATTTTAAAAAATTGGTGAGTGGAGGTAAAAAATATGTGATTATCTATGAAAGCATAAGCCAGATAAAATTTAATAAAGATGAAAATGGAAATCACCAGGGTCAATCATTGTTTCGGTGATGGCCACTGGACTGGAGTTGCTCCACTGGGAATTCAACTGTGAAGTACACTAACTAAAGTATTGACCATGTCTCAAGAAAGAAAGAGTTGACATTTACTGAGTGTTTATTAGGAAGAAGTCGCCATCGGCACTTGATTTTCATAACCCCACTTATTCCTTACAACAGCCCATGGCGATAAGTGCCATTTAGTATTCACTTTACAGTTTTTGAAATTAAGACTCAGAGGGGCAACATAGGTTAAGAGAGGTAGGAGGAAAAAAAAAAGAAAGAGCGGTGAAGAGGTTAAGGTGCTTAAGAAATGACAACTGGAAAATACAGGATTCAGATCCAAGCAGATTACCCCCAGAGCCCAGCACTCTACACGATCGCTTCTACTTGCCACCATCACTTCTCTGACATCATTTACTGTTGCTCTTTTGCTCTCTTCTGTCCCAGTCACACTGGACTCCTGGATCTGCCAGACAGTCCTCTGCCTCTGGGTTTTTCCTGTTTCCATGGGGAAACTTTTCTTCCATCTCCTCTCTCTCTCTCTGTCTCTCACTTCCTTCAGTTCATAAAACCATCTTTGTGAAGATTTCTTTGACACTCTAAAGCGTCATTGAACATCCTATCTGCGCATCCTGGGAAGGCTTTAGACTGAATAAGGAAAACTGAGTGGGACTGAGTGATCCCAACTCCCTCTGGAGCTTGGGATCAGCTGGTCTCATGGCGATAGAGGCAGGAGAGGAATAGAGTCAGCGGAAGGCACTGTGGGACACATATGGAATTGTGCGCTTATTTCAGGTGCCTTCTTTGCATTAGCTATGTCAAATATTCCTGAACATTCCATCTTCATGTGGGTTTATAGCTTGGCATCCCTGGTGAGAGTTAGATGAAAAGGAGTGGAGTGCCTGCTTCCTTGTGGCAGCAGGTAGACTTTGGGTCCCTCACAAGGGGTCATGTCTCCATGGCTACATCGCCAGGAAGGAGCCACTGTATAAAGACAGCATCTTACATCCTGATGAGAAGGCTAACTGCCCACACCTCATAGGGAACTCAATGATCTCAGTGGGAAAAGGCAGTGCTATTTATACAAGGAGAGACAGAGGCTCAGATCAAATGACATCTCAATGTCATTGTACACTAAGTGCAATTCAAAACCTGGACTCTACGCCCAAGAACAATGTTTCTTCCAACATACCAGGACATCAGTGCCTATTACTAATGCACACTCAAGTGATTATCAGACCGCAAGCCCAGAATCCTCATGTTTAATAAACTTTTCGTATTTGTTAGGGAACTTGGTGTCACAGTGGCTAAGTGCTAGGCTGCTAACTGGTGGAACAGCAGTTCGAACTCACCAGCTGTTTACCAGAGAAAATGGAGCAGTCCGCTTTTATCATGATTTAGTCTTGGGCTCCTGCTTCTCAGAGGTGACAGCCTGAGACCCCACAGACCAGCCACCCAGAGCGGCTCAGAGGCAGTGAATAATAGCTCTTCCAGTCTGCAATTAAAACAAAGAAAAGGCCTCCAATAAAACTACATGGGAAAAATGGGTAAGAAACAGAATGGAACGAGTACAGAAAGCTGAAGAGGCTGACCCTGAAGGATTTGTTGCCTGAAAAGGACTAGACTGATGTTGTTGTGAATGGGAGGATGGACAATTTCCTAAAATGGAAGGGATTTACAGATGTTGATAATATTTGGGAACCTGAAGACAATCCAGATTGTCTGGAATTAATTGAAGCATTTCTCGATTCTCAAAAAGCTGGTAAAGAAAGAGATGGCACAAAAAGAAAGATTGACAGCGATGACAGCAAGTCAAGGAAGCAGAGAGGTTGCTGACAAACCAAGGGGCTTGGCCGGAGGCCTTCGTCCTGGGGAGTAACTGGGGCCCAGACAGCAGCAGGCGGCTCACGTTGCTCACGGAAGTGAAAGGTTCACATGAGGCAGACCTGGTGCTGGCAAAAGATGCAAACACAAAATGCCCTTAAGTTGAAATAGTGTTTATGAAGAGAGACTAACTTGGCATGCTTATCCAGGAGATGAAGCTCAATAATGGTTTGTGTATATGTATATAATTGGGTTTGTTTTGTTTTTAATTATTAGTGTGAAGAACAACTACATTCTAATGGAAATCAAGTTCAATACATTTGTTTTGAAGTAGTATAGTAGTATTAGGGGAGTTGTTGGGGTTATTTTGTTATTGCATCAATAGCACTGGTTACTTTGAGCAAATAAATCTTTCTATAGTTGCTTCATTTATCAGAAAAGAACACTTGATACCATAGTATATTATTTCCTCTGCATTAGAGAATAGCTTTTCTAACTATTGGGAAATTCTACTTAGTCATTACTGAATCAGAACTTGTTTATCCATTAATGCATGCCTTAGGACCATTCTGGGGGGGTTTTGGTTCTGTTTGTGTGTGTGTGTATGTGTGTGTATGCATAAATATATATGTACACTTTATTTTATTTTACATTCACCAAAAACAAAACTATTCTAAACAAAAATAGCATTTAACAATCATGGGTCATTGTTTCGGGGAGGCTATCCTTCTGAACTATTCAAGTAGATCCACTCAAGTAAAAGATGGGGGGGGGCAGGGGGGTGTTAAGCCACAGCTTTCAAAGCAAATAAATGGCCCAGTAATTAAACAACTTAAAAAAAACTATCAAAATCAATACCTATAGAATCAAATAAATGAAAAATTATTTACAAAATCCCCTGAGTGAAAAAATCTTACTACTCAAAACCTCTCCCTACCCAAATAAAAAAACTAGACTAACATTACAGTATGTCTTCAATGTTAAGTGGGCATTTGTTCCTTGTATATAACCATACCTCTATGTTATATTGATTAAAAGGTCATGAATGATGGAATGTCCTTAAGACCTTGCTGGTGAAAACCTAGTAAGATGAATAGAAATGGAACTGTTTAGGACCAGTTGGTATAATTGGGTGAACAAACTGTCATCTCGGCTATTGATCTGTAAGGTCTGTTTTGTATCCCAGCCCATTCTCTACATGTAGGTTCAACCTTCCCAGTTTTGAGGTTACTCTAGTTCAGCTGCAGCCAGGAAACACAGGTCTTCAGCAATCAGAATGTTAATCCAATTGTACGTTGTTTACTTTATTGTAAATACTGGTGAACAGTGGTCAATAAATAGTTTTATATTATAATTTTTTTTTAAAGATTTAGCCTTGGGAACCCTCTAGAGCAGTTCTACTCTGTTCTGTAAGGTTACTATTGAGTCAGAATTGACTGAGAGTTGGCAAACCATGGCTTCCGAGTTATATGCTACTCTTCTAGTACATACATATGGCTCTGAAGGAACATTGAAAAATGTAAAGACTATTATTCAGATAATGGTGATTTCTTTTGTTTGTAAAAATATATTTATGGCTCTCAGTTTCATTTTTAAATTGTTGTGAGGGATAAAATTGGCTCTTCTGTCACACAAGTTTTCCGACCCCTGGACTAATGTTAGTGTATGGGGTTAGAAGTTTTTGAGAATGCAATCTTAATATAATACTCCCAGTGCTGTTTCCAGGATCAGTTACATATTTATTTACTACCAGGAACTCTGGGTAGAAAAGGCAAGTGCAGTTATATATATATATATAGGTTATAATTTATTTCATAGCACCTCATTTATAGCATTTTCAAGTACAACATTTTGCTCAACATCATTTTTACTTAAAAAACAGACACAACTTGGTAAGGCACCAGGTTATAAGAGAAGACCTTGCTCTCATTTTGGCTCATGGAATAATACGTGTGTAGTTTCTGTTAAGTATGCCAAAAACAAAGAACAGCATCAAAAAATGTTCATTGTTATATACATGGTAAAAAGGGGCAGAAAAACAGTTTGGGCATATATCATATCTTTAAAACTATGATGTTAGCCTACACTTTGGATGTTAACATAGCATTCTCTAAAGCACATTTCTGACAAAAATCTTCCCTGCATACAGAGTTGCACACGTAATAGTCTTTGCACTTTGAAGTGAATCAATTTGATACTTAACTCAAACACATATTTTAAATGCATTTTCCATCCAAATCCATGTTCACATAAAAGTTCAGTAAATCTTGACTACAACCACAACTTTATACTACTCTATAAAATAAAGCAACGTATTTAAAACTGTTGCATTTAATTATCATCCCACTAGATTTCCAGCCCTAATAGTCCCGGCTGTATAATTTCTTTACTTTCTCAGTTTTCCAGCACAGCATTAGGGACCACACAAGCCTTTTCTTCATTACAGGCTTTGCCCAAGTACCCTTAAGGTAGAGGATTCAGAAGGCTTAGCCCAGAGGCACGAAGTGCAGCCCAAATACATTGTCATATGAATAAAACATCTTTAAGTTTTCTGTTGTCCCTTAAAAATTCATTTTCACAGTACTGTATGACATTGACTTTCCTATGAAAATACGTAAACTCACTTACCAGTTAAATAACCACCCCACCCGTCTTCCTGCTCCCATTCCCTAGGAAATTGTCCCATGTTCTTTGTACATCGAGGCAGGGAAAGCCCACGTGGAATGGCTTTCCATAAATATGTAAGCTAGGCATGGCAAGATTAAAATGCATTTAATTACATTTATTTTATGCAGCTTCACAAATGAAATTATTTTAATCATTTGAGTTGCAACTAATTGCTTCAGAAAACTATGGCATAATCAATTTCAAAGTGTAAACAGTCTATGTATTTTAGTGATTTAAATATTAACTTTTATCAAAGAAATTCTTTAATTTGATTTATCAACAGGAATAAAAGAAACCTCAATCTAAAGTGTAATGTGATCTTTAACTCTTTTCTATAGAAAAACACCAATTGGATTTTTTAAAGTTAAAAACACAATCCAGACTCCAGAAAAAGATCAAATTCGTCTACCCACTGACTTTCACAAGGTTTTCCGAGTAAGTTATTGCATTGATTTTGAATAAATGTGCTTAACCCAATGCGAGCTTGGCATCACAATTCAGTATCTTTGGACTGTCTTTTGGCATATCCCAAACATACCTAGCACATGATAAAAGCTGTCTCCTGCTATGGTATTTCTTTTTTCCTCCAAAGGAGCAAACCCTAAAGACTACCTTGAAGGACAGACACATTTCATGAATATGTGGTTTTCTTAGTGAAGCAGCAGGATGTAAGAGATGTGGTCCCAGCACCCCTTGTTTTTGGCCAGCCTACAGAGGACCAACCCCCTGGGATCATTCACAAAATCATCTGGGAATTCAATGAACAGTTTAACTAGGTGTTAGGATTGTTTTATTTTTGCTTTAAGGTGGCCAAAAAAAAAAGAATGTCCAAATTATGATCCATTTAAAGTTAAACCCACTTCCATGGAGTCAGTGCTGACTCAGTGATCCCACTGTGGGTTTCTGAGAGTGTAACTGTTTACAGAGTAGAAAAGCCCAGTGCTTCTCCCTCAAAGCTGGTGGTGATTTTGAACTTCTGACCATGTGGATTGCAGCCCAGCGTATACCCACTACAACACCAGGGCTCCTTAAAGTTATCTCTAGGGAAGGATAAAAGAGATGTCTTAAAAACAAAAAAAAAACAAAAAACTTACCTTCTCTGAAGCCATTCTTTCTTAAAATCTGTCTTTTATGGTCTTGCTTCTTCCCCTCCCCCACACCCCCATTAACTTTTTAAAATACTGTATCAGCCGTAAACACAGCTATCTATAAATACATGTGAGTATATAGGTGTGGTTGTGGGTGTGCACACTGAAAACATTTTTTGGCTGATAAGAATAGGTGTGTTTAATGTTTCCTAAACAAGAATATTCACTTTCCTACAGATAGGGCAATTCAAGCACAGACGGTTAGTACTTCCTATTCCTCTACTTAGGGTGGAAGCAGTTTAGTCCACACGCCACAGTACCCAGATGCCAAGACTCCGTTTTACAGAGCATGAAAAGGCTCCTGAGGAACACCTTCGTGCACTACACGCATGTTGCCTGTGTTTACACGCTGTAACACAGTGGTCTCAGAATAAAAGCCCCCAATACAAATTTCAATAGCTTGCTTGTTAGTGAGTTGTTTATAAATTTTCATCAACCAGGTATGACAAAAACTAAATTAGTGGATGTTTTGGGTTGCACAGAGAAAGGCCTTTTATTTTCTCATCATTTAGTTCTTGAAGAAATAAAATAAAGCATGGCGTTGACGTGGGATTTCAAAGTTAAGTTCTATGGTTGACCTGCACATAAATTATTAAACTAACAAAACAAACAAACAAAAAACTAACAAAGCAAATGACCTTATTGCCAAGGGGTTGATTCGACTCACTGACCAGGGATGATAAAACAGAACTGTCCCAAAGGATTCCCAAGGCTGTAATCTTTATGGGAGCGGAATGCCACATGGTACTGCCATGAAGTGGCTGGTGGGCTCAAACACACGACCTTTGAGTTAACAGCCAAACCTTTAACCACTGCACCACTGGGGCTCCTTCACTGCGCATGAATCAACCTTGGATCAAGGACAAGATCATCACTTTCCCCCTTTTTCTTCTATACATTATAATATAGCAAAATATCATTCTTGACATCCATATCTGAGGTGTCTTTTTTATGTGAGATATAATCAATTCAAGAGGTGTGGAACTCTAAATTTCCAGAGTCGTGAAATATTCTAAACTTATTTCAGAAGTATTTTGCATAAGTATCTTATTCCTACCTCAAAAAACAAGAGGATTAAAGGCAAGAAAGAATACAGATATAGAGAATTCCACTTGTCACACACATGTTCTCCATACAGGTTCTACACAGTGAAAGGAATTATTTCAGCTAATATAGCATCTAGTAGTGATTTCATCTGAAAATAGCTTTTCTGAGTTTCCTGCCAGGATTATACAAAACAACAGTATTTCTTCCACCAGGACTTGGAGAGATTTTTCACCTTGTCCGGAGTCCGACTCTTGGACTTCTTTGGCTGCTGCTGCGTGTCCGAGTACTGAATGCCAGCAACGATGGCCGTGTCAAAGACGTCTTTGAGGTTTTTCTGAGTCAAGGCCGAGCATTCTATGTAAGATGAGGCTTTGATTTCTTCTGCGCATAACTTTGCCGCCTCTTCAGGCACTGGCTTCTCTTTGCATTTGTCTAATTCTATGAGGACTTTGACATCTTCTCGGAGATCTGACTGCGTGCCAACGAGGATAATAGGCGCTTTGGGGCAATGGCACCGAATCTCAGGTACCCACTTCTCAGTCACATTCTGGAAAGACGACGGGCTCACCACACTGAAGCACAGCAGGAAGATGTCTGTATTCGTGTAGCAGAGGGGCCTGAGCTTGTCGAACTCATCCTGCAACCAAGACAAGGATCCAGCAGTTATTTTTCTCATCAAGTTTTCATCAGCAAAAAAAGACCAGTCATAACCTTTTCCTTAAAAGCATTCTGAGAGTTGATAGACACCCAATGGATTATAAATGGAAAAGATAAGACACCATCCTCCTATCTAAGTGGGATCCATGCTCCCAACTTGACAGGTCTTCTTGCAGGGTCAGCTGTGACCGTAAAACCCACACCAAACCCAGAGCCATCAGTCCATTCCAACACTTAAAGACCGGCCTTATGTCAGGTTTCCGTGGCTGGAAACACTTACAGGAACAGAGGGCCGCCTCTCTTTTTTTTTTTTTTTAACATTTTATTAGGGGCTCATACAACTGTTATCCCAATCCATACACACATCAATTGTGTAAAGCGCATTTGTACATTGTTTCTCAAAACATTTTCTCTCCACCCAAACCCCCGACATTAGGTCCTCATTTTTCCCCTCCCTCCACGCTCCCCCCTACCGCATGAGCCCTTGATAGTTTATAAATGGGTATTTTGTCATATCTTGCCCTGTCCGACGTCTCCCTTCATCCACTTTTCGGTTGTCTGTCCCCCAGGGAGGAGGTCACACACAGTTCCATGTAATCGGTTCCCTCCTTCCTACCCATTCTCCCTTTACCCTCCCTGTTTTGCCACTCACACCACTGGTCCTATAGGGCTCATCCGTCCTGGATTCCCTGTATTTCCAGTTCCCATCTGTACCAGTGTACCTCCTCTGGTCTAGCCAGTCCTGCAAGATCGAATTTGAGTCATGGTAGTGGGAGCGGGGAGGAAACATTTAGGAACTAGAGGAAAGTTGTATTTCTCATCATCGCTACATCACAGGGGCCGCCTCTCTTAAGGAGCTGCTCCTGGGTTTGAATTTCCAACCTTGCGGCCCACCACTTCTCTAACAACTGCCAACTCTGACACCGTCACTATTTTATAAATAAAAACATAGCTTTTAACCCAGAGAACTTCAGACGTACTCTCTCAACGTTGGATACTTAGCTACTTTGAAAAACATGACAGCATCTAGGCGGGTCCCTGGACTTCCACCTGACACCAGTGAATCACAGTCCGTCAGGACGCCAGCCTCTGGCAGCTGTGAAGGATGCAGCATGCAGATAGTCATCTCACCTGCACTGCCCCCACACAATACAGACGATAATGTTAACCAGATGAACTGGACAGCCCAGAAATGGAGTTGAAGACCTTTGTTAGATCCGCCTCGCACTGGCAGCTCAGAGAGCATGTGACTCTGTGCTGCTGACAGCACTGCTTAGTGCCTTCTCCTTGTTTGATCTATGAGTCCCTCCTTTCTTCTTGTCTCATCTGCTCTTTCTGGTACATATTTAATGCTATGCGTAATTTCACAACAGCGAGAAAAAAGGTGTCCAATCCTTCTGTCGCCCAGCTTGCATTACTTTCAAGCGAACGCATTTGCATTAGTCTCTGCCTGTGGCTTTTTCTCTAGGTATAAAGGAAACCGTGCCTCTTTTCTTTGAAGGAAGTTCCTTTGAGACTCATATTACAATTGTGGGGCAGCAACCACTAATCAATACTAAAGCCAATGACCCAAAAGGATCAGAAATGAGTACAGTCATTTGCCAGGCTTCTCAAAGAGAAAAGCCAAAAGGACAGCTTAAGTTTCATGGTGCCACGTTTGTGCTGGAAGAATAAACAGAGAAACTCAACCAGGTAGATTCTAGCTCAGCTCTGAATGGATTTTAACTGTTCCCTGGGTTATCTGAAGATCTCTCTCTTACTCTCCCCCTCCCTCTCTCTCT
>NW_022111324.1:85821536-85837354 GCF_000313985.2 Echinops telfairi | reverse complement strand
ACACACACACACACACACACACACACACACACATCAGTATTAAGTAAACCCTCCAGGTAGCTAAATGTCACCACTTGAAAACGGTCATCCTGGTTATGCCCTAGAATCTGGGAGTGAATTGCCAATAAAAAGAGAGGCAAGCACAAGAGAGCCTGGGTTTGGAAAGCTGACTTCACAAAACCTCTTGAGAGTCCGAGGGCGCAGGAAGCAAAATAGAAATTAAACCCTGCTTTCACTGCCTGACCAGAAACCTTAGATATTTGCTCAAATCAATGCAATACACATAAGCACAAGGCGGCCAGCTGGAATGCACCCCTCCGTGAAACGAGTTCTGGGGCCAAGCAATCTGGGTGTGCTTGCCAGATCTGCATCAAAGAAATTGCACAAGATTAAGTTTGGTGGCTGGGTGCAGGTGGGGCAGGGTAAGGGAGAGACAGGCAGCTAAATAGTACACGGCCCTCTGGTCAAGCAGCAACCTGATCCCTCCTCTCTCTCAAGCATAAAATTTTTCTAAGAACATCACAGGTCAGAGGTTGAAGAATTTTCAGCTCCTGTTGGCAGTCTGCAATGAATTACTCCATTTCAACCATATTCTTCCATGCCAAATGCATGTTTCTTAAAGTTCTGTCTCCGATCTGGTTCCACTGGGGAGAAAACTTTAAGTTCTGCATTAACTCTGAGTCCAGTGAGTCTTATATACTCACACCCTCTGTAATGAGAAAACCCCAAAGCACAAGATATAATTTCTATAATCCAGTCAGGCAATAGTTACCCTCTTCCCTTTCACTTATGAACTTCTATTTGAAACCTGCATTTTAATCTGCCTTTACGAATTATCTGTGCTCAAGTTCTCCTAGTATTTGCAGTCCACTTAGGTAGATAGTCACTTTATAAACCCCATGAGGCTGGCGCCTAGAGGAAGAATATAGTCCATTAGCAGGGTCAATACTAAAAAATATAGCCGATGCCAATTCAAGTCTATTAAAAGATAAAGTTTCTGGATTTGAAACCACAGAGAAGATTAACACCATGACCAGTTTTGCTACGCTAAAGAAAATGCTAATATTTTTCTGGGGAACAATACACAGATGAAAAAATATAGTCTTTTTCCAGGTTATGTATATGGTAAAAGATATTCTTATGTGATGATATATAGAGTAAAATAAGGGTTTTTCACTGCAGTGCTGTCTGCTCTTCCCCTAAAGGCCCCGACAGCCTTTACATGTCCTGAGTTTTTCTGTCTTATCCACCAGCAGTGAGCTAGCTGCTCCACCCACATGATAGCCCAAACCAAATGCAAGTCAATGCTGACTCATAGCGACCCCCTGTGCATTTCTGTAACCGTTTACGGGAGTGACAGAAAATCTACCCATAATAAGAAAATGTTCTTGCCTTTTCCAAAGCAATTTAGATTTAATTAGAAATACCATAATGTCATAATTCAGAAAGATGACACACTAAGAGACTGTGTTCTTTGATTTTTCTTTCTAAACATTAGTATATAGATTGTTTTGTTTTTTTCCCTACTCCTGGTGGAGGGAAAGCTGAGGAGTTCCCCTGGTTAGGGTAAGGAGAGGACGGACGAGGCTGGGGTACAACTGCTTTGGCCACTGCCAAACTGGTGCTCAGCGGGCAGCTAAGGCTGCCAAATCTGTGTCACCTTCAGGTTCAAAAATAAAACCTGTCCTCAGTTCCTAACTTACTGCCTTGGGTAAATAACCTGGCTTCCCTGTTTTGAATAAGAGGTTGGGGGACCTGGACAAGACAATTTTATTTTATTTTTTAAACACATATGGTTAGGGAAGTTACCTGTCTACAGAGTATGCATTTCAGCAAACTCAGGAGGTACACCTCACATCTCTGGGCTCTGCTCTAATAAGGCACTACGTGATTTCAATGACTTGAATATTGGTTTTACGGGATGATGAGTACCTTAGAAGTTTTCCAGTGGAACCCTAACAGGGAGTCACAACAACATGTCCCACTTCCATACGTTCCCCATCATTCACTAATGGTGTTGTCTAAGTGACACTATTATAGGACTAGAATAAATATGGCCTAGTTTATGAATTTCTTTAGCTTGGGATACATCCAACACCTGTATCTTTGGTACAAGAGCTGGGCCGGCCCATAGTGAGTCAAATCATAAAGTACAAAGACAAATATTAACAATTACTGACCCACATAAGCACTCTTTCTTGAGCAATTTTCTAAAAGATTTAGTTCATTGCCCTTCAATAAACTATTGTATTATTACTGACTGGTTGTAATAAAAACCCCAAATTAAATTATATTAGAAGTTTCAATAAGATGTTCTTGTCGCTGCTTTCCCCCCTGTGCTGCCCACACAAAGCTTGGCCGGATCCTGGTTGATGGGTGAGTGCTGAGGGCCGCCGCTTTCTCCCCATTCCCCTTTGAGCTGCTGCCAGCCAGGGGGAGCTTACTGCGGGAGGCTTCTGAATGACCCATTTATTGAACAAATCATTTGGAAACTCATAAAACGTTATTTGGAAACCTTTAAAAGGCTATTTCCTTTCCCAGGACCGAGCAGTAAAGTGATACTGACCTGGCCAGCTGTGTCACAAAGCTGAAGCTGCACAGGCCGTCCATCCACAGACACCACAGCTTGGAAACAAGGACAAAATGACCGTCAGAAGGTGGCTTTTTAACCCCTTTCAGAAGAGTAATACAGTTCATTTGTTCTTCCATTTAAGTTCCAAACCCTGCGACCCCTGTCCTGGGCCCCTCCGTGGATTAAAGACTTGCCTAAAACAAAGAAACCCAATCCAAGGCAAACCTTTTTGTATACAAACCCTTCAGGGCGCCACAAGTCACTTCACTGAAACAGACAGGCAGCAAATCACTGCCCTCTTTGATGGCACCACCAGACGGGCCTTTCGTTTCCCTTCTACCCCAAGATGTATTCTCCTGTCACACTTCTTTCAAAGGACCTAAAAACAACACTGAGATTAAGTGGGAACTAGCCTGACCCTTTTAAATCAGTGGAAATTCTCACAGAAATTCTGTTTTCCTTGGGAAGTGTTCCTGTGTTCAAGGTTGATCATAAAATGTTAGCTTGTTTTGAGAACATGTGCAAACACAGCCTGTCCTCGTCCCCATGGTCCTGTTTATGAACCGGGTGACTGCTTATCTTCCCTCCCCATGTCATTTCACAGAGATATTAAAAAAAAATTTTTTTTTTAAGGAAAGAACATCATGGTGCTGGAATTTGATGGCAGGAAGGGGGTGACCCATGGGGTCCTTCATTAGGGAAGCCTTGGAGGTTTCCATTTGAATTAAATAATTGTTTTGTCTCCAGACAACTTGACAACCTTGTTGCTAAAGCTTGTTTATCAACGTCTTTACTAGCCCGTGTGGAGGCTAGGGGATTAGAAAGGAAATTTAGTATCGTTTAGGTGGGAAAACTCACTTGCTTAAACCCATTGCTATCAAATGGATATTGCCTCATTGTAAGCTTGCCGAACAGAGTAGAACTGCCCCTGGAGAATCTGAATCTGGTGGGTTTGAACCTCTCAACTTTGGGTTAGCAACAAGAGCTCTTAATCATTGCACCAGGAGGGCTCCTGGGACTGCTTTATCTAGTCTGCCTTTGAGGTTACGCTTTAGGCAGCTAAGCGCAAGGTCAGCAGTTCAAACCCGCCAGCTGCTCCACAGGAGAAAAATGGCTTCTACTCCCACAAAGAGTTACAATCGTGAAACCACAGGGGCAATTCCGTCCTGTCCTATGGGGTCGCTAAGCGTTGGAATCGACTCATGGCCGTGAGAGAGTTTTTGAGATGGAAGAAACCACGGCTTATCACACAGTAAGAAGACGTCTAAAAAGAGGCCAGTGGAGCAGGTGTTTTGGGGGTTATTTTGGTTTTTAAATAGGGAGCAAGAATGCGTTTAACACTAACTTTTGTGGGTTTTAACTTTTTTCTTAGATTTAAAAAGACCTTAAATATTGCAAAACCAGCCCGTAACTAAAAGGTTCCCTTTAGCTGTGTACCTATCAAACCATGTGACGTTACACCCAATATGGAAGCGCTTGTAGTAGCTTAAGGAGGCATTGAGGAAAATATCTTGTTTGCCTTGGAGTCGATGCTGATTTATGGGGACCCAATAAAGGCAGAGTAGACCTGCTCCCCGGGGGTTCCTCTGCGGTCATCTTTACAGGAACAGATTTCCAGGTTTTCTAGGGGTGAGGTGGCCAGGCCGATTTTTCGGTTAACCACCTGGGGCTTACCCATTGCGCAACCGGGGCTCTTTCCCACTTCTCTAGACTCCAATGACCTCGGAACTGGATCTATTTCCCAGCTAGCGCCTACCATGGTGGCCCGCCAACCCCTTGGGAATCCCTCCAATATCTTAATGCGTTCCTGTAGCCAGGCCCTTCCTCTTACCAAAAACCCACTGTGGGGTGCCCTACAGCCAAGTGCTTGGCAGCCCCAGAGGCACCACCGCTCCCCCTGCCCACCCCCACCCCATCCGCTCCCCGACCCCCTCGGGCAGCCGGCCCCCTCACCGGAGAAGTTGTCGAAGGCGGTGGGGATGTATTCGGTGGGGTAGCCGTTGGTGGTATAGCTCACCACCAGGCTCGTTTTCCCCACGGCGCCGTCTCCGACCAGCACGCACTTGATGCAGCGCCTCTCGGCGCCTCCGGCTCGACAGCGCGTCGCCAGCGCGGCCGTGCGGCCGCTGCGCACCCGGCGCGGGGGCACGGGGGGCACCTCGTAGCCACAGCAGCCCGCCACCGGCTTGCTGATGTACTCGGGGTTCCCTTGCTGCGGCGGCATGGGCTTCCCGATTCGGAACGTGCAGGCGAAAGGGTCCCGGGGGAGCGGTGGCGGCAGTGGGGGGAAAGGAGGAGCTCGGGGTCTCCGAGGGCCCACCGCTCGGTCCCTTCACTGTGGCCGCCACCGCGCGTCCAGGGCACCCTGAGATCCCGCTCGCGTCCACGCCGCGGGGCCCGGGGAGGAAGGGGAGCGGGTCCGGTGTGTCCCCCTTGCTTCTGAGCAGGCGTGCTGGCGGGCGGAGAGCATCCGCCAGGGAGCCGGCAAGGACCGGAGCCACTGTCCTGTTCGCCCGCAGGTGGACGCGCGTGGAGAGCCGGGCTCCCGGCGGCAGGAATCTCGCACGGAGGGTGGGCGGGGGCGCCGCGATCTCCCGGGACGCGGCGAGCTCCGGCGCGGAGACAAAGGCGATCCGGCGGAGGGTCGCCGAGAGCGCGCTGGGGCAGCGGCTCCGTTCGCTGGGCGCAGAGCACGAAGCCGACCCTCCTCTCCCACCCGCTCGGGCGCGACACGGCTCGTGGGTGCGGGTGGGGGGGGCAGAAAGAGGCGGCCCGGTCGGCGCGGCGACCTTCCAGCGCCGAGGCCACAGCGCTCTCTGCCTGCGCGCCGCGCCCCTGCACCTCCCGCGCGGCCTCGCCTGGGGCCAGGCGCTCCCACTCGGTCCCCGAGGTCCGTTCCCGGTGGGCGCGGCCGCCGCACTGGGCAGCTCCCTCCGGGTGCGGAGTCCGAGTCGAGCCGCCGACTCCAATTGGCTGAGCGATTCTCCTCCCCTCGCCCCAGCGTGGGCGGGGACAACGGAGCCAACGCCTTTTTTTTTTTTTTTTCCCTCCCCTCTTCCTCCTCCTCCTTCCCTGCTCCCTGGCCGCTTTTTACTGGGCACGGGGTTCCATCACTTTTCCCAGACCCTCCCCTCCAGGACCGCCTCCGCCCTCCCGCCCCTCACCCTCTGGGCAGTCTCGCTTGCAGGCTGTGGTGAGAAACTTCCAGCATCACTCAGCTCTCCACCCAGGAGGAATGGGGTGTCCAGGGGAATGTCCTCCTTCAGAGGCCTTATTACGCGCTCAACTTCGTCGTCGTCTTCTTTTTTCAAAGTTCAACTATAGACCCACAATGTAAATGTTCTTCTAATAAAAGCAGCAAGATGGCAACTACATTTTTAAAGGTGATTCGCCTTTTTTCTTTGGCATACCATAAACTTTTATTGCTTTTATGGTGCAGTAACTTTCTTTATAGCTTCAATTGGCTTCATTTACTTAAATGCAATTTGAGGACATTAATATTCTCTGGGCGAGAAAGACCCGCCTTTCTACGTCTACTCTAGGAGAGTTACAACCTCAGAAATTCACCAGGGCAGTTCTGAATCCGATCCTGTGTATCTCTGACGCCTTCCTCCCACAAGATAAGCGTGCAATACATTTTTTATGAAACTCACGTCATATAGAATTGATCTGAATTCCTTTGTGTGGAAGGACACAAATCACAAATAATATCACAAATTGCAAATCCATCGCTGTGTGGATTATCTTTCCATTCTTCCTATAAAAAATACCATGCAGTTACAATATTAAAACGGTGAGATTGTGAAACTAAAAGGTATAGAAAAAACATAACATTATGTAGGCGTGTCTTGGGAAATTCCTACCATGCCATCTCCATCTCCGGCATAATTTCTATCATCAAGGCCATATTTTCCAACTACTAATTCTTCCTTTTCATTTCCTACTTTGTCATTCCAATCACCAATAATTACCCGTGTATCTTGATTGCATTTTTGATCAACTTCAGACTGTAGAAGTTGGGAGACTTTTCATCGTTGCCTGTAGTGGTTGGCGGATAAATTTGAATAGTAGCCGTATGAACTGGTCTTCTTTGTAGGCATATGGATATTACCCTATCACCGATAGCACTGGACTTCAGATAGAGCTTGAAATGTTCTCTTTTTAATTTATTTAAATTAATTGTTTATCCAGTGCTTTAAAAGACATTTTATTGTAAATAAGGAGAAAGTTTCTAGAGCAGATCATCAGTTTTACAGACAATGATTCATACACATTTTTTTTTTATCTCAAGTGCATCCCACTTCATCGTTGTGTGTCTTGTCTCCATTCAGTCTTAACCCTTCTGAAATTTGCTGATGGATAAATGCTGCTCCCTTGATCCCAAATTATATTGATTATTCTCAAGTGTGCACACCTCACTAGCACTATTATTGTTCCCTCTGTAACTCTGTCAATTGTTGTGCTGAACATGGAATCACAGGGATGAGCTCAATTCTACACCTAAGTGGTGACCAAGGGACATAATTTCAGGCATTGCACCATCTCTATCAGACCAGCAAGCCTGGTCTTTTTCGTGATTTTGAGTTTTGGCTCACATTTCATCCCACTTGAAGACCTTCCAGTGCATTTAATAATGGTAGCGGGGCACGATCCAGTCCTTCTAGTGTCCCTGTCTTGGTCTTGGTGGTAGCGAGTACTGTTTAAGTGGTCTATTAGTCTATTGGATTAATTGGTTTTATGGGTCTTCAATTCCCATCACTCTTCTTTCCTCCAGACAGGGAGATACCAATAAGTGTACAAGAGGTGGTCCCTTGTGAGTTTAATTGTTTTACTTCCCCATTGAGAATTAGGTGAAGGCTTACAGAGCAAATCTTAGTTTTACAATCAAATTCATACACATTCTGGTTCAACTAATCCATTGCAATGCCTATCCCCAATTCAAGTTCATCACTGTTTCCTGCTTCTAATCCTTCCTCTCTAATTCTTTGAACTTTGTGCTTGGGGAAATGCTGCCCTTTTGATCTTATATGTAGGAGCCCTGGTGACATTATGGTTATGCAGTGAGCTGCTACCTGCAAGGTCAGCTGTTCAAAACCACTAGCTGTTCTGCCAAGAGTGAAAGATGAGACTTTCTAGTCCCATAAAGAATTAGTCTCAGAAACCCATGGGGGCAGTTCTATCCTATCCTATAGGGTCACTCTGAGTTGTAATTGACTTTATGGCAGAGAGGTTTTTGTTTTGTTTCATTTTGTTTTACTTTTCATCTTAAATGGTTAATTTTTCTAATGCAGAGGTCAGTTCAGTTCACAACCGAAGAGTAAGGGCCATAATCTTGGGGATCCTACCAGCCACTATACGGCCAGTAAGCCTGGCTTCTCGCATGATTTTGGCTTCTGTGAACACCTGGTTTGCAGAAGGCTATGGATGACAGTGGAAGTCCAAAATCCACTTGCAAGATTCATATATAGATGAAGCCTCTGGCGAATTCCCTTTGACTATAGTCCAGAGATATGACTAGCCTTGTTACCAAAGAGCATTGCAAAGCTGGTATGGCAGATGCAGTTAGATTAAAATGTCATATCATCATTTGATCTCCCTTTTGACCCATTTTAAAGTTGTTCCAGGTTTGTTTTTTTTAAGTGAAAGGGAAGTACAGGTGGATTAAGCCTCTGGGGAATTCCCTCTGACCATTAGACCAGGGATGTGAATAGCCTTGCTATCATGCAGAGTGTATTGGAAAGCAGATTATTACAGATACTCTTATCATAGAATTTCGCACCTTATCAATTGATATCTATGTTGACCCCTTAATTTAATTTGTTTGCTTTTATTATTTTATGCTCCCTTTTCAATTGAGGTTTTTCTCTGTTTTAGTGTTGTTGTTGCTTTGTATATTTCTGTATATGAAATCCAGCAAAGGTAATTGTTTCTTAGGGGTATGGCAATGAAGGCTGGAAAAATGCGGAGCTAATAACAATGAGTAAAAGAAAGAAGAAAATGCTCTGAAATTGATTGTGGTGATGATTATACAACTCTTCATAATATGATTAAAAATTTTAGTTGTATGGAAAAAAATTAAAACAAATAATTGTTGTATGGAAAAAAGAATGAACGGGCTGAGAGAATTAACTTTAAAAATACAGCCTTTAGTATAGATTACAATTCAATGTAAAGTAAATCAAATTCCTCACAACTAGACCAAGAGGTAGCATCATAAGTGAAGAAAATCAGTTTAGCAAGGCATTCATCTTGCTTGGATCCTTAATCAGTGTTTATGGAAGCAGCAGGTAAGAAATCAAATATATATTGCATTAAGTAAATCTGCTGCACAAGACCTCTTAAAAGTGCTGAAGACAGTGAATGTCACTTTCAGCACTAAGGTATGCCTGATCCAAGCCATTGGTATTTTCAATTGCTTCATAAGCATGTGAAAGTTGAGTAGGGAACAAAGGATACTAAAGAAGAATCAAAGTATTTGAATTGTGGTGTTGATGAAGAATTTTGTGGACAAACAAATCTGTCGTGAATGAAGTACAACCAGAATGCTCCTGAGAATCAAGATGGTGGGACTTGGTCTCACATACTTTGAACATGTATCAGAAGAGACCATTCTCCATTCAGCAAATGGACTGACGCAGTGGGCTCAAACATAACAGACCAAGCAGTGTTTTGTTTCATTATGCATAGATAGAGTCACTGTAGCTGGAAGTGGCTCAACAGCTGAACAACTTGTCCTTGACATGAGTCAAATCAAACCCTCCTACTCAAAGCTACCCTTTAGATTGCAAGGGCTCATAAAGGTTCCCAAGAAGGTAAATCTTTATAGAAGCAGAAAGTCACATCATTCTCCCAAAGAAGAGATGATGGGTTTGAACCCCTAACCTTAACCCGCTGCACCCCCACAATTCCTTTTATCTCTTCTATTGTGCTTATCTATTCAAATAGCCATTGGACTTGTCTCACTGCCACACTTGTTCACAATTTCCTAAAGGACAGGGCCCCTTGCTTCACGAATTCATTAACCCCAGCACAGCACAGCATAGCTCAGCATTAGTACATTTTTTAGGATAGTTTTTTTCCACTAAATACTTTTACCCATTCTACTAGCAAAGGATGACTACTTTCCAAATTTACTAATTATTGTAAATTTACAGGTGTTTAAAAATATTTGTCTAAGATTGCAAATACTATCTGAATATACTTTCTACTATGTATCTCTCACCTTTGCATATTTTGGTATATTCAACAAATACTACTGTGTGCTTCAAGTCCACTCCTCCTCCAGCTACCATTTAGGACAAAGGAGACCTGCCCCCAAAGGGTTGGTAGGCTTTAATGTTTTACAGAAACACGTTGTCACATCTGTCTCCCATTGAGTGGCTGGTAAGTTCACACCTCCAACTATTCACACCCTTTATCAGGGAAGCGCTCAACCATTATGCTATCAGTGTACCTTGTGATAAAGCTTGGGACAGAGAGAAGGGTTTAGATGTGGGAAATGCAAAAGCACACTTGCATTAAAATTGTCCTGCTTTTACATGGATGGGGTAATTGAAAAGAGTATGGCTTGGGTCAGATATACTTAGTCATCAAAAGTAATATCTTTGCTTTTAAGATTTTAATGAGGTCTTTTGCAACAAATTTGCCCAATGCAATCCATCATTGGTTTTTTTGACTGCTACTTCCAGGGGCATTGATTGTTGATTCAAGTAAAACGAAATCCTTGATATCTTCAATCCTTTCATAATGTTGCTTATTGGTCCAGTTGTGAGGATATTTGTTTTCTTTGTGTTGAGGTGTCATCTATTCTGTAGTCTTTGATCTTTAACAGTAAATGCTTCAAGTCCTTCTCGTGTCCAGTAAGAAAGATGGCCTTATTGGCATATCACAAGTTGTCAATGAGTCTTCCTAAAATTCTGATGCCTCTTTTTAGTTTTCATACACTACAGTTTCTTGGACTATTTGCTCAGGTATAGAATTAAGTAATACATGTTTCCGATATCCTTTGTTTTCAGCCAAAGGCTCTCTGACATCAGTAAGGACATCCTAAGTCTTCTCTGAGCCCAGATTGAACTTTGGGCGAGGATTTGGCTCTTTCATCACCAGTGTCAGTGTAATTCCTGCCCAGGCAAGTCTAAAAAGTCAATCTGTCAGAAGTTAATTTTTTGGTCATGCAAAATGTACTGCAGATCAAGCGGCTCTCTAGAGCAAGTGAGGGAGGTCCTTTCTAAGTCACTATGCCATCTGTGTCAGATGGTTCCCAAGAAGATGAGCGACAGGTTATGTACCAACTATTAAATGCATCATGTTGGACATGACTACCTTTACGATTCCCTGACTGGATCCCTCCTCAATGACAGGACACATGAGAGACATCTTGGAAGCACACACGCATTCTCTGATCAGTAGATGTCTTTCTCCTACTTTTCAAACTATAATTAATATCCTGCCTCTAAAAACACACAAAAGATGAAAAGAAGAAAAAACTTTAGGCTTTATATTAACTATTTTTGAGGTGTTGTATTCATCAGAATATTCAATTTTTTAAAAATTACAAAATCTTAAGTTTAGGCAGGTTTTCCTGTATGGAGGAGAGGGCCGTAGGCCTCTAACCACATGATTGTCATGGTTTTCCCAGTGATAGCCTCCTGTCACTGATGTTGTTAGGCTCTAACACTTAGGAACCCTACATACAATAGAACAAAACACTGCCCAGTCCTGCACCATCCTCACCAGTGTTCTTTTGGTTGAGCCAGTGGTTGTCGTCACTGTCAATCCATCTGGTCTAGGGCCTGCCTCTTTTTGCTGCCCTTGTACTTTACCAAGCATGATGGTTTGGTAAAGTCTTTCCTGAAAACATATCAGTCAGTGTGTAAGAAAAAGTCTCATCATGTTTGCCTCTAAGTATCATTCTGGCTATACTTCTTTTAAGAAAGATCTCTTCCAGTCAGTTGGCCAAGTAGCTGTTGTCCAAATTTGCTGGCATAGATGCTTCAACGGCTTGTTGAAACATTTCAATTGTCATTCCATCGAATCCTGGAGCCTTGTTCTTGGCTAATGCTTTCAGTGCAGCTTGAACTTCTTCCTTCAGCACCATTGGTACTTGCTCATATTCTCCCTACTGAAATGGTGGAATAGCAACTAGTTCTTGTTGGTACAGTGACTCTGTGTATTCTTTCAATCTTCTCTTGATGTTTCCTGCATCACTCAATATTTTTTCCCATAGAATCTTTCAATATTTCAACTCAAGGCTTGAATTTTTTCTTGAGTTCTTTCACTTTAAGATATGCTGACCATGTTCTTCCTTTTTGGTTATTTAATTCTAGGTCTGTGCACATTTTGGTATAATATTTTCTTGTCTTCTTGAGCTGCCCTTTGAAGTTCTTGGTTCAGCTCGTTAGTGGTATCATTTCTGCCATTTGGCTTAACTTTAAGCGTAAGTTTCACTCCCTGGAGTGAGAAGAAGCAGATGACTGCTATCCAAATGGCATAGGGCTGGTGGTTATTAGACTTTGGGATAGCTTTCTTGCCTTGAAGGTGCACAATAAATGGTGGCCTGGGACTACCATATGCTTTCTATTTTAATGCCCTCCTTGCTTTATTATGACTTGTACTAATCTGGTAGGCGTGGCTCTGCGGTTGCGAATGAGGATTATTAAAAGTTTGCCCTATCACCAGCCCTCATCCAGCCCTCATTCTTTGTGTAAACAGTGTCAAGTCACTTACAAGTTTAATCCGTACCAGTCAACAGTTCATATATTTCAGTTCATAGCTATCCTATACTGGGGTAATTTTCTTTTCTCAACAGTGTTTTCAATCCTATACCATTTACTAAATTAACAACACTATCCATAGTGCCCCAAAGGGATGATTTGTAATGTTCTCTAACATAAAATGATAATAATATCTCTAATTAGAACCAGTGACATAGATAAACCATAGATATATGAATGGGACTTAATTCTAATCCCAATCTAAGAACAATTAGTTCTTATGACATGGCTCTGCTTGATGCTCACATTCATGAAGAGATAAAGATATGGGTGGTATAGCAAATTGTGGTGAAGAAAGTACATGGTGTCTGGCTATCAGAAAGACTAGTGTCTGGAGTCTTAAAGACTTGGCTTCAAACGAGCAGCCATGGAAGTGAGGCATCCACAAAGTTCACATGGAAGAAGCACACCAGCCTTTGGATCCAAGGAGTATAAGTAATAAAATTGAAATCCAAAGGAGAGAATGGTATCAGAGCTTAAATTATGAACAGCTGGTTTGCAGAAGGCTATGGGTGACAGTGGAAGCCTAAAATCCATTGGCAGGGTCCTCACATGGATGAATCCACTCTGATTATAGTTGAGGGATATGTGAGTAGCTGTGGTATCAGACAGAAAGCATTGTAAAGTCCCTTATGACAGAAGTTGTGACTGTTACATAATCTCCTGTCAACTTGATTGCAAAAGGATAGAATCTAGCCTGCCAATCAGGTTTCAGCTTGATGACCTCATTTGGAGGCTCAACGGAGATAAATAGCTCACTGGAGGCCAGACACACTTTCCCTGTGAGACATTCCTCTTTATAAACCACATGGTGACACAATGATGGAGCCAGAGCCCTGGAGCTGGAGAAGCCACGTGGAGACCCACGCCAACGCTGATGTGCCTCCACCACTACTGGATCCACAAGAATGTCCACTCACAGGCCAGAATCTTCCTGGATTCGGCACCAAAAACATTCCAGCCCAGTCGAGATAAAATCCATAAGTCCGTTATTAGCCCATATATCTGATACCAGTCTATAAATTCCTCTTCAGACTCACACAGAAATTGTTAAATTAAAATGTAATAGCTTATAATATAATCTCCCTTTGACCCATTCTAAAGTTGTTTCTTTTTTTTTTTTTTAAAGGAAGAGGATCGAGCCTCTGGTGACTGCCCTTTGATGATAGAGCGAGCAGGGATGTGAATAGCTTTGCTATCCTGGAAGGTAGAGGACTGCAGGTGCAGATGGTTCCAGGACGTTCAGTTGTGTCACCTGATGACCCCAGGAGCCCTCCATGGACTACTGAAGGTGGATTCATTCAGCTGCCTTCAGATCTCTGAATGCCTCAGCCTGTGCCCTCTGTTGTCTCTGCCCTGGCATCTTGCTTCATGTTCGTCAACTTCCACGAGTCAGGAGAAGCCCGACTTGAACTAATCTGCATAAACCACATCTTGATATAAATATCTTTCTATGTACAGCACACACAGGGGTCACTGGCCTTCATTCTGTAGAGAAACCAACCCAACACCGGCGGGATATGCCCAAGCTCATCCTTGGCTCTCAGGGATTTGGTGTCATTTTCTTCAGACTCAAACCTGAACTTACATCTGCACACTCTATAGTGTGCTCCACAGCCAGCCTCCGGCCTGGTTTTAGGGGCTGATAGTGAGCTTCTCCATCCTCTCTTCCCACAAATGTGGGCAATTTGATTTCTGTATATTTCATCTGAAGAAGTCCACATGCATTCCATCTGGAGAAACCTTTAATGTTATTGGAAAAAGGTATTTTCTATGAAGTTGTTATCTTGCAGAATTCTGTCATGTAATCTCCAGCTGTATTTCTATCACCAAGACCATATTTTCCAACTACTTTTTCCTTCATCTTTGTTTCTAACTTCTGCATTCCAATCACAAATAATTAGCCATGCATCATGATTGCAGGTTTGATCAATTCCAGATGAAAGACATTGGTAGAATTCTTTGATTTCTGAATAACTAGCTTTGTGGTTAGTGTGTAAATTTGAATAATATTTGTATTGTCTACATTTCCTTGTATATCCTATCACAGACAACATTGAACTTCAAAATGGATCGTAAAATGTCTTTTTTGATGATGACTGTGATGGCATTCCTCATGAATCTCTCCTTCCTGGTATAAGAAGCCATATGATGTTCTGATTCGAAATGGCTAATACTAGTTCATTTCAGCTCAGTAACTCCTAGAAAGTCTATCTCTATAGGTTCTATTACATTGTTTACAACTTCCAATTTTCCTAGATTCATATTTCATATAATCCAAGTTCCTAGTATTAATTGATGTTTGCAGCTGTTTATGCTCATTTGAGTCCTGCACCCTATGCAAATGGGGCTCCTGAAGGCTTTACTCCCAGACTGTATCCTTGTCAGGACGGCTGACCCTACTTTGAGACGGCAGCTCTTCTTCAATCATATGGTGAGTGTCTTCTCACTTGAGGGGCTCATTTTCTGGCACGATCTCTAACAATGCTCCACTTCTATTCATGGGTTTTCCGGATTTGACAATGTTTCAGTGCAATTCATAGGATGCTCAACGGCTATTCCTCAAAAGTGGACAGCCTATTCATTCTTCATATTCTATTTTTATCTGGAAACTCTACTGAAACCTGTTCATTTGGGGTGACCCTGCTATTATTTGGAATACTCATGATATAGCTTCCAGCACCATTGGAAAACCCAAGCCAGCACAGCACAACAAATTGACAGACAAGTGGTGGTCTGATACCTGTTAATCAATCAGTATGTCAAAGGAATCTTTGTCTTTGTTCTGTGTAGCATTTTTTTCTAGTTTCAATTCAACTAAAATTTATAATTACAATTTTATATTAGAATGGGCAAGTTACATGTGTCTTAGCTTTTAAAGGTCCAACATAGAACCAAATGTTTCTTAGCCAAATCTGCTATTGTCCTCTGGTATGAGTTCAGAGCTCTTAAGAGGTTACCTACTGATCCCCATTTCTCTCCAGCCTGTCTCCCCTGCCCCCTGCACCACTATGTGATAGATTAATTGCCTTGGGTGGCACGAGCAGTTTGTGATGGGCTGCTAAAGTAAAGCTTGACGGATCCAACCCATCCACTGGCTCCATGGAAAAAAGTTCTCAAAAATTGCTAAAGTGCTTCTTGAAAGATTAAAAAGACAAACAAATCCCGTGGAACAGTTTTCTCTAACGCATTAGGTCATAATCAGGTAGATGAAAATGAAATTCATTTGGGATTTATGTGCTGGCCAGGGCCTCAAATTTTATAATTAGCCAATTATTCTTCTACTTAAAAATGTGTCCCTGAGGGTTAAGAGCTGTAAGGTTGGCAGTTCAAATCCACCAGCTACTTCTTGGGAGAAAGATGAAACTCTATGTCCCCCTAAAGGTTTACAGTCTTAGGAGTGCAATATAGGTTTGCTTTGAATCAGAAATCGCTCGTTGCTCGGGGATTATTGAAATTAAGAAAAGAAAACA
>NW_022111324.1:85818967-85820954 GCF_000313985.2 Echinops telfairi | reverse complement strand
GGCACCCGCTACAGACCTGACATGGAAATAGGAGAATTTTCTAAGCCATAGAAAACACGACTATAAAGAATATATGAGGCATAGAGGCAACAATCGCATAAAATTCACTCCTATACATTCTGTTGTTCAAAAAGTTCACCACCAGTCATAATTCTCGGGAAGAGCAAAAGACTGTATCTCACAGGGCGATGTGAAATTCACATTCAACCATAGGCATACTTGCTAATAACCAACGTGGCAGATAATCGACCTCATGTGTCTTCTGAAGCAGCAATAGACCTTTCCTAGGATTAACTGTTTTACAATCTGGGAAACCTTATACCGGGTTTGCTATCAATCAGAATCACTCGATGGCAGTGAATTTTCCTAAAGTTCTGGAGATCTGTTTGTTTGTTTGTTTGTTTGTTTGTTTTAATCAGCCATTAAAAGTCCTATGAAACACAGCTCTACTCAGACCCGTGTAGTCTCCATGCATTGAAACTGACTTGGCAGCAGTGGGTTAGATTTTCTGGTTTATATAGTGACGGGACAGAAATGCTGTACACATGGGTTTCTGAGAGTGTACACGTGCCTTTCTATATGTGCAAACCTGCATTTTGTGCATAAATACATGCACAAAATAGGGGATTTTTAAGGTTTAAAAGATTGATTTTTTTAAGTGGTGGTGAAGACATGGACCAACTGGAACGCCCATCCATGACTCCTGAGGATGGATATTGAACAACAGTTTAAATGTGTCTTTTTTTATTTAGTTAATTAATTTAAATTCTAACAACATGTGATTCGCGAATCCTACAATTCAGTGGGTTAAACATATTCAAAGGAGTTGTGGACTATTAGAAAATACACCTTACAACATTTTCCCACTCCTATATTCATTATTATTAGCTCGCTATTTTCCTCGACTTTCCCTACTAGAGCCCTAAGAAACTATTAACAGTTGTTGTTTCTGTAGATTTACTTATCTTGGGTTTCTTATAGACAAAAACATGCCAAACCACACCCCCAACTACAAGAACAAATAGAACACAGAACTTCAAAAGAAAGCAGAAAAGTAATAAACACTACAACAAGTTGTAAATGAGTCAAACAGAAACCAAAGGATAACGTGCTATATTTTAACCTAGTTCATCTGCAGTCATCTGCTTTCCTGTGTGCCCTGTAAGGTTATTCAGATCTCTGGTCAGTAGTCAAAGCTTAATTCACATGGGGACTCTGCAAATGAATTCGGGGCTTTCACTGTCATTCATGCAACATGATCGGCTTTCACTGTCATCTATCGCCTTCAGGAAACTGAGTGCTCAGAATGTAGCTCGAATACAGTTGCCTCCTGTGGCCTGGGATTTTATCAGTCATAATACTTGGTTATACAGGCTGGTATGCCTCTTCTGTGTGTCTTAGCAGACACTCACCTAGATAGCTGCTTGTTTTAAGACAAGCCTTTAAGATCACAGTTGCTATTCTTCCTGATACCAAGGAACCATACAAAAATACTAGTTTTATAAGAGCTAATAAACGGGAGCAATCTAACTGTCCAGACGAGTACAGTGGAGTTGGTGTTTTTGGAATGTATGTAGTACAATTAAATTGAAACAATGAGTGAACTACAGACGCATATGCAAGAATGAACCTCACAAACAAAATGAGTAGTGAAAAAAAATGAGTGAAAGAAGTTAAGCATAAAAAGAATACATACTATGTGCTTTAGTGGATATGAAGTGTATATAAATGGGCAAAACTTATCAACAATGTTAGGTCTCAGAATAAGTTTTACACTTAGGAAGGAGAAGGGACTCAAGGGGTTTTGAATGCTCCAATCATAGTTTCTTTCTTTTTCTTTTAATTGATTTGATTGGGAGTGCTTACAGATATCATAGCATTCCACAGTTCAATCACATCAAGCTGCATTGTACAATTGCTCCCACAATCAGTTTCAAAACATTTTCTTTCTTCTTGAACTAATGTTTCCTGATCTGAGTGATAGTTG
>NW_022111324.1:85815424-85818268 GCF_000313985.2 Echinops telfairi | reverse complement strand
ATGAAAATCTCCTTTTCTCCTTCCCTGACCTTTTTAGCAACTGATACGCTTCCAGCTTCCCTCCCCAAACACACATCATAGAAACTGCCTCGGACAAACATTTTCCAGCTGCCCAAATTCTCACAGTTGATAAGAACTCTTTAGAAACCCCTCGTAGCTATTGCAAAACCTTGACCTCCGCTAACTTTGCTGCCATCCTGAGAATCACAACTGACCATGCAATTATTTCACAACCGTAATCACCCTCGCCAGCAACTCTGAAACGGAGAGGCTGTCCTACTCCTCCTCAGACACGGGAACCTTCTCCCTCTTTTCTAGGCCTTATAAATTGAGGGGATGGAAGCACCCACTAGCTGACAATGGAAAGGGGAAAGGCATGTTTACATATTTCAATATTTGTAAAACAAAATCACTCAGCTTGCATCAACCGAATAAGACTTAATATAAATGTGTGGATATTCAAATGTTATGCAAACGCACTTGCTAGAGCAGGGGGTTTGTTTTCTCAAAATAATTGTGATGCAAAATAATGTATGAGTAGCATAGTAGGATGTGCAAAATACAATAGAAATTCCGAAGATCTTTTAAGCTAATTTGGGAAAATGCAGTAGCCTTCTTCTGCCTGGAGAAGAAAAGACTCCTTTGGCCTACCACTCCCTTTTCAGGAATACAAATTTACTCAGCCCGCCCCCGGGCCCCCCACCCCCCCCCGACAATTAAAAATTTTGTTTTAATTGGCCATAATTCAAGATAAAGTATAGGTATCTGCTTTTTCAGCTCTGCTGAATTGTTCTCCAGGGATGGTATCACCCACTTTGGGGAACACTGGCTTAGATGGGCCCATTCTTCCCCCACCAGCATCTTCTGATTGATCATATATTCTAAACACTTTAGAGCCACAGCAATTAGGCTCATGATGTCCTAAGTATTTTACATTATTTTCATATTTAATTCTTACAAAATCTAAGCATGTACCCAATTTCCTGGGTTAGAAAATCGTGATTTGTAGAAATTAAACCATCAAGTTTGCCCAGCTAGCTAGTCAAGAGTTCCTAGTTCTGTTTGACCCCAAAGTTTGTTTGTTTTTTAAAAATCATATCCTATAAGCTCTTAATAAAATCACTTGATACACACTACACAGCAAAGTAGTGAAATGTTCTTCATAACAATAGGTTTTAAGAAATTTCAGCAACATAATCACAATACAGTGCTTACATTGAATCAAATGGTGTTCTTGATTATGAATGCAACATTAGGTCCGCACTGTGCATGAGGAAGCACTGATATACAGGGAAAGACCATGTGAAGAGGGCTTAAAAAGTCCACAGTACTGGAAGAGGGAAGAAAATTATAAATGCCCTTAGATATGGTGAAATTGGAAATTCAGAGGGGCATTTCTACCTTATCCTATAGGTTCCCTATTAAGTTGGCATCGATTCAATGACAGTGAGTAAAAAGTACTAGGAAGAAAAAAAAAAGAGAAAACTCACAATAAATGGGAGTTTAAAAAATCAAAACAAGAGGCTTGATTAAAGATTTTTCTCCTTATAGCTATATTTCATCTTTACTAAGAGGATTGTATATTTACTCTTAGGGAGTTAAGGAATAGTCCATACCTGGTATATGTTGTCTAGAGAAATGAATCCAGTGACACGCATATATGTATAGGAAATAACTTTGTATCAAGTTGTAAATTTATATCAAGAAGGTGTTCTAAAACAGTCCAACTCAAGTCGATAAGTCTGATGCAACCTGGGGCCCTCTCCAGACTCAAGCTGAAGGCGATGGTGCAACTGGTCTTCCTGTATACCAGGGAAGAGAGCTCTGAAAAAGACATCAAGTAAAAAATATCATTTACCAAAGGCAAACAAAAGATAAACTACTTAGGAATAAACATAACCAAAGAGACAAAAGACCTATACAAGGAAAACTATAGACCACTGTTTTAAGAAATCATCTTTCACAGTCAAGTTCAAGACACTTTTTAAGCAGTGATAAATGATGACTCATTTACGTTATCCCTAAAGAACTGAACATACTGGGAATGTAACCATGTCAACGCAGTCTTTTTTACATTACTTACTGATGAAAAATGGGTGTCTTTGGAGACTTTTTTAAGATTGGGAAACAAAAAGAAGTCAGAAGGAGCCAAGCCAGGACTGTAAGGAGTATGCCTAATTATTTCTCATTGGAACTCACAAAATTGCCTTTGTTTGACAAGAGGAATAAACAGGGGCATAGTTATAGTAGGATATCTAATGAAGACTTCCTTGATGTTTTTCTGCTAAAGCTTTTGCTAACATTCTCAAAACACACTCAGAATAAGCAGATGTTAGCCTTCTTTGACTCTTCAGGAAGTCAATCAAAAAACCTCCAAAGCACTCCCCCAAACTGTTGCCATGAGGTTGGTTCTTGACTGAGTTGCTTTTGTTTTGACAGGCTCCTTACACCTCTGGATAGCCATTGCTTGATTGTGTTTTGCCTTTAACATCATACTGGAAAAGCCATGTTTTATCTCCTGTTACAGTTCTTCCAAGAAAGCCTTCATGATCTTGATCTCACTTGTTTAAAAATTCCCAATTCTACCTTACAAATCCGGCTAGCCTAGAGGATGTATACTGGTACAGATAGGAACCAGAAACACAGGGAATCCAGGACAGATGATCCACTCAAGACTAGTGGTGTGAGTGGCAATACTGGAGAGTAGAGGGAAATTGAGTTAGAAAGGGGGAACCAATTATAAGGAACTACATATAACCTCCTCCCTAAGGGATGGACAACAGAAAAGTGGGTGAAGGGAGATGTCAGACAGTGTAAGACATGACAAAATAATAATAATTTATA
>NW_022111324.1:85812735-85815071 GCF_000313985.2 Echinops telfairi | reverse complement strand
AGTATGGAGGAGAAAGGGGGAATATCACCAAGAGATAACAAGTATGGAGTGAGCTCAGCAACTTCCAGAGAGATTCTACTGGGAGGGATATATTCCACTTCCTGGAAGCAATAAACCCAAGTTTCTTAAAGTGGGAAATCAGTAATGCTTACTGCCAGACTCCTCTTTACCACTGTGAGCCCCACTCCTCCCTGGCACAGCTGATTATTGCTGGCCCCTGAGCAACCCAGCCAGCCAAACCTGCTACCTCAACTGTCTTGGGGAACACTGTTGAATAGCAGGCAGTGTGGAGAGTTTGGTGCAGCTGTATTCATTACCCAAGCTCTACATTTCATCATATTTTCCCTTCCTCTTTCTTACCTGCTTTGTTCTCTGGTGCCTTCCTCCCATGCACATCCCCATCTCCCCTCCACAGCACATGTGGACACACCATAAGACTACCAAAGGAACAGGAATCCTCGCCCACAGGCAGTTTTATATTTTACTTTATTTTGTTTTCCTTGGTTTTTGTACTTTTGTTCTGTTACAATACTTTTATAATTTTTTCCTAGTTCTCTCCCATTTCCCCTCCTGCTGTGTGTTAGATTAGGTCGACTAGAGAAACAAATCCAAGGACACTCATATGTCAAAGAACAATTGTATATTGACAAACCATCTTAGTCCAGTCCAGATCAAGTCCACAAGTCCAATAATAGCCCATAAGTCTGATATTAGCCCATGAATTCCTCTTCAGACTCATGCAGCACATGCAATGATGCCAAACTCAGGAAGATCACAGGCTGCTGGGTGGAAAGTCCTGTGCATCCAATGGCAGTGGATGCAGCTCATCGCTAGCTTCTCCAGCTCTCTCAGTATGTCTCCTCAACAGGAAGGTGAAAGAGAGAGAGAATGTGTCCTGCCTCCAGGGAGGAAGATAGGAAGTTCCCAGAATCCTCATGAGAAAGCCTCACCCACAAGGAGGGATCATCAGGCTGTGACCTGATTGACAGGCTAGACTCCACCCCTTCATTCTTATATCAGGTTGACATGAAATTACATAACTACCACAGATTACCCCTTGTCAACTTGACACCTTTATACAACTCTTTAGTAGTATGTAATTCCTAAAACAAGGACAATATAATAATCATATTTGTGTCTAGCAAGGTTGAATTAAAATGCATACAAATCAAAATGTGCCAGTCTTATTTAAACATAATATTCTATGTAAACAAAATAAAAATAGGCTACATCTAACAATTGCAGTTATGTAAACACCTACACCTGAATTATATAGCTCAATCAACATATTCCTCCACCCATGAAAGCTTGTAAGCCAGTCACTTCATGCTTTTATCCCATCAATTTTGGGTATGTAAATTCTATACTACCCACTTATATCAACCCAGTGCTCTGAGTTGAAGAATCTTGTGAGTTGAAACCTTGTGAGTCCACATCCATCAGCAAAATCAAATCAGGACAAGCAGCAATATGGACCAATTCACAGGCTCAAAAATTTTATCTTCATCTGGTCAGGTTCTAGGCAACTCAATGTGGGCCACCTTGCTTAGTCTCATCAGGGTACCCATTGGCCACCTCACCTTTTGACCATGAGCTCCATCACAAATACTCAACAACTCATCCCTTTATTGTTGTGTTTCTCCTACTTCCACTCAACAAGTGGATCCAGGTGGTCACCTAGCAAACATTTCAGGCTGTCCACATGGCACCAATTTTTTCGAGCTTCCGGCACAAACCACTAGTTCAAAATTTAAGAAGTCAAAGGGTTCCATTTGTCTTCTTCAGTCTGTCAACAGAACCCCTAAGCAAGTCTCTTCAAATGCAAATATCCTGAGTATTCCAAAGCACTGGGTGGGGCTTATCTTTTCAGAGCTTCTTTTTGCAGGTGAGTGCTACATCCATTTAAAGACACATTTTAATGGCTGAAGTCAAGGAGGCTTACAAACTCTCAATTTTTACTTTCTAATCATTATTTCCATCAATCATATCAATAACAATAGTCAGAAGAAGACAGTATAAACCTAGTACACAATTCTTTAAAAAGTCAAGTTGAAACCTTATCTATCTTATCTTAATCCTTTTCTAAACTATACCTCTGATACAAATTATAGCCTTAGACCTCTTACTGAATCAAGGCAGGGCCAGGCTTTCTGTCAGCCATTTTCACTAAGCAGCATGGTCTCAGAGAATTCAAAGGGAGATTTTTGCCCCATGAGCTCAAAATATACATTAGTCACATTCATTTTTGCCATTTCGAACAGGAATAACCAAAGACAACCAAAGAAAATAATAAAAAATGTAACTTCCCATATTTTTTTCCAGTAAATTCCATGGCC
>NW_022111324.1:85810488-85812635 GCF_000313985.2 Echinops telfairi | reverse complement strand
CAAGAACACTCATATATGTGTAAGTTTGAGATTTACATCAAAGAGCAATTGTATATTGAGAAAACATCCCAGCCCAGTCCAGATCAAGTCCATAAGTCCAATGTTAGCCCATGAATTCCTCTTCAGACTCACACAGCACATGCAATGATGCCCAGTGCAGAAAGATCACAGGCCAGTGGGTGTAAAGTCCTGTGCATCGAATGGCAGTGGACGTATTTCAGCACTGGCTTCTCCAGCTGTCTCAGTATGTCTCCTCAACTGGAAGTTTAAGCAGAGTAAGAGTGTGCCCCGCCTCCAGGGAGGAAGAGAGGAAGTTCCCAGAATCTTCATGAGAAGGCCACACCCACAGGGACAGATCATCAGGCTGTGACTTGATTGACAGGCTAGACTCCACCCCTTCATTCTTTTATCAAGTTGACATGAAATTGTGTAACTATCACATGGTGCAACCCCTCCATCCTGAGAATACACACTCCCCCTTCCAGGCAAAAACAGGAAGGCCAGTAGATTCCAGCACACCCCACAGAAAAAAAAAAAAGGTGTTTTTTTGTTTTTGAGTATACAAACACACATATACTTACTGCCACAGTAATAGAACTTCAGTATCATACTCAAACCACACCCAAGTCTTTTGTCTTTTTTGTACATCCTTTTCCCTACATGCCCACCCTATTATCTCTTTATTCTCTTTCTTTTTCCTTGTGAAGTACATTTCCATGAAACCTATTCATTCTTATTACCCCTCTTAAAACACATTTTCCCGTTATTTTTACAAATATGTTGGCTTATTCAGATAGCCACTTATTATTACTATCAACTATCATTAATTTTATTTATTTTCACTCTTCTTTCCTCACCGCTTTCCCCACTTACCCACTTCTCTCTCCTTTTCTCCATTTCAGCACTATATTTTCCAGCTCCTATTAGACCTCTTTCACATCTCTAAACTGAGCCAACTACCTCTACGTGACCCTGCAGCTCACACATCACTAATAACTGTATCATCCTACCAAGTCAACCATCATCAACCACACTGAAACCAAAAAATCAAGAAAAGCAAACACAAAGAATGGAAAATGTTTCAAATTCAATGGGTTACTCTGGAAAAGAGACCTTGGAACTACCAGAAACAGAACTGAGAAGAATAATCTTTTGGCCCTTTCAGGAGCTGTTGGGAACACTCATGAGAACAAGGCATGAAAGTGAAAAACCAAAATCCTTAAACCAACCGTAATCTCATAAGATAAACAATGAGATAACAGAATTAGGAAACAGAGTAAAAGACCCAAGGAAGAAAAGGGAGATAGAATCGGTGAGCTTGAAGACAGTTATTGTGAATACAATCAATGAGAGAGAAAAATTAACAACATAAATGCAAAAGAATCAGGAGAAAGCCTGAGAATGATGTTGACACGATCAATAGAAACAACCTATGTTTAATCAGGATTCCAGAACATAAAGAAAGAAAAGCAATCTACAGAGAAAATAGTACAAGAAATCATGGAAGAAAATTACACAACATCACAAAGGAGAAAAAGCGGAGAGAACCCCAAATTGGACAGATGCCAAGAGAAAATTCTCCAATTTCAAGGAAAAAGAATCCTGAGGGAAGTTAGAGAAAAAAACAGTCACCTGCAAAGAAAAACCAATAAGCGTAAGTTCAGATTCTCAGCAGAAACTATGCAAGCAAGAAGACAATGGAGTGACATTTATAAATTTCTGAAAGAAAAAAAAAACCTGTCAACCAAGAATCCTAGATACAGCAATATTATCCCTCAAATATGAGGAAGAAACAGAGGTATTTCTAGAAAAGTTAAAAACTAAAAGAGTGCATAAAAATAAGACCGCTGCTATCAACAACTAAAGCCAAATCTGAAAGCATGACACAGCACACCACTACCCAAAAACCAACATTATGGAACAACACAGAAATAGAAAAGAAATAAGGACATCAATAAAACCACAACAAAGGGGAACACAGGAAAATGGAAGAAACAAACCTGCACCTATCATTCATCTGAATTAACCCAAAGATGAATAAAATTAAGGAGTAGTACCACAGAATAAAACAATATCCATTTCATTTTCCATATTTGTGTGTGTGTGTGTGTGTGTGTGTGTGTGTGTGTGTGTTGTGAGAGGGAGGG
>NW_022111324.1:85807060-85809544 GCF_000313985.2 Echinops telfairi | reverse complement strand
GGCACCCTCAAAGGAAGAGATCCAAACCAAAGTACAGCAATCTATAAATCCTTGGGATAGCAGTTATCTGCTTCTTCTCACACTAGGGCATTTGGGCTTTAAGCCCAAGGTAATATTTCGGGTCCCTAAATCTGATACAGATGAATTTAAGGTAAAATATAGTTCATTTATTGGGGCTTCCAAATTGGATCCTTCTGCTGTGACCTGTGATGGATATTTTTCACCTGAAAAGGAAAAATCTAAAGTCCCAGTTGTCTATAGCTGTAGCCTCATCACCAAGGGCTTGATAGAAACTAGGTCAAAAGTTTCCCATTAGGAATATAATAGCAGGCATAGTCTCCCTTTGGGGGTCTATAGAAGCAATGTAAAGCATTTTTCCCAATGGTGAGTTGCCCTACTTGGTTTACCCATCAACTTGAGTTTCCGATGAGGTTCACTACACACTCTTGTAGCAGGTCAGTGAGTCTGGGGTAACTGTGGAGCAATGTTGTATGGCAAGAACTACGAGGTTTGCCCCCTCTCCCTCCATGATGAGAAATTGACCCCAACTGAAGCGAGACCTCTTTTGTCCAAGTGGCTTTTAATATGTAGAAATGAGGGGATGATATATGATTCATGAGCACTAGGCAGACACATTACTTCCTTGCTTGGGAGACCATATTAGAAGAAAACATGTCTTGGTGTTTATTCTTATAGTAGTGCTCTCATCCAATATTTGTCCTTTTGTGATTAAGTTCACTTAGGATAAAGGCTTCCAGTCTATCCATGCCATGAGGTGTTTCTTGGTTTCCTCCCTCTGTTTAAGGGAATCATAGTATTCTATTTTGTATACTCACATCTACTAGCATTGCTTTGTCCATTCTTCTACTGATGGGCGTTTGGGCTGTTTCCAACTTCTAGCTTTGGTGACTGTGCTGCAACGAATATGGGAGAGCGTATGTCTGTTTCTCATATGTTTCTGATTTCTTTGGGGTGTATGCCCATCAGAGGTATTTCTGGGTCCCATGGTATTTCTATTCCCTGTAGTTTTAGGTAGCAACATACAGCTTTCCACAATGGGTGTATGTGTTAACAAGCCCATCAGCAGTGTATGCGGGTTTCAACCCTCAGCACCCTCTCTATGATTGTTGCCTTCCTTCCTTCCTTCTCATTCTTTCTTTCTATTGAGCTATCATTGTGGAGATAAGTTTATATCTCATCATTGGTTTGATTTGTGTATCACAAATGGATAGTGATCAAGAACATTTTCATGTATTTGTTAACTATTTGAGTGTCACTTTTGGTGAACTGTCTGTTCATATAGGATCCGGTCTGCGTATCAAGGGTACATGTAACATCTAAGTGAATGGCATAATGAAAAGGAAGAGTATAAATTTTACATATTTAGTAAACAAAATATTTACCTTGCCTTAAGAAGGGGCATCAGAAGCAACACATGCTGGCTTTCAGTGAATTCAAAGGGAAACTTTTTCAAGTCACTGTGGATTTCACCTTACTTTTGAGACTGTGGTACTTTCCAATCTAAACAGGGGATATTGTGCAGGAGGGATTTCAGCAATTTACAATTCACTCTTTCAACAAATATTTAGTGAGGTAAATACTATAATATTTTGGAATATACCAGTGAACACAACAAAAATCGTTTGCCTCCATGTAGCTATAACCCAAATAAGTAAATTGTATCTTAAAATGTTAGAAGGGTCATAGAAACAAAGAAAGACAAAGAACAGGAATAGGAAGTAGAAGTTTTATTTTAATCATATGGTCCAGAAATACCTCTCTAAGGCTACATTTGAGTCCAGAGTTTGAAAGGTGTAAGGGAACAACTTAATGAGTCTATGGGGGGAAATGTTCTATATAAAGGGAATATCAAGGGTAGAAACCTTACTAGAAGGGATATTGAGAGATCTTGGAGGGAAAGGATGAAGATCATTGTAGCTAGGGCAGAGTCAGTAAGAGATCATGAAAGAAACATTTAAAGGATATAAGAAAATGTAAAGATGTTAGCGATTCTGCATGATATTGGAGCCATTGAATTTGAACAGAGTAGTGACATTGTCTGACTTAGGATCTACCAAGATCGTTCATGATGGGGCCTGAAAATTAAGAAGAGCAGACCAATTAGAGCACTGAAGTTCTGGGAAAATATAGATGGCAGATATGATGAAAGAAGGTCAAGTTCTAGATATACTTTTTAAAGTAGAGACAGCAATTGTGTCAGGAGGGTGAGCGTCACAGAATGTCAGTTTGTTAGAACAAAGTGTTCTTGGGTTGAGGGAGGGCTTAAGGGTTGAAGTTAACTAAGGGGCGATCTAGCAGAGAAGCAAAAAACCCACATGGAAGAAGCACACCAGCCTGTGTGATCACAGAGGTTGATGGGATCAAGTAACAGATATCAGAAGACCCAAAACAAAGATATGAAAACAATAATAATTTATGATTCATCAAGGGGTCACAAAGGGGGGAGAAGGGGAGGAAGGGAAT
>NW_022111324.1:85805160-85806960 GCF_000313985.2 Echinops telfairi | reverse complement strand
ATATTCATGTTCATTCTTGCTACTGGTGAACATTTGATCCATCTGTGGCTAGGATTGAGTTAACTAGAACCACGCCAAATGAAAAGAGAAATATTTTGACCCTGTGAGCTGATGTACATTGCTGCAGTTTTGATGAATGAAGAGTTATAGACTGGACTTGATTATGGATGAGATGGGCAAAATTCCAACTGGACTGAAGATTCATCACATTTACAATAGACGTACTGTTTCCTCAGAATATTGGTTTAGAGGAATGGGCAAGTTAAAAATTGGATGGGATGTCCAAAATGGAGGGAGATGAATGTATGAAATGGCTGGCTTGCAAACTTTCAAGGGTATCTTGTTTCAAATAGGTGGAATAAGGAAAGATCCTCACTGAATCGTTTTCTATTTTCCTAAAGGGTTGGGAAGAGAGTGTAAGAAAATGATAGGATTAGTGGATACCATTTGTAAGTGATTGTTAACAGGATTGGGCAGCAAATTTTTTGTTTTAAGTAAATGATATTAGTGTGATTTTATTTGTATGCATGCTAATTGTATCATGCTAGGCACAAGTATGCTTTTATTATTGTCTTAGTTTGGAGATTATGTATATGGTTAAAGAGATGCATAACCAAGAGTGAATTGTGATAGTTAGATTTTGTGTCAATTTGGCTGAGCCAGCTCCTCAGTAGTGTGCCAGTAGGGTACAGGTAACAGGCTGATGGCATCTCCTTGGGGGTTGGGCTTATTTTGTATCTATAAATAGACAGTGGAGAACTGGCATTTGATGCTTATTCTTACTGCTGGCCTGAATATTGTGTCTGGTTCCATGAGACTTAGGCTAGACACCCACCACATGGCCGATCAGCCTTGGGAGCTCTTAGTCTGCCATGTTGCCTGCTTTGGTTCCATTTGACTCTGCCTCCACTAATCTGTGGTCTTCCTACCACTTGCTTCATCTTCTTACTTCCTCATTCATCAGCCACCAGTTGTGCGAGTCAGAAAGGAATCCAAGCTGAGCATCTTACCCCAGACTTGAGGCAGATTGGGCTTGCCATTCGTGATTATGTAAACTACTTTCTGATATACATTTCTTTCTTGATATATGTATTTTTTTCTTAGACATATACATGTGTCCTTTTTTTTTTCTATCTAGAAAATCTAGCCTAACACACAGCATTTCTGTGACTGGAACTACAACAGCCTCGTTCACCCAGAACTTGTTAAATCCCCCACTACCATGAGTATTTTCCCTTTATCTTTATCTTTCTTAATTCATTATTCTCTTATGCTTTTTGCCCTAATGTTTCTTACTCTTCCTTTTATTCCACCTAGATACCATGATGTGGATGCCTCACCCCCTCCCAACAACCTCCACAGTTAGGAGCACCCGCCCACACCTCTCCCTAGTCAGTATTGTTGAGTTCCATGGAACACTGAATTACCATGGCAATGTACTTGACAGCTAGTACCTATGTCAATAATGTGCTATGTTTTATTCCTTTATCTTTTTCTTATCCTTGGTACTCCCTCTTGGCCCGCCCCATTTTTCTTTTCCTTTGTTCTTCCTCTCTACTCTTTTTTGCTCTTGCTCTCTTCACTAAGAACATTGTCAAAGATTTGCTGGAGGAAAACTCATGAAGATGAGGAGATATACATTTAAAAATCCAATAAACCCAAAATAGAATAGGAGCCAAAGAAAATCACCAAGATATATTATAATAAAACTTCCCAAACCAAAGATAAAGATACTTACACTTTTAATCTATGTCTCCTTCTACCATCTTATTCAGTAGTACATTCTGTGATGTGTGCTCC
>NW_022111324.1:85804009-85804405 GCF_000313985.2 Echinops telfairi | reverse complement strand
TAATGAATTGTGTAGGTACAGAACTTCCAAATGTAGAGACAGTAAAGACAATATAAAGGCAACGATGGAGCAGACTGTTTTAAACTTGGAAGTATAATAATAAATTACATGGTACCTTCAAAGAAAATGATTAAACGTCGCCGCAATAAAAAATAAGAAAATTATAAACTTTCAGCAAATGATAAAACAACAACAAAAGAAAATATGTAGGCAAAGCAAAGTAAACTCAGTACAGAGAAATATGTGGAATAAAGAAACCACCACCACACACACTGCAAATGATAGCAGTAAATTCATACCTATCAATATTTACCCACAATATCAACAGATTTAATGCACCAGTCAAGACACAGAGGATAGCAGAATGGATAAGGAAGTAAACCCACCAATATGCTA
>NW_022111324.1:85798689-85803623 GCF_000313985.2 Echinops telfairi | reverse complement strand
AAAAAATCATTCCCAAAAGAAGGATAACCATAGTAAATATGTGTCCACCCAGTGAAAGTACCCCCAAAACAAACGTGAGCAGCATTTAGAAGAGTGGTTGAGAGCTCCACAATAATAGTGATTGCTGCTGTTAGGTGACACCGAGTCTGTCCTGACTCATAGTGACACTGTGTACAAGAACAAAACCCTGCCAGCCCTGCGTCATCCTCACAATCATTGTCATGTTAGACTAGATAGAGCCCATCCTTGTAACCACCACATCAATCCATCTTGCCAAGCGTCTTCCTCTTTTTAGCTCTCCTTCCACTTTTTCAGGGTCTGGTCTTTCCTTTTAACAAGTACATGAGACCAAGTCTTGCCAGCCTCACTTCTGAGGAAGATTATTGTACTTCTTCCAACACAGAAGTACCAAGGACTGCAAAAGAACAATAATAGTTGGAGACTTTAATGTATCACGTTTGATGGAGGGCAGAAAAATTAGAAACTCACGCTCTACACAGCACGATAAACCCACTTGACCTCATGGATGCATACAAAACACTCCACCTAACAGCAGCAAAAGATGCGTGATTTTCCTGTGCGCGTGGAACATTCTCTAGAATGGACCATCTATTATGGCACAAAGTAAGCTTCAATGAATTTCAAAACATCAAAATACTACAAGGCATCTTCTGAGATCATGATGCTATAAAATTATAAATCAGGAAAAGTAAGTTCAAGGATAAGACATCAAACACATGGAAACTGAACACACGCTGCTGAAAAAGAACTAAAACATGAAATAGAAAAGACGAACGAAATGAGAATGATAACACAACATACTAGAATATTTTGGACATGGCACCAGTAGTTCTCCTAGGACATTTTATAGAAAGAAATGTACACATCCCAAAGAGAATAAAAATTGACACATTAACCAACATTATTAACTGTTTTCAACATTAACCAACATTTCTAACTTTTCTAATTAGAAAAAAGACTAGGAAAATGTGTACAGTCACAAGAAGGGAAATAATGAAGAGTGGAGCAGCAATAAATGAAACGGAGAGAAAAAAACAAAAGTATCAAGAATACTACAGTTGATCCTTTCAATGGATTAATAAAACTGAGAAATCATTTAGCAAAGAAAAGGGGAACATGAAAAAGAAGTGAAATGGACAAGATCACAACAGAAACAAGACGCAGAAAAGATAATTAGAGACGACTAGGAAGAACTGTACTCAAAGGGAACAGAAAACCTACAAACAATGGACATATTTCTCGAAATGCACTACCTATCCAAAGTAACAAAATTTGAACAGACCCATCACAAGAGAAGAAAATAAACAGGTCATTTAAAAACAACAAAAAATACAACAACATCCACCCAACAAAAAAAACGTCGTCGCAGACAGCTTCACTGTCAAATTCTACTAGATTCAGAGAGGAGCTGACATCAATCCTACCCCAAGACATACCAGAACATAGGGAAAGCATTCTCAAAGTCATTCTATGAAGCAAGCATACCATTGAACTCAAAACTAGGCAGGCAAACACACCTAAAATAGAAAATTATAAACAAGTATTCCTCATGAACAGAAACGCAGATGCTGACTGTGGTCAGATGATTATTTTGGCAGTGTAGATCACATTGTAAGGCCTTGTGCCTGTCTATCCACAAACTTTCTCCTAAAAGCCAGCTCCCTTAAACACATCTTCTTGGAGTCTGATTCCATAGACGTTGAGGAAAATTAGCTTACATTGAGTTGTGGTTACTATTAGACGCCATCAAGCCCACTCCAGCCCATAGCGACCACACACACCAGAGAATAAAACTCTGCACGGTCCTGAGCCATTCTCACCATCGTTCCTTGACTGAGCCCAGTGTTGCAGCCATTGTGTCAATCCAGCGTTTGCTGCTCTTTCACATTACCAAGTATGATGTCCTTCTCCAGGTAGGGTCCCTCCTGACACTATGTCCAAGGTATATAACATGAACAGTCTTCCAAATTTCCTGGCATAGATGAATGAGTGCTTCCAATACTTCATCAACTTGTTGAAACATTTCAGTTGGTATCGAATCAATTCCTGTCCCCTTGGTTTTGGCTAATGTTTTCAGTGCTGTTTAAACGTCTTCCTTCCGCACCATTGGTCTTGCTCATGTGCTGGCTCCTGAAATGGTGGAATATCAACTATGTTTTTTTGTTTTTGTTTGTTTTTTTGTACAATGACTGTATTCTTTTTATCTTCTTTTGGTGCTTCCTGCACCATTCAATATTTTTCTTTCTTTCTTGTCTTTTGTTTTCTTCAGGAATGATGGTTTTGATATCCTCCCACAGCTAATCAGGTTTTTGTCATTAGTGTTCAATGCAGCAAATCTGTTCTTGAGATGGTCTCAAAATTCAGGTGGGATAGACTAAAAGTTGTACCATATATACTTGAGGATAAGCCAACCCAAATATCAGCTGACCACAAAAGCTGCATTGAAAATGTGCTGAAAAATCTTGGCTTATACACGTGTATATACGGTATTTTGGTCCTGCCGGACTTGTTTTAATTTTCTTCAGATTTAACCTGAACTTACAAATGACAATTTGATGGGCTGTTCCACCGTCAGCCCGTTTTTTTCCCTAGCTGCTGATATTGAGCTTCTCCATCATCTCTTCCCATCAATGCAATCAATTTGATTTCTGTGTATTTCATCTGGTGAAATCCATGTGTATAATTTGCCTTTTGTGTTGTTGAAAAAAGATATTTGCTATGAACAAGTCTTTGGTCTTGCAAAAATCTATCATTGAATCTTCAGCTTCATTTCTATCACCAAGTCCATATTTTCCAAGTTCCTTTCTCTGTGTTTCCAATGTTTGCATTCCAATCACCAATAATTAGCTCTACATTAAGTAGAGATTTTCAAATATATGGTGTGTGTGTGACTTTAAAAAGTTTCTTATGCACCACCAAAAATTCCTGGACTATAATAAGTAAGAAAATTCATATGAGGCATTCCTAATAAGGTTTTTCCTTGGAAAGTGTTTTATTATTAATTATTTATTTATCAGTTTATATTAAAAACTCAGTTTAATTGGGTTTGCCTTCTTATCTGTATTTTATCCTTGTTTTCTTTTCTTTCCTTGTTTTTCCTTCTTTTAATAGCTTACTGTTTGACATGGGTGCCTTCACATATTATACTTGTGATAGCAAATCGTGTGTATGGGTTTGACTCCTCCCAGATTCCCGCAGGTTTGGCCGCCCCGTGCAGACTAGATGGGCTGTTTCCTGTGATGGCGTGGGGCACAATGTGAGCCTATGGAATGCAATCACTTTCTGTGCTGGGATGTGACCCGTTGCCAGGTGAGCTTTCTCAGAGATATAGCCTGCCTTCACAATAGAAATGAATATTCTAGCAGAGCTCATTCTCTATCTTGATCCTGCAGTCTTCTCTCTGCCTGATTTGACCTTCAGAGTTTGGATTCGCCAGCCCCTACAATCCCATAAACAAGCAGAATTTTCATCTTCATGCCAAACCTATGGATTTGAAATTTTCCAGCCCTCCACAATTGCATAATTACATGAGCAATATATCTAAGGAATTGAAAGATAATGGGATTTTTATCAACTTTTTTTGAAGCCCTCTCATATACATATCACCCTTGTTTTGCTTCTCTGGAGGATCCAACTGTGACAATATTAATGTAATAGTTTAGTGTTTATTGGTAGTAATTGATGAAGTTAAGAAAATTAATATATAAGAAATGATTATTCGCAAAAGATGAGGAAAGCAAAACAAAGATGAGGTAAGCAAAACACAGACATAGAATACTACACAGCCATAAAGAAAAATGCAGTTCTGACGCATGCGACAACATGATTGAACCTTGCAAACATTATGCTGAATCAAAAGGACAAATATTGTAGAACTTGACTTATATGAAATATCTAGAATTAAAATCCTAGTGGTTACTAAGGAATAGGGGGCAGGGGAATTAAAAGTTATTGAAGAAGCACGAAGGTTCTCTTTGGGGTGATGGAAACTCTTGGAACTAGATAGGGATGTGATTGCACAGCATGGTGAAAATAATTAATATCATGGAACTGCACACTTCAAAGTCAAAACGGCAGACTTGTTGGGTGCCATTGAGTAGGTGCCAGCCCATAGCGACCTATGTACAAGAGAACCAAGCACAGCCCGCTTACACCGTCTCCACAATCGGCCCCACCTGGAACCCTGTTCCAGTCACTGTGTCCCTCGGAGTCACTAAGCGCTTTCCTCGATCTCACTGCTCCTCGGCTTTATCAAGCTCGATGACAGAGGAGCTTATCTGGCTGGTGCAGACATTTGAAAACCTGTAGTGGTTGTATTTCCTTGAAGGCTGATAAACCCTCTCGCAGACACTAATACTTCAAGACAGATCGTGAAATATCCTTTTTGACAAGGAATGTAACACCATTCTTCTTGATGGTGTCATTCCGAGCACAGTAAACTGTATGATTCTTCTGCTTCAAAATGCTCATTGCCAGTCATTTCGGCCCGCTAATGTTAGGATATCCTTTTTTTACGGGTTCCATTTCATTTTTGATAACTTCCAATTTTCCTTGATTCATACTTCGTAATTTCAATATCTGATTAATAGCAGCTTTTGTCGCTGTTTCTCCTCATTTTAAGTCGTGACCCATCAGCAAATGAAGCTCTTGAGGCCTTAACTTTAGTCTATCTACCATAGTCAACTCTACTCAGAGCAATCAGCTCCTCCTCAGTCACCTTTAGGGTGCCTCCGACCACTGTCTCTGACAACAGTCTACTGCTGTTTGTTAGGCCTTCAGTATCTGGCAATGTTTTGATGCTAGGCCTGAGGTTTTCAGTGTCTACTTCCTACGAAGTGGGCAGCCGATTCCTTCCTCAGAGTCTGTTCTTATTCTGGAAGTTCTGCTGAAACCTGTTCACTTTGAGTGACCAG
>NW_022111324.1:85792337-85798143 GCF_000313985.2 Echinops telfairi | reverse complement strand
TGAGCAGTCAGTTCCCCAAAGAAGTCATACTGGCATCCCCTACGCACATACAGAAATGCTCATGAACGTGATCGCTAGCCCTCTGATAGAGAGCGAATCAAACCAAGGATGAGATACCACCTCACGCAGGCATTAATAACACAGTTTTGAAAAACAGAAAATAAGTGCGACAGAGAGTGCAGAGAGATTGGAACTCTCGTGCACTGCTGGTGGGACTGTAAACACACAACCACTGGAAAGTGTTATGGTGCTTCCTCCTCAAACAACTCAGTGCAGAAATACCCTGAGTGGTGTACACCCTGAAGAAGTAAGGGACAAAATGTGAACAGATAGCTATATACATTCATGGTCATGCCGCACTAGTCACAATAGCAAATATTGTATAAGAGCATTATTATATACTTTAAAAATCAAGATAAAGGTTTTCCATGTCGTAAGAAACAGACTGATGGTACTAGAGGCTGAAGGGGAGAAAGAGAAAGGGAAGCAATAGACTCTCTAGCCAGCAGCAGAGGAGTGCTGTTAGGGGCCGTCAGTCAGTTCTGGCTCAAGCAGCCCTATGCACAGCAGACTGAAACACTGCCTGGTCCGGCACCATCCTCCCAGTTGTTCTCATGGTCAGCCATCACTGCAGCAACCGTGTCAACCCATGAAGACCTTCCTTGAAGACCTTCCTCTGTTTTGCTGCCCCACCACTTCACCAAGCATGATGTCTTTCTCCAGGGACTTATCTCCGAAACAGCATGTCCAAAATACATGAGCCAACGCCTCACCACCTTTCTGAATAAGGAGCCTTCTGGCTGTACTTCTTCCACGACAGATTTGTTTGTACATTTGGCAGCATGTGGTACCTTCAGCATTCTTCGCTAGTACCATAATGCAAATGCATCAATTCTTCTTAATTTTTCCTTCTTTAATGTCAATTTTTCACATACCTAGGAGACAATTAAAAATACCATAGTATTGGGCAGGCACATCTTAGCTCTCAAAGAAAGTCCCCTTGCTGTTTAATATGTTGAAGAGCTCCTGTGGAGCAGGGTTACCCAAAGGAATGCATCACTTGATCTCTCAACCTTTTCTTCCATAAACATTGATTGTGGATCCCAGTACAAGGTGGATGGGTATTAACTTGGGTGAAGGACAAGGTAGCATTCTACATGAGGGAGAAGAGAAATCTACCTAATGAGAGGTTTGATAAGAAGTTTATGCTGTTATACCAGCATGAAGCAAGGAACCAATAGAGAGATCTGAGGGGCCAGCTCCAATCCCAACTATGTGGACAGCTCCCCGCCCAGCAGAAGAAATCACTTCAGAGGACAGCACTGAAGCTACAGCTCAGGGAGAGGGACATGTCTGATCAGAGCACATAGGAGCAAATGAAGGGGGAAGAAGAGAGAGTGGAGAACACATCTTGGCCCACCAAGTCCTAAGGATGATATTCCTGCTGAGAGCGCCCAATGCACAGAGAGGACCAGTAGGCCGGCCCCACTATGAGACACAACATCCCTCACTGTCCCTTAGCCCTACAGAGGACAACACTGGAGACACAGTGTGGGAATTGCACCTGATCTGACCCTACCACACAGAGGCAAAACACTAGGGGAACAGAGCAATGAAGTCCCCAAGGAATACCAAAAATAGACTTTGGGGCCAGGGCATGGCACCCCATCAGACTTGTCCAGAAAACACTCCTAAAGGTCGAAAACAGACCTTGAACTATTTGCAGGCTTTTTTATTATGTCATTGGTTTTTGTTTTTAGTGTTGTTTTGCTTTCTTTTGTTGCTTTGTTTTGCTCTGTCTTGTTTTTTTGTGCATATTATTATCTCTGCAGGTCTATCTAGACAAGACAGGCCGGATAAACAATCTGGAGGAGAAAACAACGTGATCAATGGTTCTGGGGGAACATGGGAGAGGGGGAGTTGGGGGAAAGGAAGAGTTGGGGGAAAGGAAGTGGGTGTTAACACACCCTGGGACAAGGGAACAACAAGTGGGTATAGGAGGCCTGATAGGGATTGATCAAGGGCAAAGTAACCGAGAAGAATTACTGAAACCCAAATGAAGGCTGAACATGATAGTAGGACAAGAGGAAAGTAAAAGGAAATAGAGGAAAGAACTAAGAGGCAAAGGACATTTATAGAGATGTAGATACAGGTATGTACATATGTAAATATATTTATATATGACGATGGGTAAAAAGATCTATGCACATATATTTATAGGTTTAGTATGATGGTAGCAGATGGACATGGGGCCTCCACTCAAGTACTCCCTCAATGCAAGAACACTTTGTTCTATTAAACTGGCATTCTATGATGCTCACCTTCCCAACACAACCGCTGAAGACAAAGAGGTGCATAAGCAAATGTGGTGAAGAAACCTGATGGTACCAACTATCAAAAGATATAGCGTCTGGGGTCTTAAAGGCTTGAAGATAAACAAGTGGCCATCTAACCAAGAAGCAACAAAGCCCACATGGAAGAAGCCCACCAGTCTGTGTGATCACGATGTGTCTATAGAATCAGGTATCAGGCATCAAAGAACAAAAAATCACATCGTTGTGAATGATCGGGAGAGTGGAGTGGAAACCCAAAACCTACCTGTAGGCAACTGGATAGCCCCAGTCAGGGTGCAGTATACCACTGAGGAAGCATACAACTTTCCTCTAGTTCTTTTATGCTTCCTCCTCCTCACTATCATGATCCCAATTCTACCTTACAATCCGGCTAGACCAGAGGATGTACACTGGTACAGATAAGAATTGGAAACACAGGGAATCCAAGACAGATAAACCCCTCAGAACCAATAATGAGAGTAGCCATACCAGGAGGGGAAGGGGAAAGTGAGGGAGATAGGGGAAACCAATCACAAGGATCTACATATAATCCCCTCCCTGGGGGACAGACAATAGAAAAGTGGATGAAGAGAGACATCAGACAGTGTAAGACATGAAAAAGTAATAATAATTCATAAATTATCAAGAGCTCATGGAGGAAGGAGGGTGAGAAAGGAGAGGGAAAAATGAGGAGCTGATATCAAGGACTCAAGTAGAAAGAAAATGTTTTGAGAATGATGATGGCAACAAATGTACAAATGTTTGGAAGTGATAAGAGTTGCACAAGTCCCCAATTAAATATTTTTTTAAAAAGAAGTTTACGTTGCTGAATGATCTGAAGTAAACCCCCCTCTAATTCACAATAAAAAGGTATATATGAAAATTTCCCTTGCATTTCCTAATTCAATTATTTCAGTCTTCAATACTGTTCATTTTCTTTTCTTTCAATCTTCATATTAAGTTTCTCATCTTTTTAATCTTATTTTGGTCCTTGATCTCCATTATTTTGTTTTCTGTGTGTTTTTTGTTAAACATATTTAGTGTTGTTTTCTGGAACTGTATTCTTTTAAATCCTCTTTGCCATAGGAGCAATATCTGCTTCTTAATGTTTTAACTTTGATTGGGGCTTCTTCTCTTGTGATCCAGTATGTTTTATTATTTTATTTACCATGTGGCATTGTAATAATTTATGGGGGTAATTTGTGGGTTTTCTTCTGTGTCTCCTGTTGTCCACCAGAGGGCGCTCTAAAGCTTTTGCTCTTTCAGCCCTGAGCTGGTTCTTCTCAGGATTTAGCACTATTATTATCCATAGGTTTGGGAAAGTTTTGTGACTTCGATTGCCTATTCTGATGGTTTTTTCCCCCTAAAGTGTTTGAATTGATTGGTGTGAGACAGTTCTTCTGTCTTCTGTAGAGCCGGCTAAAGGCTAACCAGACCCTTGTGCTCCGGTATCGGTATTCCTTTGCTTCCCTTTGTAGGATTGGGACACAACTCTGTCAATTAGCGACTGGCCTGGACAGGATTTTCCACGGCCACCGGTAGAAGTGGTGGTACTGGTCGTTGCTGACTAGGGAGGGGTGTGTGGCATTCCCTCCCCTCAGGTGATTCTGAACAGTCCCTGCATGGCCTAATTGTAGATAGAAGGTAAGTTGGTTATAGGTGTGAAAACTCATTGGTGATTTGTTGTTGTTGGGGATGTTGTTGTTGTTGTTGTTGTTGTTTTTATCTGGGTGATGAATGGGCCCCACCGCTCCTCTGTTGCCCTGGGTTCTGGTGAAAATTGGCGGGAGTCTGAAGGAGATTCCATAGCACTCACTTGTTGCATACAACCTTCCATGTTCCACTTCTGGGATGAATTCCCCTAGCCAATCTGCTCCATCCAAACTGGACTACACTTTCTCAGTTTTTCCCCATCTGCGTTCTTTATTCACAGTGTTGCTGTCCCTGCCCCCAAATTGCCACAGGGACCCACATATCCTGAATACCAACAGTCAGAAACTCAACTTCTCTGCCTACCTGGATCCTCATCTCTGATTTCATGACCCACCTCAGATCTTTTATTATTATTGTTATTCATCATTTTATAACAATCATATAACAATCCATAATTCAATTGTATCTCAATTCAATTGTATCAAGCACACTTGTACATATGATGCCATAATCATTTGCAAAATATTTTCTTTCTATTTGAGCCCTTGGTGTCAGCTCCTCTTTTTTCCCCACCCTCCCAACCTCATGAATCATGGATCAATTATATATTGTCATTGTTGTTTCATATCTTACACCATCCACTGTCTTCCTTCACCCACATTTCTATTATTCATCTCCCAGCGGGGGTAAGTTATATATATACCCAACCTTGTGATGGTTTCCCCCTTTCTTCCACTCCCTCACTCATGGTATCGGCAATGCTACTACTGTTCCTGAGGGGTTTATCTATCCTGGATTCTGTGTGTGGAGAGCTCTTATTTGTACCAATGTATGTACTCTGGTCTAGCAAGATTTGTAAGGTAGAACTGAGGTCATGATAGTGGGTGGGAGAAAGCATTCAAGAACTAGAGGAATGTTGTGTGTTTGGTCAGTGCTATTCTGCACCCTGGCTGAATCGTCCCTTCCTTGTAACCCTTCAGTGAGGAGATTTTCAATTGCCTAAAGATGGGCTTTGGGTGTCCACTCTAACCCCCCTCATTCACATTGATATAGTTATTTGTTTGGGATCTTTTGATACCTGATCCCATCCACAACTCATGATCACACAGGCTGGTGTGCTTCTTCCATGTAGTTTAGTTGCTTTCCTGCTAGATGGCCATTTGTTTAACTTCAAACCTTTTAGACCCCAGATGCTATATTTTTTGATAGCCTGGCACCTTCAGCTATCTTCACCACATTTGCTTCTGCACCCATTTTGTCTTCAGCAATCATTTCGAGAAGGTGAGTATCACAGATTGCCAGGTTATTAGAAGAAAGTGTTCTTGTGCTTAGGGAGGCCTTGAGTAGAGGCCCAAAGTCCATCTGCTATCTTAATACTTAACATATGTACATAGGCCTATCTCCCTATCATTCTAAATCAATATATTTGTATATATACAAGCCTATATTTTTACCTCTATAAATGTCTTTTGTCTCCTAGTTCTTTCCTCTATTTTCCTTTACTTTTCCTGTCCCACTATCATGTTTGCCCTTCATTAGGCTCTCAGCAATTGCTCTCAGATACATTGCGCTTGATCAACTGCCAACAGGCATTCTATACCCTCCTCACCATCAATTTTAGATTCCTTATTGGTCCCTTGTCCCTGAGTTTGTTGACTTCCTATTCTCTTTGCCCTGCCTCCTCCTCTTCAATATTCCCCTGGAATTGTCGGTCCCATTGTTTTCTCCTCAGAGTTGTTTATCCTGCCTGTCTTATATTGAGAGACATAGAGAAAAAGAAAGAAAAAAGCCAATACATAGTTCTAGGTATGTCTGCTGAC
>NW_022111324.1:85777070-85791722 GCF_000313985.2 Echinops telfairi | reverse complement strand
GGTCTGGCCTCTTTTTCCCTTTCCTGTGGAGACATAAACAATACCCTCCCCTCCCCATGGGAGGGTTAGGGCTCCCTTCCCCCACCACCCTCCTCTTTTTTTTTCTTCCTCCTTTTTAGTTGGATGCCATATGCACCCCTGGGTTGTGTCTGATCCCTGCCAAGGGCCTGGACCTGGACCTTGGAATTATGTATTAAGAAGCGTATCCTCGTTGCCCATTACACCAATTGAGCTTACCTCAGTGGTCTCATGTCCTACGTGTCCCTTTGTGTTTGGCCAACTTCGCTTAGCATGATTTTCTCCAACTCTTCCCATGAGATGATGTGCTTCATGTGTTTGCCACTGCTTTTAGGGCTGCATAGCACACCATTGCATGTCTATACGAGTTTTTAAACCATTTGTCAGTTGATGGAAATTTAGGTTGTTTCCATTTCTTCGTGATTGTGAACTGTGCCGTAATGGACATTGGAGTGCAGGTGTCTGGGTCTTTGACGAGTAGGGACATGTACTTCTCCTGGGTGCATGCCCAGGAGGGGATTGCTGCGCCATATGATCTCCTCAGATCTTTAAGACTCCAACTATTCTCCAGCACGCTGAGCTCTCGGTCTCTGCCTCTTTTTCTCCATTGTGTAGTGTTCATTGCAGGGGGGTAAATGGGAGTAAATGTTTACTCCACCGTTGCCCTGCCTCTCCCTAAAATTCTTGACCGTAAAACCATTGCACACTTTCTCCCATGAAAGTACATGAAGTCATGTAAAAATAATCTGATTTTCAAAGTAGTTGGTGTGTAATGAGGATACAAATATAACTCATACTCCTTTGAAAAAATATACAATTGAGAGTTTCTCCCATTCAAGTACATTACATAGAAATAATTTCCCAGGTTTTCAGAGCATATCTGTTCTACAATGATGGGAATGTTCCCAATACATGTATTGACAGAAAAAATATACAGTTTCCCTCATACAAGTGCATGAAGTTAAGAGAGAGATGCTGACTTTCAAGGTGTATCATATACAAGGACACTAAACTGTAAGCATCATATTTGAAGAGATATACAATGCAGTTTACCCAATTGAAGTATGAGAAATGAAAATAGTTTCTAGATTTTCAAAGTAAACATTGTGTTAGAAGAATAGGAAAGTTTTTAACATATCCATTGGCTGAAAAAGACATTACAAATATGCTCACATCCAATATAAAAAAATCAAGAGTTTGCCAGGTGTTGACACTTCTGGCAAGATGGAGAACTAGGTAGGACATGCCACACAGACCCTCCTCAACAAAGACAACAGAGGCCAAATAGACCAGATAAGCTATGAGAGGGGTACCAAAAACCCAGATGTGATGTGAGGGGGATTGGCGCATTGGGAGTTCATTCCACCAGGTCAGAGTGTTAATCCCACGTTTCCAAGAATGGACTCACAGATTCAACAAATGTATTAAAAGCAATGGAGAGTTCTTTGAAGGTGATATTATTTTGTAAAAAAAAAAATTAAATACATAGCTTTGAAAAAAAATCCAGTTCTTTTTGGGCACCCCCTTGTACATATAAAAATGTATGAAATCTAAGTATCAGGGAAAAGAAATAGGTTGAATATCAACTCGGAGAATAACTTGAGCCAAAGTAGCAAGTCAAGAAATAGATAGTGAGTGGCTTGCTGTCCCGACAGGGTATGTCCATCTGGAACTTGTGCAAGCAGCATTTCATGAGGACAGTGGCCTGACTTTGCCACACAGGGACCTGGTGATAAACAGAGTGATGTTTGCCTTCTGCTTCCATACTGTCTTGGTGACCAGAAGTAAGTGTTGGCCAGTCTTCACCCACACCTACTCCTGACCACTGACACACATACCACCAACTACTCCTGCACAACCCTGTTCTGCCTCAGGTCCAAGCTACACCTTCATGGAGCAGACTTCTGCTGCACTGAGATGGTTGCGTGAGCAGGTGCATTGTTGTGGTAGCAAAACCAGTCCCCCATCTGCCACAAATTAGGCCTTTTTGGTGGCACACTGTTCCACAATCTTTTCAAAACCTCTAAATAGAAAGCTTGATGAATTAGCTTTTGTTACCCATGGTGACAGGTGTGGAGCTGGGGAGAGGGGGAAGAGGATAGCTGATGTAGTCACTCGGTTCCTGGCTGGAGAGGGGATATGTAAAGCCTGAAAATGCAGGAGTGGGAAGGATAGCAGACAGGGGGACTCCGTTGTGGGGTCTTGTGGCTAGTTATCGGAGGCTGTCCATGAGCCTGGGATCATGACCACTTTTCAACAGCAGATGGGAAATTACTGTACACTGCGGGTCTCAGATCTTGGACACAGGAAGGGGTGGTGGACACTGTCGCTGAGGGATTAATGGAGTGTATTAGTCTGGGTAGACTAGAGAAACAAATCCATATGTGTACAAGCAAGAGCTTTAAATAAAGAGCAGTTGAATATTGAGAAAGCATCCCAGCCCAGTCCAAATCAAGTCCATAAGTCTAATATTAGCTCATATGTCCCATACCAATCTATAAAGTCCTCTTCTGACTCACAAGACACATGCAATAACACAGAATGTAGGAAGATCACAGGCCAGTGGGTACAAAGTATTGTGGATCCAGTAGTGCTAGAAGCATCCCAGCACTGGCAGAGGTCTCCACATGGCTCCTTCAGTTCCCAGGGCAAGGGTTCTATCAGGATAGTGCTATGTGGCTTCTCCTCAGAAATGTCTCACAGGAAGTGGGTCTTCTCAGTAGAGTGTCTCTCAGGGAGTGAGCCTTGAGTCTTGTCTGTAAAGAGTCTCCAAGGGAGTGAGCAGAGAGAGAGAGTGTGTGTGTCTCGTACCTCCAAGGAGGAAATACAGGAATTCCCAAAATTCTCAGGAGAAGGCCATGCCCACACAGAAGCCTCATTTGACAGACTAGCCTCCACCCCTTCACTCTTAATCCTCTCAAGTCCCAAATTGACACCAGATGATGTAACTACCACATGGAGCCTGTGGGCAGATGTGGTCAACTCAGAGTGTTTCAGCGAGTTCTCGAATTGCTCTGTGGGTGAAAATTGCAGGGGGATGTGTGAACCAGATCCCAGTACACTAAATCTATTTTTAGCACCCAGCCTCCCAATATTGGCCTCCTTGCCTTTTAATTTTCTAATCTAACAACGGGAGCACTGGGCAGGTGACTCTACCTGAAAGCCATCTTGACTCCCTGTCCCAGTGTTTTTCTTGTCCCTCCTGACAGGAGACAACAATTGTGCCCACATGACCAAGCAACATTCATACCTCCTGTAACCTCACCCATTGGGCAAAGACCACTACCCCTCCTGTTCCATCTACTCCACAATAAACGTGGTCACTCCTGGCCAAACCTTCCCTCAGCTATGCACATAAACAGCAAGAGAACGGCACATACACTCACAATCTCTACCACACCCACCAAGAAACAGGTGATAAGTGTCTGATAACACCAACACACAATCATCAACTCAATAGAGCTACAACAACATCCCAATATTTTGGAGACAATAAAAATTTTCAGTACACATAAAGAAATAAGGCAAAATGGATCCATAAAGTGGCAAGAATACAAATCCAAAAAACTTTCCTGATGAAGAAATAACATTAGAACTACCTGAGAAGGAATTTAAAAGAATGATATTTAACTAGTTTCAACAGATTGAGAGAAATTTTGGGGGAAACTGCAGATAAAAATAGGGAAAATACAGGAAAAAACTCAGAAAAGTTAATAAAACAATAAAGGAAAGCTGATGATATAAACTTTAAATTAGAAACCATGAAAAACAGTCAAGAAAAATACAGAAGATTAATACTGATTTCAAAAGCGATGCTACATGGGAGGGAAAGTGGAATAGAACTGAACCAACGACAGGCTGAATTCGTGAGCTGGAGGACAAATTTCTCTGTATTTATCTGTTAGAGGAATCTTCAGAAGAAAAATATCAAACCACCTAAGAAGGTGCGATGCCATCAAGAGAAATTACTAATGTATGACGACAATTTCAAGTCAGAAAGAGATTCCCTCATCAAAAGAAAAAGCACAGAGAAAATTATCAAAGAGGTATTGGAAGAAAAATTTGCTAAAATAGTAAGAGATAATAAGATAGGCATTCAAGTAGTTGAGTGAACCCCAAGCAAGATAGACACCAAGAAACATATCATAATCAAACAAGCCATAAACTTAATTCTATCCCAATTCCTAGAACAAACCTTAACCCTGATGTTATCCCTAATCCTAACACTAGATCAAACACTAGGATCTCCAACCCAAATCCAAACCTTAACATACTCCCTAACTCCCAACAAAAACCCCAATTCTAATCCTAAACTTAACCCTTAACACGAAACCAAGTCATAGATTTAGCCTTCGCCTGACCAGTAACTCCAAATCTAACCCTAATTCTAATCCTAATCCTAACACTAGACCAAGCCCTAGGACAATCCCTAGCATGACCTCTAAATCTAAACTTAAACCTAACCCTAACCTAAACCTTAAATGCAATTTTAAATCCAACCCTAACATAAAATCAATCCCTGGACATAGCCCTATCCAACTACTAACACTAACATGAACTGTAATCATAACACTAATCCTAGCCCCCAAACATACACCCAAACACTTACCCTAACCCTAATGCTAGACAAAACCTTGGATTAGCTCTATCCCAAATCTTAACTTTAAATCTAACACTAACCCTAATTCTAGCACTAGCCTTATTCAATCTCTAACTCGAATCTTAACCTTAACTCTAACCCTAATTATAACACTAGACAATAAGTTCCCAAACTTGTCTTACCTCCCCTTTTTCAGAAAAAACAAATTACTCAGCAACTAAAAATGATTGTATTATAGTTAATAGTTCAGGATAAAATGTAGGTGTTTACTTTTGCAACCCCCCTAGATCATTGTAGTTGTAGCACCCTGTTAGTCCAAGTAGACTAGAGAAACAAATTCATTGACACTCAGATGTGTATAAGAAAGAACTTTATATAAAGGGTAAATGTACATTAAGAAGGCATCCCAACCCAGTCCAGTCCAAGCCTATAAGTCTGATATTAGTCCATATGTCCAATACCAATCTATATAAAGTCTTCTTCAGACTCACAAAATACATGCAATGATGCTGAATGCAGGATGATCATAGGCCAGTGAGTAGAAAGTCTTTGGATCCAGTGGCATAAGCATCTCAGCACTGGCAGGGGTCTCCATGTGATTTCTCCAGTTCCCAGGGCACAGGGTCTATCAGCATAGTGTCATGGAGTGATCAGAGAGAGAGAGGTGTCTTCCCACCTCCAGGGAGGAAAATACAGGAATACCCAGAACCCTCAGGGGAAGGCCATGCCCACACAGAGGCCTCATTGCCTATAATCTGATTGACAGACTAGACTCTACCCCTTCACTCTTAATCCTCTAAAGTCCAAATTGACACCAGATTATGTAACCACCACACACCCCTCCAGTAAATACAGCACTAGACCAAACCACATCACTAGCCTAAACCCAACTACTAAGCTTACACTTAACTCTAACTTTAATTATCAATTTAACTCTTACTCCATCCCTTAAACTAGATCAAGCCCTAGCCCTAGTTTAACACTTTAGCCTATCCTGTGCTCTCATTCTAACCTTAATCCTAACCATAACCCTAGCAATTGATTAAGTCGTAGGATTAACACTAGCAAAACTTCTAATTCTAACCATAACCCTAAAACTAATCCCAATCCTAACTCTAACACTAAACCTAACACTAGACCTCTTTCATTTCCAAACCCCTATTTCTGAGCCCAAATATTAACCCTAAGGCTAACTGAACCCTACCTTCTAAACTGTACCCTAACTTTTAACCCTAACACTAGACTGAAACCTAGGCTTAAGTTTTTCCCTACTTTTTAACCCCAACTTTAGCTCTAATCATAACACTAGACCAAAATCTAATCCTAGCTCAATCACATCCATAACTCTAAACCTATTCTTCCCCCCCCTCCCAGCAATTCATAATGGACTTTATTTCAACTCATCCATTGCACTCCACTCAATGTATCATTTCCTATTTCCATTCTCCCTCCTTTTCTAACTTTGTAATCTTAATCCTAACCCTGAGCAAATAATCAGAAAAGATGGATTATATGGAGAAGAATGCCATCAAGATTGGAGGAAGGATTTTTTTTTACCAACCTTTGATACATATATGACACAGTCCTTCTTGTTGAAAATAAGAAGTACTTGATTATGAAGATTAAGTACAATAGTCTTCAATATGGATTACAATGCAATGTAAAAAACTGAAATCCTCACAACTGGACCATTCGATGACATGATAAATGGAGAAAAAATTGAAGTTGTCAGAATTTTGTCTTGTTTAAATCTACAATCAATTATTTGGAAGCAGCAGTCAAGAAATCAAAGGACACATTACATTGGGTAAATCTGCACAAGACTTCTGTAACATGTTGAAAATCAAGGAGATTACTTTGAGGACTAGCGTGTGCCTGACTCAAGCCATGGTATTTTCAAGTGCCTCATATGTGTGTGAAATTTTGACATTAAATAAGTAAGATCAAAGAAGAATTGATGCATTTGAATTATGGAGCTGGAGAAGAATAGTGAAAGTACCACGGGTTACCAAAAGAATAAATAAATTTGTCTTGCCAGAAATATAAACAGAATCCTCCTGAGAGCCAAGGGTGGTGAGACTATGGACATGTCAGGAGAGAGCAGTCCCTGGAGAAAGGCATCATGATTGCTAAAATAGTGGACCGTGAAGAGGAGGACAACTTTCAGCAAGATGGATTCATCTAGGAGCTTAAACATAAGAACAACTGTGGGGATGGCACAGGATGGAGCAGTGTTTCATTCTGTTGTATATAGGATTGCCTTAAGTTGAAACCAATTCAATAGCACCTAACAACAACAACAACGTTAGATCTAAAAATAACATTAAGATTAACACAAATCTTAACCTTTAACTATAACAAAGCATTAGACTTTGGGGGAAATGCCAGCCCCCCACAACTAATCACGGGTTTGAGAGATGCAATTTTACGGTTGAGATATATAAATATTATATTAAAGTCATAGAGAGCATGAGAGATAAAAGAGAGATTGAAATAATGGAGTCAGACACATTTCATGGTAGCATGCTCACCTCAGTCCCGCTTGGTGGTCCACGTGGAGATAGGGGGAAGGGAAGGAGGACAAGGGGAAAGGGACCAGGGGAGCTAGGACAGGGGAGAGGAGAGGGAGCTGACAAGAGGCCAAGAGGGGAGCCCGAGAGAGAGCTCTTTATTGCTAACCCAGGCCTATATACCTTTGGGGGGAATGCAAGCTCACTAATTACAGGTAAAGATATATGTCACAGGAAGGGGTTGCACTATAGGTTATACAGCAATGAGAGGGGGACAATCTAGGGATATACAAGCAATAGGAAGAGGAGGGATTGTGGGTATACATGTGACAAGATGGGCAGATCCTAGATTCAGGATGGCAGCCTAACTTTGGATGTCACTGAGCTGGTTTGACCTATTCTCTGGATCTCCGTAGAAACCATTATCAATAGGGTGTGAAACCCACCTACAGGAACCAAACTAGTGGTCATACATCTTTAGGGAGAAGTAGCCCATTGTCCTTACCAGCAAGGAGCAGGCCCTACGTTGGTGGGACCAGACAGTTGTCTGGCAACTGACTGCATTTAGGGAGGATGTCTCTAAGCATCTGACCTCCCACATATGCTGGCAAAAAGCTCCTGATGTTTGGCATGTCTTTGGGGGAGACAAAGCTGGGGAAAAGTCTCTTTATCATAACCCAACTACTACTAGACTAAACCCTATGTCTTAGCCTAGCTAAACCACTAACTCTAAGCCTAACTCTAAATAGAATCATAGACAAAGCATTAGACCTAGAGCCTAAAATCTAACCACCCCCAAACTCATCCTAACCTTAATACTAGACCTGGACCTAAGCCTAACCCTTTACCCAACTCCTTCCTCTAAGCATAACTCTAGCCCTTTAGAGTAACATTAGGTCTAGCCATATCCAAATTACAAGTCCTAACATTGACTAGTTATCTAGTGCTGCTGCAATAGAAATACCACAAGCAGGTGGCCTTAACAAACAGAAATGTATTCTCTCACATCTTAGAAGGCTAAACTGAACTTGGGACTTGCCAGCCTCTATAATTATGTGAGCATTTCTTTGAGCAATATAATCTCTCTGTCAATCTTTCTTTTAGATACATTTACATTCATATTAATTTTGCTGTTTTGCTTTTCTAACTCAGCCTAAAATGTTTAATACTATGAGTGAATTTAGAGGGAAAAAAGTTGTAAGGGTGAGTATTCTGGATTGATTCTAAAGAGTGAGTAGTCTTAATGGTATTGTTAGACGGAAAAAAAAAAACAGAAAATAAAATTGTTGATGACTCTCCTCCATTAGTAAACAGTGTACAGCTAATCTATTACATGAGGTGTCAGTATGAACACACAAAATACCATCACCAAGATATCAAGTATTGGTGAGAATCAAGATTCTGGGTGATCATGTGTTGGATAGGTTTCAACTCAAAAGGTTAGGAAACGATCAAATGATTTATTGGTTTGGTTCACTGAAGGATGGACTGTACCGTAGCCAACACTCACTCGATTGGAAATACCAGACCTACCTTATAACACTGTGGAAGAAGGCATCCGACGACTTTGGGAAACTGGCATGTTAGAGTGGATCTATCAGATCAGACCCATAGATTCACATATGTAGTTCCCGGAGGACACAACTTTTATGATAGCCAGGAACAAATTTGTAAATGGAGACTCAGTATCCTTGAAGACTGCTGTGGTTTCAATTTTATGTAAGTCACATTTGACAGTTAGAAATGTCCTAATTGAATTAAGACAATGGGGCTAATTGGAACCCATAATAGTAGGGGCCAAGTGACAGAATTTAATTGACAAAAGCATGGTAGGTATGGTTACCGTAATGGACAGCTAAATCAAAGAATAATCAGAATAGTCTGACTCATATGGATTTAGAGCATTGACTACTTAAATATACATTCCTAGGGGAAATAAATATTTACTTTATCTGGACAAGTAGAAGAATTCTTGGTCAAATGAATAGTAGTAGTCTAACTTGAATTACCAGACCAGGAAGTCACAACACCTTAATCAATCCCCATATTTGAGACTGTCTGTGGGCCCGTAACCCCTTGAACGAAGGGGAAGCTGGGTTCCCTTAAGGAAGGACTATTAAGAATTGTGCGTTAATCTTATTCCCAGCCTTCCACAAAGGGATCTAAGGTCATTTACAAGATTGATTATTTGTTAGGGGAAAAGGAAATAATCAGAATTGGGGGTGGGGATGGTAACTGGACACTGACTCTGAATTGACACTTATTCCAGGAGACCCAAAACATCATTCTGGCCAACTAACTATAGTGGGGGCACGTAGGGCCAAATATTAATGGAATGTTAGCTCAGGTACATCTCACAGTGAATCCAATGGGTCCCCAAATCAATTATGTAGTGATATCCCTATTTCCAGAATGTATGATTGGAATAGACATGCATACTCAGTAACTGGAAAAGGACCCATATTGCATCCCTGGCACTGGAATTAGGTCTATTATGCTAGAAAAGGTCAAGAGAAGCCATGGGAACTCTTCCTATCTAGGAAAATAGTAAACCAAAGCAATACCATCTTCCTAAGAGGATTTTCAGATATGTGACACCATTAAGGATTTGAAAGTTGTGACTCCCACCACACTCCCATTTAACTCACATATATAGGCTGTGTAAAAAAATAATCATTGGTTCTTGTAGAACAGCAGTTGATTATTGTAACCTTAACCAGATTATGAGTCTAATTGTGCATCTGTTAGCCCTGCCAATCTCGGATTCATTCACCTCTATAGTCACAAACTTGACCTGCTGACCCTGGGTTCATCTGCCTCTGCAGCCACCAGTCTCTGGGGACTCAAACTGGACTTTCTCATTCCTGTAATAGTGTGAGCAATTTTGGACTTGACCATTGGCTCAAGTCCAAAGGACTGAATGAAGGTCAATGAGCCAGATGCAAGAGCCAGACCCAGCAAAAAAGCAAGACGCCTTCCCACAGCATCCAGTCCACTGGTACAGGAAGTGGACCACACCCTCCAGGAAATTTTGTTTCCATTGCATCAGGGTATGACCTGATTAAGGGGGTGGCATTTCACCCTCATCTTTTAACCACTGCATGGCTACTTGTAGCCAAGTTGATTGCATTGCGCTCACTCACATCATAGGTAGATTACTAGACTTTAATTGCCAAATCACTGAGAATCCTGCCCTAGTCAAGTTTATGTAAAACTTAATTATCACATGCATATTCTTTCGCACACATCTGTATTCTTTCACACTAACGGTAGCCTTAACCATAACCTAGCCCTAGTACTAGCCTTTATCCCAGGTAAAACCCAAATGTTAGCTCTAACTCAAGCCCTCACCCGATCCTAAACCTGATGCCTGTCTTAGTTATCCTATCCTATCTCTAGTCCTAGCTCTAACCATAATTCTAACCCTGAATTTAACTTTAACCTGAGTCATGATCTTAACCCTAGTAATAACACTAATTCAAATTCCCTAAATAGTGAAGTATTTCAATACTTCATTAAAGACATGTATACATACTTAACAAACTGTTAAAACACACAAACTTTAACGCTACACTTACCTATAATTTTAACCCTAGTCCTATACTTAGTTTTAACTCGAATCTGTTACTTAACGTTAATTGTAGCCCTACCCATCAATCACCCTAAACCTAATCCAAGCTCAAATTTAAAACCTTAGCACTAATCTTTGCTCTACCTGTTACCCTATCCCTAACACCAAGCCTTATTTAAATCATAACCACAACCTCAATCCTAGCCTAAACCCTCTATTTAAGGGGGGAAAAACTAGAACAAAAACTGTCAACCAAGACTATGGTACACAGGAAGAATATCCTTCAAAAAAAAGAGCAAAATTTCAACTTTCCTCCCAGCAGCCCACACCCTCCCCCACCCGCAAAAAAAACACAACAATAAAGAGAGTTTATATCCACCAGATTGGCTGAATAAGAAATGCTAAAGGGAAGTCTTCAGAAGATGCAGGAGAAAAGTTCTGGTGATCTGTTTTTATGGTAATTGCAGCCTCGGAAACTCTGTGGGCAGTTCTACTCTGTCCTTATAGGGTTGTTGTGAGTCAGAAGCAACTCTTCATGAGTAATGCAATCTACTAAAAATTAGGAAAACTATATTTAATATAGCTATTTTCAAACTTCCTATATTATATCTGCGCCTACCGTTTTCTTGTATTTATAACACCAAATCTATTGACATACTTTACAAGGTCCTGAACAGAGTGGTAGAAAAATGAGACAAGACTCAAAATCATAAGAGAGACCTGTCTTATTGGTTCGGAAGGAACTGCTGACCCCCAAGACTATGACTCTTAGTCACACTTCAGGTTTGGGCCTGGACTCACCCCCATGTTCGAACAAACAACCACTTAAAATCAAGGAGTAGCATTTACCCAAGGACAGAGGGTTAGGAAAGGAGAAGAAATAGAAATAGGAAACCGTGGGATAAGCGGTGGTACACTGAGTGGGCTGAAATGGATAACTTGAAACAAAACATGCACAAAATTACTTAATATAGAACTCATGATATGTTCTTCAACTTTCACCTAAATCACAATCTAAAAGTTTGAAAAGATATCTCTATTGACACAAAAGTAAAATTATATTTAATGCAGCTAGATATAAAAAGGATATCTTATACTGTTATATTATGACAGGGAATTGAAACACTAGGTGAACATAGTTAACTGAAAGAGATAGGCCAGGTAGTTTTATGTCTGCCAAATTATGTATTTAGCATTCTCTGGTACTTGTAACACACTCTCTGATTCATTAATGCCTGAATTCTGACCATAGGTTTGCAAGACGCTATGGTTAACAGTGAAAGCCTTAAATTCATTTTTGAATATACATATAGATTCAGTCTCCTTTGAATTCTTTCTGATCATTATTAACCAGCAAAGTGAACAGCTTTGCACTCAGAGTGTTTTTGAACATACATTGCTACTAATCTCCTAGCTAGCATAGGGAAGGGCAGCCCAGCCTTTAGGAACTTGCCTGGGTGGGCCCTGAATGAAATTTAGGGTACTAGGATCCACATCATAACAACTCTAAAGGCTAGAGTAGAACTGCCTCTGTGGGTTTCCAGGACTGTAAATCTTTATGATCAATATAAGAAGGAACCAAAGCAATGATGGTGAGTTGAAAGCCCAAGTGGTCATAAGTTACCCTGTTTCCCCAAAAATAAGACAGTGTCTTATATTAATTTTTGCTCCCAAAGAAATACTAGGTCTTATTTTCAGGGGATATCTTATTTTTCCATGAAGAAGAATTTGGTACACATTTATTGTTGAACAACAAAAAAGGAACCTGTATACGGTATGGTAGTACTTGTCATCACAAACCAGCATAACCAGACAAACTGTGAATCCCATAGTATCAAGAATTTCTTGTTACTACCATTATTTCCATGTACCACAATCTATGGTACATTTACTCATAATCTATGGTACATTTACTCATAATCTATGGGACATTTACTCGCACTTCCTGTCTGCTCTGGCTGCACTGCGGCCAACAGTGAGCTGTGCAGTGGCGGCGCCCATTGCTATGGTCCAGAGTCCAGAGCTACAGTAGCTTCGGGGGGGCTTATTATCGGGGAGGCCTTATGTTCAGGGAGGACTTATTTTCGGGGGATGCCTTATATTTCAGCAAGAAGTAAAACTGTAAGTAGGTCTTATTTTGGGGGGATGTCTTCCTTTTGGGGAAATACAGTATATCCTGAATGCCTTGGCTAGATACTCCTGAACCAATCTTGTAAGGTCTTCTATTTGGAATAGTGTACCTGTGCCAATCCCTGCCCCTTTTTGGCTTTTGTGATTCTGCCTGCAACTCTGATGAGATGATCTGACACCAATCATGATTCTGTGACAGTCTCCCCTGTATTCCATCTATGTCCCATTTAAGTGACTGTGTTTCTGTAAATCCTTAAATACGATTATAGCCTCATGCTGCTGATGTCCTCAACCAGATGATGTGTCTTGTCCTTCTCCTGTTTAAGACTTAATAAATGAGTCTTGTTTCTCCCCTAGAACAAGGTGCAAGAATCTATTTTCTTTCACTGTGTTGAAGGTCAATGTAAAATTCTGCTTGTAATAGTATCTTTTCTCTTAACATAAAAAAATCACAGAAAGTCTAAAACTTGAAATGACGCTAACTTGCTTAGAATGCAATCAAATATGTATGCCATATTGAGATAGTATGAATGAACTGTTTCGATTTCCACATAGCTTTCATTTCCTTTATGAAAGTTACATCAAGAAAAAAGAAAAACTCCCCTAATTAGTCTTACAATATTTTTTTCTGAGTGAAACTATAATCTCAGAAAAGTTTGCTCTTGGTATCAAAAAACAGAATTTCGGTTCTTTTGGGATTATTATCACTTAAAATATGCATTTAAAATTTATCTCTATTGAGAAAATAGTTGTATTTCTCAGATATTATGTTATAGTTTGATGATGCATCACATTATTCTGTGGGAAAGGCCAATATTCAACAGCCCTGAATATATCTACATAAGGTACACTTACGTTGACATATTCAAAATACAAAAATATCATAAAAATTATATGGGCTGTTCTAATAACTCTCTAATAAAAATATATTGAAATACATTTGTTTTTATAGTTGTTGATAAAACATGAGATTCTACATTAAATCATAAAGTCAATCTTCAAAAACAACTTAACATTTTTAACATTTTTACATTTATAAAATATATTTACTGAGAAGAGAGCCCTTAACTCTTTTCTATGTTTCTATCAGAGTCGGTGTGATCTTTTATAAACACAGAAGTCACCATCAAGCTGATACGCAGCTCATTCATGGTTGTAAAGTTCAGAAATTAAACCAAACCTTTATGGTAAACACAGATCGCAACTTGGGGTTGTTTGCTACAACATCACTGCAATAAATGCCACTTCCAATGACAGGTGTACATGGTCTGAAGGTAGAGCCATTAAAAAACGAACAATCAAGATGTTTCAATATTACCAAAAAGCTTTTTCCTTATCTAAGAAGACTGATAAGCTCAAATTTATAATGATAGCATAAACAATAAGTATAGATTTATGCACACTTATATTTATTGTAACACTGCTCACAATAGCAAGAAGATGGAAACCACCTAACTGCCCATTGGTAGAGGCATGGATGAATAAACTTTGCATTTAAATATAATATAATATAAATTAAATATAATGGAATACAATGAATTGCTAAAGAAGAAGGATGAGACTGTCAAATACCTTATGACATGGACGAAGTTTCTATCCTGAGATGTTTGACATATTATGGTGAGCAGTTGGTCAAGCTCATAAAGATAAATACTGTATGAGACCACTTTTATGAAAGAAAAAGAATCCAGAAAAATGTTTTTCACACTAAAACCTTCCACCTTGAGATTTATCTACCCCTTCCCATATTTTTATTCCTTCTGAAGTCCTGGGTGGCAGAGGCACAGGTGAGGAAAGCCTATCAGTGAGGGAGGAGACTTTTC
>NW_022111324.1:85755224-85776007 GCF_000313985.2 Echinops telfairi | reverse complement strand
TCAACTCTCTGCTTCCACGACCGTCTGATATGAAGCCCAACTCTTCTCCATCTTGATCTGAAAAATCCGTTAACGATAAAGAACGAAGCACTTGGGGCACATCTTTGCTTTGTTCTTGTTCATCTGTGGTGGCCCACAGCTGGAAGATGGGTTAGACCCACAGGTGCCAGGTAATGTCTGGGGAAGCTCCGGGTCTCCTCAAGGGTAATTGCAAAACCCAGGGCAAAAATCAGTGTTTTCAAGAACTGAAAACTGAGAGGAACTGGTGAAAGGTAACTTGGAAAGGTTCGCCAGCATAGGCTACTTTATACCCCCGTTGCTCTCCCCAGCCCAGGTGGGGCAGCTGCTAAGTTATGTCTACACCATCAACCATGGTGAATGAGGGAGAGTACCATTTAGGGAAAGTACCTCAAAATCACCCACGCACCCTCCATCACCCACTCATCCAGTGAGACTTCTGGTTACCTTTTCTACTGGAGTGAAGGTAGGGTGACTTCCTGGAGGGATCCTGACCCCATTCTCAGTCATTTGGGGAGCAGAGGTGACAATCTATTCCACACCGATTGAACACTGACTTGGCTCCCACTTTTCTCAGCTTAATGTTAGCATTCTTTAATGATAAAACGTTTCCTTTTGCAGCTCCATCTTCTTCGCTTTCATAGTATTTGCTTGTCTCACTTCTTCCAAGCCCACCCCACGCTCTATACTTTTTGTTCTCATATGCGCCTTTCATCGGTTGCCCTTTTTGTTCTCGCCTTGATCTAAAGAGCTAACATTTCCTATGCCCTCATGGGAAATGCTTACTGCCAATCACTTTGTATTGCTTTATCCTGCCTAATCTTCATAAGTTCTCTGTGAGGTCAATAATGTCACTCTCCCCATTGACAAACGAGAGGGTAAGTTCAAGGGTGCTGCCTGCAGTCATTATTCTGCACCGCAATCCTATGCTGCCTCTTTCGAGAGTTGACTTTTGTGCTAACGTTTTATTCAGCAAAATCTATTAAGCTCCTAACCTGTTATTCTCTGGAGGAATTGCAAACACTTTGAGGCTTCAGCAAAACAATAATCGTGCTAGCTTTTACTTCCTCATCTGAAAAATGAAAGGGTGTGAGCCAAATTACTGTCCAATGGCAACAAATGGCGGATTCAGAATGCAGTCTGTTTCTTTTGAGACATTATCATTTCACCAGAAATTCAGGTCTCTTCTCTTTCTCCCCTGTGCCTCCAGTCCCCTCTGTACCCTACACACCCTGAACCATCTGCTACGTGCCCTCAGGCGACCATCACAACAAGGACTCGCTGCTCACAGTCAGCTTCCACCTGTGAGAATCGCAGCAGGTGAGTAGCAGGAAGGAGGAGAGTAACTTCCACCTCTATCCTATGACGTCATTGCTGCTCCCAAGGTTTTCTTTCCCCTGTGTTTCTGCTTGGCGCAGAGGAGTGACGAGAGCTGCTCTGTCTTATGAACTAGAGTAAACTTTACTTCCCTTTGTGCCCACACCATTATAAGTGGGCCCCCTTGTCCATCCCGGATCAATTTTCATAATTGAATGTATCCTCTCTTTCTCAGTTGGGACCCTGAAACAAGTGACTGATCTTGCTCACCAAAAAGACAACTATGCAAGGGAAAAGAATATATTCATGTGTAGTGTGTCATGCTCATAACTATAGATATATGAGATGGAGAAACTGATGGGGGATCCTGTAGCAAGATGCCAGCAAGCCCCAGAGCCCCTTGATGACCCTGCATGGACATGGCATTCAGGTTTCAGGGGCAGCTCCTGTGTCCCCAGTGCTCAGTGTTAATGAATCTTTCCTATGGTTTCGTGACAACTGTGACATTTTATCTTACCTGGTTGAAGGCTAGAGTTACAAGTTGTTGCTACAGTGACATGCAGTTAACCAGGTATTTTCTCCTTTGACCAGAAGTTCCTTCAAAGCTCAGGGAGGTCTTGGCTACCTGAATAAGGGTATTGAGCGTGGTGGGCTGATGGGAGGCAGAGGAAAGCCTCGTGCAGTTGTATAAAGCAAGAATCTGGATCCTTCTTTGCTTCCCCAGTCCTTCAACGCCCAGTGTGTTTTCCTTCCTACATTCACCTTGCTTTGCAAAAAAGACAGGCTAAGAACAAAAGTGGACACAATGTAAATACTCAACGATTATGATCCATCTACACAGAAAAATGCAAATGTGGATGTAAAAAGAAGTAACGTGGTGGGGTTGGGGTGGTGTCCGACCTCTCTAACTTCCCAAGTCAGGGGGAAGGAGGAGAATCAGCAGCAATGGCAGCAGCTTCCCAAGGTCAATTCCTACGGAGTTGAGGTCAGACATGCCTCCGCCCTCCAAGGATTTTAACAGTCCTGACACCAACTGCCCCTCCCACAGCACTCTCCTCTGCCTCCCCGCTGGGCTCAATGCTTCCTGGCAATGATCACATCTAACCTCTGGACAGCGTTCACAATTTGGGGGTTTATTAAGGAAGGTGAAAGGTTACAAATATTCAGGATATAATCATTCCGATAGGATAATCTCTTCTTAGCCATGTCAGCAGGAAGATCTCTCTCGGTCTTTATGTCTTTGGCTTCTTGCCTACTCAGGCCCATTGGCCTCCATTCTGCTATGGAATGTTACAGAGCTCCTTCAGGGCAGCCAATAAATACTAAGATAGTACACAATTTCTTTCTAAACCTCCACCCAAAGGTGCTCAGCTCTAGCTCCATGGATCCAAAAATCTAGCTTCCCCAATTAAATGCCTAGGAGGTGTCCCACTCCACAAGCCAGAGCCTTCTGATTGAAGGTACTTAGTACTTGCTCTGTGGACTGGGGAATCCACTTCTCTGTATCATGCTCTGACTCTTGATTCTACCGCTACTGCTCCTCTGCCTTTCACCCCTCTGTTGCTCTTCTGGTGTCAGAGCTGTCTCCCAGACCAAGGCAGTTCAATGTGTAGGGATCTTGGGGCCCAAAGGACAGGCTCCACTCCTAGCCCTTTTCTCTTGCTATTAGCAAGAAATCCTCTTTTCTGTTTCTGCAATGACCTATTTTATACCCAGAAGATGGCAATCATCATTAATTGCATTAATGCTCTCTACAAGGAGCCCTGGTGGTAATACTGGGTAACCTCCTAACCTCCAGGTAGATGGTTCAAACCCACTAGCCATTCTTTGGGAGAAAGATGGCACTGTATCCTCCCGTAGAGATTTACAGTCTCAAAAACCCTGTATAGAGCCACTATGCATTGGAATCGACGTAATGGCAGTGAGTGAATGATCTATGTACAGGTTCCACACGAACACCACGAAGTGTTCTGGAATTCCCATTCTTCTCAATGGTATCTGTAGTTTGTTATGATCCACACAGTCCAATGCCTTTGCATAGACAATAAGTCATAAGCAAACAGCATCCTTGCATTCTGTTTTCAGCCAAGATCCATCTGACATCAGAAATTAAATCCAGCTAGAATAGCTTGCAGTTCCGTGTCGAAGCACTACTGCAATATTTTAAAATTATCACCAGCAAAATTTTACTTGTGTGATTTCAAAATACTGCTCAATCATTTTTGTTGGTTTGGATCACCTGTCTTTGGAATGGGTATGAATATGAATCTCAGCTAGGTAGCTGCTTCCCAGATTTGGGGGGCTAGTTGAGGGAACACCTCCAGTATTGCATTTGTTTGTTAAAACTTTTCAGTTAGCATTCTGTCAATTCCTTGTTTGTCACCAAGACCTCAGTGCAGCTCAGAGTCATCCCTTCAGTCTACAGATCCCCGACGTGCTGCTTCCTGACACGACTCAACAGCAGCCACTTCCTTTTGGCACAGTGATTGTTGTGTTCCTTCTTTCTTCTTTTGATGCTTGCTACATCATCCAATGTTTAGCCCATGTAATCCTTTAATATTTTAGGATATTAAAATATCAACTCAAGATGGTATTTTTTTCAGTTCTTTTAGCTTGCAAAATGTCGAATGTACTTTTCCCTTTTGGCTTTCTCACTTCAGCTTTTTGCACATCTCACATTATAATACTTTGCTTTATCTTCCCAGCTGCCCTTAGAAATCTTCTGTTCAGCTCTAAAAACCTCAGTTTCTTCCTTTTGTTTTACCCTTGCCATGTTCAAGAACGTATCTCAGGGTCTCCTCTGACATCTATCTTGGCATTTTCTTTCTTTCTTTTCTTTTTAATGACCTTGTACTTTCTTTATAGATAAGCTCTACTATCATGGCGCAGCTCGTCTGGTCTTCGGTCATTGATGGTCAGTGTTCACAACTGTTCTCAAGATTGTCTCTCAATTCAGGTACGACATGCTTAAAGTTGAACTCTGGCTTTCATTGTCTTGTCTTAATTTTCTTCAGCTTCAACTTGAACTTAAATTTGAGCAATTGGTGCTCTTTCCCCCAGTCAACCCCTGGCCTTGTTCTGACTGAAAACATCAAGGTTTCCCATCCACTCTTTGCACAGATGTAGTCAATTTGTTTCCCATGTGTTCCATCTGGCAAAGTCCACAGGTACAGTCATCATTCATATTGTTGAAAAAGGGTTTTGCAATGAATAAATCGTTGGCCTTGCAAAATTCCATCTCACAATCTCTGATGTTACTTCTCTAAGTATAAATTTTGACTGGCTGCCAAGGAGTGGATGACAACTCATAGCAACCCTAGAGGGCAGGGTAGAACTGTGCCCGTGAGCTTCAGGACTAACTCTTTGTGGGAGAAGGAGATCCTGGATAAGTTTGGGGGATAAGAATTATGTCCATCCCCTTCTCACTCTTCCCAGCATCTTAAGGACAACTGTCACAGAGTAAGCCTCCAGAAACATTTGTTGGCTGGTGAACAGAGGAAACGGAGGCATGGAAGCAGCAAGTTCTGAGAATGAATTAAAACCCAAATGGGAAGTAAGTTTGAAGCCCAAACTGGTATTTTGGAATCATCTCCCAGGTGCTCAACAGCGATTACAACCACCACTCCCCATGGAGCGTCTGCAGGGTCTTCAAAAGTTTAAATACTCTTAACATGTAAATTCTCAGACCCTTCAAGTTCCAAATGACCAGGTGCTTTCCCAGGCATTTGACAACAGCCACCAATCTGGATACCACAGAAGATAAGTTTTAAAAAAAAGTAAATAACGACCAGCATTTATTGAAGAGGTATTATGTAGCCCGTACTGTCTTAAGCTTCCTGTGGGTATTAATTTGTTTAGCCGTCACTATTCTATGAATTGGTGATTTTACTGTCATTTTCAAACTGAGGAAATTGAAGCACAAAATGGTTAACTTAACTCTTTTGAGGTTATACTGTTACTAAATAATAGTGTTCAAATGAAAACAAATGTAGCCACAGTCCAGGCCAGATGAAGAGAATGTAACTCGCAAGAAGATAGCACTCTGATGAGATCACCCCGCTAGCAAGTGGCAGAGCTGAGACCTAAACCCTGTCTTAACCCTTATTTGAGCTCAATCTTATACCCAAGAGTTCTAACCGACCCCCAAGCCTGTCTTGATGCTATGGCCTGATGACTCAAACAATGGACCAGTTTAGGTTTATTTAATTAATCTCATCAATTCTGCCTCCCTGGTGATAAGAGAGACAGCAGTAGGAAAGAATGAAAGTTCTCTGATCATCTCAACTCCCAAGTCACGGTTCCGAGAAGCTTTTATTGTTTTAGATGCTGTAGCGTCCATCAGACTTGTAGGGACCTCAAGTATAATGGAACAAAACACTGCCCGGCCCTGCACCATCCTGACAATCACTGTTGCGTTTGAGTGCATTGTTGCAACCACGGTGTCCATCCGTCGGGAGGAGGTCTCTTCTGAGAACATGTCTGAAGTTCGTGAAATGAAGTCTTCTAATCCTTGCCTCTGAGGAGCGTTCTGGCTTGATCGTTGCCCAAGACAGATTTATTTGTTCTTCTGGCAGCCCATGGGGCTTTCAGTATTTTTTGCCAACACCCTAATTCAACACAGCAATTCTTCTCCAGTCTCCACGGTCAGTTTTCAGATGCATAGAGGAGACTGAAAATACCAAGGCTTGAGTTAGGCACGCTTTAGTCTTCAAAGTGACATTTTTGCTCCTAAACACTTTAATGGGGTCGTGTGCAGGGCAAAGGGTTGTCTGGGTTTTTTACGGCTGTTTCCATGAGTGTTGATTGTGGATTCATGTAAATGGAATGCTTAAATATAAAAATGTTCTGCCCTATATTTTTGTATACTATTATGTATTAGACATGGGGGAGGGGCTAGTGCCAAGAAGAAAAAGGTAAGCAAGAAAATGATATATTAAATATATATGTGTGTATGTCTATATATGTGTGTGTGTAGACACACATATATAGACACACCAACATAGATAATGACCTATATATTAAAATAGATTTGTGAGAATTAATATATAATTATTACCATAATTATAGTTGTCGTTACTTGACATCGTCAGTCCCCAATTCATGACAATCCTATGAACAATGAGAATAAGATACTGTCACTTGTGCATACTCCCCATGATCACTTGGCGAAAACTCCATGGAGTTTTCAGTGACTGATTTTCAAAAATAGATCCGCAAACCTTTCCTCCCTGTCGATCGTAGTCTGCAGTCCCACCTCGACCTGTCCAGCATCAGAGCGACACAGACACCTCCGTTGACGGGTGAGTGATGGCAGCACATGAGTTGCATTGGCTGGGAATCAAATCTGGGTCTCCCACCTGGAGGGCAAAAATTCTACCAATGAATCATCATGGCCTCATATGTCATAAGAGAAGTGTGGTGAAGGTCGCGTCTTCACACATCTGAGTGAGTGAGAGATCAGGACGACCACAAAGGAGGTGATAAATGGTTGAGAGGTTCATCTGAATATAGGCCCACAGATCCTACTGGGTCTCTTCAACTCTTGGCTGTTTCTCACGTCTTGAAGGTCAGCTCCTGCGGCTGGGATCATCAAGTGAGTGTCCCTGGAGAGCCTCTAGAGGGAGCCAGATGGCTGTAGAAGAGAGGCAAACGTGGTGGCAGGCAAGCTACTCTTCAGCTCAAGGCCCTATTCCCAAAACCATCAGAGGTGTCCTCGGCCCCCAGGGCATTGTTACATAGGGAGGTGTTACAAATCGGAGTGTTTATTCTTAACAATTTTCCTTACTTCATGCAGAAATGAAACCCAGACCTGCTAATGGTGTCTGAGCTTGGGCAACAATCCAAGATGTTACCATGTAATGTAACATTTAGGGCCTCCTGAGTAGAGTTCCTATGTTGGTTCTAAAACTGCCTTCACCAGAGCGCTACAGGAGTATTTTGAAGGGCCCCGGAGTTTTCATTACTTTAGGGCACACTGTATTCTTCTCCTTCTCTGACAGGGAACAGGGAAAGGTGGTTGAAAATGAAGAGGATCTTTGCAAAAATAGAAAAAAAAATTTTTTTTAATCAACATACCTAAACTGCCCTCTCTCTAGGGCTAGTTCCCAGGCTGATAGAACTGCAAACTCTACGAATGAGTAAGAATGGGAATGTGTCACAGAAAACCCTTCGTGGTCCATAGAGTTGACAACCCCCGTGCAAGGTGTGGCGCATTTTCACTGAGTTTCTAAGAGTAAAAGAGAGAGAGAAAGCAAAGAAAAGAAAGAACATCTTGTTCTCTGAGGTTTCTGAGTGATGATTAAGCTCAAGGACTGAGGTTTAAATTCGGACTCCACATATATCTTCAGAAACAGCCCCTTGCAAGATGGCAATGACTCAAATAATGAATCTCTCCAAACAGGCTGGGAGCTGACTGAGGACTGATATTTGTCTTGGGTCCTGCTTCATGACAAGCACCGTGTCAAGAAGGCAAGGACAGAGCAATTACCCTGGCAAGGAGTGCTCTCAAGAATGGCATTTGTCTGGTATAGACACCTTGCCCACCCAAGACACGTGTGAAAGCCTGGGCCACACACACTTGTCACTCAAAGTGCTCACTATACCTGGCCTCAGCCACTCCACTCGGCCAGGCCCATTGTGTGCTCCAGGCGCACGGGGAGACCTCTGGGGTAGCCACCTGTCATTCCTGGTATTGAAGCCCTCACTCTTCTCGACTCCAACAGCAAGTTACCTAGAACTTTTAGAGCGCTTGCCATGTTTTATGGTTTGATCAATCATAGTAGCTAAGTCTTCACGTTTGTTCTAGAGTGAAAAGCAACCACCACAAGCTGCTAGTGCAAGTTCTCCTCCCTCCCCGCACAGAATCACCTCACTCACTCCCCTGGAGGCAGTTCTGACTCACCGTACAAGACCATGCTCGATAAATGAATGGTGGCACCGGGATCTGAAGGGCTGTGAGGTTTTGTGGTACTAATTGAAGGAATGAGCCCAGATGTAGGTGTACCCCATCTAGGCTTCTGGGCCTTCTGGATGCCCTATGAAGAGCCTAGGTGTTTGGTTGTGTTGGTGGTAATGGTTGAGTGAAAAGAAAAAAGAAGAGGATGCGTTAAAAGAATGTAACCTTCAGGACACGAGTGTTGCATGAACTTACCATCAGAAACAATGGCTAGAAAAATAACATACTGGGTTATCTCTAGGTCTAAAATGCGACAGTTTCTTCATCTTTTAAAAAAAATCATTTTATTAGAGGCTCATACAATTCTTATCACAATCCATACACACATCAACTTGTAAAGCGCATTTGTACATTCATTGCCCTCATCATTCTCAAAACATTTTCTCTCCACTTAAATCCCCGGCATTAGGTCCCTATTCTTCCCCTCCCTCCCCGCTCCCCCTTCCCTCATGAGCCCTTGATAGTTTATAAATTGGTATTTTGTCATATCTTGCCCTGTCCGACGTCTCCCTTCACCCACTTTTCGGTTGTCTGTCCCCCAGGGAGGAGGTCACATATAGTTCCTTGTAATCGGTTCCCTCTTTCCAACCCACTCTCCCTCTACCCTCCCTGTCTCGCCACTCACTCCACTGGTCCCGTAGGGCTCATCCGCCCTGGATTCCCTGTATTTTCAGTTCCTATCTGTACCAGTGTACATCCTCTGGTCTAGCCAGACTTGCAAGGTCGAATTCGAGTCATGGTAGTGGGGGCAGGGAGGAAACATTTAGGAACTAGAGGAAAGTTGTATTTTTCATCGTTGTTACATCAACTTTCTTCATCTTATAAGTGAAAATCATTTACTTTTGTGGCCTGCCTCCTTTTTTTTTTCCTCCCCCAAATTTAAAACAAACGAAACAAAAACCCTCCATTCCATGGGAAGGCCTGGGGCCCATGAGGACATACGCAGAGGTCATCCCCTGGAACCACCATCTGTGCTCTACTCCATCCAACAGTCAGCACTGCCATTTTGGGGATGCATGGAAAAGCCATGGATTCAAAAAATTATACTTTAGGGGTGAAAGGGCGATGATGTCAAGGGGTCTCTGTAGAAAAAGAATGGTGGAAAACCGATTGTAGTAACAATTCTACAATTCTACATGGCATGATTGAAATATGGGATGATATGTTATATTATTAAATCCCAAATAATAAAAAAAAATAACATGTTAAAAAAAACCTATGTGTGAAAACTGATCTCAAAATGGCAATTTGGTCTAAGCCACATGTTAAGTAAGTGAAATACCTCTCATTTTATTTAAGTCTTTCTGGTCACAAACAATAGAAACATTTTCTAGCTTTCATAGTGCTTATTTATCTTGACAATATTTTGATTCTTAAAAGTATCATTATTTTTTTAGTAAAAAATAAAATAAAATTGCACTGTAAGTGTCAAGAGTTGTACTTTCATCATCCTTACCTTTAAAAAAATGACCTGGGTGATTCTGTCACTTACAGAATTGGGCAGTCTAAAAAGCCCTAATTAGGGAATAGAAGTTGTATCTACGGACTCTCCAAGGGAAAAGTTCAACTTCTAGTCTGAGGAAGGTGGGAGGGCAGCAGCTAGTCTAAGGACATCCTTTTGATACACAAACTAGTAAATTGCTAATTCAGGAAGGCCATAATCTCACCAGAGGCTGGCACCCCTGGAAACCCTTTGACGGAAGGGGCTCAGATGGAGGTGTACCCCACCTGGGTTATGGGATTCCTAGATGCCCTAGGAACAGCCTAGAGAGGCCGTTGTACTATGGAAAGGGGGAAGTCTTATTTCATGGTTGCTTCACGGGTTGATACTAAAACTCTGAGTGGGCTGTGTTCTCAGGTTGCATCTTGAACCTCAAGACAAGGTCAAAAGGCAGAGTGTATGAGACAAGACCTGGAGTGACACTCGGGGGTTTCCGGGCATGGCAGGGGTAGTGCTAAGCCCTGGGAAGGACCCAGGCTTACAGCGGTCAGACAGAGAAGGTGGAGACTAAAGGTCTTCGGTTAGGGCAGGGTGTGGCGGGGCTGGATCTTCTAGAGAGGACGGGGCATTCTAAAGGCAGCCATGGCCATGTGAAACCCATGGCCAATAACAGTTCAGGATTGTCAGGCTCTCTGTTCTTTGAGAAACTGAAAACCCTGATTCTGCATCTCGAAAGTGAATTTTCTCCGTCGGTAAAGTGCTGGCAATGGATCAAGTTTTAAAAACACCTTGTCAAGCCTTCCTAAAATCATTCTGGTTTACTGAAAGTTATGAGGTGCTAGGTTGTCAGCACCGTGAACTGTGCCTAGCACACGGAAGTTGTCTAGTAAGATGTTGTTGAATCAGTGGCTGAGAGTCAGCAACAGGGCACAAGCCTCTGGTAATGTCCTAAATGGTAAATGATACTAAGTTTCACTGGGCCCAACTAAATTGTAAGCACCTTTCTCCCAATCCCTCTTTTCCTCACTTCCTTCCCTGCTTTCCCAAGATTGTACTCGCCAGTAAAACTCAGGAAATTCCCTTCTTTGCGCACGTTCATCCTCTTCTTTGGGTTTCAAGTAATCTAGCCCTCTTTCACATCAATCCAGGTGTTGCTATATCTTTTGTTGGGAATGATTGCTGGTCCACAGTCACCGAGTGATGACGGTGGCTCTGCTATGTGATCTCATCCCGCGTGTGCTGTGGGGCCTCCCTGATCATCTCCTGTCCCTGGGTTTTCAGTTCTTCCTTGAGAAGAGACTCGGCCAGTGATTCTCAGCCCTTCCTTCCTGTGGCACACATGGCAGATGACACCCACACGGGTCACAAAGAAAGTGATGTGTCCAAGAGGATGCACAGCACCTGATGAAGTGACTGCACCCACTCTTCTCCCACTTAGGAAAGTCTGCGCATGCACAGTGAGCAAGACTGCTTTGATGGGTCCAGGGGAACTTTGAGCCCTTTCTATGTTTTTAATGAGCCATCCATTACCTATGTAGCAGGATTGGGGGAGAAATCAAACATGAATGGAGTGAAACCACTTGATCCAACTACCAATGTACAAGAAATCCAGAGGAACGGATAATATGTTAAAGTGTGGAAATGTAATCAGCAACATCTGGATGGTGGGAAGCTACAGAAAGGGAAAAAATTGTTATGTTTTCCACAAGTAAATGGAAAGAGAGACAAAAATCAAAAGTATATATTAAAAGACATCCCCCACTCCCTCAGCAAAATAAAATAAAATGAGAGTATAAACCTCAAAAGTTAAGCTAACTTATGGAATGTCACCTTGCTAGAAAGTGATAGCGCTGGCAAAACAATGAAGAAAAATAAAGATATATTTAGCATACGTTTCTGAGGGTGTTTCTATCTGAAGAAGGTGGATTTGAGATTGGCGGTTAGGGACTTGTATGGATTTGCAATTTGGGCAACTAGATTTTATTTCCAAGTTCAAATTGTGGATAAGATGTTTGCTCATACTAATGTGATAAGTGTTCAGTTTTATGTGGTCTGGGATACTGGTATTACATATAACAATAAACATTAAATGTAAAAAACCCTGTAACTTGGGAACTTGGCTCTGATTTGAAACAAGTGATAGCAGATCGTGGCCAGAATAAGAAGCAAGCACTGAAAGGATCCGTGCAGGGAGCTAGGAGGTGTGTGAGCTTAAACTGTCAGGAAAGCAGCAGCTGAGCATACAAGGGGCCTGATGACCTTGAGCAGGGAGAACAAGACAGGGCCAAGGACACAGTCATAAATGAGAGAGTAAGGGCGACCCAGAAAGAGGCAGCCTCGGGAACAGTGAGAATCAAGGTCAATTGATTAAATTAATGTCAATGGTATCTATACAGCCTTGGGCTGCTGCAACGTGAGTTGTGCTTGTGTGCACATATGTAAGTGGGTACAAGCATCTGTGTTTGTGTATGCATGCCTCGGTGTGGGTGTGTATGTGTGTGCACAGGTGTGTGTGCACATACAGAATCTGGTCACTTCATGATAAAGGATGTGCAAAGACAGGTGAGGTGGAGGTGACATCTAAGTTCAAATTTCAGTTCTATCATTCTCTAGCTAGTTGACATTGACACAGTTAGGTGTTTTCAGTTCTCATTTTTCCATCTGCAAAATGGAAATAATTATAGGATCACTATTTCAGCGTTTCATATACAGATAAAATGGATTAGCTCACATAGGCTCCTGAAATTTTATAAAGTAAATATTATAAAGCTACTTATCACTAAATAATAATTACATAAGAATTTTGATAATGACAACATAGGATTCATACATCAAATTAGTCTCTGAGATAGCTCTGTGAATAGAAGGATGGCACCATTTTGTCAGTGTTTTTTTACCTTGTGAATTTGAAGAACATAGCACCTTGGGGTATTCCCCCCTGACAACTCCCTCCCACACACTGAGCACACGTTTCCCTAGAATAGGGTGATGAGTCTTCCAGATCGACCCATTCTCAGAGGGACACCTTGCACGGTCCAAAACAGCAACTTCCTCAATGCACATCTGCTGTATTTCCCTTCCCCTCTCTCCTCTTTGTTTCCTTTTTCTCATCTTACTTCTAACTTCTTGAGCATATTAACACAGTTGAGAAAATTTCCCTGGTTCCCCTTTTAGCTGCAACATGATTCAGCATACTTCTGATCATTCTTTTATTCTGCATATGTGGGCTTTCTTGACCTTTTGGGGGCATTGATCTATGCGTTTGTCCTATGTGACTTACTGTGACACAGGAAATAGACTCTGTGATTAATCACCTCTCAAAGAAAAAAAAAAACCTGCTATCAAGTTGATTCTGACTCATAGTAACGCTATATGGGGTTCTGAGCTGTAAATCTTTACAGGAGCAGACAGCCTCATCTTTTTCCTGTGGGATGGTTGGTGATTTTCAACCATTGACCTTGCACTTAGCAATAACTACAGTGTAGCTGTAAAAAGAAAGTCACTATCACATTGCGGTATAGTTGGGGTATTATATTTGCCATTTATTAATCTGAAAGTCAGAATTCAGAGGAAGTATTATTCTCATAATAACAGTTAGTGGATACTGAGAGAATAATGGCTTTGTTCAAGGCAACAAAGCAATTGAAAAATAAAATTATGGTGGGATTTTTAGAATTTTAAATTTAATTACATTATTTAATTCTAAAATTAATTACATGCGATTACATTTAATTCCTGATTAACTGATGAGGCAGAATGGGCATGAGAAGTTCTATATGAAGCGGGGCCCTGGGCAGTGAAGATTGTTTTGTTTTGTTTTCATCCAACTCACTGACAACGAGTTGGTTCCCGCTCAAAGTGACTTTATAGGACAGGGTAGAACTGCCCTTGTGGGTTTCTGAGACTCTAACTGTCTATGGAAGTAGAAAGCCTCATCTTTCTCCTGCAGAGCAGCTGATGGATTCAAAGTACTGACCTTAAGGTTAACAGTCCAACCCATAAACCATTACACCACAGGGATCCTTTATTTTCATCCAAAGGGTATAGGAATCTTAGTAGGAGACAGGAGCATGAGGCATTAAAAAAAATGCTTCTTTAAATATGAAGAGGGGCCAATAATTCGATGACAATAACTAATTACTGTTAATTTTGTTAAAGATTATACTGGCATTATGATGCCAATACAGAATGAAATATAAGGGTGAAATGTCATATCTGTAATACCTAATGTTTAAGATATTTTAGCAGATAAGAGACTTGGGGCAGATTAGCAGGCAAGACATCAAATTCATGATTAAAAAGAAATTTTAAGATCTATTTTGAAGTTTAATGGTCTGCAATGGGTAATATCCATATGCCTACAAAGAAGACACGTTAGTGTGACTATTATTCAAAAGTAGATCAAATACTGACTAAAAAAAATACTGAATGAAAACAGTGAATAATGAGGCACAAGTGGTGGTGAGTTGTCAGCTGGTTTAACACAACACAGCCACTTTAAATGTTCCCAAGCAGACAGTGTTGTGGTCCATGGTCTAGGACTCTGATAGTCCACTCTGCTTGCCCAGGACCACACCAGTGTCCATTCTTTCCCACACTCAAATAGCTGGGTCACATGCACTCCTTCCCCACCGCTGGGGACACATGCTCTCTACCTCTTGAGGTCACTAGAACATGCTATCCAGAACCAGGGTGCCCTTCCCTCCTCAGCTCCTCCCAGACTGGCAGAAACATCTTCATAGACAGGATTCCCTACCCCCAACTGGTTCATAGAGCAGGAGAAAAGCCCCCATCATGTTGTCCTGCACTTGATCACCTATCCCCATTCAATTCTCAAGTCGGCAGAAGTATTTTCCATCACCAGGAACTGCCTCTTCCCAGCTTTGTATTTCCTATTATTAAGTGTTCCCTTCTTTTTCTCTTTTCCCTTGCTTGCTTTCCCCTTTTTCCTTTTGCCCCTTCTCTTATTATCCTGCTTTCTTATTTCTCTTTCCTTCTTTGTACCTGTTCTTTTGTTCCCTCTCTGTTGTTGTGTTTCTTATTCCCCTTTTCTTTTCTCTTCCCTTGTTTTCTGCCTTTTCCTCTTTCCAGTATTTTATTTATTTGGGGGTTATTGCTCTTAGCTTTTTGTATTTTCTGGTTTGTTTATTTGTTGTTCCTGCTTTGTCCCACCCACTGGGAGAGGGCAACCACATTCACATTACTCACTCCTACACCTCCTGTAGCACTACACACTGTGTCAGTGGTATCATCCACTCCCGCACTACCCGATGAAGAGGAAAATAAAGACAAAACTAAGGAGATACTAAAAAGATTCAGGAAAACCATATAGGAACAAATTTATAAAATAACCATATTAAAGTGAAACTTTAGGAACATTATATACCCAGGATAAAGCAATACAGATGATAAATACTAAGATTTTAGTAATGGATAACCCATTGGTAGGGTGAAGGAATAGAATTAAATAAATAGAAGACAGAATTAGCAGAATTGAAAACAAATCTATCTCTCAACACTATGTTGTAAAAAGAACACTCAGAAAAAAAGAGTGGAAGAAAACCTAAAAATTGTGTGGGACACCAACAAGAGAAAGTACGTATGTGTGGTTGGAATTCCACAAGAATAGAAAAAGAAAGCACAAAGAAAATTGGGAAAATTTACAGGAGATAAAATTTCTTAATTTTCTTATTTTATTGGGAGCTCTTACAACTCTTATCACAATCCATATATACATCCATTGTGTCAAACATATTTGTACATTTGTTGCCCTCATCATTCTCAAAACAATTGCTTTCTACTTGAGCCCTTAATTTTCTTAATTTATAAATCTCTTTATATAATGAAGATGAGAAGTTTGAGCATTCAAGCTCAATGAACCCATACAGGATAAACCCAGAAGAAAAATAGAGATATATAATAATCAAATTATTCAGAATCAAAGAAAGGAGCATGTAAGAAAAGCAAAGCAAAGGAGAACCAATAACACTAATCTTTTATTTATCAGCAGAAATCATACAGGCAAGAAGGAAATGGGGTGATATGTACACAATCCTGAAGGGAAAAAAAAATCAACCACTAATTATACAACCAGAAAAATTGTCCCTCAAATACAGTAGCAAAATCAAGATATTCTAAAATAAATGGAAATTTATAAAAGCCAGACCAACCTTCCACCACTCATCTGTCAGCTTCTCTACTGGGGTGATTTGCATATTGCAATACTGGAAGCTATGCAACTAGTTTTTCAAATGCCAGCAGGTTCATCCATGATTGATGGGTTTCAGTGAAACTTACAGACTAAAGCAAATTAGAAAGTAGGGTTAGATAGGCCACTTCTGAAAACCTCATCAATAGAAAAGGAACACTCTTTGATGTAGTGCCAAAAGATTAGCTCCTCAGCTTGGAAATCACTAAGAATGCAACTTATTAGTTCAATAGACTTGAACTAATGCAACTTATTAGTTCAATAGACTTGAACTTAAAGTTATGAATGGGGCAAAGCTTGTAGGACCATTATTTGCTAATGAGGTTCAGCTCAAAATAAGATTGAGTGAGAGGATTTTGTAAGACCAGTAATACCTTCATTGCAAGTCACTTTTTCAATAATACAAATGATGGCTATACAAATGGATCTTGCATAGAAATAAAATTGACTACATTTGTGGAAAAAGAAGGATCCCTGGTAGAGTAAGGCTATGCATTGGGCTGTGACACTAAGTATTCAGCTGTTCAAGACCACCAGCTGTTCCGCAGAACAATGACAAGGCTTTCTACTCCTGCAGATACATGGTCTCAGAAACTCACAGGGGCCATTCTATGCTGCCCTATAGGATCACCATGGGTCAGAGTTGGCTCGATGACAGTGAGTTTGCTTTTATGTTCTGTGTGTGGAGATAGATGATGGAGACATTCAAATGATCAGCCAAATAAGACCAGAGCTGACTGTGAAACGGGGCATCAATTGTTTATGTGCAACTTTAGGTTGAAGCTGAGGAAAATAAAATGAATCCATGAGAGCCAAAATATGACCTTGAGTCTATACCATATGAAAACAGACACCATCTTCAGAACAGCTGTGATGCATTGACTGAGGATCAGAGAAATAGTAATGTAATACCAAGACTATGATGCATGAAGCAAGCAAAAGGTAACTAAAAAGACAAAAAAGAAGAAAAAGACTAAAGGGGTTGTCAGAGGAGACTCTTTTTTCCTTCGTTATTGATTTTTTAAAAATCATTTTATTGGGGGCTCGTACAATTCTTATCACAATCCATACATCCATCGTGTCAAGCACATATGTACATATGTTGCCATCATCATTCTCAAAATATTTTCTTTCTACTTGAGCCCTTGATATCAGCTCCTCGTTTTCCCCCTCCCTCCTGAACGCCCTCCCTCATGAACCCTTGATAATCTATAAATTATAATTTTGTCATATCTTACATTGTTCGATGCTCTCTTCACCCACTTTTCTGTTTTCCATCCCCCAAGGAGGAGGTTATATGTAGATCCTTGTAATCAGTTCTTTAACATAGAATAGCTAATGTGAGTGGAAGAAAAAAAATGAAGAAACAAAAAATTCCACTGAACAGAAAATTCCACAGAACAGATTGAAAAGACAGAGCATTATAATGAAATGTACAGATACCTGAAGAGAGAAAATTAAATACTCAAATTTTTCAAATTGAAAGACTGTGGGGGGAAAATTACAAGTCTCAAGTTACAGCATTGAAGGATTCTATGGGCAAAATAGCCAACTGTGTCAGAAACATCGAGAGAGATGAAAGGAACATACAGAGTCACGTATCAAAAATAGTTGGTCAACATTCAACCATTTCAAGAGGTGGAATATAATCAAGAACTGATGTAACTTAGGGGAAAAGTCCAGACTGCATTGAAGATATTGTTGAAAAACAGGGCTCTAGGAATTGATGAATAACAATAGGGTGTTTCAACAAATGGCAAATCAGGATTTGCGGAAGTCTCATTAACAACGTATGCTATGAGATGACTCAACTTTGCTTGCTGAAAGAAAAGAGGTCTTTAAGCATTTACTGATGAAGATCAAAGACTACAGCCTTCAGAGTGGATTACAATTCAATATGAAGAAAGGAAAATCCTCACAGCTCTACTAATCAGCCACACCATGACAAATGAAAAGATTGTAGTTGGCAAGTATTTCACTTTACGTGGATCCACAATGAACGTTCATGGGAAAAGCAGTCGAGAGATTAAATGAGGTATTGCACCGGACAAACTGCACAAAGCTACTTAATGTATTAAAGAGCAGAGTTGTTATTTTGAGAGCTAACCTGCACCTGCTCCAATTCGCTGTATTTCCAATTGCACCATAAGCCTGTGAAAGCTGGACAATGAATAAGGAAGATCAGAAAAGAACGGAGCTATCTGACTTATAGTGTTGTTAAGAATATTGAAATATCCACGGACTTCCAGAAGGTCAAAGTAGAGTCGCTAAGAGTCAGAATCGAGTTGATGGCAGTGAGTTTTGAGTTTTTGCCAAAAGATCAAACAAATCTGTCTTAGAACAGTGGTTCTCAACCTTCCTCATGCCACAACCCTTTAATACAGTGCCTCGTGTTGTGGTGACTCCCAACCATAAAATTATTTTCATTGCTACCTCATAACTGTAATTCTGCTACTGTTATGAATCGGGCGACCCCTGTGAAAGGGTTGTTTGACTCCCAGAGGGGTTGCGACCCACAGGTTGAGAACTGCTGGTCTTAGAAGCTGTACAAGCAGAATGCTCCTGAGGAGCACGGCGGATGAGACTTCATCTCATACACTTTAAATGTGCTATCAGCAAAGACAAGTCTCTGGACAAGAACATTATGCTTGGTGAGGTCAATGGGGAGAAAAAAAAAGATTCTCAATTTGACTGTACCTAACAACAAACTAAAGTCCAGCATTTCTTGTAACTTTAATTTGTCCTTAGGTACTGTCAGGGTGATTCTGATGTATAGTGGCCCCATAGACAAAGAATAAAACATTGCCCAATCCTGTGCCCAATCAGAATGGGTGTTAGCTTTGAGCCCATTGATTTTTATCCATCTCATTGAGGGTCTTGCAATGAATGTCAGGAAACAGGATGTATATGAATTGCTAAATAGAAAACGGATATATTTTGTACACCTTCATCCAAATCACAATACATTTAAAAAAAATGAAACAGATAAGAATAAAGTTGGAGAAGTCATACTTCTTGATTTCAAAACTTATTATAATGCCACAGAACTTAAGGTGTAGTATTGGCCTAAAGATAGAAAAAAACATATCTATGGATTAGGAAAAAAGTAAGTAAATTAGCCCTGCCCAAATATGGTCTGTCAACTTATGAAAAAGTTGTAAAAATAACTTGGTGGGAAAAGATCAGTTTATCAACAGATAATATATTTTATAAATGGAGGAAACTGAACCTTCACCCATAGTTTACATCTTATACAAAAAATTGAATTATATGTGAACTGTAAATGATACATCTCTAGAAGAAATCATAACAGTTAACATTTTGGCATATGTCTCTGTAGTATTCTATTCATAAAATTGTGTAAGACTGTATGTACTGTGCTTGCATTAAGTTTTTGTCACTTAGTATTACATAATTAACATTTTTTTGGTTCTTTTTGAAATAATGCATGTTTACTATCTCACAGTTTCCAAGGGTCTGGCCCCAGCTTACTAAATGGGTCTTCTGCTCAGGGTCTCTCAAGCACTTCCATCACATTTGTTGCCATCTCACTAAATGCCAACTCTACAGGGTTATCTTTCTGGCTCTGGGATAAAGGGGATCTGTAAGGCAGCTGATTAATGAAAAACTTGGATCCTGCCATGAGAATCCAGAAACGTGTTTGGTTACCCAGTTCATCTCTCCATAGGGATCATTTTAGAAGGAAGAACTTTGATCCTATTATAATGACAAACCTCCAATCTGTACTGGAAACCTTGGCACCTCTCTCAGATTCCTGGGAAAACAAACAAACAAAAAACCCAACCATACCTAGAAAGATTGTTTATACTTCATGGGGTTTTGCTACACTTACTACCACTTGAGGGTCTAACTTATTGGGGTGTAGAGAATATTTGCCCTTTTTCCTTTGACCCTCCTGTATGTTTTCTAGGATCACAAAATACTTAGCAATGCTTGTGTCTGGGCCTGTCATTGTCTGAAGTAAATCTCAAGCTACAGAAATTGTAACGAACAATGGTATTTTGAATTCTTACTTTCAGTTTTATTATCATGTGAAAAAAAATCACCTATTGGGTGTAAGTTGGTTGACATTGGTGAATTCATTATAGAAAGTGCTCATATGGTATTGTTCTGGATGATAGGCCTTTGAAGGAGGCAGTACTTTGACCCATGTCCAGGGGCATTAAGATATTTTTAGCCTCTCAGAAGCATAAGCTAATGGTGTTTTCAGACCAATTATACTCCTTTGTTTGGTTCAACTTTGTTGAGTACATTAGTAGATTTTACTCTCTCTCAGTTCCTCTAGGTGAACAACAGCGGAGGCTGAACCACACCTACTTGGTTTACCACTTTATTCAAAACATCAATCAGTACCTGGCATTTTATAGCTATGTAATATAGGTTATTAGGTGGATGGATGAATGAATGAATGGGCAAAGGAAATATGGATAAGTGGATAAACTAGTAGATGAACGGATAGATGAATGAATGGGCAGATAGATAAATGTAGAAGGGGAAAGTAGGTGGGGGACTGGAAGGGTGAGATGGTAACTGGAGGTGCAGATAGGTGAGTGGTTGGGTGGATAGGTGGGTGGGTGGATAACTTGAATGAGAATGTACTGACTTGTTCAATTTAGGTACTTTACTAAAGTGACGGATTCACATTGCACTTTCTAATAATCTGAACATTAGGCTTCTGTTTAGAAAATGCTATTAGTCATGAGAGGGACCTCTTCATTTTTTAGACAAATACCCCAGGGTGCCCACTTAAAACAAGTCAAAACAAAACAAAACTTAACAGGAACAAAAACTGAGGTGAGGCAGCAATATATACAACCGCCCAA
>NW_022111324.1:85753034-85754198 GCF_000313985.2 Echinops telfairi | reverse complement strand
TTCTGAGTTATAAGACATTGTACCTTACTCAGAGGGGGGTTTAGAATTTGACTTAAGAGCTGGATTATGTCATTAGAGCACACAGGCAGATTCTCCTAAAGTTAATCTTTGTATAAAAGAAGAAAGATCCCAAACTGCAAAATGCAATGATAACACATAGAGAACTGTGACGACATGAGTCAGAAACTTTTGATAAAATAAATCAGAAATGCCTTAAAAAAACAAAACAAAAAAACCCCTCAGGGATGCAGGCAGCAATACCAACTATCTGAAACACAGCTGCACATTCGGGAGCAGACAACAAAAGACTTCTAAACCAAAACGACATGCAATAAAATGTAGGTGCTTTTTTTATAGGTGAACGCAAATGTATTTCCTCTTAAACATAGTTCTTCTCTGTTACAGCTCTACTTATTAAACATACACTGACCATAAAAGGTACTTAAAAGAAAAATAATGCTCCTATCAGTTGCAAACTCTATGTTTGGGTTGGAGGAAAGCAATTAATAATGAAAAACTGCATTAAAACTGCTTTTAAACATTAGATCCAGGAACTCAAATGACAGACTAGACTTAAGACCGGTTAATATCCTGACAATCAACTTGATACCTCCACATTTTCTCAAAACATTATTTTATTATAGTATAATGCACTCTGAACATTAATCAGTTTCCTAGTTCTGTAGGGCATTCTATTATTTGGCCTATAAATGAGATGTTTGGACCTCTGGATAATTTTCTGATGTTTAATGGCATAAATAATATTTTTGAAGATAAACAAGTGGCCATCTAGCTGACCACAGAGGAGTCAGTGGTCTCCACAATGTAACTGTAATATTTATCAATTGTAAGAAACAATATTTTAAAAATCATAAATCATACCAAAAAATAGACCGTGGGGCCAGGGCATGGCACCCCATCAGATTCAACCTGAAAAACACTCCTAAAGGTCAACAAACAGACCTTGAACTATTTATAGGCTTGTTTTTTGTTGTTGTTGTTTTGTTTTGTTGCTTTGTTTTTCTCTGCCTTGTTTTTGTGCATAATATTATCTCTGCATGTCTATCTATATAAGATAGACAGGATAAACAGTCCAGAGGAGAAAAAAATGGGACCCACAGTTCTTGGGAGACACAGGAGAAGGGGAGGGGGAGGAGAAAGGAA
>NW_022111324.1:85749446-85750885 GCF_000313985.2 Echinops telfairi | reverse complement strand
ATAGTATTCCTGGCATCTACTGCCTGAAACCTGGTAGACAATAAATATTTTTCAAACAAATGAATAAATAAATGGTTGTTAATACCTTTCCTAAAGAAGAGTACCTATTGAGAGATTGTCATCCTAGCCCATGATGAAGACATGGTCTTTGGGCTGCTGACTCTCAGGATTTCTGAGCTGTGAGCCTGAAGGAACGGGAGCTGACCACAGAGCTTGTAGGTCACTGGAAACCACAGCGTGTTGTGCAACGCAGGGGCCAGCAAGGATGGGTATGAGGGAGATAAGAGACTTCTTGAGAAGCAGCAGCTGATAAGGAAGTGTGTTCTATTAAGGAGAAGCATCCAGGATTCTCAGTGTGAACTAGTGGTAACAGGAAAGAGAGAGATGAACTGGCAGACAGAGACACAGGTAGGACGGAGTTACCTTTGGAATCCCAAACTCAAATAAACTGAACAAATTCCATGAAGGGGCCTGCTGCAGGGTTAACTGCAGCAACAGCAACAAAAAATTGCAAGGAACCCAAACAGCTGTTAACAGCAGAGTCAAATGGTACAGCACTATGAGAATCTAAAGATTATATAGCAATGGAGTACGTGTTTCCTATATTACCCTTGAAAACGAAATTTTCAAGATGATTTCTATACTATGATTTTAATTATAACACAAACTATACATATACATATATGGTAGGTATTGTTGGTCGCAATACTTACCCCTTTCTTCCATGATCTCAGAACTTTGGTTTTATTCTGATGTCCACTCCTACACCACATGGCTTTATTAAACCCTAATGCCAACCACCGCCAGAGAGTCAATTCTGACTCTAAGAGACACTCTAGGACAGGGTAGAACTGCTACATAGAATTTCCAAGACCACCAATCTTTTGGGAAGTACACACCACAGCAGAACAGCTGACGTGTTCAAACTACCAGTTTCTGTTTAACAGCCAATCACGTGAGCTCCCAATTCATAAAGCAAAACAAGTTGATTCTGGGTCATAGCAAGCCCAACTATGGTTTCTAAGGCTTTACATTTTGATGGAAGCACATAGTTTCCTCTCTCTTCAGCTGAGTGGCTGGTGGGTTTGAATTGCTGACTTTTCAGTGAGTAAACAGTGCAATGCTTACCCATCAAGACTGTGTTAGTCTGGGTACATTAGAGAGACAAATCCACAGAAACTCATATGTAGAAGAGAGAGTTTGATATAAAGGGTAAGTGCACATCAAGAAAACATCCCAATCCAGTGCTGCCCAAGCCCACAAGTCCAACATTAGTCCATATGTCCAACACCAATCCACAAAGTCCTCCTCCATCTCACGAAACAGACGCAATGACACCAGCTGCAGGAGGAAAGCCACATCAGTGAACGTGTAAGCATCTCAGCGCTGGCAGGGGTCTCCACACAGCAGCTCCAGCACCCAGGGCTGCATTGGGGTAG
>NW_022111324.1:85743203-85747884 GCF_000313985.2 Echinops telfairi | reverse complement strand
AAAAAAAAAAAAAAGCCACCAGAGGAGCATGTGCAAGATCTCTGTCTGAAGTGGCAAAAGACAACAAAGGCACCGGAAGGAGCAACCCTAAGGCCGTGGAACAGAGCAAAGGAGTCATCCAGAGATCATGAGGCCAAGCAGAGCAGCCGTGCTAACCGAGATCACGAGGAAAAGCGACAGGCTGCCTGCCTTACTGAACAAAGCAGAGGCCAGGGGACTATGTGGCTGAGTGGCTGAGGCCAGAAAGAAACATGGATGCTGGCCGAGAAGCACTGCTGTGGACAAAAGACTATATCTTTCATGATTTCTGATCCTGACTCGCGGTAACCTGCTAACTACCCTAATAAACCCACAAACTCCTGCGCATTGTCCACGCGTTCTCTGTGTCCATTGCAGTGGATTCTCAAACCCGGCAGGGAAGGTGAGTGACACTGGAGGAATTGTTTCTGTTGGAGTAGGGAGAAAGAAGGGTAGAAGGTGGAGGCAAGTTTGTCCTTGGCCTCTTGGTAATCAGCCTTGGGCTGGAAGGGAGTTGGATTCTCCTCCTCCCCCTTGAAACCAGAGGAGGCAAGATGTGGACCCTTGTGCTCTTTTCTAAAATCCTGAGAATTGCTCTGGAATAATCTATAAATCTTAAACCAAAAATGTCTTCTGGATCGTCTTAAAATCCAGCAATATTTAGCTTAACTAGTAAAAAAGTCTGCTTTATTTTCTTTTAAGAACTATCTACATGTAATCAAATGGAAACAGCAGCTCTAAAGATAATATAGGGACCTTAAGAGACCATGAATTTATGTTAATTGAGGAGAAACATCTCAGTAAAAGAGGATGAGAATAGTTACACAACTCAAAGAAATATTCCAGTCAAAATACAATTATTTGCAATTATCAATATCAGGCTCCACTTATCTGGTAAGACTCCCAGTTCTAGCCAAAGGATCCTCATATACTTTAAACCAAGTATCACCTCATACTCAGATATACCAGCAGAGCATGTGATTGTTTAAAAAACACATTTAATCTAGAATTAATTGCTCATATTAAAGCATTTAAGTCTGTTACAACAAAAAATGAAAGATTGATATCTATGAAGTAATAATAATAATAATGTTAATAAAAAAGTAATGTTGATATTGAAAATATCTCTCAAGCAAGGGGAGGGGGAGGATTAAACAGTGTTTAGTAGTATCTGAGGGAGAGAAACCAAACCAACTCAAGTGCCATCAGGCAATTCCAACTCATAGTGAGCCTATGGGACAGGGTAGGACTGCCCTGTGAGTGTCTGAGACTGCAGTTCTCTATGGGAATAGAGAGCCTCGTTATGTCCCCCACAGAGAAGCTGTGGTTTTGAAATGCTGACCTTGCAGTTAGCAGCCCGACTTGTAGCCACTACTATAATGAAAGTGTTGACACTATCTGAAGGGATCTACAGGTACAATAGGATCCTGATACAAACCCTAGCAATGTTCTTTACTGACATGAACAAATTAATAACTAACTTTATATGGGAAAGAAAGAGGCCCCCAAAGTCTATGTAATAGTCAAGAACAAAGGTGGAGGCCCCGTGCTTCCAGCGGTGGCTGGCATCTGCCTCACTCTCAACACCATAGCACCTTCCTACAGAATCAAACTCTCTTTTCAAATGTATAAGCCCCCAAAGAGATTCAAGACCCATGAAAGTGTTCACTACAGGTTCACAAGTAAACCAGTACTTGTCTTACTTAGTGAGTACGCTGTCCCTGGAGAAAAGGCCTTACTGAGAGACCACATATGCCATGAAACAGTACTACTAATAATGAAAATACCAGTTACCCCTAGTAGTGTCTGTTTCTAACGGACCCTTTGATAGAGTCACAAGTCAATATTGGAAGAAGCTATAACAGTAAAACCAAAGTGTCAGTTAGGTTAGGTGTATGTTAGTTAAACATGGCAGGATATCTCTGCCTTAATATATGTGAAGGAGACTCCCTATCTTTGAGATTTGTTCAACGGTTGCTCCCTTCCTTTATCCTATAGTCTGTGGGAAGGCTTCCAAGATGTCTGTGGACTCCTTAAGAGAGTGAGTTGGCCATTCCTGGCTCTAACATCTAACTTTCATTAAACTCATGATCTTCCTTGGGCCTCAATTCTCACAATTATCTATGTAGACTCACTGCATAGAATTCATCATTCCTTTTAAGTCAATCGCCCTGTGATAGGTAGGTTTATTGTGCCAATCTGACCAATAGGAACATGTGGGATTAATAAGGTGGCTGTTTGATTGGAGAGCAAAGAGATAAATGGCTCGGCAAGCTCTGACCCTCACTCACTTGCTCGCTGGTGCTCAGACCAGTGTGCAGCTGCTTTAGTTAGTTCTCTGCCTCAGCTTGTGAGGTCACTACCTGTGTGACAGCCAACCTGTGGATCATGTCACTAGAGCTTGAGGTTCCTTTGAGATCTGCTTTACCACGCTCCTGAGCTTGAGGCTGTAGATCCTGTCATCCTGCATTGCTTGAGTTTGGTATCACTTCACTAAGCTCTTGAGCTGCTGACTGTTGGTAACCTACCCTGCTGTTTGCTGCCTGTGGCTGGACTGCCTTCATTGCCATAGAGAAGACTCAGCTGTCTGTTTCTTTGACCTTGGACCTAGCAGCCCTCGTGAGTTGAAGGACTTCCAGTGTATCAACTTTTCCACAGATATGAGTTGAACTGAGTTCTCTGTACTGGTGTGTGGACTAATTAGCTGTTCTATTCCTTTTGTGTGCGTGTGTGTGTGTGTGTGTGTGTGTGTGTGTGTGTGTAAAATCATAAGTGTCCTGGTTGTGTTTCTCTACGGAACCCTAACATACCTCCTTCTCCAAAACCATAACCCAAGACATTCCTAATACATCAATAAGTATTGAAAGCCTGTGTGTCAGAGAGACTTTGCAATGCTACTGAATTCAAACTCATAATTTCATGTTCACATCATCTTTTTCCACCAGCCTATCTCCTGGGGACCTTACCTTTAGGCTATCCACGGGTCCAAGAACAAGTTTTCCCACTTACTTCTTCACTTTTTACTCAACCCAGCTCACTCTCTTCCCACTCAATTCTCAATCCACTTCTTCCCATAGCCTCTCACTCTACTCAGATTTAGCAAAACACAGAAACAAAACCAGTATAGAACTTGTAGTTCCTTCTAGAATGTTTTTAAAATCATTTTATTAGGGGCTCATACAACTCATCACAATCCATGCATATATCAATTGTGTAAAGCACATTTGTACATTCATTGCCCTCATCATTCCCTTCTAGAATTTTTGTGTTTCCTTAGGTGTCTCCCATGCAAGGTATAAGTATAAAGATTTCCCCCATTAATAATGATAGAAATTGTATCTCCATCCCAAGAAAATAGAACATTTCAGAAAACTGCTAAATTTGAAAAAACCTCAAGTTTTCTGTTATTGCAGTAAGGGAAAATGAAGACGAGTTAGTAATTCAGCCACATATGATGTGTTCCAAAAGTAACACTTGCTCTGCCACCTTCACCCTTCAGGCAATGTGGAAACTGTTTCCTCAACCACGCACTTCACCACCTTTCTTCCCCTCCTAACCAATGTCCGGCAGGGTACTCTGCCTTCTTCTTCATCCATCCAGCTAACTTCAGCCACGCTCCGGCTAACTCCTAAGGTCTGTCTCTACCTCCATGACTGAGCACCTCATGCTGCCTTTTGCTCCCCTCGTGATCCAAAGCATAGTTTTTGCTTCATTTTTAATCAGCTGCTGAAGAACAAGGTTTCTTGCTGTGTGTCCACTAGGTTCTGCTTGTCCAGAAGTATGTGTTGTACTGACAAAGAGCAATTTCATCCTAAGGCAAAAAGCTGGAACTTAAACAGGTATGTAAGTGGGTTAATAACTTATTTTATAGTGAAATCTATCAAGCCCTTATAACAACAGTCTTAATTCGGTTGTAAGGGAACCTAATGATTCTGGAAAAAAAATTTTCCCCTTTTTTGGAGAAGGCACTTTTCACAACTTGTTTCACAATTCAGTTCTTTGAATACAAAAGGATTCCCCTTTGAAGTAGAGGGGGAAACACAAATCAAATCCATCGCCTTTGAGCTGTTTCCAGCTCACGGCAGCTCTGTATGTTTCCAGTCGGAATTGGGCTTCACCGGATTTTCAATGGCTATAGCCTACAGAAGTCAGGCTTATGTAAACAACAACAACAACAAAGTATCGAAGTTGTCAAGGATTTAATTTTACTTGGATCTACAATCAAAATTCATTGAAGCAGCAGTGCAGAAATCAAATGATATATTGCATCGGGACAATCTGCAGCAAAAGACTGTTAGCAGAAATGTCACTTGGAGGACTAGGGTGCACCTGACCCAATTCATGGTATTTTCAAAGGTCTCATATGCAGACAATGAATAAAGAAGAGTAGGGAATAATTGACACATTTGAATTCAACTGATGAAGAATAGCTGCTAAAAGAACTAACAATTCTGTCTTGGAAGGAGTGCAGCCAGAGTGTTCTAGGAGCAGGGATGGCAAGACTTCATCACATGTACCGTGACATACTGCCATGTCTGTTCCAAGCATCGAGAGCAGACATAGACAGTGAAGAATGTTCTAAGCATCTGGAGCAGATATAGACAGAAAAGGATGTTCCAAGTATCGAGAGCAGACAGAGACAGTAAAGGATGTTCCAAGCATT
>NW_022111324.1:85725941-85743103 GCF_000313985.2 Echinops telfairi | reverse complement strand
TCAAGGATGTTCCAAGCATTGAGAGCAGACATAGACAGTCAAGGATGTTCCAAGCATTGAGAGCAGACCTAGACAGTCAAGGATGTTCCAAGCATCGAGAGCAGACCTAGACAGTGAAGGATGCAGCTCCCTAACTGGGGCCTGAATTCATATCACAAAAAGCAGAAAAGCTGTAGCTAAAGAGAGCTGCAGTAAGATTTCTAGATCCTAAGTTTTCTATCATTTTTTAAAATTGTGCAGAAAATATACAGAACAACACATTTCCCAATCATTAACTCTCTTAGAAGGGAAATGCTCCTTCTAGAATGGACAGGCAGGCAGAGGAAACAGAAGAGCTCCCTGTTCTGAGAGAGGAGCTGGGGAGGTACAGGCAACGGCAGTGAAGCCATCTCAATGGGCAGGTGGGTTTCCCTTTCCCTGGGGCAGTCCTGCATTGGGCATGTTTTGCTGACTTCACAAGAGAGACATTGGGTTCCAGAATTCCTGACATTGGGGTGTAGCATTGTGGATGCCAGAGAAGCTAACCGTAGGACTCAGTTACTTTCCAAAAGGCTTCATCTGGAAGAAAAGACCAAGTTAGAAGGAACGGGACTTCTGCTGCTTAACAGGCCAACGAGTCCATTCCAGCTCACAGGGACCCTGTAGGACAAAGGAGAACTGCCCCATGGGTTTCTGAGACCAAAGCCTCATCTTCCTCTTGCTGAACAGCTGGTGGTTTCGAACAGCTGATCTTGCAATGAGCAGTGCAGTGCATAACCTGCTACATCACCAGAGCTGCTTTAAAAGGTAGCACACAACATAATAGAATCGTTAAAGTTGGAAGAAACTTTGAAGATTTGTTGATTCCAATTCTCTCATTTTACTGATAAAAAGGCTGAGACCCAAAGAAAGAGTTGTATCAACATGCCCGAGTCACATCTATTCGTTCTGTAAATGGAGGGCTAGAACCAATTCTCTTAGCAATGGTCCTACCCTCTCCCCAGTATCTCACACTGTGGAATAATACACTACTGCATTAGTGGGGAGTGAGGGGACTCTTGCTTAGATACCAAAACTGCCTTTCAGTAATCCTGTAGGACTGAATGGTGCTGCTCTTTTGGGTTCTGTGGTGGTGATATTTCTATGGAAGTAGACTGTACATCTTTCTCCCATGAGAGGGGATGATAGGGTTGAACTGTCAGTCATTGGGTTGGCAGCTGAACATTTAACAACTGTGTCACCATGGCTTCTTGAAACAATACATGACTTATTTATATGTCGTAGGAGCCCTTTGTTTTGAATTCAGACACAAAGCAGAGCGTCATTACCAACTCGTGGATAGTTTCGCTCTGCTTTCCACGGTATGAATTCTAATTCAGGAGGTGCTAGCGATACTTCCAGTCTTCTGTAAGACCCCACACCTCGTTTCAGATGTGTGATGCTTCAGCTGAGCAGGAAGGAAAGGTGAATGACACCAAAGGAAGAGAAAAACCCATACCTGAGTGAGTGCATTTCAAAACTGCCATCTCATGGGAGGAAGAAGCGCACTGGCCTGTGTGATCACAAGGTGGTGACGGGATCAGGGATCAGGCCTCAGAAGACCCCAAAACAATCATAGCGATGTGAACCAGGGCGGCTAAAGTAGAGGTCCAAAGCCAACCTGGCGACAATGGGCAGCCCGCCACAGATGGGCCACAGGAAGGGCCAGCCAGGGTGTAGTATAGCACTGACAAAACACACAGCATCCCTCTAGTTATTTAATGCTCCCCCCCCCCATTATCTGACCCCAGTTCTACCCTACAAATCTGTCTAGATCAGAGCATGTGCACTGGTTCAGATAAGAACTCTTGACACACAGAATCCAGGACAGATAAGCCCTTCAGGAACAGTAATGGGACTAGCAATATCATGAGAGTAGGGAGAAAGTGGGGGGAGAAGAGGGAGAAAGGGGGAACCTATTACAATGATCAATGTATACCTCCGCCCCCAGGGGGACCAACTATAGAAACATGGGTGACGGAGACAGTGGACGGTATAAGATATGAAAATAATAATAATTTATAACTTATCAAGGGTTAATGAGCGTGGGAGGGTGGGAGAGGGGAGGAAAAAAGAGAAGCTGATAACAAGAGCTTGAGTAGAAAAGCAATGTTTTGAAAATGATGATGGCAACATATGTACAAATGTGCTTGATACAATTGATGTGTGGATTGTTATAAGAGCTGTAAGAGCCTCCAATAAAGTGATTCTATTTTAGTAAAAAAAAAAAAATTAAAACTGGTACCTGAAACATTCACATGCAAGTAAAATTTTGCTGACGATCATCCAACAACTGTTGTAGCAGCACATTGACCGAGCTGCCAGAAGTCCAAGCTGGATTCAGATAAGGACGTGGAATAAGGGATATCATTGCTAATGTCAGATGGATCTTGGCTGAAAGCTGAGAATATCCGAAAGATGTTTACTTTTGCTTTTTTTGACATGCCAAGGTATTCAACTATGTGGATGACAAGAAACTATGAGAAGAATTACGTCATTGTGCTCATGTAGAACTTGATCATGGATCAAGAAGCAGTTCTGGGAACAGAGCATTAGCATACAACATGGTTTAAAATCAGGAAATGTGTGTATCTGGGTTGTATCCTCTCACCATACCTATTCAATCCGTTTCCTCAGATGTAAAATACTTTTATATCCACAGTCCTGCAATACCTATAATAATCATCTATGTGTGGTTACGTAGCTAGACACATAAATTGAACAGGCTACAAAGAGAGAGATCAGCATTTTACTTGCTTTAATATAACAAAATTTTCAAAGACTAAAATTTTTTTAATGTAACATTGCAACCTTTAGTGAGAATCCCCAGAACACCTCTTTTTGCATTTCCTTTAAAAGACAGTCGTGGTGAATTGAGAATCAATAACACCTCGCTTTTAAAGATCACGATGCTCAATAAAGGTTTCAAAGGTATTTGGGCAGGACCTCAGTTAATAGATGTCTTGGATGCCTTTTGCAGTCAAAGCCACAAGTCAGTTACCTCAGTGTCAAGAGAAACACCTGGGGAGTGAATACCTTTTCTCATAAGCAAACCACAAAAACAACAACAAAAGCCCCTGCTTTTATTTATTTATTTTTCAATTGGTAAAAGTTGTACAGAGTTTGTAATTCCCAGAGCTAAAAGCTACCCTGCACAGGAAGTGATGAATTTGTGGTTCTGTATTCGTAAATTGACTAACAGCAAGGAAAAAAAAAAAAGAATGAACTTCACACACGCATAGACCTAGACAAATATCAAACTTCTACTTTAGTTTCTTTCTAAATAATTGTTTTCACAGGTTCTAATGTTTTCCTTTAAAGACAAAAAGCAAGAGAATGGTGAAGTTAGTGGGCATCTATATGGAGACCATTGTTAAGCAGTATTTTGAAAAGGCCTGCGTTAAAAAAAGGAAAAAAATTGTTTACACTGATGTCCAAAATACTCCGTTTTACTTACTCAGGCAGGAACGTTTCACAAACCAATCAAATGGATCTGCTGAGAGCTGACTGTCTATCTCACTCATAAAGACATCAGTCCTAGGAGCAAGCCTGTATTTCTGCGGCTCTCTGTAGGTACTTGTATTTGAAGAGTTGGTGTTGGCGATTCTGTCCGGCTGGTCTTCCTGTACTTATAAACCCATGACTGAAAAAAGTAAGTAATTTTCCTGGGATAATTAGTTCAGGAATTTTCCAATTGAATCTTAAACACACACATATATATATTTTTTAATATGGCCATTAACCACGACCATATAACATTTTTTATCTACAGATAACCTTTGCTTTGCTGATCTGCTAAAAATTTGGCCAAATTTTTCATAAAATAAACTATATTAGACTTATTTAAAAAACAACAACTAATATTCTGAGTCAGAGCCCATCAGTCTAAAACAAGATTTCTAGAACTCTGGAAGGTGATGCGGTTCATGAAATCAGTCACTAAATAGATGAAATGTTTCTATAACTTCTGTATATGAGAACATTATGAGGATTATAAGCAGTACCCACTGTGCATAAGTAACTACTTTTCTCATTTCTCTGACTGTTTATGTTGTAGATTTTAAAATATCATGACTCTCAAATGAAAAACTTCTGCAAAGTGGTAGCCTGTTGGCTGCTAACATAAAGTCGGCAGTTCAAAACCACCAGGGGCTCCAGGGGAGAAAGACAGGGGCTTTCTCCTCTCCTAAAGAACTGCCGTGTTGGAAAATTACAGGGGCAGTCTCTGTCCTGTCTGGGCGCTATGAATGGCACCCACTTGATGGCAATGAGTTTGATTTGGTTTATTAGCAGATTTAACAAATTTATAAAATAATGATTAGAAAATCCAGTAAGATTTGAGCTACGAGTTATAAAATGACAGTAAGATTTCCTGCTAAGTTTCTTGTCCATAAGCAAACTGAAGTTTTTATATAATGGAGCTACTATCGGTGTTATTTACAATATAGACAAATCAATGTCCATGGAAAGCAGCAGTCATGAGGTCAAAAGATGAGTTGTAATAGCTATATCTTCTACACAAGACCTCTCTCTTTAAAGCAAAGATGTTACGTGGAGGACTGAGGTGCACTTGACCTCAGGATACTTATTGCTCTCAGACTTACATGTTATTTTCAAACATTCAGTCTAATATAGTTAATATTTATTTTCGGTCTCTGGCTTTCTTAGAAGTTGGGATAACTCACATGTGAACCATTTCCCCCTATATGTTATCTTTTCTAATCTTCGAGCCTTAAAAAACATGCGGAAACAAAAACTGGTGCCTGAAAGCCACTTTGAATTTAAATGAAAGTCCAGAAAAGCCAGTAGGTCCTTTTGCTCTCACAGTAGTGCTTCAGACGAAAGAATTCAGTGTATTTCAAGAGACCGGCTCCAGAAAAAGAAAGTCAGACTAGTCGTTTGAATCTAGGGCAGATCATGCTGTCATTTAATCTGGTTTCCCAAACCATGCCATAATGTGTCTACTTGATGTTTGTAATCAACATACTACTCCCTGTTTGTACATCTTAAAGCCAGTTCTTCCTGGGCTTCATCTCAGCCAGTCGGTTTCTCATTTGAGGACAGTGAGAAAGACCAAATTCCTTCCTGCATGTATATAAAACCCTCATTCAATAAACACTCTGCACACTGAATTTCCCTGGCAATCCATGACCAAAGGAGAGAGGAGTTAAGTCTTGTTTCTGAGAAAGTGATTTCATGCCTGTGGGTAAGTACACTAGAGAAGGGCAACTTGCCTATCAAAAACCCCTAAGTTACTAGTGCGGACCCCTGATGAAAGATCTGCCTCAGATCCCATTACTAATTATGCATTTCTGACTACATTTGTTTTCTGCCTTTCAATGATCCCGACCTTGTACTCTAGGCTGCCTGGATTTTAGACATTTTTCTTTTGAAGGTATACAGCCTCCTCACAAGTCCCATCAGAAGGATGCATTTTGGAAACTTAAATGAATCCGTCTTTGCTTTAAACATACCTGTTGCAGATGAAAAAAGAATTGAAGTTCTCCTTTGGAGTTTTAAGCTGAGCCACCCTAGTGTGAGAAGATGTGGCGGACTGCTATCCCAAGCTCATAGACTCTGAGGTCATTAGATTATAGCTCAAATTTTATTGGTTCAAAGTTACCCAATAATTGACCATTTAAGACCGCCGTAGATGCACTATTTCCGTGCTGTCTTTGATGTGCCGTAGTTCCGAAACAAATTTGCCTTAATGCCTTACAGCGAACCCTACTTTTCATTACATAGTGTTCTGTCACTTAGGTTTTTTAAGCTGTGTAAGTGTATGTTCTATGTAGTTTAGTTTAAAAAGGCTTCCACACACTTTCATTCCTTTTATAGTGTTTCAAAATTCTGAACCATTAGCTAGATTTGGGATAGTATTCTTAGAAATATCAAAAGTCCCCTGGAGGTTATTTACAATATTCTACAAGCTGATAATACTGCCTCTAAAGTAGACTACACACACACATACGAATATCTTAATATATAAATAGATTTATAATAGATATACAAATAGATAAATACACACACTATATATACATATATATATATACCTTAAATACATAGATTTTTAGTTCATGCTTAATCTAAGTGTAAATCTAAAGACAATTAGTTTTTATACTATAGCTCCATTTGATATTCAAAATCTGAAAAAGATCACCAAAAATATGAATATATTGAGCAGTGTGGTGAAGAAATCCGATTATGTCTGACTATCAGAGAGTCTAGCATTTAGAGCCTTGACAGCTTATCTCAACAAGCAGCCATCTAAGTGAGGTGTCAGCTAAGTCCACAGAGAAGAAGCACATCTTCCTGTGTGGGTCAAAGAATTACTAATACTATAAGCCATAATCCAGAAGAAGAATTATATTTGAGTTGAAATTCTGAGCACTTTGGAAGGCTATGGCAGTGGGGCACAAATGCATTTGCAGAGTCCCCACGTAAGTGACCACCACTTGCCTTTCAGTACATTATGCTGCAGCGCTTCGTGTGTTGCTGTGATGCTGGAAATTATGTCACCAGTATTTCAAATAGCAGCGAGGTCACCCCAAATGAACAGTCTAACAACAGACCATACAGAAGGAACAGTTGTCCACTTCTGAGGAATTAGCCACGGAAAACCCTATAGACAGAAGAGAAACATTATCCGATTCTGAAAACCTCATTCAAAGAAGCAGAACACTGTCAGAGACGGTGTCAGAAGATCGGCCCCCAGGTCGGAAAGTACTCAAAATATGGCTGAGGAAAGCTGCCTTCCCCAAGTCCTGTGGACCATGATGACATGGGGGGAGGAAGGCCTGGGGGAGTGAACGCTTCTGGACCTTCTCTCACTGACCTGACACTCCTCAAAATGAGGAGAAACAGCAGGAAATCGCAATTAATAACTGGAACTTGGAATGTATGAAGTATGAATCTATGAAAATTGGAAGTTGTCAAAAATAAAATGAAACGCATAAAGATCAACTATCTAGGCTAATGTTAGTGAGGTGAAATGAACTGCTCTTGGCCATTTTGCATCAGAAAATCATATGGTTTACTCTGCTGGGAATGAAATGATCAAGAGACAGCATTGCATTCGTCATCAAAATTTCAAGATCTACTTGAGGTACAATGCTGTAATAGGATTACAGCTATTCCCATTTAAAAAAATCCAGTCAATACAACTATGATTCAAATAGGTGCACCAAACAGCAGAGCTAGTGATTAAGAAGTTTAAGAATTCTACCAACATCTTTAGTCTGAAATTGATCCACTGTTAGTCAAACACTGAAAATTTAACATAGTTTAGGATTTGGTCTGTTGAGATTTACTGTTAAAAAGCACACAGGATGTAAGGGCACCCTTCCTTGTAGTAAAAGAGAATTTTCTTTTAAACCTAAATGGCAAAGATGCTCTAATTAAAATTTTAATTAAAAACCAGCCATTTAAATAAGCATGGAAGCTGAAACCATAGAGGGTACCTGCCTATCCCCTAGAGCAGCGATTCTCAACCTGTGGGTCGCGATGCCTTTAGGGGTGGAATGACCCTCTCACAGGGGTTGCCCAATTCATCACAGTACTAAAATTACAGTTATGAAGTAGCAACGAAAATAATTTTATGGTTGGGGGTCACCACAACATGAGGAACTGTATTAAAGGGTCGCGGCAGTAGGAAGGTTGAGAACCACTGCTCTAGAGGAATGAAGTTATCAGTTGATAATCTGATAATCCCTTGGAGAAAGGTAGACAATTTTCTATGAACTTTGCTCCCTTTGTCTCATTGTTTGAAAGTCTTCTAATCTTTGTAAAACCTGCTAATTACCCCTACCTCCAACTTACCACAAAGTTTGGAGTATACATTACTTTTAGGATTTCACTGACTCTTGCAACAGTTTAGATGTAGAAACCCCACTGTTTCCTTTTGTCACTGCTTACAGGAATTTACTTAGAAGTTCTTGAATCAACCTGGCCTTTGCCTTTGACTAAAACAATGACAGGCACTCTGGACCTCTTGTGTGCTAGCAACACGTATCAGTTACCAATGGCCATGGAGTCCATCCTGACTCGTGGCAAACACACTTCTATTAGCGTGGACGATACTCCATAGGTTTTTCACGGCTTTGACTTTGAAAGCAAATCACCAGACCTCTATTTGAAACTGGGTCCTCTTCTATCCATACTTGTAGCTTAGCTCCTAATTCATAATCGTCAAGATTGAGGCCATTGGGTTTACCGCCATCATCATTACAAGAGCTTTACCAGCTGTAGGGACACACGTCAACGCATCAAAAATGGTCGCTGAGGCTAATTAGGCAATCCTTCCGTGTCCTGGACACACCTGAAAGGTACTCTTCCAACACAGATGACCAGGCCCTACAGCAAAGCCAAAGGCATGGTCAATGTTGTCTGCTCCCTCCTCCTCATCTGAGTTTCAGGAGGCTCCTGGGCATGTTAGCCTCCTAATGTGGATGGCTGTAGTAGCCACCCTCCTCCTGACCCAGCTAACCACCAGCATGAAAGAGGGAGTCCCCAGCATGGCGCCCTGTAGGGAGAACTTCCCTCTGCTCCCTGGAAGAAGCAATACAACTCATCCCCAAATGAGAATAAAAGAATGCCTCGGATCTGCTTCAGGTCCCTTGCTCAGTCTCTCAGCACATATGTATAGACAATCTCTTCCTCGTGGGTTTGAGTAGATCACACACCAACCATCTTTAGAATGAATGGGATCGAGTCTGATCACAATTTCCTTCCTCTGTCGTCTCTTCACTGCCTGAAGGAGATCCCCAGTGAGTACAGACAAGCTTATTTCCCCCAGAGACATAGACATCTTTGCTGGCATCACTGTGGCCAGGTGATGATTCTCTGGGAAGCAATGCTAAAGTCTCTGGCCACATGTGGCCCCAATGGGGGATTACTTGGTTCTTAAACCATGCTGTCTTGCCTTCTTTTGTCAATTTGTCCTGTCTCCACACTAATGTTTCCTAGAGGGAGGAACCAGAGCTTCTTCAGTCCCCAGAGCTGTATTTCTTCTATGGATTCTGGATTTCTATGATAAAGATGACTACTCTCCATGCCTGGTCCCATTAAGTTTCTTGGGATTTTTAGACATTTGAGGTGGAAGTCACAAATGGGGGGGGTGGTAAAGCTTCAGCTATTTTAATGCCCCAACCCCTACTTTCAAATTTCTCTAAACCTATTGAAAATGAGTACATTTTCTTATAAGTAAATGCTTTCTCTTGCCCTCTTTACAAAAACTAAAGATCAGATGAGGTCTTTCCAGAGTTAAATATGAAGCAATCATGACTTTGAAGCCCTTGGAACTGCTTCAGGTACAAACCAGACATTCCTGCTTCAATCCAAACCCTTGCTCCATTCCCAGAGCTGAACTGGAAACAATACTGTTTATCACAGCCAATGTGAGGCCAGGAGCTTGATGTAAATATCTTTCTTTGTTGGCCAAATGCTGCCATCTCATTCTTGGAATCACCTAAATGTAGTTTTACATGGTGCAGGGAACTAACACTGTGGGAAATATGACTAGGGCTGTGTTAGACAGGGTTCTCTAGAGAAACAAAACCAGATTGCTAGTAATTTTATATATATTTATACAGATAGATAGATATATAACATAAGAAATAAACAGTTAATTAAATTATAAAGCAGTACAAATGGCTCAGTGCAACTCACTCCCATGAGACAGTTGTGAGACACTGGCAGTCCTTCAAGTCTTGAGGGCCGCTGGGTAGTCCTCTGTAGAGCAATCCGGGCTATCAAGGAACAGGAAGCAAACAGCAAGGCAGATCACCAACAGTCAGCCAGATGACAGGGTCCCATAGTCCCCAGCTCAAGAGATGTAAATTACAATGGTGTGTCAAAGCAGGTCTTGAAGGTACCTCAAATTACAGCGACACAGTCCACGGGCTAGGTGTCCCACAGGTAGTGTAGCTTGCAAATTGAGGCACAGAACAAGCAAGGCAGCCACACACTGGTACGATGATCAAAGAGCAAAAGACAAGAAAGGCGAAGCTCGCCAAGCCATTTATCGCTCCACCCTTCAATTAATCCCACATGTGTTTATTGGCCAGGTTGACACAATAAAACAACTACCTCAAGGACTATATTCCCTAACTTATAACAGAGGGAATTGGGAAGCTAGTATTCCATGGTAGGAAAGCCACCACTTTGGTAAGTTAGAGATAAAGTCCAATCATGTTAACCTGCTTTAAATAATATCCCCACAGATTCTTCACTAACAGCTATACTGCCTTAAAGTGAGCACATGGTATATTCTACCTCCCTGTGGAAGCAGAGCTTCTTGTAATCTCCTCCCACCTTGGGGCACCCATCCCTCTCATGTCTTCCCCCAATGCAGGTACTGTATTAGGTTTCCTCACCTGTGAGCTCAGAGACTTTACTGTGGTTACCACCCACCTTGTGACGTATGTAACTACCGAATATCCATGTCTTATGGCGACCTACAAATATCCCAAGGCAGTCAAGACCTGCTGTCTCTGCACGGACCTGGCTGCTGAATCACGGAGCTGAGCATGTTCCCATGAAAAGTGTCTGACTCCTTTATCTTACTCTCTCTCCTACCCCGCCTAGGCTCTATGACTTTACTATCATCTTTATGTATTAAAGCCCTACAATTGCACCTACGGACCCTGCCGTTGTCAGAGGCTGGTTTACTCTGACACACTGTAGGCCCCCAAGGGCATAAGAGAAAAGCTTGTCAGAGGACTCGGTGGGTGGAGGCAGGGTCCGGGTAGCCAGGTGTGGATTTCCTGATGTTTTTGTCATGGGACCCACTCATCTCCTCTGAATCGAGGGTAAAGCTCGCCATGTGGACAAGAACTCAGCAACATAGTTGTCTTGCAAAAATTTTATTTCCTGTCTCTCTTCAACTCAGCCATGGTGGGGGCTTCCTCAGTCGCCACCCCTGCCCGCAACAAGTGACCATGGGACTCACCGATGAGGTTTTATAGACCTCTGATGTTCTAGTTCTCCTACAAACAAATCAAATCCAAATCTCTGGAGGTGGACCCCAGGACCCTCTTTTCATAAACCTTAGTATGTGATTCTAACACACCGTCTAACTTCAAAATGAGTAACAGTTATCCCAACCCACTTGGCATGGCTGGTGGGGGAACAGGTGCACGACTCCATTATAGTCTAGGAGAAAGGTCTGATGGAACCTCTAGCAAAGAAGCTGTCACTCCCAAAAGGAACCCCTCTTTCAGCTAGATGTCCCTGCCAGAGTTGCCTCGCAGGAAACATTGCAGTCTTAAGATTCACCAAGGTCTAAAGCCAGAACCTGTTGCTGGTGTGTAGAATTTGACCTAACACTGGGTTTCTCACGTGGGTGGTAATTAAGAGCCCCAGTGTTGTAGTGGGTTACACTTTGAACCATTAATCCTAAAGTCAGCTGTTCAAAAACACCAGCTCCTCCCCTCTGACACTGCCCGCCCCCCGTCCCAACACGCGCACACACCACACACACAGGGCTTTCTACTCCCCTAAAGAGTTACAGTCAGAAACCCAGAGGGGCAGTTCACTCTGTCCTACAGGGGTGGCTGTGGGTTGGAATCAACTTGATGGCAGTGGGATTACGCTTGAGGTGTTTTGTGTTGTTTTGTTCTTTGGGTTTTCCTTCGGCCCCTAGGGAAGAGCCTAGGGGACACGTTTCTGGTTTAGGCATTTCAAGGTCTAGCTGTGTGACGTCATGTTGAATACTTTCTCTTATTGAATCTGCCCCTCCACCTACAATGTGGGAGAAGCACGGCCAGCCACTCCCCAGGTTGCAGGGGGCTCGAGGGAGCCCTTTGGATAAAGACCCCAGATAAAGGCGGCGTGGCCCCGGGAGTCAGACTCCCAAGGCTCACTCCTTTGGAAAACCAAAGTGTTTTCCTCTTTGTGCAAACCAACAATGGTTATTAACCTGGGGCTTGGAAGGCCCTGTGTTTCAGGCCACGAAGGTGAGCCCTACATGTGAATCACTACAAGCACACTGTGAGATCGGTATTTTCAGGCTGGGAGGCTCAACAGGGTAGAGTGAGGTGTAGCTGGGGTTGGGACACTTCAGTGTGGCACGGACGGAGCAGTTAGGGACAGGCACCGAATGCACAACAGGTGCAGACACTTTGGAAATAGAAAGAGTGCGGTCTTGTGGTAAAGAGGCCCTGTCTGTCGTTGGCATCAACAAACAAACAAAAAATCTCAGCCTTGCTTCTATCGTTTCTATCTGAGGGACCTCGGGAAGGTTGCTGAAGCATCGGACCTTGGTTTTCTCCCAGGTAAAAGGGGGGTCAGCAAATCTACCCCAAGTGTGTTACGGGGAAAGCAAAAGACTCCTGTTGGTGCTCAAGCAAGTGCTTGCTGTATTTACCTCACCAACTGCACCCCATCCCGGTGCCCTGACTGTACGTGGAGCCTTTAGAGGAACGGCGACAGGTACTGAAATCAGAGCCCCCGTGAATTGGTGCTCACTGGGTAGGTAAGAGTGGGCCCATGCTGTGCTCACAGAGCAGGGGTGGAGTGAACCAGGGGAAATGTCTTCCTGAACAAACCAGCAAACTTGGAACGCACGCAGATATCGCGTTAGAGCACTTCTCCTTTGACGCGTTGTCTCTGAGGTAGACAGGTGGTCCATTCCAGACCTGGCTCCTGGGTGGCGGGTTGGGCTCATGCTCCAGGAGCTCCCTGGGGCCTGACATGTGGCGAACCTTGGTTGGCTGACACTTTTAGAATCTGTACCTCACGCTTCTTAAAAATGAATAGTTCCACTGAGGGACAGCGGTGCAAAATAGAGGGCCTTCCAGGAATAGCTACTCCATCTGAACATCTTGCAGGGTCTTTCACAAAATTAGCCTCAGGGAGAGAGAACTGACTCATCTCACGGCTCTGACTCATCTGTCCCCATCCAGCTGAGGGCCAGTGCCTTCTTTACCTCCCTGGGAGGTGCCAACTGCCCGCCTGCTTCAAGGTAACCCAGTCCACTGCCAGAGAGTCAATTCCAATTTATAGTTGCCCTATACAGAGTTTCGGAAATGGTAAATCTTAATGGGAGCCGACAGTCTCATCTTTCTTCCCCTGAGCAGCTGGTGGATTTGAACTGGCTACCTTGTAGTTAGCAGCTCAGCACCTAAGCCACACCACCACCAGGGTATCAGGGGTAAAATAGAGCTTTTTCTCTAAAGGATGTCCACAGCATCCTATCCAGCCCAGTGGGGCCACTCTAATTCTGCACCTTGGGTGCCAAACCAAACCCACTGCCATGGAGGTGATTGCAACCCATAGTGACCCTACATAGGGTTTCCAAGAATATAGATCTTTGCCGGAGTAGACAAACTCATCTTTCTGCCACAGAAGAGGTGGTGGGTTTGAACCATCTGCATTGCTGCTAGTACCCCAGTTTCTACCCGCACCACCACGAGGGCTCCCTAACTCCCTCTTCCATTGCCATCGAGTCCATTTCGAGTCGTGGCCTAGTGGATTACAAGTTGAGCTGCACTTCGAAACCACGAGCCGCTCTGTGGGAGAATGAGGTGTCCTAGTCCCATAAAGAGTTACACTCTCAGAAAGCCAGAGGGACAGTTCGACTCAGTCCTATGGTGTCACTGTGGGCGCCTTAAAGCATCCTAGTATCTAAAAGGCACCCCCTCTGTTTGCCTTCTCTCCTTCTTGGCCCTTCAGCCCTGAACTTATCATCCCAGAGGAACACGGACTGGCTCGTCTCACTCCCCTCCAGCAGGCAGGAACGGGCCCTTGGGAGGCTTCTAGGGAGGATGCGGGAGCAAGTAGGAAGGCACCTCAGCTCCCAGCATGCATCTCACCTGCCCAGGCTGGCAAGGAGATATGACTGCCTTGAGGCACTGCACCCACTTGAGCTCCTGGGGTCACATGTGGGACTTCTTTGTGAACTCTGCTGTCAGCTTGAGTCCAAATGGGTAGATCCCTACACAGCAAGAATCATATCCCCTAGCAAGTTCATTGTCAGAATCTGATAGAAAAACGTACTATCTTTCTCCTCCTGGTGCTCAATAAATGGTAGGTGGTATGATATTGGCATGTGTTTGTTCTCTCTGAACATTTGAGTCAGAAGAGCATGTATGTGGTGATTGTCAGACCAGACCCTGGGATAGGTGTGGCAGTGACAACAGTGTCTCCCTTCAGAGACCACATACAAGATATTAATAAAACGATCTTTCCCCATTAAAAATAAATTAAAAATCAAATGTGCTTTATAAAAGGCCAGCCAAACCATATGTAAACTTCATGTTTGTTTACCATCATAGCTTACAATAGTTTTTCAATTTTTTTGAAGCAAGCGAGTTTTCACACACAAAAAACTAAATTCAGTTGGCATAACAGGTGGTCTGAGACAAGATAGTATTCTGGTGACACATCCAGCCAATTCATCTACAATAGGGAGATATTTTTTTAAATCTTAAAGTGAAATCCATACAGATGATATCCGTGGTACTCTGAGCATCAAATAAAAGGATAAATAATTGGATTAAACATGGATTGGAAATAGAAACAGAATAAAATAGCGATGGAGGACAGATAAAGTGGTACCCCGCCCCGCATCCAACCATTTTGAGACACAGAAGGAAGTACACACAGGCAAAGAAAAGCCAACTTCATAGAATCCCTCTTAGAACAGAGACATAGCGGGAATAGATCCTGAGTGAGAGGATGTAAGAAAGTAGAGTTGAATACAAGCTGGATCTGGGAGGGGCACAGGCAGCAAAGTGGGTGAGAATCCTGCAGAGAGAGGAGGGAGCCATTGGAGGAGGACATGACAAATCAGGAGTAGAGAGCCTTGTCGGTTCCTTGAAGGATCCACTTGGAGGGGAAGACGTGTGGTGGTGAGGAGCATGATGCTGGCAGCCTGGTGCTTCCTCTGCTCACCAATCCCACCCCAGTCCCCTCCCGACACCTCCCTCTACCCCCACAAAACACACACAAATTAAATCTGGGTCAGAACAGGATAATTGGCTACTCCCACTCAAAAATATACCAGGCCTACTACTTTCTCCTGATTTTCCTCACTGGGGCTCTAGGGGGGAAACTCCCCTAGCCCTGCCAACTTGGTGGCTAGGGACATCACCTCTGTCACTCCACCACACCTGGTTCATTCAGGCTGCCTCCCCTTACCATCCAACCCCCACTACACCAATTCCTAAGCAGATTGAGGCATGCCTGTGGCACCTCTATGATTATAACAGATTGCAACCTCAAGGAACTCAAGACTCAAGCCTGTGACCTTGACCTTCACAAAACCCATCTGTGGGCAACTGGACATCCCCTTACAGAAGGGTTGAGGGGAGGAGATGAGCCAGCCAGGGTGCAGTGTAGCAATGATGAAACATACAACTTTCCTCTAGTTCCTAAATGCTTCCTCTCTCCCCACTATCATGATCCCAATTCTACCTTACAAATCTGGCAAGACCAGAGGATGTACACTGGTATAGATAGGAACTAGAAACACAGGGAATCCAGGACAGATGATTCCTTCAGGACCAGTGGTGGGAGTGGCGATACCAGGAGGGTGGAGGGAGGGTGGGGTGGAAAGGGGGAACCAATTACAAGGATCTACATATAACCTCGTCCCTGGGGGATGGACAACAGAAAAGTGGGTGAAGGGAGATTGGACAGTATAAGATATGAAAAAATAATAATAATTTATAAATTATCAAGGGTTCATGAGGGAGAATGGAGTGGGGAGGGAGGGAAAAAATGAGGAGCTGATACCAAGGGCTCAAGCAGAAAGCAAATGTTTTGAGAATGATACTGGCAACAAATGTACAAATGGGATTGACACAATGGATGTATGGGTTGTGATAAGAGTTGTACGAGCCCCCAATAAAATGATTTAATAATTTTTAAAAAAGAAGTGAATGCACATGCAGACCACACACCTAGACCTTGGGCACATGTTCCTGTGGATCATATATCAGTGTTGCTGCAATACCTTTTTGAATTTCCCCCCACTTTTTCTTATTTTTCCTCTTCCTTTTCTTCTTTTACTTTCACCTATTTTTTTTTACCCTCCCTTTTGTTTTTTTAATTCTACAGCATTTGATAGGAGCCCTGGTGGTGTAGTGGTTATGTGTTGGGCTGTGACCTTAGAGATCAATAGTTCAAAACCACTAGCTTCTTCAAAGGCCATGGGGCTTTCTAATCTCAAGAACAGTTACTCTAGGAAACTCACAGGGTGGTTTGCCCCTGTCTTATTGGATTGTTATGAGTCAGTATTGATTCAATGGCAGGGAGTTGAGTGCCACTTGATGGGATTAGGACATTGTTTTCCCAGGGAAGTACTTCCTTCAGTTATACCTACTACCTTATACCCTACCCAAGAGGCAAATGTCACTTACTGCTTCTGTACCACTAGATCAATGACAGATGGTCGACAACACCTGCCCACTCTGCCTTAGCTGCTTTTCGTGAGCAGCAAGCAGGGACCTGTGCCCAAACTTCCACCAGTTATTCCCCACACCTAGAGACAGGAGGAGAGTGACCCAGTGCTGCCAATCTAGCTTCCAAGGTAGCATGCCTACCCCCGCCCAGACTTATTTAAACAAACAAAACAAAAAACCAGGGTGCAAAAACAAAAGACATAACCAGACAAAATGTTCAAAGTCTCTTGGATTCAATAGGCAACTTCAAATCAAGTCATGAAGCAAGATAAGCAAGTGACCAAAATAAAGAACAAGAAATTTCCTTGAGGAAGGGCAGGTAATGTAACCACCTGGTAAAGAAATGAAATGATAGTCATATAGAACCTTCCAAGATCGCTATGAGTCAGAACTGCCTTGACAGCACCTAAAAACAACAGGAGCACAAGAAAACCACAAACAAAACTGAGGAGGACCCAGACCATGTCCTAGGACAATCGAAAAAGTAATAATAATACAAGAGCAGAGGGACAAAATACATAAATATGAAACAGAAATTAGAAATCCCGAAGATTAACACTAAAATTTCAGAGATAGATAACACATTGGAAGAACAAAAGAGTACAATTAAATTACTTGAAGAATGTGGTAGTTACATAATGTGGTGTCAATTTGAGGATTCAGAGTGAAGGGGTGGAGACTAGCCTGTCAATCAGGTAGTAGCTTGATGACCTCATTTGGAGGCGCTAAGGAGATAAATAG
>NW_022111324.1:85718425-85725741 GCF_000313985.2 Echinops telfairi | reverse complement strand
AAGAGGAATTTATTGATTGGTATCAGACATATGGGCTAATATCTGACTTACGAACTTGATCTGGACTGGGCTGGGATGCTTTCTCAATACTCAATTGCTCCTGTACATAAAGCTCTTTCCTATACACATATGAGAGTCTCCCTGGATTTGTTTCTCTAGTCTACTCAGACTAACACAAAGAACAACTCAACAAATTAGAAGACAAATCACTTGAAAGTAATTTGTATCAGAAAAAATGAAGAAAATCTAATAATGATGTGAGGCACCATTAAAAAGAACAATTTATCTGTGGTTAGAATTCCAGAATAGGAGGCAAAACAAAAGGAACACTCAGAGGGAAAGAACACAAAGATAATGGTTGAAGATTTGTTATCAGAAAACTTCTCTGATATGGAAACCAAAAAGATATCCAACCAACTAGCTCAACACATTCCATATAGGATGGATCCCAAAAGAAAGTTATTAAGATACAGCAAAATTAACAGATAAAGAATCCTGAGAGCTACCGGGAGGGGGGCGGGGAAGGGGGGGCCAAGGGCAGGGGAAATGTAATGCCACATGAAAAGGCAACCAATAAGAATGAGCTCTGACTCCTCAGTAGAAGTCATGCAGGCAAGAAAGTAATGAGATGACTTGCATAAGACCTAGAAAGAAAAAACTTACCAACCAAGATTTAAAGCTCAGAAGGCAGGACTGGACACAGAAGGACAAACGGAAACTGGAAAGAGGGGGAGAAAATGTGAAGAGTGCTATTACATCGCAGGAACAGCAGTCAACATCACCAAACAAAATGTGTATGAATTGTTGAATGGAAACAATTTGCTCTGTAAATTTGCGCTCAGATTCACTCACGATTAGAAGTTAATAGAAATAAAACCTTTTTACTCACCTGGCCCTTTGGGCCAGAATAAAGCCAGACAGTGCCTTTCTATCTGGTGTGACTTGTCACACACTTCCCCGCCCCCCCCCCATGGGGGGTGCTCCTCACATTTTGAGAATGAAGGTAAGTACTTTCTTTGGGAGGACCAGAACATAACTGAATAACAGCTCCTGCAAACTTAATTTTTTCCAAAGGAGCTATTTACCCAAACCCAAGGTGCTGTCGTACCCCTCCAGACTCTTGGGCAGTGCCCACGTCTGTGACCACGTTCTGGAAAGCCCGGCATGAGGAGCGTTCCTACTAAGGACTGTGCACTGAGAAGATCAGGACAGAAAATGCACATCAGAAGTTCCACCTACAGACCAAGAGCCTAGGAGCAGAATTGCCCCCTTCCCCATGGCCTCCATGAGTGGACAGGAGCTCAGCCAGGCAGTGGGCTATCACGGGTGGACAGATTCTTGCCTCTGCCAGGTGAATCCAAACCGGTTTCAATGGTTTTGGCCATGAAAATCACCTCGGTGTGTGTGGTTTGGCTTTGTTCTTCAGCTTTAGATGCTCCTCAAAGTCATATTGAAACCCTTCTAACTGGTCTCTTACCAGAGGCTGGCTGACCCTCTAGTAAAGTGTGCTTCGTGTTCATGTGAACTGAAACCAGTGGACTTTTCGCAGCCTCACCAGACCACCTCTACCTCCCAGCCAGCGACACCTGGGAGTCACGAGCTGACAGGGCAGGGCACTCAGACTTCCCAACAAGCTCTCTTCCATTCAGATCTTGCTCTCTTACACTAATGTCAAATATCAAATCTGTGGAAATTTTTAATTAAAAATGTGTAGAATATTTTCCACTGACTTTTTGAAGTTCCTCTTATATACTTTCATGTACTCATATATGGTTCTGAATCTTGCTTTTTTCACTTCATTATATGACTTGCAGTTTTCCAAATCGGTACATTTAGATCTAGCTCATTCTGTTTATTAATTGAAAAATATTCCACTGTGTATATATTCCTTAATTTATACAGTCCTCAATTTATAGACTTTCAAGACTCTTATTTTGGTTGTTTTATTTTTTGGCCTTTTGAATAATGCTGCAATGAGTATCCTCAGATTTATATATGTCAATGTACCTAAAAGCACAGGTCTGTAGGGTAAAAGAAGATTGGAACTACCATGGACTGCTAACAGGACAAGCTGATTGTCTTGGAAGAAGTATGGCCATCATGTTCCTGAGAGACACCAATGACAAGACTTCATCTACCATACTTTGGACATGCTGTCAGGAGAGACCAGTCCCTGGAGAAGGACATCATGCTTGGTAAGTAGAGGGGCAGTGAAGGTAAGGAAGGCCCTCTAGGAGATGGATTGCCACGGGGGCTGCAGCAGTGGGCGCAGGCCTAGGAACAATTGTGAGATGGTGCAGACCAGGCAGTGTTTTGTCTGTTGTACAGAGGGTGACAATGGGTCAGAATCAACTTGATGGCATATAACAACAACAACAACAACATAGGGTAAAGTGCCTGGGTAAAAATAGGTGTGCCTTATATTTTGACAGGAATTATCTTATTGTCCACTAAAGCGGTTGTACAAATTACCCTCCTACCAATACCACAGAATACTTCCTGGTACTCCTCACCAGTACTAGGTTTCCCCAAGCCTGGTTTGTTGCCAGTGTTACATAGATTGGCATTTCACTATTATTTTCACTTGAAGATTATCAAGAGATCTGTCCCATCTTTGATGGCCATTCACATATCTATTGTCATGAACTGGCTGTGATATCAAAAATACCAAACCTGTCGCTATCCAAGTGATTGCAGTTCCTGGTGCCCCATGTGCTACAAATGAGAGCTCAGCTTCATCGGATTGTCTTAGCGGTCGTCTTTAGGGAAGCAGCTCGCCAAGCTTTCCTTCCACCGCGCCACTGTGTGGATCAGAACAGTCCATTTTTCCCATTAGTATTTGAAGACAAACCATTTGGGTCACCCCGAAACCTGGCTGTTGATATTCTCTGATATTTTTCAGTAGACTTGCTTATCTTTTTCTTACTGAGATAGCAGGATTCTTTGTATTGTAAGGAAAGATCCTGGTGGTCTATCGTGTGCATTACAAAAGCTGTCTCAGTATATTGCTTACCTTTTGACCTGGAGTATTTATTATTATTATTATTCTAAGAGTTTAGGTGTGTTAAAATTTATCAATGTTTTCTTTATTTATTCTGATTATCCTGAATTTCTTCTTTAATATAGTTTGTTAACTCACCCATCTTTTCTTATAACTTCTATAATTCTATTATCTGTTAATATGTAACACTACTTTCAAAAGTTGAGATTTCCTAATTTATAAACACAGAGATTCCTGGATAAAATTCCCACGAGACATTTTATAGTTACAGACAGAATTTTGTCTTCTACGCCCTTTACCATGGATAACAAAATCAAATTCCATTGGTTGGTAGTTCTACCCATTAACATGATATTATGTGAAAGGATAACCACTTGAGGAAGGTGAAATCCATTAAATAATTATATAAACATTCATGGCAACAAATGACAACTAATCTACTATTTTTATTGCAAAAGATTCATAGAATGTCTTTATTAAGTTATCTTCAACCTGGTGCTGTTTCTTTTGGGTTAATTAGGATATTATTATTTATACTGAAATACTTAGAAGAAGTGCTGTGGAGACAATTGAGAGTATGCAACAACAAATGTAGACACTGGACAGGGGAATCCTAGATCTTACATTCCCGGGCCCCCCAAAATTAACTTTCATTTGTTTCAATATGAAAGCATTAAAGATGTTTTCTGTGAGTCCTGAAAATCTCACCACGTGCTTCTGAAGAACTGAAAGCTATCAGGAATGCTTTCAGTTGTAACAGGAAGCATGCTGAAAAGTCACTTAAGCATAAAGGTGTTTTACAAAATGACATATTAAAGTGTAGAGGTAAGTAGTGCAAAGGCTGGTGCAATACTGTCAGAGCCTGTGTTTCTATGGCCCACATCATCTTTCCCTGTTGGTGGCAGGAAAACTGAGGCAGCCCTGGGCATGGATGGCATTTGCAACAAGATAAGAAGACTGTCCAGTACTGTGCCACATGTTATCACTGGGCACAAGGTAGGCTGGAAACACTCAATACTGATGCCTACAGCATAAGCAGGAAATCTTTTAAATGGCAGGAGTTGGGTCTGCCACATGGATGTCTGGGGCCCGTGATTCCCTTGCAGCTTTTGTCAGCAATATGTGGTTCCTTGATGCCTTGTGATAATGTTTTCAGGAATGCTAATGGTAGCCATTGTGCTCCATGGTTTCATTTGCTGATTTTCTGAGGTCTATGGCCAGCCAGGCCGTTGCTTCTGATCCATCTTAGTCTGAAAGCTTTGCTGGCACCCATTCAGCATCAGAGCGACACACAAGCATCCACTGACAGGTGAGTGGTAGCTGTGCATGAAGTGCATGAGCTGGGAATTGAACCTGGGTCTCCGTTGAACCACTAATGCTCTCACAGTAGTGATAATGGTTGCCATTTATGGAACATCTATTATACTGCAGGTCTGTTGTTTTCATCCGAAACAACAGTGAGGAAGGCTCATTAGCCCCACTTAGTGATGCTGAGGCTGAGGCTCAAAAAGTTAGAAAATATGCCAAACAGCTCATAGTGTGACAGCCAGGAACAGAATCAGTCTTTCGGGTTTCAAAAACTCGTGTTCTTCCGCATGCCATGCTGCCTGACATGACGCAGATGACTGACGGAGGCCTGCCAGGCAGGGACAAGCACATGCCTTTAGCAGAGACCTGGTGGGAGGAAGGAAACAGGCAGGAAATTCAGGAGAGGTTTCTTCTTTTTGTGAACCTGAGCAATTTTTCAGGGAGTCTTACTCAAGGCAAGTATTTTATATAGGATAACCATAACTCCATTTTGAATTTCAAGCATGGTGTGCTCCCTAACTCTCTACCAGTGTGTTGATTCTGACTCACAGTTACCCTACAGCATAGAACAGAACTGTCCCTTTGGATTTCCAAGACTTCTTATGTTTATGGGAGCAGACAGCCTCATCTGCATAGCTTCTGGTGGGTCAAACTGTTGACATTGCTCAATGCATAATGCACTATGCCGCCAGGACAAGGAATACACATGAGTTAGAAAACACTTCATAGGAATAACGGCAATGCATTCAGAAGAATTGCTTTCCTGTACAGGGTGGTTTGCAAGCACCATCTCAATTTAAGAGTTCAATCTTTTCCCCCAAGAGAACATTGCTTCTTGCTTCCGTTTCAAACGAGGAAATTAAGGCTCAAAGAAGTCTACTTTCTAAAAGAACAACAGAGAAATGGAGATCTGAATACTAAACCACAAGGCCTGATCTTGAATTCCCTGGTGCCCCACCCAGCAGAAGTCTCTGGAAGAGCTGAAACGCAGAAAAGGGCTTTACTGTGTGCAATACTCACTGGGAAAAGGCACTCTAGCTTCTTAGGAAAACGCACTCATCCTTTTTTTTTTTTTTTTGGCCCAGGGTGCTTTATTAAGTATGGTGACGGTGACCTGAAGAAAGTGTATGCAGCCAATTGGGATCATCCTCTGGGAGGGTGCTAGATTACAGGGAGGAGAGACATGGGCAGAGGCGAACGAGGCACAGAGGAAGGGTCCTGCCGCGGTTGTGTCATATTAGAAACTAACCAGCCTATTCAAGTTCCCTCCTTTCAAAAGTCTAGTGTTACTGCTCAGCACCACGTACGTCATTCTTTTCCTCCTCCTCCTTTCTTCCCAGAAAACGTGAAGTCCGGTCAATGACGACACCAGTCTGCAAGCAATGATGGGCAGTGTCCAAAGGGAGATTCCTCATGACACTGCAAATAGCTCAGCGAGGGGCACACAGGAACTTGGGGTCACAATCCTTGTTGGCTGTTACTTTATGTTTGTGTTCTTCAACATGCTTTGTTTCAATTTTGTTCCCAAATTCTCCACCGGAAATGCCTGACTCTATTTTTATTCCTATATTATCCAGCTCAGAAAAACCTGAAGAGAATTTTAACTCAAAGTTTCTGTGCAAAGTATGCATCTTTGGTTGTAAACACACATATTTACCACTCAAAAAGCAAAGAGCAAGGAAAAGAAAAGGAAGAGATCTCTGGAAACTTTCTCAGATAAATCAGTTTTCCTCCACTTGCTGTGCATCCTCTGTAGGTCTCATTGCTCGGGTTTTCAGTCCCTACAGAACAAAAAAAGGCTCCCTTATATAGATGGACTCCTGCCCACACACTAAGATTGCGAGGGGAAGATGGTGGATCGTTTTACAGAGGAAAAAAATCTCTGTTTGGTGAGAGAAGTAGAGGAGAAAGGTTTAAATTCTATATCTACCTAAAATTGACAAAATGGAACGAGAGGATCCGGGTTCATGCAGTCAAGCAGGAAAGGAAGATATTAACAGGACAGCCACTAATAATATCCTACCCACCTGGTCTTTCACAAACATTGCCCTCTCGGTCCTTTCTGGGTGTTCCCAGCAACCCACAGCCACAGGAAATTTAATCTAGAATAATTATGGGGAAACGAGTGATTCAAGAAGAATGGTCACAATCAGGAAGAATTTCCAAATTTTGGATCAGAAATCTGTGAGGATAATTATGCAATTTCATTTACGTTCTGTCACAGGACTGACTTAATCTTTGAGCATCCATTTTACCTTTGGCAGAAATTTCTTTTCCGCCACATCGAGCCCTTCTCCCTTCCCACCTACAGGTTATGTTCCAGGAGGAAGCTCACGTACGAGGGTCTTAGACCCTTCATCTCCTCCAGGGCACGCCTGGACTACCGAAAATGCCTCCCCTGCCAGCGCCACGCGGAGTACACAGAAACTTGGTGGACTGCTGTGGACCGGTCACAGGCAACACACCAGCTCTGTTTTTCCGTTAGGAGTAATTCCATTGTACTCTGTGGCCATCCCCAATTACATTGCCCCACCTGTCATCTGTAGCTTCCCAGGGAGACTGTTGTTCTTTGGTCAGATAAGGAGAAACACAGGCCCCGAAATGCTACCAGTCTACTTCAGTTTTGTTTTTTTTTCATGACCAAAAATAAGAGTCTTGGCATGAAAAAAAAAAAAAAAGGAAATGTCATTTTGGCCTAAAATATTAATCACCATACACATTCACCACAGTGTTTAGTACTGGGAACACTGCAGAATAATGAACAATATCATTCACTGATGAGAGAAATATAAAAAGTACATACCTCTTATGGTGGGTAATTAGGCAGTAGGCATTAAAAAAATTCTACCTGCATGAGATTTCATCCAATGGAGGAAAAGGGCATGTGTACATGTGTACCCCCACCCCCAAATGCAATAAATGATATTTATTACAGTATTTCTTAAGTAGTTAATAATTAAAAAGAATGTAAAAATCTAAAAATAGGAGACTGCCTAAATGTATTAGG
>NW_022111324.1:85717054-85718325 GCF_000313985.2 Echinops telfairi | reverse complement strand
GCAATAAATGATATTTATTACAGTATTTCTTAAGTAGTTAATAATTAAAAAGAATGTAAAAATCTAAAAATAGGAGACTGCCTAAATGTATTAGGGTACTTTCATACAATGAGAGATTTGTGCAGTTGCTACAAATTTTTATAGATAAATAACTAACCATATTAAAAATATCAATGCTATATTGGTAAGTGCCTAATACAAAATAATAGCTAAAACATTGTTTTAAATTAAAAAACTTGTTCTTGCAGCATGTATTTATAAAACAGTGAAATATCAACATTAGAACCCCTGGATTATTGGCAGTTTAACTTTCCCCCCCAAAGTGTCTACAATGTATTCTCTTTGTCTATGATGTTGTCATTGTTAGGTGCCGTCGAGTCTGCTCCAATCCATGGCGACCTTATGCCCAACAGAATGAAATGCTGCCTGGACCTGCACCACTCTCACAACTGTTCCCACGCCCGAGCCCGTCCACGCAGCCACTCTGCCAGTCCACCTCGTGGAGGGCAATCCTCTCTTTCATCACCCTTCCCCTTGATCTGACAATATGTCCACAGCACATGAGAGGAAATCGTGTCGTCCTTGCCTCTAAGGAGCACTCCGGTCTTCCTAAGAAGTAAGACAGATCAGTTTGTCCTGTCAGCAGTCCATGGTTCTTTCCATACCCTTCACCACAATCCAAATACATCTATTCTTCTTCGGTCTTCGTTATCCAATGCCCAACTTTCATATGCCTATGAGGCAATGGAGAATACCATGGCTGAAGCCAAGTTTACCTTAGTCCTCAAAGTAGCATCCATGCTCTTCAGTACGCTAAAGAGGCCTGGTACAGCATATCCGCCTGATGCAACGTGTCTTTCGACCTCTTGACTGCTGCTTCCAGATCCTTGATTGTGGAACCAAGCACAACAAAATTCTGAAGAACTTCAATCTTTTCTGCATTGATCAAGATGTTACCTATTGATCTATTTGTGAGGGTTTGGTTCTTCCTTACATTGAGCTGTATTCCCTACTAAAGGCTACAATCCTTGATCTTCATCAACTAGTACTTCAAGTCCTCTTCGTTTTCAGCAAGCAAGGTTGTGTCATACCATGTCTCAGGTTGTTGATAAACCTTCCTCCAATTCTGGTGCCACACTCTTCTTCATAGAATATAGCTTCTCTGATTATCTGCTCAGCATATCGATTGAACAAGTGTGGTGAGAGGATACATCATGATGCACACCTTTCCTGATTTTAAACCCTGTAATAGTCCCTTGTTTTGTTTGCAC
>NW_022111324.1:85707609-85716954 GCF_000313985.2 Echinops telfairi | reverse complement strand
AGCATATCGATTGAACAAGTGTGGTGAGAGGATACATCATGATGCACACCTTTCCTGATTTTAAACCCTGTAATAGTCCCTTGTTTTGTTTGCACAAATGCCTCGATCCATGTACAAATTCTGAATGAGCACAATGAAGGGTTCTGGGATTCCTGTTCTCCTCAAGGCTGCCCAGGGTTTATTCTGACCCACACAGTTGAATGCCTTTGCATAGTCAATAAAACACACAGAAACAGCTTTCTGGTATTCTCTGCTTTCAGCCAAGATCCATCTGACCTCAGCAATGCTTGTTCTGAATCTGGACCGCACTCCTGGCAGTTCCCTGCCAACGTACTGCACATAGAATAAGCCCATGGTGAATTCCCTCTGATCATGGACTAGGCATATGGATAAACTTACTAACATGTAGAACGTATTGGAAAGTGGATTGTTGCGCATGTAGTTAGATTAAATTTTAGCATCCTATCACTTGATCTCCCTTAGAATCCATTTAGAGATGTTCTAGTTTTTAATATTGTCTGCTTTCTTTTTATTGAGGTTTTATCTGTTTTACTTTGTTGTTCTTGCTGGGATTTTATTTGTTCTTAAATGTCTTTCTGTGTATAAAATCCAGCATAGGTAAATCTATAGAGACAGTAATCGGATTCATGGTTCCTTGTGGATATGGCAGGGGAGGTTGGGGGGAAATGGGGAATTTATAACAATGAGCACAGGAATGAAGGAAACGTTCTAAAACCGCTGGTTGTGATGATCATACAACTCTTCTTGATGTGGTTGTACTATAGAATTGTGTGGCATGTGAATTATATGCCAATAAAACTTGGCATATAATTGACAAGTTGACAAAAAAATAATTAATGTGTTCCTGACCCAAGGCATGGTATTTTCAATGGTCTCTGTAATAGTCTAGGTACTTTGGAGAAACAAATCCACAGCGACTCATGTATAAGAGAGAGTTTTATGTAAAGAAAAGGTGTGTCACGAAAACATCCCAACCCAATGCTGCCCAAGCCCACAAGTCCAACATTAACCCATTAACCCAACACCAGTCCACAAAGTCCTCCACCTCACAAAACAGAGGCAATGATGCCGACTACAGGAGGAAAACTGAGTCCATGAACGTGTAAGCATCTCAGCACTGGCAAGGGTCTCCACACGGCTGCTCCAGCACCCAGGGCTGCATCGGGATAGATCCATGCGGCTTCTCCTTGGGGATGTCTTGGAGGAAGTCAATCTTGCAAGCTGAAGCAGGGAACTGCTAAGGCAGCTGCACCCGATACAACCATCACAAAACAAGAGACCCGAGAACTAAAAAGGCGAGGCTTCACCACCCATTTATCCCTCCGCCTTTCAACCAGACCCACATGTGATTATCGGCCAGGCTGGCACAATTAACTAACTCAGTCTCTTAGGCATGTGAAAGTTGGACAATGAATAAAGTAGGTAGAATTCAATGCATTTGAACTATGGTGCTAGGGAAGACCATAGCAAGTTTCAGGCACTGCCAAAAGAACAAATTTATCTTGGAAGAAGGACAGCCAGTGTGCTAGACTTCATCACAGATGCTTTGAACAAGTTATAAGGACATCACTCTTGGTGTCCTTATCTTATGTAATATCACTAACATTACATGCAAGTACAATTTAATTGAAGGCCATTCAACAAGGGCTGCAGTAGTACATCAAAAGGGAGATACTAGAAAGTCAAGTCAGATTCAGAGGAGGGATGGCAGGAGGGATATCATTGCTGATGTTAGAGGGACCTTGGCTGAAAGCAGAGACTATCAGAAAGATGTGTTTTACTGATTATGCAAAGACATTAGACAGTGTGCACGATAACAAACCATGGATAAAATTGATGAAGGTGCTGTAGGACCCAGCAGTGTTTCTAGCTGTTGTACCTGGGTGACACTATGAGTTGGAACCAACTTCATGGGACCTAAGAACTACAAACAATACAACCCAGGCCTGATTTATTATTTTATACACATTAATTGTTAATATATTAATTTTTCTGATAAAAAAATAATAAGATAAACCTTTTAGGTAGGCCTCTAAGAGCAGTGTGGACCCCAAACATGGCTTCCTGTGTATGGTAAATCGGTTGCCCTCACCAGAGTCAGAAAGGCTGTAGGCAAACTTGACGGTGCTGCTTCCTCTTTGTGACATCTCTGATCCAGAATCTCTACTTCCTTCTCTCTAAAATGAAAACAATAATCTTTACGCAGGGTTACTAAGAGGGCTGAATGAGATAATGAAGATAATAAAAGAATATCTCTCCTCAATTCTCTGTTTTTACCCTTCTCTCCTGGAAGACTCATATATGCAGCACTTTATTCTTGATTTTTCCTTTCTGAGATTACAGATAAATCATGGCACAGCTATTAGCAACAGCCAGTGTTCCTAATTCTCAGATTGTTTTCCACGTACTACATCACACCCTCTCTTCTTGTCTGCATGATCAGAACAGCACTAGGACTTCTGTACAAATGTGCTTGATATAATTGATGCATGGATTGCTATAAGAGTTGTAAGATCCCCCAATAAAATTATTAATAAAAAACCCAAAACAAACATCTCTCTGATGATATCCCATGTTCCCATCCCCAATTGTCACACGGACACAAGCTGTCTTTCTATCTAAAGTTATTCACCTCTGTAAAATGAAGACAGAGGAGGAATAACTGTCCAATTTATGGTGACAACAACTAAGACTGAGACCGCCTACATCATCTTGGGGCTGCCTTGCTAACAATTCATTTGTCATGAAAAATTGAGCAAGACTTTGGGACAGACAAAAGAAGGGGGGTGTTCTATCACTTACACACTGAGATTATTACCAACTTCCATGCCTTTGAGCCATTTTACAATTCTATAAATAGCAGAAAATAGATAATGTGCAAATAATCCATGTCCTTATAAATGCAAGTTAATTGTGCCTCATTGAAATGCAACTGATTACTGCCCTGTGGAAGAATAATTTTATATTAATTTGTAAATTTACCTTATGATTCATATCCCCTCCCTATCTATAGTTCTTAGAATTCTTCTTTGGGCTGATCATAGCATATTACTGCTTCTTTTATTTATTAATTAATGAAATAAATCTTTTATATGTGTTCATTTTTATTTTGGGGGGAAATTATCCTTTAACGTGTTCATCACTTATGAGATAACTCATCCCTCCTTCATATCATCTTGTCATCTTCCAACATGGCCCAAATTCTAATACGAGGTATTTAAATCACAGGCCCCTATTGGAATTAGATTATCTGATGGAAGGAAAGGACACATGGTAAGTAATTAATAATAAATATCATATAATTATGAGAAGTCTAGGAACACAATCTCTTGGTTACTGAGGTAACCAGGTATACATATTCATATAAATTTTAAGACTGTGTGGGTATGTGAAATTGAACCATATAAATTGCCTTTTTACAGGAGTAATGAATTGAACTGTGTCCCATCCATGTATATTTTATAAATCCTAACCTCTCTGCCTATGGTTATAATTCCATTTGGGAAAGAGTTACTTTATAATGCTAATGAGGCAGGATTAGGTCAGAGTATGTTTTAAGTCCATCTCTTACAAAATAAAAAGAGCAGATTAAGGAGCCTAGATGGGAGACTATAGCTGTGGTGCCACATCATGAAGATTATCAAGAAACCAAGGAACAAGGACCTGCCCCCTGCCCTCCACCCCCTCCCCACCCGTGCTGGCAAAGAAAGGCTTTCCCTGAAGCTGGTGTCCTGAATTCAAACTCCTACTTCCTAAACTTTGAGAAACAGGTTTAAATGGTTAAACACCAGCAATTTTATATGTTCACCAACAATATAAATTTGAAATATATATATTTCGTGTACATAGAGTTCATACTTTTATACCAGGAAAAACTAAATGTTAAGAGATTTTTAGGTTTAATTTGGGTTAAACAGAAAACTGATTTTGTCTCTGGGTTTCTTCTATTCCTCAAAGTTATCATTTCTGAAAGTGTCTGTCAGAGGAGAGGCAAGGCAATGGAGTATGATAAGAAAGTTATTAGAGATTATGAGACCTACAGTCTAACTCATGCTCTAAAATTCAGTCACCCCAGATATCACCCTGACACCTTTTTCAATGATACTGAAGAATCTCTTATTGCTTGGGTATACCACTTTGCAATCTGTTTTCCTAAAGAGCCAGGCTGGACAGAAATTGCGGTGTGTTGGAGTTTCAAATTCTGCTTTATTTTTGGTTGGCTGACCTCAGGTTTGGAAGAGAATTTTTTTTCTCTTTATATGAACCTCTTTTTCTTTGGAAGGTTGGTCTCTTCCTACCAGAATGGGAGAGCAGCAAACAAAATTTGGCTGAAATCCATTTAACAGCCTTCCCATACATTTTATAGAACGCATTCACACCCCTCCCATAAACCTACACACTCCTATATCCATCATGATGACGTCCCTCTCACACATAAAGGAAGAAGGTAATACTGGCCCCCACTCTTGCTACCACACATGCTCTTTCTTTTTCAACTGTGGCAATGACTCTTGTTGACTCATCTCCATTAGTCTCATCTTCTCCCTTACAATGCACATGACTTTCAAGCACACACACCCCATGTTCTGGAAACCCATACAGATCTGTCTGGATGGCAGAGAAGAGAAGAGACGGGAGTGTCACCTACTGGCATGAGAAAGGCTGGCGACAGTTATGAATGAATACAGATGAGCTTGAGCTTACCCCTTCGACTAGGGAGTAAATGAAAAACGTTCCATAATGCAGTGGTTGTTGGGGGACAGGGACGAATACAGGGAATATATTTATAAAGACCTGTGAAGTGGGGAGGATCTCAAAGCTCTTAAAGTGAGTAACCGTTAGCAAAGGTGTGGTGATTCATTACTTCAGCAGAATTGAGAACATGAACTTCTACATTTCCTTACGTCTTAGAGATAGGGAAATGCAATTTCTCCCCTGAAAGTTAATTGCAAGTTTCTTTCTTCGCTCTCAGAATCAAATTACACATATACAAGTATTGAGAAAGTGACAAATCCACAACAAATCCAGGTTTTTTAAATGGTTACAATTAGTTTATTCATTCCAGAGTGATTGACTAAAAGAAGACATAACCGTCATTTCATCGTGAGATAGAGTCAACCTCCATTATTATTTAGAAGATAGCTTATTTTTCCCCAGTGCATTAAAAAAATGCCTTAAACTCATTGCACAAACTTCTGTGAGAAAACCATTTAGGCAAAGGTAACATTTTCCTTGTGTTTCCTCATTTCAGCATTTTAGCTTTTCAAGGACCACAGATAGTACCTTATGCTTTTGAGGGATTCAACAACCAAGTCATTCTCTCCAATTCTACCTCTTCTACTCCTGAACTGAGGTAATTTATGGAGTAAGAAATGCTATACTATGAGATGACTTTGGTTTCTCTTGAACCAGCCTAGGAAGTTGGATTGTATAGAAGTTATTTAATCATTGCCCAATGAAGGATTTCACTACACCTAAACTCATTCTAAATAGGACACCTTTCCATAATTCCAGGAAATTTGGAAGACAGCTACGTGGCCAACTGACTGGAAGAGATTCATATGTTTCCCATTCCAAAGAAAGGCGACCTAACAGAATGCTCAAACTCTGGAACAATATCATTGATATTGCACTCAAGTTAAAATTTGACGAAGGGCACCCTACAATGGTTGCAGCAGTACACCGGCAAGACACTGCCAGAAGTTTAGGTCAGATTCAGAAGAGGACATGGAACAAGGAATGTCATTTCTGGTGTCAGATGGATCTTGACTCAAAGTAAAGAATACCAGAGAGATGTTTACGTGTGTTTCATTGCCAGTGCAAAGGCATTTGACTGTGTGGACCATAATAAGATATGGACACCCTTGAGAAGAATGGGAATTCCAGAACACTTCATCGTGCTCCTTTGGAACTTGTACATGTACCAAGAGACAGACGTTCCAACAGCGCAAGGAAAGACCGCATGGTTGAAAATCAGGAAAGGTGTGAGACATGTTTGTATCCTCTCAGCATACTTATTCAGTCTGCAGACTGAGCAAATCGTCAGAGAAAATGGCTTATATGAAGAAGAATGTACCATAGAGATTGGAAGAAAGCATATTAATAAACTGTGATATGCAGATGATAAAACCTTGTTTATTGAAAGTTAGGAGGACTTGAAGCACTTGCTGGTGAAGGTGACTGAAGGATTGTAGCCTTCAGTGTGGATTACAACTCAACATAAAAAACGATCAAAATACTCACAACTGGACCAGTAGGTAACATACTGATAAATGAAGAAAAGATGGAAATTGTCAGAGTTTTGTCTTGCCTGGATCCATAATCAGTGCTCAAGGAAGTAGCAGTCAAAAGATCAAAAGATGAGTTGTAGTAGGTAAATCTGCTGCACAAGACCTCTTTAGATAACTGAAGAGCAAGGATGTTACTTCGAGGACTAAGGCGCACCTGACCCAAGCCATGGTGTTTCCAGTGCCTCATCTGCTTGTGAAAGCTGGACAGTGAATAAGGAAGATTGAAGTGATGCACTTGGATTGTGGTGCTGGTGGAGAATACTGACAGTATCAGGGACTGCTGAGAAAACAAACTGATCCGCCTTGGAAAAGTAGGGCCAGAATGTTCCTTAGAGACAAGCATGACAAGATTTCGTCCTATATACTTTGAGCATATTATCAAGAGAGACCAGTCCCCAGTCATCATACTCAGTTAAGGGGAGGAGCAGCGCAAAAGAGGAAGTCCCTCAATGAGATGGATTGATCCAGTGACTGCAACAGTGGGCTCAGGCCTGGGAACAAGCATAAGTACGGTGCAGGACTGTGTAGTGTTTTGATCTTTGGTGCATAGGGTCACTATGGGTTGGAACAGACTCGATGGCACTTAACAAGAGCAGCAGCCCTTCCATGGGCTGAAGTTTGGATTTAGGCTTTGCAACTCTCCGTGCGACCTTTGAAGGGTGGGCAGTTTGAACCCACCCCGGAGGACTCCAGGAACAAAGATCTAGCGATCTGCTACTGTAAAGACTACAGCAAAGAAAATTCCAAGGAGCAGTTCTACTGTGCTCTGCACACGATCATGGCGAGTTGGAATTGACTCAATAACACTGGTAGCAATAGCTAATTTTACCTATTCCCTCAAAAATTATACTTCTCTTTATAAAAACTTACTGACGCAAGTCTTTGGATGAGCCTTTCCAATCACTCCTTTTGCCAAACTTAGATAAATCATTCATTTTAAATGAATTCCAGACTTACAGAACATTTTCAGGACAAAGAATTTCCGTAGATCCTTCTTCTGGGTCCCCAGATATTACTAGTTTGCCAGATTCACCTTATGTGATCTCTAGTGTGAATTATGAAACATGAGTTCTCATTCTATCAAATAGCAAGTAGTCAACTAACATTACCATATAAAGTGGTAAATGAGAAGCTTTGTTGCTATTCAGAACTCATCTCTAGCTTTCTTAATCAGCCAGTTTTTATTTTCTTCTGTATCTTTGCTTACTTCCTAATTCTATTTTTAAAAGTCTTAGAAGCACACCTTTTTATCCACTGAAGGACCAGAAAAAGCATCTCCTTAGTCATTTCATTACTGAAACAAAGGCAAGTTTTAGCATGCTAGTATGCTATTGTGAGCCCAAGTACGTTATTCTTATTACAGAAGTAGACCAGACATCCTTGCATCGATTAAAATATACCATAAAGTACTCAATCATTATCATGTATCAGCATGTATAGCGTAACCCAGATACTAAAAGCACTCGAGAGACTTTCATTTTCTATCTCAAAGTGAAAAAGTAATGATCACAACAGATAAAATCATAACAATAACTAAAAATACTTGGAAATCATGAACTACTTCTCTCATTTGAGAGAAATGGTAAGGAGATTATTTTGATGCAATAACTACTCTTCCTTTCCCTCTTTTTTCACATTCATGAACAATCATAATTGGATAATGATATTCTCTTATAATTGATCCAGCCATGGCCAACTTTTATTAATTTACTCATTACTTTTGATCATGTAAAATCCACGTATGAATGCGGCACTCCTTACTACCAATACACCAATAAAAAAACCCAAAATTTAACAATCATTATATCCCATTCTCTAGTCCCCTTCCAGCTTAGGTCTCTGCATTTCCCCACCTAACCAGAAGTAATGGCCCTCCTAAGCCCTGTATTGGTCATTCTGTTGTCTTCCTTTTAAATACAGATTTTTTTCTTGATCAACGGGTTGATTCATCTCATTTTACTTTTCCATCCTTCCTATGGTTTCACATCATATATTTGAGATAATGCTTTGCTCATCAGTGATGGGGAGATCAGTTCAATCTAATCATATGATTGACAAAGTCAGAGCAAACTCCTACATCACTGGACAGTAAAAACCAAGAACGACTATGTGATCTGCCTGTGTTACCTCCTACTGGCTCTTGATGCTCCCTCTTTGAGTGGTTCCTCTTCCACTCGTTGAATAATGTCTGCGACGAGCCACGCCCAATGACGATTGACTGCCAGAGTTTCCTTTTTGAGAATTTTTCTACACGATAGCTGAATTATGTATGAGTCCATAGTGGGGAAGTTGTAAAGAGGGGAGACAGACTTTGGGGGCTTTCTGACTGCATTATCTATTGATGTCTATGAGAGTTGGTTCAAGAGGAAGAGAGTATCATAGTATGTCACATTTAGGGTACAAATATGTGAATTTTAGTTTCAATTCTGCTTAGCTAGCTGTGGGACCTTGGGAAAATAGCTTTTAACTCCTTGGGGGGTGGGCAGTTTCCTCCTTTCCAGAATAAAGACTTAAAGCAAATAATTTCTCAAAGCCATTTCAGAGAAGAAATACGGGGAAAAGAGTATCTAAGTCACTTGCTCAAGGTCCCACTGCTTCCCCTTCACTTATTTACTCATACAGTCCATGGGCATTCCATCAAGCTCCTGTAATGTGCTGGGAACATAGAGGTGAACAAGACACATAAGGTTCCTGAACCAGGAACTCAGAGTCCTACCACCCTGGGGGTTATTGTCAAATATATGTTTGCATCTTTCTTACTAAGTTGAGATCCACTAAGGAGCAAGGAGATCGTGTTAAGATTCTTTTGAATGCCAGCAACAGAATCACACTAGGGATAACACAAAATATGAGGTTATCTGCTCCCATAAAGATGTACAACCTTGAAACCATACATAGAGATGCAATGAATCAGAAGCAACTTGACCTTAGTTGGCTTGGGTTTATTGTAAGAACATGGGGCATAGTGTATTTCATAAAAATCATGTCTCCGCTTCTTAGAGCTGCTGTAATGGAAATACTACAAATGGGTGGC
>NW_022111324.1:85682335-85706291 GCF_000313985.2 Echinops telfairi | reverse complement strand
TCTACCTTACAAATCCGGCTGGACTGGAGGATGTACACTGGTACAGATAGGAACTGGAAACACAGGGAATCCAGGACAGATGAACCCCTCGGGACCAGTGGTGAGAGTGGGGACACCTGGAGGGTGGAGGGAAGGTGAGGGAGAAAGGGGGAACAGATTACAAGGATCTACACATAATCTCCTCCCTGGAGGATGGGCAGTGGAGAAGTGGGTGAAGGGACACATTGGATAGTGTAAGATGACAAAATAATAATAATTTAGAAATTATCAAGGGTTCATGAGGAAGGGGGAATCGAGGAGGGAGGGAAAAATGAGGAGCTGATACCAAGGGCTCAAGTAGAAAGCAAATATTTTGAGAACGATGAGGGAAACAAAAGTACAAAAGTTCTTGACACAATGGATGTATGTGCGTATTGTGATGAGAGTTGTATAAGCCCCCAATAAAATGATTCAATTATTTAAAAAATTACATTAAACGAAAGCCTGAAAGAATACTGGTTGAAGAGAACAAGCCAAACAGAATAACAATTCTGATGGCACTGCACTGGGCAGTGTTTTGTGCTGTTGTACACAGGTTTGCTATAAACTCGAAGCCACTGATAGTAACGAACAATACAACAACAGGAGACTTGATACAGACATAATGTGTTACTAATACTGTGACAGAGATAAAATTGGCTGTGACTTCTGGAATTCTTATAACACATCAAGCAAGGAGGAAGTAACAATGGAATAAAACCTTTTTGAGTTTTCAGTGAATTTGAGGTCTTTCTGAGCACTCTCACTTCCCTCTAGAAGTGGCAGCAGTGATGAGGAATGCTTTCTCCAGGATGGCAAGGAGGCCCATTTGCAATGTGCTTCCTTACAGCCAAGACCTTAGAATTCACAGGAATCTTCTGACAGAGAGTCACAGCCCTTTAGAACTCAGTCGAGCCTGATCTATCATCTCATCCTTGGCCTTACTGATACAAAAGGGGAAATTGAATCCCAGAGTGTGACTGGCTCAACTCCTCACTGCAATCGAACTCAGGGCAAAGTTGGCACTGTGACTCCAGCACAGAGTTTCAGTGAATCTCACCTTTAGGTTACTATTAAGATTAAAAATATATAACACCTACTGGGGGTGCCTTCATTCAGAGGCGGCAGGCTGTGTGTGTGTGTGGGGGGGGGCGGGGCAGGAGCAAATTCATACACGGCAACTACTTGTCAAAGTGAATAAGACAAATCTGGATCTGATCTGAACACCCATAGTTGAGCTTTGTAGTTTGACGTCAAGCTATTTGTTTAGGATGATCTAAAATAGATCTACTATGACAATGATAGGCTCTGATTTGTGCGAAGACTTTCATTCTCCTAGGCCTATGCTAACAGTTTACGTGTCCCAGCATGAGTATGCAAATCTGAACCCGACTGGAGTGTGGGTGCAGCTGCCTCTAATAAGGGCAATGAGAAACTAGTATTTGCACCATCAGCCAACTAGTCAGTCCATGAACACACTAAGACTTTGCATGTTATATTAAGCTATATTAATTATATATGTTCATGGCAATCAGGAGGCCTGGTGGCATAGTGAGTTAAGCCTCAGGCTGCAAGCCAAAAGATTCATGCGCAGAAACACACCAGTCACTCTGAAAGAAAGAGGGGGCCCCTCACTTCCATGAAGATTTGCAGACGTGGAAACCCCAAGGAGTTCTACTTGCCCCTACAGGGTTGCTACGAGTCAGAATGGGCTTAACGGCAATGTGTTGGGGGTTTTATATTTATAGGAATATTTCTGTATTGATTTCCATTCAAGTATAATTTATACTTAATGTAACCATGTGGTGTGGGTGTGTGTAATTTGTGACAGAGATATTCTTTCTCTAGATTTCATCTGTTTCATATCTAACTGATCTCTTTTAAGGTAAAGAACACATGGCACATTTTTTCAAATTGATCGCCTTATAAATCAATAATCTAAAAATTTAACTGAGATTGAAAACTCCTTGTGAAAATAACTTCCTAATTACGTTCCCAGTATGAAAATCCTACTTGTGCTATTGGACAGAAATATGCCCATTTACATGGGTAATCAGTACATTTTCCTCTAAAACACTTAAAAATTCTAGAAAAAAAAGCACTTCCTGGAGACGTGGTTTCCTTTGAAATGTTATTTTATCTTGCTCTGACTGTCTTTGGTTGACTATGACAAATTTCTGTGATGAGGTAATTCTAATTCGGATGCTATTACTTTGGGTGAGAGCAGGGTAAGATAACCTACAATTTTGCCTTAAGAGGAAATCAAAGTTTCAGACAGGTATTCACCCCACTGGAAAAAAATAATATATCTGAATAAGTAGGATTTTTATAAGCTTACAAAGTAAAAATGGTATGCTTAAAAATTAGAAATGATTACTAAAATGAATAAGCGAGACAAAATTTTAAAATTATGTTTTTAAATTAAACATCAGTGTGGAAAGAGCATTTTATGATATCAGTGAGTATTAATCGAGTAAAATTGAATTTTCCTACTTTAAAAACTATAGCTATGGAACTATAAAAAACATCTCTGGGCTTGCTTCTTTGGTTCTGGAAAGGACTTTAAGCTACTCCTTGGGCCAGCCAAGTGTGACCAAATCTCTTAAAAGCAATGCAGAAATGTTCTGTCTTGGGCTGGTGGTAGCTCCATGAATGCGTGAAAACAAATAAACAAACTCACTGCCATGGAGTTGATTGCAACACATCACAATCCTATAAGACCAAAAGCAGAAAACTGCTTTCCAAGGTTTCTAAGGGTGTAAACCCCTATGGAAGCAGAGTAAAATCTCCCAACTTAAAAAACTTTCCCAAGGTTTCTAAGGGCATAAATCCCTACAGAAGCAGAGTAAAACCTCCCAACTTAAAAAAAAAAAATTGACAACTATAATAAAAATGAAAGCCTTGTGTAGAACAAAGGAACCATGAATCAATTTGAAACCTGTCCTGCATTTAATTAACTAAAGGGCTATCGTATTTGAGTGAATATGTGAGACTTAGTTCTAGGTTAATACAGGGACAAAACTTAGAGCAACAGGTTGAAGTGGCATGGGAGTAGATTTTAATCTTAGTATTATAGCTGGTCAACAGTAGGATAAAATAGACTATTCCTTAACAGAGGTACATGTATGTGTTCATTGGGTACCTCCAGACAGAGTGCAGACAGATGGCAGTCTCAGCAGTGTTACTGGTGAGACTGAACTTGATGCTGTGCTGTCAACTTCCTCCACATGGAGTCTGTGAGTCTACGTGCACATACCACATTGTAATCTAATAATAATGCCCCTCCTTAAGATTATTAAGTAAATAAATTTGTTTATGGAGGACCAGTGACAGTGTGAGGACCCTGCAGGCAGTAGAAGAGATGGCCTCCATGAGCCAGGACACAGGTCAGAAAAGCGACTTGAATAAAGGGTCACTTTACTGAATGTTGTCATTTCAAATGTATTGCCTCCTCCACCTGTACTGGCCTTTGCCTATGAAAAGAGATATGGTGGCCATTCCGAAGCAGCGGAAAGGATATTTTCTTTTTCTTCTTTACCACCTATCCAATCCTCCCTGAGGAGTCCTGATTCTGCCTGCCCTTCAAGGGCCCAGACTCAATGTGTAAGGACCACTGTTCTCCTCTCTTCTAGGTTCTCTCTCTTTCTCTCTCAATAGCCTGGCCACAGGATGCACCTGTGGGGTGAACTCGGAAGCCAGATGTTGCTCATTTGAGGAAGGTCTACAGCTGCCTTGCCTGGGGAGTAGATGGTGGTAAATTCTACCTGAAGACCATTTTGGACCCAGGGTCCAAACCAAGATGATTAATTCATCTTTACAGGTAGTAAAGCCAATATGTCAATCCCTATGTACCTTCTGTATCTGTTTCTCAACTCATTCACAAATTCATGCAACATATTAGTGTCCTCAAAACCCACCATAATCATGGGTTTAATTTTCCTCAAAGATGAAAAAAAAAGTTAACAAGTAAAGATTAGCCAATACTTTCACATTGGAAATTCTGTAGGACATTGGTCTTAACGGAGGTTTGCAGGTTTGTAATGTCTGTCCTTACAATGTTCTGAAGATCAGTGTGTCTATGGGAATTGAATAATTGCCATCCCTTTTTCCCAAATGGGTCAGGACCAATAAAGGGCAGATGAGTTGGTAGATAGGCCTGTGGTAGTTACATAATCTAGTGTCAATTTGAGGATTCAGAGAGAAGGGGTCACATTTAGCCTGTCAATCAGGTTGTAGCTTGATGACCTTATTTGGAGGCACTAAGGAGATAAACAGCTCGCTGGAGGCTGGACACTCCCTCCCTCCCTGTGAGACCTTCCTGTTGAGAAGACACATGGAGCTATACTGGAGCCCTGGAGCTGAAGGAGCCACATGGAGATCCCTGTCAACGCTGAGATACTTTCACTGCCACAGGATCCACTAGACTTTCCACCCACTGGCCTGCGATTTTCCTGCATTCGGCGTCATTGCATGTGTTGCATGAGTCTGAAGAGGAATATATAGACTGGTATCAGGCATATGGGCTAATATTGGACTTACAGACTTGATCTGGACTGGGCTGGGATGTTTTCTCACTATGCATTTGCTCTTGCATATAAAGCTCTTTCTTATACACATGAGTGTTATTAATTTGTTTCTCTAGTCTACCCAGACTAACACAAGACCTATGAACAATAACAAATGTATTACTAGTCAATGCACAGCTGTACTGCAGGCAAGGACAGGCCTGGTCTTGTGGGATGGATGTTTCTCAAGGCTTTCGGCATGGAGCAACAGGTAGGAGCGACTTCCCACTAGTACCTTCCCAAGCAGATGCTCCCAAGGATAAGAAAAACCAATAAAAAGGAAGGGGCTGGGCTGTGCATTGCAGCCTCTTCTTCCAAACACAACCTGGGTAGGAGTAAGTAGACAGAGAGGAAGCAACCAAGAGGGTCACATTGGTAGATGGCAGATATCCCTCCACAAGGAAGGGAATAGGAGGGGACGTAAGCATACTCCATTCAACAACAAAGACGGACCGTGGGACTGGTGCAAACTGTACCGGTCTTCTTCAGGGACCAAATCATTGCTGGCTGAGGGCCAGTTGACTCAGAGCCCGTCATGAGACATATGGGGTATAAGAAGGCAAACAAAGACGCTCTTGTTAGACTTCTTGATTGCTGCCTTCTTACGGAAGCATAACTCACATAAAGTGTCCATACTTACATGTATACTATTTTTACACTCAGGTGGCATAGTAAGCTAAGAATTGAGCTGGTAACCAAAGGGTTGACAGTTTGAATCCTTCCACCAGCTACTCTAGTTTATTTTACTAGTTATTTTACTCTAGTCTAGTTTATCCTACCGCTGACCAGTTATAATATTAAGATTAAAATCTACTTCCATGCCATTTCAACCTGTTGCTCTAAGTTTTGTCCCTGTATTAAGCTAGAACTAAGTCTCATATATTCACTCAAACACAATAGCCCTTTAGATAATTAAATGCAGGACAGGTCTCAAATTGATTCATGATTCCTTTGTTCTACACAGGCTTTCATTTTTAAGATAGTTGTCCATTTTTTTAAGTTGGGAGATTTTATAGAATAACCCAGATTTCCAGCTACTCTTTGAAAACTGGAAACTCTAGGAACCCCAAGTTCTTATTCTCTAAAGTCAAGGACTGGCTGGGGTAAGGAGCAGTTACTATTTGTAGACATTTTCACCAGGATGGCCTGTAGCCACTACCTACAACTGCCTTTGTGCCCCACCCTACCCCCACCCCCAGCCAGAAAAAAAAGAAATCTATTGAAGTTCTAACCCTCACTATCTATAATGTGAGCTTATTTGGGAAAAGAGTTGTTGTAAATGAAATGAAATTAATACGACGTTAAACTGAAGTAAGGTGGGCCCTAATCCAAGATGAGTGGTATCCTTATAACAGAGAAGAGACCTAGAGTGTCCAGAGGAGAGACAGTCATGAAAATCCAGAGACAGAGATTAGAGTTACACTGCTGGGGAACCAGGGAACATTCGAAGGTTCCAGAAGCTGAAAGAAAAAGCATAGATCTTCTCTACGGATTTTCAGAGCGCACAGCACTGCCTGTACCTCGGTTTCAGATTTCCCATTTCCAGAACCGCGAGAGAACACGTCTCTGTCGTTCTAAGCCACCTCCTATGTGATAGTGTGTCAGGGCAGTCCTAGGAAACCAATACAGATGTTGGTACTAAACAGGAACAAAGACGAGTTTTCTAAACTAGCTCTGAGACTTGGGGAATGGGTTCTCTCATCTGGTTAGACATAAATCACGAATGCCTTGATGTGGCTATCGAGTCGATTCAGACCGATAGTGGCCCGAGAGGACAGGATAGAACTGCCCCTTGTGGGTTTCAGAGACTTTAAGGATGACAGCATCGTCTTTCACCTGCTGTGGAGCGGCTGGTGGGTCCAAGCCCTGACCTTGTGATCAGCAGCTCAGTCACTGCCAGGAGCCCTGGTGCCCTAGTGGCTAAGTCTCCCACTGTGGTCTGCATGGTCTGCAGTTTGCAAGCTCCAGTCACTTCACAGGAGAAAGATGAGTTTTCTGCTCACACAGGGATAGTGTCTCAGAAACTCACAAGGGCAATTCTAGCCTGCCTTACAGGGTCACGATGAGTTGCCAAGGGCTCTATTTAGGTTTTTTGTTTGATTTTGGTGCGTGTGTGTGTGTGTGTGTGTGTGTGTGTGTGGCACACTACACCATCAGGGCTCCCTGGTGTGGCAATAAAGCAAAAGCAAACACACTGGCATCAAGTTGATGCCCACTCATAGTGACTCTATAGAGCATGGTAGAACTGCCCGCTGTGGGTTTCCCAGACTATAACTCTGTACTGGTGTAGAAAGCCTGGTCTTTCTGCTGCAGATCAGTTGGTGGTCTTGAGCTGATGATGGCAACCACTAGGGCACCAGGGCTCCTTAAGGTGTGACAATAGAAATAGCCAAAATATCACCATTGTCTACTGTAAAGCCAGGGTAATCATATCTTTAATACCTTAGAGCACTGGTTCTCAACCTGTGGGTCGCAACCCCTTTGGGGCTTCGAACGACCCTTTCACAGGGGTCACCCGATTCATAGCAGTAGCAAAATTAGTTATGAAGTAGCAACGAGAATAATGTTATGGTTGGGGGGCAGCACAACGTGAGGAACTGTATTAAAGGGTCGCGGCATTAGGAAGGTTGAGAACCACGGTCTTAGAGCGTTATAGTCAAACTAACAAATATAATGAAATTGGTTGGTTGCCCCTAATTGCGCTGGATAAATGGAGAAATAGACCAGTGAACTCAGATTCAACTTGCAAATGCTGCATAAATGTCCTGAATGTTTTAAATCATTTCTGAAAAACATGTCCTATTGCTAAGACCTGTGTAATCTGATGTTCAATTATAAATCATTTATGTCTTCTTGCTAAGATTTATCTCAACTTAACCAAAGAAGTTAAGATTTGTGTAAATCACATAAAGCACTGAATTATAACACTGAAAGCCCAACATTACAAAGCGGCTGGTATTAAATTAAGAACATTACTTGGGATGGAATGAAGTGGAATGGAAAATTGGAACAGGAGCGGGCAGATCCTGATAAAGTTCGTGTGGGTACAGTGGGCCACACAGTGGTACTTCTTTTATGTGACTATTACACGTTTGTGCCACTTGGTTTATGTTATTTTTGATACAGTTATTTTGTCAGATTATTGATTGGCTGGAGCTTTTCTGTCATCTAAAATCCACCTGCTATTTTTATTAACACTGTTCATTCTTTTCCATTCATATTTTGTTTATTTACATTTAAATGTATACATTTCCTTTTCTATACCTCCTGCGTCATTTTGCTGGTTTAAGACTATCATTTCAGTTTATCTGAGACTGTTTCTCATTCGCTATTCTGTCAGCTACTGTATTCTAAGCAGTCTGTCTTCTATAGATGTTGCAGGAGAGACGGTTACTGAACTCTACATGCCAGCTATTTACTAAATGCTACTTAAGACCTTCCTTCTGATTCTCAGTGATTCACTAGTTAAAGTTCCTTTGGAAACAGCAGCAACTCACTTTTTTTGCATGCTTTGTTTTTATTTGATTGGAAAGGCTCACTGTGCAGTGAACTCAACTAGTTGGTGGGGGCAGGGCTGCTTATATTTAATGTGTGAGGGAGAGAAACTTCAAACCACTTCAGTTGGCCAGCATTGTAATTGGATCAGAAGCATAAAACATGGGCATAAATGGCGCCACTGGTACTTTACTATTAAAGATCCAAAAGTTGAAAATAAAGAATTAAAAGTTTTGTCCCAAGATTATTCTTAGGTTTAATGAACAATTGTGGGAAGATTCCCCCACCCACCCCCCAGTACAATGTCGGTACATGACTCGCAGGCTATCTTGGTCAAACTCTTTAATTAGCTCATCCCTGAAGTAACGGCTGGAACGGTTTCTCTCTGGCGAGGCATGTGCTGTTAGTTGACACTGATGATTGCTCAGGCCTCACGTGGGCTGTGGGCTGGATGTTCCCCACCCCGACATTAGAAGACCTCACAGAATGAACTGACAAGAGTTGTTGTATATACACATCCTGCTGTGAGTCCATTTCTACTCATAGCAACCCTGTAGGACCGAGTAGAACCGTTTCCTACTGTTTCTAAGTTTGTAACTCTCTAGGGAAGTGGATTGCCTCATCTTGCTTCCCTGGAGCAGCTGGTAATTTCGAAGGAACCATTCAGTTAGCAATCCAGCACTTAACTAACTGCGCCACCAAGGCTCCCTGTTGCACTCATCCTTACAGTTTATTACTGGAAAAGGATGCAGATGAAAAAGTAGAATCAGAATACATAGAGCAGAGATCAGGTATAAGACTCTAGCTGTCCAAGGCATAAGAACAGTGCTTAATTCTCTCAGCAATAATAACACCAGCCACCTAAGCCTTGGCACTCAGGGTTTTCACTGGGAGTTGGTTATACAGGCCTGGCTAATTGCCTGTGCGGCTGACCCTTCTTCGGGTCCTTCGGAAGTCCAGCTGTTGCCATGTGGCGTAAAACCAAATAAGCCAGTTCTGACACATACTGACCCTACAGGACAAGTGGGTTTCAGAGATTGTAACTCTTTGTGAGAATAGAAGGTCTCAATTTTCTCCAGCAGAGTGGCTGGTGGTTTCGAACTGCTGAACTTGTGATTAGCAGCCCAACACAGAACCCCCTATGCCATCAGGGTGTCAAACCCACAATAATTCACCTTGTTAACACCTAGATTATCTGGTGGGCCAAGGGCTTAGGTAACCAAAAACAGTCTTAGCAGCAGGATCTTCCAAAAGTTTAAGGTTTATCACCTAGGACGTGAGGGGGGTCTTTCTTTGGAATGTGCAGTTTGAACAATCCAACATGCTATATGGATCTTTCACTGCCCAGAAGGTATTCCCCTATCTCAGTAATTCCACTTCTACTTGGTCCTCCAAAGGAGCCCTATTGGTCGGCTAACTATAAGATTGGAAGTTCAAACTCACCAGCCACTCTATGGAAGCAAGAAGAGATGGTGTGCTACTGTAAAGATCTATCATCTTAGAATTTCTAAGGACCAGTTCTTAGAGGATTCTTTCCTATAGGGCTGCTATGAGTTGGAATCAATCAGATCTCAGTGGGTGTTTGGTTGTTGTAGTAGTTTGTTGGTTGTTGGTTTGGTTTGGTTTGGTTTGGCCCCTTCCTCCGTATTGAAAGCCAGCAGTACAGCATATTTAAATTTCTCTGGCCTTCTGCATTTCTTAATTTTTATAAGGACTTTTGTGATTACACTTGACTGGCCCAGAGAGCCCGGGATAACTGCCTTCATTCAACATCCTTAATTTAATCACATACGCACTACCCTTTCTCCATGTATGGTAATATAGTGGCAGGTCTGAGGATTAGGAAGTGGATGGCTTAGGGGTCTTATTCTACCTAGCACACATTTGTTGACTGATTGTTGATGGAAAGTCAAAACCATCAGCTGAAAAGTTTATTATTAGTTTTGCGATATTCTCTGGGGACATTTTAAATGTTGTAACTTCACTCCATATCAGAAGACTTCAAAGAGTCCATGGAACAATTGGAATGAAAAGATCATGGAGTTTTCCCATGAACAGTTTGAAACTGCATCCTATTTCATTGGTTATAACATCTGCCTCCCTGTAATCATTGCTGCTGTGGTTGTTTGCCAGGGAGTCACTTCCGACTGATAGCCACCCTGTTGACAGCAGAGTGAAACACTGCTGGACCCTGTACTGTCCTCACAATTGTTGCTGTGGCTGAGCTCATTGTTGCAGCCCTGTGTCCACCCATCTCCCGAAGGACCTTCTTCTCTTTCGCTGCTCCTGTACTTTACCAAACATGAGACCCTTCTCCAGGGACTGGGCCCTCCTGACCAGTCCTAAGCACGTGAGATGAAGTGCCCCCATCCTTGCCTCTAAAGAACATTCTAGCTGTACTTCTTCCAAGACAGAGCAGCGTGTCTTTTCAGCAGTCCGTGGTGCTTTCAATATTCCTCTCCAGCGCCACAATCCAAATGCATCCATTATTCTTCTGTCTTCCTTATTCTCTCCCCCCTCTCTTTTTTAGTAAATCATTTTACTGGAGGCTCTTACAGCTCTATAACAATCCAAACATCAATTGTACCAAGCACATATGTACATACGCTTGCCATCATCATTTCCAAAACATTTTCTTTCTACCTGTGTCTTCCTTATTCAAGGTCCAACTTTCACATGCATATAAGGCCATGGAAAAGACCATGGCTTGAGTCAGGTCTACCTTAGTCCTCAAAGTAACATTCTTGCTTTTCAATACTGCAAAGAAACATTGAGTAGCAGATTAACCTAATGCAACTCATCTTTTGAGCTCTGGACTGCTACTTCCATGGATTGTGGAGCCAAGAAAGACAAAATCCTTGCGAACTTCAATCTTTTCTCCATGTATCATGATGTTACCTATTAGTCCACCACAGCATCATAGCTCATGTTCATGATCTTTACAACTGATGATATTCTTTAGTTTACTTCTTCAGTATCTGTTACCTGTCTGAGCTAACGAATGTGGAATGGGATATGGTATATTGGAAAGAGCTATACTGCATGGCAAGCCTAATTTTCTCGACCAGTGGGATTTGAGTAGTTGCCTTCGTCTGGCCTATTTTCAAGCCTTTGTTTTTCACTGCTGACAACATCCTTGGAAGGGGACTTGTGACTCATGTCATCAGATGAATGTTCATTTGTAGACCTCAGGATACACATGCTCACGGCCCACACCGAGCACTCCCTGCCTGCCTGAAGTCACGCCCTCATTTCATCATCACGGCACTGTGTCCCTGACTCCACTATTAGTTCCTCCTGGAAACGATCTTTTTCACCTTTAATTCCTGGCTTCCCATCTCTTCACACTAAGTTCAGTAGCATGTGAAAACCAGTTGTTGCGTATGCTGTCAAGTCGATTCTAACTTTGAGGACAGAGTAGAGCTTCCCCATCAGTTCCCGGGCATCATCTCCATGGAAGCAGATTGCCAGATCTTTTCTCCGGCAGAGCCACTGGTGGGTCAAAACCGATCATTTTGGGTTAGCAGATGAGTGATTAACCATTGTGCCACCAGAGCTCCTTTATGCAAAATTAGAACTCAGTACGTGTTTGTTTTTGTTTCGGTTTGGTTTTTTACCTACTAAAGTAAATGCTCATAACCCTAACCTTATCGTGGTGGCATTTGCTTCTGATGCATATCAAAGGTAGGGAAAATAATCAGGTTCTTTTAAAATTATCATAATTGTGATTTATATTGTAAGATACTAATAAAGTTTAGGTTGTCATTGGGCTTGTTGCCTTTATCTTGTGCATCTTGGCTGTCTCTGTTCTATGTGGCACTTGATAAGCCAGAGGCACCTGAAATGCAGCATAAGGAGATTGCCATCATTTTCCTGGCAAACCTGTTCTGCCTCTGAGGCATCCGCCTTTGTGAAAGGCATCATGACCTTCATAATTCCCCAGGCTTGAGACATGGGTGTTACCCTCTGCTCCTCCTTCCTCACCTCTTTCTATATCTACTCTGTCTCCAAGTCCTGTGAACTCTTTATTTGTTCTCTAAACAGTAGCCTTCTTTTTAGTCACACTATCAATCATCTTTAAGGGCTCCGATTTTTAACTTGACTTTATGCAAAGGTGTTAAAACTGACCGGATCTTCAGCCGTGTGGCTGAAGCGTAGCTAACTAGCTAGGAAAACTAGAATATGCTAGCCTCCACATGGCTCTCAGGGTGTTTATTCAGAAATCCAAGTCCCTTAAAGACTCCTCACTAGCTCAGAGAAGGAGCTAAAACGTTGAGAACATTCTTAATGTGGTCCTGCCTTCTTTGTCCCACTTCTTGTCTCGCTCCCCTTTGCACCTCTCTCCTCCTACTCTGCTGACTGCCTGAGGTCCCAAAGTTGGCACTGTCTCTCCTGGCATCATGCTTGTGTGTCTACAATTCCTCCTTTGGAACTGCCCTGCACTTGGACTCTGTCATCTGGCTGATGACTGTTCAACTTCGTGGGATGCCGCCTGGGCTGATGGACTTTGAGCTAGGCAGAGCAGAGAGTGAATGTTGACTTAACCTCTTTCTCAACTTCACTGAGCCTAACCTCCTATATGTAAAAAGGAGGAAATAATATTCATCTTCCAGGCTTGTTAGGAAATTGGACACAATAAATATTAAGGGCCTGGTGGCATAAATAATAACTAGGACAGTGATCATAAAAACATATCACTTTAATTAGGTCCAAGTATATTTCTAAGTGCTCTACTCACGTTAGCTCACTTATTATTAATATTATCATGATTCCTTTCAAGAGTGCCATGTCCACAGAGCCTTTCTTGATTCCTCAAGTCTTGATTAGACGCTCCACCCTCCTTTACCCTACAATGAGCCCTGGGAAGCTGGCAGGTGGCTCTCACTGGGCGATCTTGCTAATGAGTGACAGATGAGAGCAGGCTGAGCTCAGAAGGCTCTTCTCTTGCATCCCTGATTGGGCCGAGTTCCCAGTAAACCTGTTTTCCTTCTTCCTCTCCGGGCCGTGGGTGGTAACAGCTCCCTACTCTTACTGGTGGCTGGCTGGCCAGCTTCGTTGGTTCTCTTAACCTTGACCCACCTTTGGTGAAGTCCTTCCTCACTGAGGTTACTTGAACCCTTTACTGGATTGAAATTCCTGCCTTTCTATTTGTTCCCTTAGCCCCCTTTCTTTCCCCGCCTCAAATATTTGGGGTATAATATTGGAGATACATAAACAATGGTCTTAGTCTTTTTCTGAGCTACCCTTGAAGACAAATATTGTGCCACTGTAAGTGTGTGTCTGTAAGCCTAGCCTGGTCCCAGGTGGAGTAGTGCTCAAATACTTGTGGCATGATTTGATTATGGGCTAGTGCTCACCTCACTGCCACTTTCCACCTACTGCTCTCTTTTCAGTCTTCCAGCCTGAGACCCCCAGCACATAGTGTGTTAGTTAGGTGATTTTATGTCATCTTGGAGGTGTATAAAAGTGTAGAGGAGGACTCAAATTTGTCAATCAGGTGACAGCCTGATTCTGTCTCCTTGGGGAATCTTATAAGGAGGACCCTGGGCATCCCCTTCTTATAAGGAAGACCCTGGGAATCCCCTTCTTATAAGGAGGACCCTGGGAACCCCCTTCTCTGTCCCCGTTCGCCTTGTTGCTTGCTGGTCACCCTGAGAACTGACAGTGCCCTGCCATATTTCCACTGAATTTGGATCCATATAACTCTGCAACCACTGCCCTATGATCCTCTTGCTTTCTGCATCATTACATATGGCTGCATGAGTGAGTCTGAAGAGGGACTTATAGACTAGTATTAAACTTGAGGACTTGCATTGAAAAGCTCCCTTGACGTATAATTATTTCATGACATACATAAATGAGCGTCACTGGGTTTCTTTCCCTAGTCACCGTCGCCTAACACAATATCATTCCCTCTTTCCATCTCCAGAGCTGCTTCTGTTCTCCAGAGACACATTCATCTTCCTGACAGTGGCCCTCAGACGGGTTGGAGCTCCTGGTATCTGCAACCCATCTCAGCCTGCCTCATGCTCCTAACTAATCCATCCCCAGAGCAGCCACTGCCCTCTGTCTTTGAGCCTCTGCTTCACATGACCTCCTAAAGGCCTGGCCATGACATGTAACAACATTGGACTCTTCTCTGTTGATATCCCTTTGTCCCAGTCTTCCAGGGATGATAGTCCAAATATGACAAGTATTGACCTGTTCCAGCAATGGCATGCTGACAGAAAGTGGAGTCTAAATATGGAGCGTTTGCACGAGTCCACTGCATTCTCCTCAGAGTATGATGACAAAGGCTTCTCTTGATAAGGCTGAGCATCACCCACGCCTGAATTTATAGAATCATGCTGCTTTTATTTATTGATCTAAACCCCAAAGGCTTCTGGGAGAGTCCTATCAGAATTGACTTGATGTCAATGAGTTCAGTTTTAGAAGAGTCCTGTGTTTGCAGGATTCTCTAGAGAAGCAAAACCAGGACACTTATGAGTTTATATATATATATCAAGAAGGAATATAACAGCTCATTAATCCACACAGCAGTACAGAGGACTCAGTTTAACTCACTTCTGTGGAAAAGTTAATATACTGAAAGTCCTTCAACTCACGAGAGCTGCTGGTCCAAGGTCAAGAAAGCAGACAGCAGAGTCTGCTCACAGGCAACAGATAGCAGGGTGGGTCAGCAACAGTCAGCATAGCACAAGGGCTTATTGAAGCAGACCCCAATGGAATCTTGAAATCAAGCGATGTACAAACCAGCAGTGTGGTGAAATGGGTTTCAAAGGAACAGCAAGCTCCAGCTAAATGATCTGTGGGTTGGCTTGGCCCTCAGGGAGTGCACCACATGATTGAGGCATAGAACTAGCTCAAGCGGCAGCATTCAGGTCCAATCACCAGGGAGGAATAGAGAAGGGGGCAGGCCTTGGAAAGGCATTTATCTCGTTGTCCTCCAATCAAGTTGCAACTTGATCAAACTCTGCCCACATGTTCCTATTGGCCGAGTTGGCACAATAAATCTGTCAGAAGTCCCATAAGAGGTGAAGAGCTGCAGATGGTTAAGAGATGGCTTCCCATCCATTCCAAACCAGTGCAGTCTTACAAAGAAGTGTCCATTTTGTCATGGTCCTTTTACTAGGTGAACAGCACATCTATCATCCCTGCATTACAGATGCTCAAGAAATTAATCTTTATGAACCATAAGGTTCTGCAATGTAGGCTTCTCTAGACAAAACCAGGACATTTATGATTATACATAAAAAAGGGTAGGTTTATATAGCGAGAAGGAATACAACAGCTAATTAGTCCACACAGCAGTACAGAGGGGTCAGGCCAACTCACATTCGCAACTCACTTTCGTCAGACAGTGAAGGTCCTTCCAGTTCACCACAGCTGCTGGTCCAAGGTCAAGGAAGCAGACAGTGAAGTGGCTGCTGGCGAGTCTGCCCATAGGCAAGAGAACTGATTTGGATCACAGGCAGCAGGCATGGCAAGGGGGGGCGGCAACAACGGGAAGATGAGATGTTGAGGTGTAGCAGAGGTCAGTAGTGCATCAGCCGAGTGAAGCAGTCACGATGGAACTTCAAAGCATAGTGATGTATGGTATGGTGACGGGATCCACCACTCTGTTCCACAGGTTGGCTCGGCCCACAGGTAGGGCAGAGGAGCTAACTTGGGCAGCAGCATGCTGGTCTGATCACCAGGGAGAAAGAGGAAAAGGCCAGCCTCAAGGAGCCATTTATCACCATTGCCCTCCAAACAAGCGGCGACCTGATTGACAGGCTAAAAGTCCGCCCACATGTTCCTACAGGAGCTGTGTTGGCACAAAAATTCTAACTATTGCAAGCACTAAAACAGGCCAATCTTGTTCCCTGGCATAGATAACTGGAATTTAACATAAAATGTACTGATATGTGTTCACTTGGAAAGAACACTTTGTACCTCAGGACCACAGAAATACAAGGACATCTATGTTTATAGAATACTAGGGGCAGTGCTAAGGGTGCTCCTTTATGTCCCAAACAAATGTTACAAACTCAGAGTATACCATAACACATGAAAATTACTCACGCACAAGTCCCTCTCTCCCACGGACTTGTAAATAAATATGGGGGAAGTGTGGGTCAGCTTTGCCCTTACTTCTGTATCCCTAGGTTCCAGCAAATGCATAGAGCAATTTAAATAGAATTTGTGAGTTGGATAAATAAAATAGCTGCCTTCATACAAGCACATGAGGAGTACACATGGTACCACCCAGGCCAAGGATCTTGGACCAGTGTCCGGTCTAAGAGATTATAGGCAGTAGGGGATTTAGGTTGAAGTAGATGATTGAGTGATATGTTTCTATACCTACACCCTCTACTTCATGACATTTAATAACACTTAGATGATTATCCTTTGAAATAAATACTTACTCTTCCAAGCATTCTGATATCTTCATTTTAATATTATAAGGAAAATCTACTAGGGTGTTCATAGCTATTCTGAGATGGTTTCTGGCCAAACATATTCGAGTGAACCTGATGCCCTATGAATATATATTCAGCAAAAATCAAACCGTGCTTTTCCCCAGGGAGAACTATTGATAATACCTTTCCTTTGACCAATAGTATCCTTCTGGAAAACATCAACCACCTATCACAACCCTCGAGGAGAAAGCAGGTCCATGTATATAAATAAAGCAGGTGGAAAATGCCTGGCCCTGTCTAACATCTTATGCAGTGTCTTAGGCTGGATTCTTTAGAGGAGAAAAATCAGCCTATGTGCACATATAAAGAATCTGGCTTGTGCAATTGTAGGGGGCGTCAAGCCCCCAATTTGTGAGTTAGGCTGGAGACTTCGGCAGGCTTCGGATCCATGAACCAGAAGAGGAAATGCAGGGAATGGGCAGGAGATAGGAGGGAGGGCATGGGGGTTGGCTGATCACATCATGGAAAGTAATTGCGGTATACCACATCACAGTTTGGAAGAGCTCCCAGTCTCGTGTCTGTCAAACCCTGAGAATTATAGTCTAGCCAAGTTGATACATAAGATGAACCACAACATGCACTACATTCTATAAATTAAGAATAAGGTGATGAAATCATAATTTTTTTCTCATGTAAAGGCAGTGTATATTTCACCAAAAGAAATCCTAGTTGTAGGGTGATCGACTGTCCCAAATGGTCTGGGACTCAAGGTTTTTCATAAGATGTGATACTTTTAGTTTCAAAACCAAGACATTCCTGGGCAAACCAGGACCGGTCACCAGTCACCGACATGCTGAGTATGTTACATCAGGTCAAAAACCCTTTCCCCTTTTCATGTGGTTATTGAAAATTTTGAAAGTAAGAAATTCTTCGAAATTTAAAAGAATAAAATGATCCCACTAGATGAAACATCTAGAGAAGCCAAAGCTCTATTAGCCAAAATGTTATTACTGGTTACCAAAGGAGAAAGGGTGGTAAAAAGGATCCATTCCTTAGTGGGCACTGCATTTCTGTTAAGGGCGGTAGAAACCTTTGGAAATGAATAGTGGTGATGGTGGCACAATACGCTGACAGTACTTAGTGTCACAGAATGGCATGTGTGGAGAATGTTGAATGGCAAATGCTCTCCATATGTCGTTGTTTGTTGTTAGGGTCCATCGAGTCAGGTCCAACCCATCACAAGCTTATGCACAACAGAATGAAACACTGCCTGGTCCTGTACTATCCTCACAAGCGTCCCCATGCTTGAGCCCACTGTTGCAGCCACTGTGTCAACCCATCCCCTTGAGGGTCTTCCTCCTTTTTGCTTTCCCTCTACTTTAACAAACATGTGTCCTTCTCCAGGGACTGGTCTCTCCTGACAATATGTCCAAAATAGGTAAGACAACTGTTTCTCTGTCCTTGTCTCTAAGGAGTACTCTGTCCCTGCTTCTTGCGAGACAGATCGGTGTGCCCTTTAGCATGCTATAGTATCTTCAATATTCGCCAGCACCCAATCCAAATGCATCAGTTGTTCTCTGGCCTTCCTTATTCAATGTCCAACTTTCATATGCAGATGAGGCAATGGAAAATACCATAGTTGGGTCAGGCGCACCTGAGTCTTCAAAGCAACATCCTTGCTTTTCAACACTCCAAAGAGGTCTTGTGTAGCAGATTTGTCTTTTGATCTCTTGACTGATGCTTTTATCCATATTGATTATGGACCCAAGCAAGACAAAAAAATCCATGACAACCTCAACCTTTTCTCCATTTATCACGGTCTTATCTATTGGTCCAGTTGTGAGGATTTTGGTCTTCTTTACATTGAGTTCTAACCCCTACTGAAGCCTACAACACTTGCTCTTCATCAGCAAAGTGCTTCAAATCTTCCTAACTTTCAGCAAAGATTGTGTCATCTGCGTATCACAGATTGTTTGTAAGATTTCTTCTGATCCTGATGGCACATTCTTCTTCACATAATCCAGCTTTTCTAATGATTTGCTCAGCATAAATATTGAATAAATATGGTGAGAGGATACAACCCTGGAGCACACCTTTCCTGATTTGAAACAATGCAGTCTTCCATGTTTCTATTCGCACAACTGCCTCTTGATCCAAGTAGAACTTCCTCATAAGCACAGCGAAGTGTTCTGGAACTCCCGTTCTTCTCAAGGTTATCCATAGTTTGCCCTGATCCACACAAATGTGTTTGCAGAGTCAATAAAACACATGTAATCATCTTTCTGGTAGTCTCTGCTTTGAGCCAAGATCCATCTGACATCAGCAATGATGTCCCTTGTTCTATGTCCTCTTCTGAATCCCTCCTGAACCTCTGGCAGCTCCCTGTCAAAGTATTGCTGTAACCATTGTTAGATAATCTTCATCAAGATTTTATTTTCCATGTGATATCAACAATATTGTATTATAATTTGAGCATGCTGCTAGGCACCCTTCTTGAGAATGGGTATAAATATGGATCTCTTCCAGTCAGTTAGCCAAGTAGCTGTCTTCCAGATTTGCTGGCATAGATGAGTGAGTGCTTCCAGTGCTTCATCAGCTTGCTGAAACATTGCAATTGGTGATTCCATCAATTCCTGGAGCCTTGCTTTTAGCAAATTCCTTCAATGTAGCTTCAACTTCTTCCCTCAGAACCATTGGTTCTTGTACTTATGCTACCTCCTGAACTAGTGGAACGTAGGCTAGTTCTTTTAGGTACAGGGACTCTGTGTATTCTTTCCATCTTCTTTTGATGCTTCCTGTATCACTCACTAACTTTCCCATAGAATAGTTCAATATTGTTGAGAATGCTGATGGCAACAAATGTACAAATGTGCTTGACACAATGGATGGATGGATGGATTGTGATAAGAGTTGCACAAGCCCCAATAAAATTATAACAAAATAATATTTCAATATTGCTACTCAAGGTTTGAATTATTTCTTAAGTTCTTTCAGTTTATATTTGTACCATGATTAAAAATAAAGGAAAGTGAATAATGCAAAATAAAATATGGTACTATAGCTATTTACGGAACTAGGTTAAGAGGGCTATGAGATTATTTACTTAAATTCTGTAAAACCATTGCACTTACCTAATAACTAGAACAGATCCTGGTCAAAGATCATTTACTTTATTTCTACAGTCAGATCTGTAATTTTCCAATAGAAATCAATCCTTATACTTATTCCAAAGTTCTAGAATTGCCATTATTGGGGGGGGGGGGACAAACAAACAAACAATAAAAAATTAAGAATGCCTTTATACGAAAAAAAAAAACAAAACCCTTCACAGCATGGTTTGAAAAATAACCACAATGTCGAGCTTCCTGCCTGGTTGGCTTGGTGTGTCATGACTACAACAAAAGTAGTCAGGTTTTAAAAGCAAAAGTTTGTCTTAATGAGAAGATCTAGTGCTACGTGCTGCAGTGAGTACAGATAGCTACCTATCACATTATCTTACAAATCAGTGATCTAAGTCTGCTTCTACTCCCGTATTGAACCTATCTGACTGCCTATTGTTGGGCCCAGCCTTACCAAACAGGAGGGAAACCCTGTGTAAAAGTTACAAAATGTTCTGTCTCTGGCAATGGAGATTTCCTATCACCATGGAGATACATGCCTTCAACTGGGAGAAGAATCATCCTCACAGATTACTAAATAAATGAATTTACTAAAAAAAAATTAAGTAGTATTTTGGGGGTGAAGTGAAGGTGACACTATATTAGCCAGTGTTATTATCATGACAAACACAAGTGTTTTTAGATGGGAACTTAAATATTGCCCTAGTCGTTCATTGATGCAAGATATACCTTTGTGAAACAACGAGCTCAGGCTCACACTTTGTCCTTTATAGGATGAGAGTCTATGAAAGGTAAAAGGAGATCTACTTAACTTTGAGTAAACAAAGAGTGCTCTGTGCTGCATGCTCTGGGGCCTCTTTTTAGATGTTCAATACTCTTAGTCATTTTTTTTTTGCAAGGAATCTGGCTGTCAAGGGGCCTCCCAGCTGTGACAGAGCTGTTACAAGCACAGGAAAACCCTGCCTGCAAACTGCCTGGTTGCAGTCCTACAGCCTGACTCATGTCTCATGTGCACCTGCTGCCTGCTGTGAGCACCAACAGAGATAGCCCTAGATTGTGGGGTCTCATCTGAGTAGCACTTCATGATGAGGATTTTCTCACAATCAGAGGATTTTAATGATGAATGACTAATTAAAATAATGACCAACATTAGCAGATGTAAACCCCAGTAAAGAGTGTTAATAATAACAACCTTATGTCATGTGAAACGGACTTCCCCTCTAAGTGTACATGAAATCAGTCTTGGGACATTCCATCCTCTCAGGAAAGCCCCTTGTCCCTCCAGACCCTCCCCACTTTTCTTTAATGTCTGCAGATCCAGTTCAATTCTGTTTTATTTAAAAGATGGAAAGAACACACACACACACACACAAACCCAAACTTCTCATTGGAAAAGAGCTCCCAAGGACCGTAGCAAAAGGGTGTTCTACCTCTGAGAAGGGCTGCCTTTCAGTGGAGCAATTCCCAGCACAGAGATGTGAGAGTTACTCTGAGCACTAGCCTGGCCCCTGCAGGCCTTTGAAGAAGCAAAAGAGGTCAGTGCCAGTGACACTCTGCACACCCCACCCCCCCATTCACTCCAAGACTACAGGCCCTGCTGCCAATCTGAGTTGGGTCTTGTGGGGCATGTAAGCTAGGAAGAGACATGTTACAGACCACGCTAAGGGCTCCTACGTATATTTCCCTTGTGCCCTGTGGTCCAGAGGAAAAGAGTGGGAAAGCTAGGCATATGGGAAGCATCTGATGCCAGCCCTGCCAGAAGAAGATAAAAAGATGATTGCCCTGCTGCATTTAAAGGGACACTTACGATTCAAGTTTGGTCAGCTGTTCTGGTCTGAGGCTATGGACAATGCTTGTAAGCACCTTGCTCATTGTCTCAGACAAGACGTGTCTTGCCACAGGGAGGAAAGTATGTGAGTCAGGTCAAATGATTCCAGGTAAGGAAAAGTACGGCAGCAAACCTACAAGATGGGTGTGCAACATCAAGAATGGTTTCTTTCACTTGAGCTACCAGAGCACCACAGTGGCAAAGTAGCAGTGCAGGAAGGGCTCGCCCGTGATCACGGCATGCTGAGTGGGAGGGTGTGCAGGGATGCGAGAAGGTGCAGCCCTCTCTCTCTATTGGGTGTGCATGCTTGATCTCAAAAATTAAGGACAGTGGGAACTAGAGCTTCCCACGTGAAACTGATACTGCTTTGGGGGAAGATGCGGTATGGCTGCAGTACTGGCATGAAGAGGGCACGGCACTCTCCCTGTTTCTTCCCTTCATAAACCAAAAGCTGTTTTTTCCCACCTGTCAGGAATGCTCCTAGGTGCCAGATGGGACACCAAGGGCAATAACACCTGCTCCCTGCCCTCCCAAAGCCGCGATGTAGAAACGAGTCGTATTGATAAGAAGGAGCCTTAGCAGCATAGTGGGTTACGCATTGGGCTGCTGACCACAAGGGCACCAGCTACTCCACAGGAGAAAGATGAGGCTTTCTAACCCTTCCAGAGTTACAGTATCGGAAACCCACAGGGCAGCGATTCTCTGTTCTAGAGGGTTGCTATGAGTCGGAATCGACACCAGTGTTGATTAGTTAGATAATCTGTTGTCAATTTGAGGGGATTAAGAGCGAAGGGGTAGAGTTTAGCTTGTCAAGCAGGTTACAGCTTGATGACCTCATTTGGAGGTGCTAAGGAGATAAATAACTCGCTGGAGGTGAGACAGGCTCACTCCCTGCAAGACACTACAAACAAGGAGCCTGATGGAGCTACATTGATGTGGCTCATCAGCTGGAGGAGTCACATGGAGACCCCTACCCGCACTGAGATGCTTACAACGCCACTGGATCCACATGACTTCCCACCCACTGGCCTGTGATCTTCCTGCATTTGGTGTCATTTCATGTGTTTCGTGAGTCAGAAGAGGACTTTGTAGATTGGTATCGGACATATGGGCTAATATCGGACTTATGGATTTAATCTGGACTGGGCTGGGAAATTTTCTCAATATTCAATTGCTCTTGCATATAAACCTTTTTGTTATACGCATATGAGTCTCCCTGGATTTGTTTCTCTATTATACCTAGACCAGGGGTCCTCAAACTTTTTAAACAGGGGGCCAGTTCACTGTCCCTCAGACCCATTGGAGGGCCGGACTATAGTTTTAAAATAAACTATGAACAAATTCCTATGTATACTGCACATATCTTACTTTGAAGCAAAAAACGAAACGAGGCAAAAACACCCAGCGGTCCAGATAAATGTCTTCCGTGGGCCACATGTGGCCCACGGGCCCGTAGTTTGAGGACCCCTGATCCTAGACTAACAGTGTTTGCTTTGGGGTTTGGAGTACTGACAATATACAGACATACCTGTATATTGTAGGTTAACAAGAATGTCAACCCGAGCTTTAGGAACTTGGGTTCTTCTTATTCTCTTGTTATAATCTGCCAGATAGCGCACTTCCTGAGACTATCTTTGCCTATCCAAACTTTCCATGAGCTCCACATGCTAACAGACTCTCATGACTCCCAAGCACATGTACACTCCTCTTCAGACTCCCTCCTCCCAGCTCTGCAGCCCTGTCTTTCTGCTCCTCTCACGTCTCTGTGTGTCCCTTTCATTTGCTGTTCTTTCTGACCTCTTTCTCTTATACCTGTGCTGTGAGACATGAGCCCTCAAACCTCATGAGCCAAAGAAGGAAATCAAGCTCATGATCGAAGTCAGCTGGGGGTGGTTTGAAGTTGGTGGCCTTGAACTCTGAGGTCCCGGAGCTGTGATGAACCATCAGGCCTGTCCTTATCATCAGCTTGCTCTGCACCATTCCAGGACTCAAGCAGTTGGCCTGAGTACCCTCTCTGTGGACAACAGGGACAATATGGAGAAAAACGCTTTGTGCTTCTGACTCAGTCATTCTAGACCCCACCTTCTTTCTATAAGTCAGTAAGTTCTAACTTGCTTTTTGTCATGTTATTTCCGATAGCGTCATTTGGATAAGCAGGGGAGAGCAGGTGGGCCTACTGGCTATTAGAGGTAGAGGCGTGGGTTGCTGCTAAACATCTTACAATGCCCAGGACAGTCCCCCCCGCAAAGACTAATCCAGTCCAAAATGCCCACAGTATTGAGGTGGGAAAACTTTGAACTATTGTGTTTCAAGGACGAAGGAAGGTCACAATCATTCGGAGGGCTCTGACACTGCCACTAACTTAGAAGCCCGGGGACACTGTCGGGTAAGCATTGGGTTGCTAGCTTTGAACAAAGTCAGCTGTTCAATCCTACCAGCCATTCTTTGCGAGAAACAAGAGGGTGTTGCTCCTGGGAAAACGTATTGTCTCAGGAACTGGAAGTTGGAATGAGTTTGATGGCAGTGGAT
>NW_022111324.1:85678550-85682055 GCF_000313985.2 Echinops telfairi | reverse complement strand
TTTGCGGGGTTGGTTGTGCTAAGAGTGAGGAAATTGTCAAGAAGGAAAGTGGAAGCAAACTTGTTAAATGACGTGGAATTCCATTAGGCTTTTGATTTCCTAATTGTACAGAATACCCAGTTGATTGCAATTTATACGGACCCAATTCAGACTCACTGACATTAAATTGATTCCGATTCAGAACAACCCTATAGGATAGCGCAGAACTGCCTGGTGGGCTCTGAAACGGTAACTCTTTATGGGAGTGGAAAGCTTCATTTTTTTTCCTGTGGAGTAGCCGCTGTTTTCAAACCGCTGACCTTGTGGTTAGCGGCCCAAAGGTTCGTCACTGTGCCACCAGGGCTCCTGAGGACAGAGTAAAAGTGCCCCATGGAGTTTTCAAGAACATGCATCTTTATGAAAACACACGGCCTCATCTTTCCCCAGCAGAACACCTGTTGGGTTTGAGCCACTGAACTTGTGGTGAGAACCCCCAAACTTAACCCATGTGCTACCAGGGCTCCTTATTTTATTGAACAGAGAATGCAAATGAGCAAACAGCTCCTCTTTGTGGGAAGGAGGCCAGCTCTGAGGGTCCTCTCCTTGACTCCCTCCCTTCTTTCCAGATCGAGGTGTTCACTGGAATAAAAGGAAGACAGGGGAAAGCTTGCTGTCTGTCTGGATGAGGGCGGTCCTTGAAGTCCGAGAGGCACAGAAACCAAAATTAAACTCACTGCCATTGAGTCCATTCTTACTCGGGGTGACCCTATGGAGTGGGTAGAACTGCCCCTGTGGGTTTCGGAGACTAACTTTTAAAAAAATCTTAATAAATCATTTTATTGGGGGCTCTTACAGCTCTTATAACGATCCAAACATCCATTGTATCAAGCACATTTGTATATATGTTGCCAGCATCATTTCTAAAACATTCTCTTTCTAGTTGAGCCTTTGGTATCAGCTCCTCTTTGATGGGACTAGAAAACCTCATCTTTTGTCCACGGAGTGGCTGGTGGTTTTGAACTGCTGACCTTGTGGTTAGCAGCCCAGCGTATAACCACTTTGGCACCAGGGCTTCTTATCTCCATGGCAGTAATGCAAATATGAAAAGAGAAGAAGGGAGAAAAAGGCAGGCTTGATCCTCAGTGAGATCTACTATGCTCTGTCTTTTTCTGTAGTCCTAAGTTGGAGGACACGGTCAACTGATCATGGCTGTGTTGTGATGGAGAGGCATGAGGCTAAAGTAGGAAGGCAGAATCTTTTCTAGAGAACTATCCTCACAGTCAATAAAAAGATAAACAGAAAAATAAAGTTTGACTTCTCTGACTTCGGTCTTAATGGGACTCATTTAAACTCATGAAACTCTTTAAAACCATGTAGCCCAGGAAGGACATTTCCGATCTGGCAACGAGCTCTGGGCCTGTGGATCTTCTAGGTGTACCTTGCCTGCAGACAGAGTTGTGGTTTTGGCTGTCAGGAGATCACCATGGCTGGTTCTGGGCCTACCTATGCAGGGCTGTCAAGTCTTATGGCCTGAACTGGAGCAATATGTTTATGAAAAGAATATGAATAAGAGAAGTTGCTCAGATGAATGCAGAAGGAAGAAATGGGCATGGATCTGTCACTCATAAGTAAGTAAGGGGGTCTGAAGGAACCCTGGTGGAGGCCTGGCGGCATAATCGGTTACCTGTTGGGCTGCTAACCGAGGCTGGCAGTTCAAACCCACCAGGGACTCTGCGGAAAAGATTAGGCAGTGGGTTTAAGAAGGCATGGTGGGGCAGGACTACTGAAGCACTTGGCTGCTGAACGAAAGGTCAGCAGTTTGAACTTACCAGCAACTCCACAGGAGAAAGACGCGGCAGCCTGTTTCCATAAAGACCAGTGTTTTGGAAGCCCAGTGCGAGCTGAAGTTGACTGGAGGGCATTGGGCTTGGTGTTGGTTTCTGGAGCAACTAGTGAAAAATACCTGGGTGGTAAAAATGATTAACAGGCTTTACTGCTAACTGAAAGGCTGGCAGCTTGAGCCCACCCATAGTCCCCTCAGCCGGCCTGGTGGTCTGCTTGGGAAAAATCCGCCCTTGAAAACCTTGTGAAGCACAGCGCTACCCTTCTACACACCTTGTAGCTGACTCGGCAGCCACTTGTTTGTTCTAACACACATATTGGGTGTGTCTGGCGCCTGCTGGTAATAGGGACCAAGAAGCGTAGAGGAAGACAGTGACGCACAGACTGCTGAACAAGATCGTAACAAATTCAGTTCAGTATGCTCCTTCAAAAGGCAAAACTGGTCCAGAACCCTCCGCGTGAGGAGCAAGGATCACCTGGGGATCCCCATACAAACCAGGAATAATCTGCTGTCTCTAAGCAAGCAAACAGTGGAGGACAAGAGCAGGCTGTCCTGGGGGTCTTGGAAGTGTGAGAAATAAGAGAGAATGGTGACAGGAAAGGACAACTCCTGAAGCAAAGGGCAAAAAGGGTGCTACTTGTCTGGGCCCCATCCTATCTACATAGAACACAGGGGTGCACCAAGTGGGGACTTCCTACATGTGGGGCTCTGAGACCTTCTGCTGCCCAGAAGACATGGTGTAAAAGGAAAGAGATGACACAGTTGTGGCCACAAGCTGCTTCTAAAATGCCAGGAATTCACTAATTTATTCAACAAATAACGATCACACCCCGATTTTGTACCAGCCACAGTGGTAATAGTCATGAATAAGAACCCAACTAAGGTCATTCTTCCCTTGGGCCTACTGTCCAGTGAGAGACAAGACCACACATGAGCTTCTGATTGTGCAAAGTGCTATGAAGGTCTACTTTGCCTTGGGTGGTCATGAAGAGCCTCTTTGACAAGGTGACATTTGGTTGTAATCTCAGACCAAGGGAGCCAGCCTGCAAATGGCAATAGTCTGGGTGGAGGGCAGAGCAGATTGATGGTGGTCTCAGTTGGAGCAGAGCAACCTGAGACTGTGCATCCAGGCAGCCACCAACCGACATTTATTGTCCATCTACGGTGTGCAGAAGAGCGGTGGGCACTGCTGCGGCTCTAAAAAGTGAAGCTGAAATATCCCTAGCATAAGGGTACTTACTTCTTCTAGAACAGCGGTTCTCAACCTGTGGGTCGTAACCCTTTCACAGGGGTCGTCCGATTCCTAACAATAGCAAAATTGCAGTTATGAAGTAGCAATGAAACTAATTTTACGGTTGGGGGGGCGGGTCCCCACATGAGGATCTGTATGAAAGGACCACGCCATTAGGAAAGTTGCGAACCACTGTTCTAGAAGGATCTGTAGCCTCTAAAAGATGGGTGGTAGAATATCCCCAAACAATTCTGCTCTAGTTAGAACCAGAAAGTAGACGTATAGGGAGGGGGCTTCCCTAAAGTGACCGTATCAATGCACCCATGCACCTGAGAGAGCCGGTATATGCTCTGATTGAGTGCGACGCTTCGGTCTGATGTCAGAGGGCCCGGCGTTGGTCAGGCAGCTCAGGGGGTGAGTCACCCAGCCCCTTCTCACCAGGGAGCCTTCCC
>NW_022111324.1:85659812-85677333 GCF_000313985.2 Echinops telfairi | reverse complement strand
ACACCCAAAGGTGCCAGCCCTTTATGCCAGCAGCAACATTAGGGTCTTGATCAGTATGTGCTAGGTTAAAAGGAAGCCAAGTCTGACAAAACCCATCAGCAGGGACAAATGTCTCTCTGGTTAGTCTGGCCTTCTGCATCTCACACCCACGCTGTGTTGCACCTATCACACCCGCTGCCCTGTATGTATGGCGACGTGACGACCTTTCCTTTTTAGATTCGTCTGGTCACTGGCCGATACAGGCTTGTCCTTTCAGCTGGATGCTGGATGGGGAGGTGGGGCATGCTCTGGAGTCCAGGTCACGCTTCACCTGCCCACATAATATTACTTGTGCCCCGAAGACGGCTCAGTTTATAATAGAGCACTTGTGCCTATCACTTCACTGAGGTTTTTGGCTTAAAGGATTTTATCCACTCAAGAAAAAAAAAAAAGACCAGTTTCTCTGGAGAAATGCTTATAATTTGCACTACGCTCCATCAGCACCCACCGCCTTCAGATTTTTCAATTGAAAACAGCAATAAAGGTGCTCACCACAACTTGTGGGCTCAGCTTGCCTTGCTATTGGCCATGCTCAGAACTCAGCTTTCCTTTGGTTCTAGAACCTGCTTGAGTGTTCACTTTTTCAGCATTTAGTGTGCAGTATTCGTATTGAGAATATGTTGAGCATTATAGAGCCATGCCTAAGTCATCAAAGTTATTTTCAAGCTTTTCAGGAGAAGTGGCAATTAGGAGTATTCATATCATACTTTTTACTTTTCAAAGAGTAATAAAGGAATTTTTTTCTAGGCTGTTTTGTTATAGCCATCTTTTATTATAAATAGTGCTGCTTGCTATCTCTAGTGCAGACATGGAGAAGCATGCATACAAAGGGGCTTCGTTGAGTCAACAATTGTTGAACTGCTGTGCTCCTTGTAAGGTTCTCCACACTAACCAGAAATCGAATGTGTGCCACGTGGTAATCTAAAATCTGGTAGCCACATTAAGAAAGTAAAGAAAGTAAAAGGAAGCTGTTGAAATTCATTTTAATTATATATTTTATTTAATCCAATATCTTATGAGTATTATTTCAATATGCGGTCAATGGTTATTACATTTTTTTTGCCTTTATAGTTTTCTACAAAATTATTCATTAGATTTTTTTATATTCTCTCTATAGTTTTCAAAGTCTAATATATATGCATAAATCACATCTGATTAACCAGATTTTTTTTCAATCATATTATTGGGGGCTCATATAACTCTTATCACAATCCATACATACATCAATTGTGTAAAGCACATGTGTTCTCTTTAAGTTCTTATTAAACTACTTGCAACTAAGGGTGTGTGTGTGTGTGTGTGTGTGTGTGTGTGTGTGTGTGAGAGAGAGAGAGAGAGAGATGGTAGGGAGGTAGGTAGATATTATGAACACATGAGAGGGCCATCTGATCCAGGCATCTGTGGTACCTGGAGTAAATAGGTTTAAGCAGAGATCAAAAGGAAAAACCCAGAGTTCAAGGTTTGTTAGTGGCAAGTAGATGTTGGATGGAAAATATAAAGCTAAGAGCATTGATTGTGGCTTTTCCATGTATTGCTGTATAACATAGAATGAGGCTTTATATTTTCCCCATCTGTTTAAAAAAAAGACAAAATAATTGATTTGCAGAATCAGTGGAAATTTTTTGTAAACAAAATGTACAATGTCCTTGAAATAAAAATGTAACTTTGAATGTGTACCCTAAAGTTGCTGGGAAAGATTTCTTTTCATTCTCATGCAAGTTGCTATCTTTAGAAAAATAAAACTTAGGAACTAAATAGTATCAAGGCCATGTTAACTGCTTTGAAGATAACAGTTTTTACTTATTTTCCATGGTCCCCATAGACCAGTGGTTCTCAATCTTCCTAATGTCGCAGCCCTTTAATACAGTTCTTCATGTTGTGGTGACCCCCACCCATAAAAATTATTCTCGTTGCTACTTCATAACTGTAATTTTGCTATTGTTATGAATCAGGTGATGCCTGTGAAAGGGTCTTTCAACCCCCAAAGGGGTCTTTGACCCACAGGTTCAGAACCGCTGCCATAGACCAAACCAAATCATTGCCATCGAGTTTATTCAGATTATAGGACAGACTGTCACTGTGGGTTTCTTAGACTGTAATGGTTTATGGGAGTAGAAAGCCTCTTTCTCCCATGGAGCAGATCTCCTCCATAAGTCCAAGTCAACCTTATAGCAGAACGTTCACCTGCTTGGGTTCTATATCATAGCATGTTCGCCACAAAAGAGCCCTTTCTTCTCACCAATTATAAGTTACCAGGAGATAAAGAAAGGAGCACAGTGGGTTTGACCTATTATATTTTGATCCCATGCCATATGTCTGCACTCTATATAGATTTGGGAAACATACTCAAAAGGTTAGGTCCCACTGACAAAGGTCCTAATACAGGGAGCAGTACAGTGGGGTCTGGCTCCTAGTCTCCATCCATTTCAAAGACATTGGAGTCTTTTATTTGAACCAGGGTGCTAGTTCATCCCACATGAATCTGAAAGAATCTAAGAAACTGCCTGAGAAAAAGATTCCCCAAATTCCAAATTAATTGCAAACTAACAAAGACTCTGCTTCTCTTCTTATTTTACATTGATAAAGAGGAAGGAAAAAAACAGGTGACTAAAATGATCTCTCTTCTCTCTCTCTTTCTCCCTTTTGCACATTTCCTAAATTTATACCCAAAGTTGTCTCAAGTTAACATCACCAATGAGCTTACACTGTGCCTACCCCTGATTGATCATGTACACGGAGTACCAAATGTAATCCTTGCAACAATCCCTCAAAGTAGGTGCTGGCTTATCATCCCCGTTTTAAAAGTGTTGAGAGAGGGCACGAAACCTGCTTGGGGTCCTGTAGCAAGCGCATAGCAGAGCCTGGGCTTGAACACAGGAGGCTTATAACAGAATGCAGCACTTCATTGCACAGTGCTGCTGGAGCATTAGCTGAGCAAGTCTCTGACAGATGAGAAAGCAAGCTCTCATGAGATGTAGACTCCTGTCTGACTTGGGGTTTTCTCCAAAGTCTAGAACCCCCAGATATTTAGGGAGATGGCCTATAAATGGTTCCCATTCTCCCTGCCATCTTATTAGTTGTAACTACTACAATACCCCATTAACAAATCCCCCTCCCCCCCAAAAAAAATCCTTATTTCTCTGCCCTATATGCCTCTCCTCCATCTGCTGGTCCATAGACTGAGGATTGCCATTCCAGGGTGGGTGGGGGTGGGGTGGGGGAATGCAAGGACCCTATGGCTTTGATATCTTGTCCTCATTGGCTGCCAGAGTTGATTCCACTTCACTAGCTCCAGCCCTGGGCTCTGGTGGGACTGGGTGCTGTCCAGGATTTCAAAAGGTGCCTGCTTAGCCCCGTAAGAGGAAGCAGACATTGCAGTGGGCACATCACTCCCCATGGGAGCCCATTGTTCTTTCTGGAGTAAAAGAAAAGGCTGAGCTACCAGATAAGCTGAACTGATGTGTCTGTCTCTGTGTCTTGTTGTGAGTGTGATCTTGAGTATTTAATGTTTCTGAGCTTCATTCCTTTTATTTCCTGGGATTCATAGGTGTTCAGGTATTACCAACTTAGTCTCCAAATGTCTTCATATAGTTGCCTGGTCAGGAAAGATCTCTCCAGGAGGTGTTGCTATGGGGAAAGCCGATGACAGGGAGTACCAGTGGACATCTGGAGAAGAGCATCGTGGTAGGGAGAAAAGATGCTTATCTCCAAGGCTAAAAGATGATTAGGACAATTCTGTATTTATTCCTTACAAGTTGAAAATTGTTAAGCTGTATTACTGATTTTTTCTCTCTCACCTACCTGACTTGCTTATGCTGCATACTCACTGCCATCGAGTTGATGCTGACTCATAACTAATGAGCAGGGTAGAACTGCTTCTGTGAGTTTCCAAGACTGTAACTGCTCAACATGTAACTCTTTCTTCCTCAGAGCAGCTGGTGGTTTCAACCCACTGACCTTGTGGCTCACAGCCCAATATGTAACCACTGCACCACCAGGGTTCCCTTGCCTGACTTCCCATAGGGAAGAAATGTCTGTTGAACTGACTTGTCAGCTTTTTCTGATTATGGAGTGACCTTAGATAAAGATGAGGACAGGGTAACCGGGTCTATAGCCATGGGGTCTCATTTAGTAGAGACCTCATTTATCCAGTGCAGAATCTGGACTTCATATTGAAAACCACGTGGAGTACCCAAGAGGAGTGCCAGCCGAGGAGTCACATGATGATCACCTATGCATTTTGAAATAAATATATTTTGGCAACAGGTTACAAAGTCCTTTGGAGGGCCTAGTCTACAGATAGGGAGATTTTGTACTTTATGGGGAAGTGGTTGTAGGAATTCAGAAATAATTCCTAGGGAATGTGCTAGGGAGCTGAGCAGAGAGTGCTAGAAAGTTGACATTGGAACAAGAGCAAGTAAACTGGGAAGGTGTGGAGGCCTGAAAGTAAACACTGGCTGCAACAGTGGACTCAAGCATAGGAACTATTGAGAGGATGCCAAGGACGGGGCAGTGTTTGTATTGTGCGTAAGGTCACTCTCGGTTGGAACCGACTCAGTGGCACCTGACAACAAATGAATAAGTACACACACATATGTAACATACACTGACAGATGGATAATGGACATAATGTTTAGGTAAAGACAGTTTTAAAGTTAGTCATGTGCCTCCATGGTACAAGTAGCCTGTGTACAGCTGAATATGCACTAGTTCTTTTTAGATCATATATTTTATAATAAGCAATGTGATGAATGGAAGAAAACAAAGCTATTATATGCAAAGATGCGTCTAAAAATTGGAAAATGAAATGAAAAGATAGTGAAATTTTTCCATGAACTTTTGATACCCCTTATACATTTCCCTTGAATATAGAGACTACCTTAATGATAAATTGTACTCATTGAACACTAATGACTTAAAATCAGACTCATTGTGGAATGGATTCAAGGAAGAATATATGAAGAAACCAAAATGTCATAAAAAAGACAGGAAAGCAAGAAAGACCATTTTGGATGTTTGAAGAGACCCTGAAGGTGTTCTCGAAAGCAGAGAAGTAAAGGGAAAGGAAGAAATGATGACAGGAAGGAGCTGAATAGAAGATTCGAAGGGTGGCTTGAGAAGACAGAGTGAAGTACAAAGACCTGAAGTTAGAAAACCAAAAGGGTAGAACATGCTAGCATTTCTCAAGCTGAACTGAAGAAAAAAGTCAAGCCTAGAGTTGCAGTATTGAAGGCAAAATATTGAACAACACCCAGGACTGTAACTCTTTTCTTAAAACAGTTTTATTGACATAAATTCATGTACCAAATAATTCAGCATTTTAAATATATTGAGTTAAATAATCACCACAGTCAATTTGAGAACCCGTTATTTATTCATGTATTTATTATTAACTTTATAGTTCTCTTACTGTCATCCTATGAAACTATTAATCTAGTTACTTTCTCTAAATTCACCTGTCCTGGATTTCAAATAAACCATCCAACAATAACAATGCCCCCCAAACTATAAAAGAAACACAGAAACGCCTTGATCCAAAAGAAAACAGAAAATAATACAAACCAGAACTAATTAAAGATATGTCAAAAGGGAAAACAAACGAGAGTGTTAAATTTAAACAAGTTTATCTGCACGAATCCATTTCCAACACATACTTCTGAGAGCAAGGCTATTCACATCCCAAGACCATGTTCTCCGGGAATTCAATGGAGGCTTAATTCACGTGGGGACTCTGCAAATGGATTTTGGGCTTACACTGTTATCCATAGCCTTCTGAAAACCAGCTGCTCAAGAGTTTAAACTCTAATACATTTCCCTCCTCTGATCTTGAATTGTATTGTTTGTTGTTGTTAGGTACCATTGATTCAGTTCTGATTCATAATGACCCTTGTACAACAGATCAAAACTCTGCCCAATCCTGTGCCATCCTAACAATTGTTGAGACCATTGTGTCAGTCCATCTCTTTAAGGGTCTTTCTCTTTTTTGCTGCCCCTTCACTTTACCAAGCATGATGTCCTTCTCCAGGAACTGATCTCTCTTGATAAAGCATATAGACTAAATCTTAATGGGAATAGGCAACCTCCTCTTTCTGCCTATAGAGGCTGGTGGACTTGAACTGCCAACATTGTCAGTAACCAAATGTCCAACGCAGAGGCCTTAAACATTACTGGAAACATCAAAAAAGTTGGAAGGAATACAGAGTTGCTGTACCAAAAAATATTGGTTGATGATCAATGGTCAAGTATATAATCAGGGACCAATGGTATCAAAGGAAGAAGTCTAAGCTGTACTTAAAGCAAGACTCCAGGAATTGACAGAATAACCATTGAAATGTCCCAAACAGTTACAGTATTGCAGGTGCTCATTCATCCGTGCCAAAAAATGTGTTCAGTTGACTGAAGGAGATCCATATTCATGCCCATTCCAAAGAAAGATGATCCAACAAAATGTAGAAATTATAAAACAGTATCATTAATATTATAAACAATTAAATTTTCCTGAAGATGCTTTAATTATGGTGAATGCAGTACCTTGATAAAGAACTACCAGAAGATCATTGCTGAGATCAGATGACCAGAGTGGAAAGCAGAGAATCCCAGAAAGATGCTTACCTGTGCTTTCTTGCCTCTGCAAAAGCTTTCAGCTGTGTGGATCATAGCAAATTGTAGATAGCATTCCGAAGAGTGGGAATTTCTAAACTCTTTATTATGTTCATGTGGAATCTGTATATGGGAGTCTGGAATTCCCATTCTTCCCAAGACCATCCAAGGTTTGTTATGATCCACACAGTGAAATAAAGCACAAGTGAACATCTTTCTGATATTTTCTGTTTTCATCCAAGATCACCTGACATCAGCCATGAAATTCCTTGTTCCAAAGCTTCTTCTGAATCCAGTATGAATTTCTGGAAGCTCCCTGTCAATGTACTGTTGCATTGTTGTTGAATGATCTTCAGCAAAATCTCACTTGCATGTGATATCAATGATATTGTTCTATATTTTGTGCTTTCTATTTGTCACCTTCCTTCTTTCCTGATGACTTGTGTCCCCTTGGGACCAGAAGTCATGAAATCCAGTGACATAATGCACTGGGAAAACCTGCTACAAAAGATATCTATGAGTGCAAAAAAAAACACCCCAAAGATCACCTAACCCAAGCCATCATGTTTTCAGTTGCTTCATATGCATATGAAAGTTTTGAGATCGAGTAAGGAACACCACATAATTGATTAACAAATTATGATGGTGGCAAAGAATAGTAAATATACCTTGTACTACCAGAAGAATGAACAAATATGTGTTGGAAGAAGTAAAGCTAGAAGGCTCCTTGAAAGCAAGGGTGATGAGACCTTGTCTCACTAATTTTGTCAGGAAATGATACTAGGAAAGACCAGTTTGTGGAGTAGGGCATTATGCATGGCAGAGGGTCAGCAAAGAAAAACTCTGAACAAGACAGGTTGACAATTGCTGCAACAATATGTTCAAACGTAGGAACATATGTTTGGATGTAGTAGGACTGACAGTGTTGCATTCGGTTGTACATAAGGTTACTGTGAGTTGCCGCTGACTCAACACCTACTGAGAACAGGATACCCAGGTTCAGAAAAGTGTGTTGTTGTTGATTTCCCTGATCTTAATTTATTTTGTCTCTTCTCCTTTGATTACTATAATGTGTATGTTAGTTTTCTTGATAATTTCCCAAATGCCACTTGGCTTTAATCAAGTTTCTAGATTCTTTTATCTGTTTGTTCTTCAGACACAGTGATTTTGAATGTCTTTTCCTCAACTTTACTGATTCTTCTGCCGTCTTGAAGCGACTGTTGATACTCTCCGGTTTTCCGTTTCCTTTTTTTTCCAGCTCTGGTGTTTGTTTTCTTCTTATGGTGTTTGTCAGACTTGTTTTGCCCCCCCTCCCCATGTATTATTTTCCTGATTTCCCTTAGTTCTTGTTTCCTTTAGTTTTTTGTGTGTATTTGATGATGTTGTTTTAAAGTGTTCTTTCTGTCCTTTTTCTCCCAACTACCAAAGTGATAGTTGCTGTCCCTTTATTTTGTTCAGTTGAATGTTTATTTTTTCTTCTTTCTTTGTAGGTTTTGTGATTTGTTGTTGTTTAAAGTGGAACATTCGAACATTATAATGTGTTAGGTCCTTTCCCCAGGATTTACACTTTCAAAAATTATTCATTGCTGGAGTGATTTGTGTGCTCTTTTTGCAGCAGCAGTTCTGGACACTGTAAACTTTGTTCCCTGGTTCATGCCCATCTAGTCTTTCAAAAGAGACTCTTTTCTATGCCAGTAAACCATAATAATAAGGCAAAAACTGAGGGGGTGGGATGGGAGGAGGGGTGGGGAATAAGAAAACCCAGACAACAGACATGTTTGAGTGTTACCTCTGCTATTTTCACAGCTGGCTCTGATTTTATAGTTCAGTCTGAGGTAAAACATAACCTGTCTTAAATATTTGATGCCCTTGAGTTTTGCTCTGTACACTTACGGCCTTCCTCAGTTCCTGTGTATAAGATGTTTTGAAAGGGTTAAATCCTGCCTCTGCTTCTAGGTCAACCCCTGGAAACCTATTGTTTGCTTCAATAGCTCTAATCGTCCTAGGTGGTTAAAGGTGTCCACAGCCTGTGTGGGTGTTGCTCATTGCTTCTGACTCCTTCACCCACTCCTTCAGAATTTAGCTGTTGTATAAGCCAGGATACCCTTCTTCCATCATTCAAGTAGTCCCAGACAGATCAGGAAAGTAAGCCATAAAGAGTAAAATTTGTTCGGCATACTCCAGAGCCAAAGAATGCTTCTTTCTCTGAGAGCATGGTCTGAGGTTTGCCACTAAAAATGCCTGCCTCTACTACCACCACAGCTGCTTCCAGGAAAGTCAGGAGGGTAAGAGAAAAGGAGACTGCTGTATAAAAATGTTTTCTTATACAAATATACCCTTACTTAGGACAATTCTTGTTATAATGGACTATTTACGACCATTCATTTTTGGTTTTGCCTTGTTTTGAGTACATCTTACCATTGTAGTACATAATTTGCTGATGTATCATTCTCAGCTGTTCACTCACAGATGTTCAATTTTATAATTTTCCAGCCAAAACATTGCTGTATAATTTAGTTTTCTAAACTAAATCAGAGAGTTTAGGTGCTTGAAAATACAGACTCAAATGCTGATCATTTTGTTAAAGTCTAGACAGATTTGGAAAGCAATAAGGTGTTATCATGAAATGTACGAAGAAAAAAAGGAAAGGTGCATACAGACAATAGTCATAGTGTTCGGACTAGAAATCACCTCGCTATTCCTAATGGCAATCGAGATCATCGAGAACCTTCTACAAATTGAGTAATTAGTGCAATGACAAAATGCCAACAGTATTCAACTCTTTTATCATTGTATTAACTTTGTGATTTGTGTACTTTTTATATAAGTATGGCAAATAAATTTTTACATAATGTTTCCAACTTTCAAAGACAAAGATAGGATTGATAAAGTTATGGAAAGGCAATAATAAAGACAAAAAAGGAATGAGGTAGTCAATTTATGTCAGAACTGATGTATGATGTGAGTTGTTAAAATTGGGGAGTACTAGAATGAGCTCTGTTCCTAAGTGTCTCATTAAATTAAATTTGTAAGTTAGTTAGAACAGGTGCACACTGTTGTTATTTAGTCTCACTTTAGTGCAAGAAAAAGCAGAAGCCTTTCCAGTGATTTAAAAGTTGCAAATGTAGTAAGTGAAGATGATTGTGAAGAAGAATCTGATGTGACTAAGAGTTGGTTCGGTTGTTTCAAAGTTAGGTCAAATTTACATAATGTTAAAGGGCAAGTAAAAGTTATCACAGCTCCAGGACTTAATTTTTTTAAAGTTAGTGCTATCTTGATTTAGCATTCCTGTTCCGTAACTCTGTAATTAATATTCAGAAATATTAAAAGTCATTTCTACTGATTTAAATTTTTTTCACTTTTGGGATAGTGTCGTGGGGACAAATGCATAGACGTACTCATGCCACCATCTTCCAAGAATTAGATCGATTTTCTTTTTAACAGCACCATGCAGTAAAGCATCTTAACAGCATTTCATTTCAGGACAGTTACCATCAAGCCCTGGTAACCTTCTAGTGGTTGTCCAGGCCTCTGATATCCAGGTCACAGCCTGCTTGGAAGCCAGCCTTGTCTATCCCTGCCCCTCAGTGCTCTGCCTAAAGTCCACTTCACTTCTTCTTACTGACTGCCCGTGCCCCACTGCCTGCTCTCCACTCTCTGTGGTCCATTACTTAAAACAAACAAAAACAAAAAGTTGTTTTTGTTGAGACTATACAACAAAATTCACCAATTCAAAGAGTTCTACTTGTACAGTTCACTGACTGCATGTTCATCTTCCTTCTCTGAGTAACTCTTTGCTCTTAGATGCCAAAAAAGAAAGGGAAAACAAGCAGCCAACCGACTGGTTGAAGCTGGAGTGTTTCTTCCATGTGGCTTAATTGATGGCTAACTTAGATCCCTGTGTGCTTAGAAGACAAGCCTCTAAGACAGTGGTTCTCAACCTTCCTGATGCTGCTACCCTTTGATACAGTTCCTCATGTGGTGGTGACCCCCAACCATAAAATTATTCTCGCTGCTACTTCATAACTATAATTTTGCTACTGTTAGGAATCATAATGTAAATATCTGATGTGCAGGATGTATTTTCATTGTTACAAATTGAACATAATTAAAGCATAGTGAAGCATAAGTATTGTGAAATACTTATTTCTAATTACAAATAATGAAATTTTGTCTTGAAGCATGGTGTCGCATGGGTAACAGTCTTCACGCCGGGTACTTGTATGTGGGCATATCTGCATGTGGGTAGACCTGCCTGGAGATGGATAGAGGAGTGGTGTCTCAGTTCCTAAGACCACTAGAAATATGTTTTCTGATGGTCTTAGGGGACCCCTCTAAAAGAGTCATTCGACCCCTAAACAGGTCACAACCCACAGGTTGGGGACCTCTGCTCTAAGCCCTCAGATGCTATTTTTTTTGATAGCAGAATACCATGTGGTTTTGTCACCACACTCATCATCACCCACTGCCTTCATGAGGAAGGGTGAGCGTCAAGCAAGGCCTTGTCATAAGAATGAATTGTTCTTAGATTGTAGCTACAATTAAGTATCAACCCAAAATGTATTCACATATCTGGTTTATATATGACTCTGGTTTACTTTAGAGATATCACTATCATTTTCTGATGGAGAACATTAAAAATCATCCCCTTTAGGCATAAGGTAATTCTATTGATAGTGTCACTGATTTAGCCAATGTTATAGAATTTTAAATACTGTTACGAAAGGGAAATTACACAATTATAGGCTGGCTTTAGACTACAATACATGAATTATTGACTTGTAAATTCAAAGTGACTGGATATTATGTACACAAACAGTGGGGGTTGGTGATAGGGCAAAACACTCATTCAATAAATTTCAATAACATTTATTCACAAGGATAGAACAAATTAATTCATATCATAAGAAAGCAAGGAGGACATTAAAATAGTAAATATATGGTAGTCCCACATTCCCATTCATTTGGCACTGTCAAAGCAAAGGATCTGAACCAAAGTCTAACAACCATTAATTTTGGGATAGCAGTCAACTGCTTCTTCTCATACTTAAGGCATTTTCGCCTTAAGTTTAATGGAGCATGTCAGTTTCTTAAATCTGCTAAAAGTGAATTTGAGGTAAAGCCCAGCTCACTTAATTGGGTTTCCACAATGAATCCTTCTGCTGTCACCTATGAAGAATGTTGTGGAACTTAAAGGACAGAGTTTAAAGTCCCAGTAGTCTATAATGCCAGCCTGGCTTACCAAGGATTGAGTACAAATTACCGTACATACTCGTGTATAAGCCAATTTTTTGAGCATGTTTTTTATGTCATTTTTATGGTAAAATTAGGACCTCGGCTGATATTCGGGTCAGCTTATACTCGAGTATATACAGTAGGTCAAAAGTGTCCAATTAGGATATAATACTAGGTGTATGTTCCTCTTGGGTTCTATATAAGTTTTGTTAAGTGTTGTTTCCTAATAGGTTGCACCTCCTGGTTTATCCATCAGAAATGTTAGATCCTTCCTAGAGACATGCATGCTTCCTTTCCCAAATCTTGACTTAAATTTCCAATAAGGTTGCCTATTACTCTTGTAGGAGTGCCTGTTGATTTGGGGACCATCTATGTCATAAGGTGTTTTATCACTGTTTTGTTGTTATTGTTGTTTTGTTTTTAGGCATGCCTAGTCTTCTATACATCTATGTACCAGAGTTTCTTTATCCATTCTACTGGTGGGCATTGGGGCTGTTTCCAACCTCTTGCTATTGTGAATTGCCAGAAGAAGCCAGCTCCTAGCACAATCACTACGGGTTCGGTAGGCACAATTGTACAGCGATAATAAGTAAATATTATAGTAAAGTTATAGAGAGCATGAGAGATAAAAGAGATATATAGAAATAAATGGAGTCAAACACATATTATGATAGCATGCTCACCTCAGCCCCGCTTGGTGGTCCACGTGGAGGGAGTGAGAGAGAACTTTAATGCTCCCCAAGCTTTTATACTCTCTGGGGACATTGGGCACGTGCAAGCCCCCACATTACAGGTGAAGACATACGTTACAGGAAAGGGTTGTGCTACAGGTATTACAGTGATGGGAGGAGGTGATCTAGGGACATATGCACTACAGAAGGAGGGATTGGGGGTGTACATGCGGCAATATAGGCGGTTCCTAGATTTCTGGTAGCAGCTTAACTAGACTTTGGGTCTCTATAGGAACCATTATCAGTTGGGTGTGAACTCCACCCACAGGAACCAAACTGATGGCCTTAGGCTCCAGCATCAGGGAGCAGGCCTTAGATTTTATGACTTTCTCATCCAGGAATACAAGATACATTTCTTGTGTGTGTCTGAATTTTCTCAAGGCTGCTTCCTTATCTTGTTATTATTTTAACAATATAGCAGTAACTCTAAGCTCATTTTCCAGTGCTTTTGTAAATTATGTCATATCTGTGCTCTCTTTATGAGCACAAGTATCAAGCAGGGCCATGTCATAAGAACTAATTGATCTTAGATTGGTGCTAGAATTAAGTGTGAGCCCAAGATCCATTTATATATTCATGGTTTATGTATGTCTCTGGTTTACCTTAGAGACATCATTGTCATTTTATGTTAGAGCACTGTATCAATCATCTGTCTCCCTCGGTGCATAGGGTAATTCTATTGATAATGTCATTAATTTAGCCAATGATACAGAATTGAAAGCACAGTTGAGAAAAAGATATTTTACTATTGTAAACTGGCTATGAACCACAATACATGAATTGTCGACTTGTACAGATTAAACTCCTCAAGTTGACTGGAAACTATTTATACCAACAATGGAGTAAGCAATAGGGCAGTACTTTCAATAATATTCATTGACAGTGGCAGATTTTCCCCAAATTTAGCTTCATCACATCCTTTAAAGTGTCTGCATTTAACTTAAACTTATTTGTTAAATTGGTTTTAACTCATAGCTTGTGACCTCATAGGATAGGACAGAAACTGCTCCCTTGGGTTTCTAAGGTTGTAAAATTCGAATGTAAACACTGGTTGATCTTTTTCCGTTTCCTCTTTTCCCCTAGCTAATTTACACACTACAAACTAATCATTGAGTGTTGAAATGGTATCACTTTTAACTGAACGCCAGCCCAGTACTGAGTTGTTGAAGAATTCTCTCTTTTCTCTGGCTCACACAGGCACCGAGCACAAGTGGGTCGAAGCAGGTGAAAGAGAGGGAGAAGCATATGCCTCTTCACATTTTTACACCATTCATGTTTGAACTAGTTCTGGCTGAGCAGAGTGGGAAAACTGGTTCTTTTCCCTCTTCTTTTGAAACACCTGGAATATTGAATGCAGGTTACTTATAAAGGCTTAGGTTTTAAGGTTGATATACACATATAAAAACCTATCTAATTGAACTATTTCATTAATTCTTCATAACATTAAAACAATTGAATTTTCAAGCACACATAAGTTATAAAATGAAAACTGAGTTCAAACAAAAGAATGGAAGTGGGGGGGGGAATTAAACAATTCATTTTCCTTCTGCCCCGATCCTGGTTGTGAAGAGTTATAAATGCTTGTGCATAAAGAATTTTATATTATTCAACCTTCCACAAAACAATTTGAGCTGTAAGATTATGTAATAATTTAAGGCTTCATGTAAAGTCCATTTTCTCCGGAGTCATGATGGATGTGGGTGGACGAAGCCATATTGATAGTAAACATTATTCTCTTTTTAGTCATAGGAACATGCTCATAAATAATCTGAAACAGACAGGATTCATCCTAACAGATTTTCCTCCAGGGTAGATACTTCTGCTTCTTTCACTATGGTGGTTAACCAGGACAGACCGATACAGACACAAAAGTGTCAGGCCTTCCCGGAGCCAAACAGAAATCTCACTGGGCGCAAATAACCAGATAAAACGTGCGGATTCTGCAGAAATCAGAATCAGGGGGAGATGTTGGGAGCACTTGTGCGGGAGCTCCTGGAGGCAGTGGCAGCAGCCACGAGGAGGTCTGTAATGCATGCCCTGAGGCTGCTCTCTCCTGGTAGGCCATGGAGTCTCATTAGCAAGCAAGAAGGACAATTGTCCTGACTTACAGAAAGACTGAGGACCGCCATGAAACCAAACGAAGGTTCCGGTGAGAATCAGGAGATGTTTTATTAACAGATGTGGAAGGTCAGGCACGTAATTGTCCAAGAGTGTCTTGTCTTTGCTCATACGGTCAGGGTTTTCGGACTCTCTGAGAGGCAGTACATTACTGTTTTTCTTTTTCCCCTCAAGAACACAAACTGTATTTTGTGTATGTGTCTGGCTGTTCTCAAGGTTCATTCCTCCTCTTGTTTTTCATTCAACAGAGCAGTAATAATGATGCAGTGTTAACTTCCAAAGCTGAGATGTGTCAGGGTGGAAGGGGAGGGGGAGTTTCTCAAGCTGTAGGGAATTAAAACCTAAAATGTGGTAAATCAGCAGTTCTCAACCTGTGGGTCATGACCTCTTTAGGGGTCAAACGACCCTTTCACAGGGGTCGCCCAATTCATAACAGTAGCAAAATGACAGTGATAAAGTAGCAACGAAAATGATTTTATGTTTGGGGAGTCACCACAACATGAAAGAGTCGTTGCATTAGGAAGGTTGAGAACCACTGTGGGAAATGAAGCAAGAGGTCCCCTCTCATTGGCACCAATGTGCATACCCCTTACAGCATGTGGTTGAGCAGAGTGCTGGAGGTGGGCTGGAGGGTATAGCAGTCTTGTAGACCTGATGTATCTTGCACTTAGGTGCATGAATGAGGGTCATCTTTGCTTTGCAAGCATTCACTTCTCATGTCTCTCCTTCTAGATCCTGCCTGGCCTGTACATTGGCAACTTCAAAGGTGAGTCTACATTTTAAAGGGTTATCCTTAGATCTCTCCACTTGATTGACAGCCCAGTGTAGACCTGGTGCATGTCTGGCTGCAGGCCAGGACCCTCCTTGTCCTCCGTGAGCTGGATAAAGTGCCCACTCCCTCAGCCAAACCATATCCCAGTCTTCTATGCATACCTGCTTCAACTATGGCACAGGCGGGATGTTGAAACTGTTTATCATTCTTATTTTGTAGTTGCTGTTATTAGGTTTTCAATGTTCTCAACAATCACATGGGCCAAATAAGTGGGTATGTCATCTGTGGCAGATGATGCTCACTTGAAGTAACAACTCATCTACGCACTTCCCTGCAGCATGTTCAATATTTATTTGTCTGCTGTCAGCTGTTGACTTGTTTTAAGACCTCCATCTCAGTCTGCTGGTAGTTCAGGAAGCGGCACAGAACCCCAGGCTCAGTTCAGTGTGCAGTAAACAAGCTCACCCCACCTGGAAGGTTGGCCCCATGCCTCTGCTGTAGTGTGCACTGTTTTGATTTTGTTTAAGTGAAAACACACGTTCTTTGCCATTGGAGAGCGAGTGTACTTAGCAAGGTGGATAGACCTAGAACACATACAAAAACAAGTCCTTACCCATGTTCAGGTGGAGAGGGCCCAGTCTTGCCATGCATCCGATGCTTTCCTTTCCTGAGCAAGTCTGAGCCTGCAGCAGCACCGCTGTCATCTGTCTTCTGACTGTTCCTTCCATTTTGGAGTGGAGGTTCAAGTTGATTGTAACTCTTTCTTGCATGATGTTTGTTTTCTCTGTGATGGACCCTTAGGACCCCAGTTGGCCACAGAGGGATCTGAGCACAGGGAGCTGACAGTTGCTGGTTGCTACTAGAACATTTTAAAAATAGCACCGGGTCGCCAAATTAGTAAGCTGTGTGGTTCTGAGAGAGCTACATGGCTCAGTGGTAGGAAGGCCTGCTGGTGTGGGGCTACGTTACCAGCAGGCTGCTCTGGGGTTATTTAGTGAGTTTTTATTAACTATGTTCATGTTTGGGAATAGAATTTAGAATGCATTTTTAGAAATAGAATTGCCAGATGAAAACTTTAACAAATTAAGAATATTAATATATTTCAGCTATAATTTCAATGCTGCTGTCAACTGTATATGAAAGATTTTTGCTGTACTTTTAATAAGACATGCACAGCTTTAAGGAAATATTTAAAACTCTCCTTTTAATGAAATCTCTGCTTGCCCTTGTGAAGACTCACCAACACAGGAGCTTCTCATAACTCTGGACCCTCCGTTTGGGGTTTCACTCTTAGTCATGGTCCACCACAGCCCACACACCCTTGATGAAGAGAGGTGACCTTTTGTTGTGGCCTTCCAGTGCTTTGGTGTTAAAAGGTTGTTATCTCTTATTCTGTGTTTGGTTCATCAACCTGACAGAGCCTCTGAAACACTAGTTTGAGGCCTGTCAAAGACAGATGAGTGACAGTGCCGTGAGTGAGTCAACAGCACACAGATAGGTCGAGAAATGGTGTTTCTCTATCACACCTTTGCACCACGCCTCAGACTCAAGCTTGCCTTGTTGCCATGAAAGTGGAATGTAGGCCACGCCTCGTCCTTGGTGGGCAGAGCTGAGGGGTAGGCATGAGATAAGTGCCCTGAGGAGTGAGTAGAGGGATCCTGACTGTGCCAGCCAGGGTGCCTTCCACACGTGGCAGCCTGTGTGTACCAACTAGGGTCTTCTCACAGCTTTGCAGGATCCCACTGTTGTGGGCTGTGCCTGCTTGGTACCCAGTGGCCAGGCAACCGTTGTTGGTCTCTTTCCAAGGGGAAACCACACACAACTCAGGTTGTCAACACCGTAGGTGCTTAGAAAGCCCTTACATCACGTCTGCTGGGTAGTCCTTTCTGCTGGTAAAGGTTACTTAGCAAATATGAGACTTCTACTTGAAACTAGGCCTCTTAGACAGGCCGATGACTTTCACCTGAAAAGGACTCCTGTGTCATTTGGGATTGAGCCTGGTGTCACATGCAGTCATTTATTAATT
>NW_022111324.1:85624115-85659520 GCF_000313985.2 Echinops telfairi | reverse complement strand
CATCTGCTAGCAAGCCTACAGTGAGACAGGATGGAAAAGGGAGGCCCAGAGATATGGTCAGCTGCTTTCTCCCAGCTGGGCACACACACCACATGGGCTGCCCTGTGACAGAGGAAGCCCTTATTATTTGAAGATGCCCACAACATTTAGAAAAGTGGGAAGCAAATGTAAGCATTCTCCGTGTGGCTGGAGTTTCCAGGTGGCTCATTTGGGTCTGCAAGATGAGAGGAATTCACTGGTCACTGAGACATGGTGAGCCTGGCAAATTGGGTTTAGTTTAGACCAGGGGCCATGGTTGCAAACTATGAAACTCAAGTAGAACAGAGCAGGATTCTCTGAAGAAAATGTAGATTTTGAAAGACTTAGAAGCAAAGGGGCTGCGATCCAAGGCCAGCCTTGTATTTGGGCAGTAGTAATGATGACAACAATGGCATTAAAGACAACAGTGAATGGGTACTTGAAGGCACTGTTCTAAGCTGTTCATGGAATTTGATTGTACAGCAACCCTTCAAGGTGGCTAGTCAGGACCATTTTACCGCTTACAGATGAGAAAATGAGCCTTAAGAAAACTTGTTTGGGGTCAGCATCCAAGCCGGGACTTGACCTGGGTGGCCAGGCTTCCCTTATCTGCATTTCACCATCAGATAAAGAAGAGGGTAGATGCCACTCCCACCCACCCATCCCCCACCATTTCAGAGTCCCAGTCCAGGTGGAAATATGCTTGAAGATGGACCCATTAGCAATGTATAATTCTAGAAGTTATTATTATTTATGAAAATTGAAACCCCAGAAGCCATTACAATAATTCCTCAGTGGGGCATATAACTGTAAAACAGACCAAAATCTTGCCTATCACATTGTCAAGTTGGAGATAAAAATTATTTGGGAAATTACTCAGCATGACTTGAGGGTTGCAGGTTCTGTGTTGAATGAGTTTAGTCTCTTTAAATTTCCCTCTCCCTCCCTCCCTCCCTCCCTTCCACCCTTCCACCCTTCCACCCTTTCACCCTTTCTCCTTTTTTCTCTCCCGCATCCTGAAGCCCCTGAATCTGGGTATTATTGAAAGGCACTTCAAAAGAAAGCCTTTTCTGCCCAGTGGTTCTTTACCTAGAGCACATGTAGAGAGTGTCAGTTGTGTTGAGTATGTCTTGTGTTCCTGTTACTCAGAGGCAATTCTACTTGACTTTTGCTTAACTAGCTTATTTCTCAAGGCCACTCTGGCATACTTCTCAAGGCCCCTTTCAGCTACTTCTCTGAGATAGTTAAAGTTTATTGTGCCAACCTGGCCGATAAGCACATGTGGGGTTAGTTGAAGCAGAGAGATAAATAGCTCGGTAAGCCTCGCCTTTCTAGTTCTCCGGTCTCTTGCTCTCTGATGGTCAGACCAGGGTGCAGCTGCCTTAGCCAGCTCCCTGCTTCCATTGGCAAGGCTCACTTCCTGCTAGACATCCCGAAGGAGAAGCCACGTGGACCTACCCCAATGCAGCCCTGGGTGCTGGAGCAGCCATGTGGAGACCCCTGCCAGCTCTGAGATGCTTATACACTCACTGATTCGGCTTTCCTCCTGCAGTTGGCATCGTTGCGTGTATTTTATGAGATTGAGGAGGACTTTGTAGTATCGAACATATGGGCTAATGTTGGACTTAAGGGCTTGGGCAGCACTGGGTTGGGATGCTTTCTTTATGAACACTTACCCTTTATGTAAAACTCTCTCTTATACATATGAGTTTCTGGGGATTTGTTTCTCTAATGTACCCAGACTAATACATTCTCCCTGAAGAGACTTGCATGTTTTTTTACCATTCAGGTAGCCATCCTGTCCTATTTATTTAGCAACCCCTGTGAACTGGATTCAATGAGCAAGGCATCACCAGGACCTGGTGGTTCTTGGAACCAGGGTTGGAATGTTCAGCACCAGTGGGAAAGGATGAGGTGGACATTTTTATTTTAGTGCTATTTGTAGAAGTTTAGTGGGGCCTTAGCTGTTAAAGGGAAATGGAGGGGGCCTGAAGGCCAGGTATAGGAGAGATGCCAGCAGAGAGGAGAAAAGAACATAGCAGACTTTACCAGTAAGGGATTTTCTGGTGACTTTACTTACAGTGACTCATAGTGACCCGGTAGGGCAGAGTAGACCTGCCTCTGTGGGTTTCTAAGACTAACGCTTTATAGAAGTAGAAAGCCTCATCTCTGTGGTCCCCAGAGGGTCACTTTGAGTCAGAGTTGACTTGATGACTGTAAGTTTTGGAGTTTTGTTTATATTGAATTTCGTTACATTTTTTGAAAAATCTTGCTTTTCCTGATTATAAAAGAAGTGTAGTTTTCTTTTTTACTGAAGAGGGGTAAAGAACACTCAAGCAAAACATCCAGACACATAGGAATATGTTTGAGATTGAAAATTTCTTATGACCCCACCTTCTGAGATAGCTATAGTTCAGAGGTCCATGTGTTTTTCTTATTTTGACCATATTTTATTTATAGGTCAGATTTGTTTTTCTATGAGAATTCTGCATTCTTCCCAGTGGGTTATTGTTACTGACTTGTTGACTTTCTTCTTGTAAGTGATTGTGAATAATTTTCTGTCTTTGAAATTGCATTGAAATTCTACAGCGAGGGGAGCACCAGTGACTCCTTGTCATAGGACTTTGGCCCGTCCCTCAAGGCTCCCCTGGACTTGATCCACACTTCTTCTGGGAACCTGTAAAGTGTAGGTTTGGATGTGTGGGGCTTGCAGGGCCTGAGGATTTTCATTTCTAGAGTATTCCCCGTGATTGGAGATACTGCTACTATGTAGACCCCACGGAATTCCCTGTGGTTTTGTCTCTAGAAAGGACTTGCTTGAACTATAAACTTTTTTTTTTGCAGTATGTCTAGCAAGTTGGTGATGTCTCTGGTGAGCTTTAGAGCCATGACGGACAGTTCATTATTGTCATGTCTATCGTTTTGGTGAGAATCTGCTGCTTGTGGGATCCCGATTCAAAGCCAACTGTGCCGACTCCTCATTCTCTGCTGGGTGGAGACTGGGGCACAGACTAGCTGGGATTGTGTTCCAGTGTGTAACGTAGCTGAGGTGCACTTCTGAATGTGAAGTTTGAGACGGCTGGAGCTATAGAGAGAGAGGCTTAAGATAAAACCAACTAAGAGTTTCTTTCTGACTTGAAGAATGCTTATTATAGGATGTCTAAAACAGTGTTCCTTAGTTTCTACATTGATCATCGAGACTTGCTAAAACTGCAGATTCCTCAGCCCTGCCATTGGCCCTCTATCTAAGTTGGGTTTTGGAACTCTGCCTTTCTTAAGAGACCTCATAAGCTTGTTAAACTTTAGAATCACTCATGTAAAGAGAAACACACACACCCTATCTTTATAGAAGATAATAAAAACCACTTGTAACCCATTTGTCAAAGATAAATATTGCCTGGTGGGTTCTAAGTCCATATAGCATTTGGGGTGTGTGTGTGTGTGTGTGTGTGTGTGTGTGTGTGTGTGTGTGTGTTTACAAATGTGAGCCCATATTTTATTTATAGTTTTATACTTGCTTCCCCCCTCTTCAAAACAAACAAACAAAATCACTTGTCATTGAGCTGATGCCGACTCAGTGACTATATAGGACAGAGAAGAATTGCCCTGTGAGTTTCTGAGACTAATTCTTTGCAAAGTAGGAAGCTGTCTTTGTCTCTTAGAGCTGCTGGTGGTTTGGAACTGCTGACCTAGTGGTTAGCAGCCCAACCAGTAACTACTATGCCACCAGGTTCCTTCTTCTCCCCCCAGTCAACCTTTTATCTTGAGCATTTTCCCCATGCCTGTAAATATTCTTCAGGAACATAATTACACAATTGCCTTTGTGTCCATTTTACCAAGCTTGCCCAAGTGCACTACAGGCACACTGGGTCTGATGCGCTGAAGGTTTGAGTTCAGGAGGGTGTGGCAATACTTGGTTTTCTCTGGAGGTAGAACCTTAAATGTCCACAATTTACAAATTCCAACAACAAAACGACCTTTGAAGTTCATTTCCTCTAAACGGTAGCTACCATGATTACAGTGTTTATTCATCTAAGTACATTTTGAGTTTAAGATAACCCCTTTGGTTTTAAATGTGTGCCTATTAAAAATGAATCTTATTTTCATAACATAAAATCTATAGCCCTAAATTCCCTAAGTCTGATTATGCTGAGTAGGATCAATTGTGAAATTTCAAGAAAGAAATAGGCAAGTCATCTTGTGTTGTTTCCTGGTTTAATTTGAGGAGTAATTAATTAGTAGAGTAATGTTGAAGTGTTCACTTTCTCTCTGTTATGACAGATGCCAGAGATGCAGAGCAATTGAGTAAAAACAAGGTGACACATATTCTGTCGGTCCATGACAGCGCCAGACCTCTGCTGGAGGTAAGACGGAGCTGTGGGGCTTGGGCACCAGCTTGTTCCTGTGATTGTTAGTAGTACTAATTTGCGCTCAGTCCATGCTTGTGTTGTTGCCCTGTCTTCATTCCAGTTGAAGCGTATGTTATTTTTCTGTAACTCCAGTTACAGTGCTAGCTAGCTCACTTATGTGCTAGCTAGCTATGTGCCAAATATTAAGCTGATACCACATTTCCCTCTGGATTCTGAGGACATTTAAATCTCATTTTCATTCCTTTCAAACGATCTCTCCTGGCTTAGAATCCAAAACAAATTAGACTTTAAAATATGTTTTCCTTTTAAGTTCCATTACCTACCACTAGCTTTCAGAAATATGACACTCAGAAGTAAAATATCACTTCTTAAGATTTTCCTGGGAATCTCTGATACAGTGTAGAAGCTGTTGTGTTTTGTGGGGTAAACATTAATTCCGAAAACACCGTGAATTTTAACACAACGGGCAGTTTGAGCTGTTGCTTGGGGGTGAAATCTATCTGTTTATTGTCCTTGACAAAATCCAAGTCATCTCCTTTTAGAAAATAATGTGTTTGTGCTTGTGATATCTAAGTGGATTTTCTATTTTAGGATAGGGTTGGGTAGAGGGAGAGGTGACTTACTCTAAAAGAAACAATCTGCAAACTGCTTTCACTTACATTCATTTTGAAAGAGGTGATTAAAATGTTTAAAAATTTATCTAGCTTCTATAACTATGAGAACCGCTAGCTTTCATTTAATATAAAACAAGCTAACCCAAATGAGAACAATAAAGGATTTCATTAAACTTTGTAGTATCAGAGCATAGTTGGTGGTAAACGAAGAACAGACACCAAGGTTTCTCTGTATCTGAATGCGTACTCCCATCTGTCGTTTAAACCTTTATAAAATTTGTTTCAGCATAACTATATAAAAATAAAATTACTAGAAGTCTAACCATCCTTTTGAAAACAATGATTCAATTGTTAAGTTCATCAATAGTTTAAAATATAGCCAAAGGATGCAAAGATGATGTATTACATTAAACTGCAGACTTGTTATGATTGACTTCCTCTTAAATCACATGACGAGGCTTGAGGTTTCCTTTTTAAAATAAATTTTATATATGCTCTTTCCTAGGAGGCCCAGCACCACTCAGTTGCCAACTGATAGATTGGCAGTGTGAACCCTCCCAGTGGTGGTGCCACAGGAGGAAGACCTCGTATTCTTCTGTGAAGTTCAAAGCCTAGGGAACCCACAGGGCAGTTCTTTTGTCGTAGGGATTGCTATGGATTGAAGGCAGCCTATAGCAACATGTTCTATGCATCTTCAAGGCTGTTTTGCTACTTTACATGTAATGTAACACATAACTGTTTAGGAACCTGGAGTTTAAATCTTCAAATTTATACTTCTCTCTGGATACAAGCTCTTTAAGTGTTGGTATTGAAAGATCTCAACTCTTGAACCGCCCCAATTTATACACTAGGAAAATAAGGCTAGAGAGAAAAGTGGCTTGCCAGAAAAACAGGTGGGATTATAGCCTAGGTATAAATAGATCACTGTTTGCTTAAAAATCTCAGCTGTGAGCCAGCTGTGTTTTCCCCTGTGTTATTTTAAAAAAAAATGACACTGCATATTATTTTTTATTCCCTGTGTTTCAGTCTATCAAGACAAATTCTGCCTTTAAAAACTAAGAGAGAAATAAGGGGTGGGGTGTTGAGACAGAAAGGGGGGAGGGAAGGAGAGAGGACTGAGGATGTTCCATAGAGCTCCAGCATGTCAGACTTTATTTAACCACTGATTACTATGTGCAGGCAGTCGTTTTCCATTTAAATCCAGCTCTAGAAGCCCTTCCCTTACTCAGCCGAGAAGAGTTGGGAAATTATTTGTTTGGTGTGGGTATAGACTTGTTGGGTGGTTTCTTTCTTGGGCACCTCCATGTTGTGCTGGTCCTAATCCTCAGAGGGAAGTAGGTAGGGGAAGCTGAGGAAAGGCCACACAGCTGCAAGGGTTGCTTCCCAACCAGATGGGTGGTCTTAATTGAGGAGAAGAGAAGAGGACAGGAGAGCCTGCCTCCTTTCTGACACCTTTAGAACCATGGATATTCATTAAATGGCCACTAGCTTACTCTAGCCTTAGTGTCCTGGGCCACAAGTGGGAAGGCGATTACTATCAAAAATTAAGGTTGTGGTGATTTTGCATTCACGAGGGAGTTTTGTGAGTCTCAGTGCTATATAATGGTGTATAAGACACTGTCCATTACTGTTTATATGGGTCATTTTCCATAAACATCTGAATGGATTTAAAAGCAATATAGAACTTAGAAAGAGGTTTTCCTGTAAAGAGTGGTACTTAGCATCAATTATCAAGGACTTTTGGAATCTTTAGTTATGCTTTTATTGGGATGGATGCTCTGTGAGAGAGGATAGTTTTATTTTTTAATGTAGTTTCTAGAATGTAGGCCTGTGATGCAGTGCTTTGCTTTGCAAGTGTAGGGAATTTTTTACATAGTATGCTCCTTTTAAAGAGCACTGTGGCACAATGATTATAATGCTCACCTGCCAACTGAAAAGGTGGTGGTTCAAACCCACCAGCTGCTCCTTGGGCAAAAAGATCTGATTATCTGCCCTAGAGACGAATTAAGATTTATAGAGTCAGCACACAGCAGCAGCAACAGGCCCTTCTTAAGGAGCCTTAGTGGTGCAATGGTTAAGCACTCAGCTTTGGCATTTTAAACCCTCTCCAAGATTCCATCGGAGAAAGACCTGTTTCTATGAAGATCACAGCATGAAACAGCCCTGTGAAGCAGACATTTTATTTTATGTGGTCTCTACAGAGTTGACATTGACTTGAAGATTCACACAACATCAGTAGAATAAACGTTCTACAGTAAACACAGATATTTGCCAGTTTCTAATCAGATGGTGTGTGCATAGGCCAAATAGCCCATTCCTGGCAGTGTCCATGGTACTTTGTGAAAATAGGCGTGGTGTTCAGATTAAGGACATCTTTAGAAAACGGCAATGGTTCTGCAGAGCTAACCTACTGGGTGAGCATGGGTTGAGTGAAATGTGCCTTCTAGCCGGTAAACTGAGGTAGTAAGGGCCAAAGAGAAGGTTCCAAACCTGGTCTTACTGCCAGCCAAAACATCAGTACTATTTGCCACCTTTTGATATTGTTTCACTTATTTTATTGTAAGAATGTGCTATAGGTAAAATAGAAAATTATACAGATTTTATATTTGTTTCATCCTCTCTGATTTGTCATTTGTTGTGATAACCGGCCACTCACAATACCATAAAGAACATTCAGCTCTTCTAAGTCTGATAGATTTGCTAAAGGCAGTTGTTTGTCATTATGTATTTATTAAGTTGACTCAATAAGGAAGGGCTTTCGCTTTAAGGAATTTATTGGTTGATTTTAGGTAGGCTAGACGTGAGCCCCTATTGTTTGGGTAGCTTTTTAATGGGATTTTCCTAAACAGAGTTAGTAAGGCCTTTTTAGTCTTCCTGTGGGAGTTTTGGTTGTGTAGTGGGTTGTGCTTTGGACTACTAACTGCAAGTTCAGAAGTTCAAAACTGCCAGACACTTCACAGGAAAACGATAAGGCTTTCTGCTCCTGTAGGATTTACAGTCTCCAAAAACCACAGGAGTAGTTCTACCCTGGTCTATAGGGAGGTATGAGTAGGAGTCGGCTAGATAACAGTGAGTTTGGTGTTTTGAGTGGATTCTTCTTAGCAGTACTTTAAAATGTTGTTTCTTCCTCCTAGGAATCTAATTGGAGGAACAAGACCCTAATCTCAGGTTTCTGATGTTCTGATGTCTTGCTGTTGACTGAGGCAGGGCTGCCCTTAGTGCCTTGCAGTGAGTTAACGCGGGTTTAAAACTCTTTTCAGCCAGAGGAAAGAGTCCTGTTGTGCCAATTACTGTTTCTTCAGAAGAGAAATTAAAGGGTGACTCTTCTGCTTCCTATTCATTGGCCTCTTGTCCCTTTGGCTTCCTGGGCAAGCTTGGCCTCGCCCTACTTGGGCAAGGGCTACAGAGCTCTGTAGCTCTACTGATAGTGCCCAGAAGCACCCACTCCACCATACAGTATTCAGCTGTCTCACTCCCCAGATCAGCAAGCCAAACTTCACCATCAAGTGGCACTCCACTCTGCCAGGAAGCTTCTTTCCTCAAAGCACTCAGCTGTCCTGTGTCATGGGCCAGCTTCCATGCCATCTTCTACCTGTCCCCTTGTTCTGGTACTGCCATTTTTCTGCCACTGCTCCTCCCTCTGTCTTTCCCCAGTGTATTGCTCTCCTCATTTCCTTCCGAGCCCTGATTAAAATTGTGTTTGATGTCCTTAATTCCACCAATAGTCTCTTGAAGGTAATCTAGTCTTTTACTATCATACACCCCTTCCAGCCTCTACTCATTACCCAATGTTCAAATTGCTTCCACAATTATGCATCAATTAAAGCAGCACCCCACACTCTGGTACCAATTCTGCTCTACTTCTAGAATGCTGTGATAACAGAAATACCACAATGCAATTCTATGGGCAGACTGTCACTCTCTGTTGTCTCCATGTAACAACTGTTGGCCTGGCATTCCATGGAGATCTTCATGTGTCTTGGCAGCAGTCTTTGCCTGGGCCTAGGAGGTGCTCAGCACATGGACTTCTGGTCCAAAGGACACATTCCACTACTGCTTCTCTTTCCTGGTGATACTGAGTTCCCTAGCTCTTTGCTGGACTTAACTCTCCTTTATCTCTTGTAGATGAAAGGTGATGCAGGTCACACCCCAGGAAAATTGCCGTTAATCAGATCGGAGCTGTGACCTGAGTAGCATCCCACCCTAATCTCTTACAGATGATTTAACCGATCACATCAGGTTGTATCACAGAGAGCGATCATATCGTTACATCACCACCAAATTATATATGATCAGTACATAGCTGCCAAACCACTGAAAATTATGGCCAAGTTGACACACATTTGGGGGGTCACAATCTCATCTTTGATGATCAAAGAAATTCAAGTACTGATAGGACTTGCCTATGACCCCACAGCTGTTTTGGTCATTGGATAAGACTTGGGGTCTTCTTTCACATCCAGAGATCCTTCAAGAGTATGTCACTGCATTATAATCTCCTGTCTGGCTGTCTCTCCTGATGCTGTCAACAGATTTGGGTGTTCTGTGTCTTAACACTATGTGGATGCCTGTTTATGCATGTACATAGTTATAGTGGTTACTATAACTATTATAATATATGTGCATTATAATCCCTTGCCATAACTTTTTGATAAATGCTATTCCCAGAATTAAAGTCTTCTTACGGTGAGTAACTTTGAAAGCTAGACTCCAGTCCATTTATTGTTCTTTTTTAAAACCAGCAGAATTTATTTTTTGTAAGACATTTGTAGCATATGGAGTGAAACAAAATTAATTGAATTGTAATTAAAGTAGTATTTTTTTTTAATGAGCTTAATTTAAGTGCAATAATGAGGCATAATTTGGGGTCCATGTTGAGATCTTCCAGAGCTAGGGTTTACGCAAATGAGAAAGAAGGACCACGTCTTTTCATTTCACTTTTTTTCTTAATAAGAAAAGACATTCTGACCAACTATAAAATGACTAGTTTTTTATTCTTAATATCCACAGACCTATAGAGGTGTATAGTACATCTGTTTACAATTTTCTAAGTATCCTTCTGTTTTAGTTACCTAGTATTACTATAACAGAAAATCCATGGTGAATGGATTTAACAGACAAATTTATTCTCATGATATAGGAGACAGTCCAAATTCATGTGCAAGTTCTTAGGGGAAAGCTTTGTTTCTGTTGGTTCCATGGGAAGATCTTTGTCTCCTGTCAACATCTGTGGGACCAACATTCCTTGGAGATCTCCATGTGTCTTAGCATATATCTTCTCCTGGGTTTAGGACAGCGGTTCTCAGCCTGTGAGTCCTGGGTCTAGGGCAGCGGTTCTCAACCTGTGACAGCAGTTCTCAACCTTTGGGCGGTCGAATGACCCTACACAGGGGTCGCCTAAAACATCCTGCATATCAGATTTTTACATTATGATTCATGACAGTAGCAAAAATACAGTTATGAAGTAGCAACAAAAATAATTTTATGGTTGGGGTGTCACCACAACATGAGAACTGTATTAAAGGGCCACGGCATTAGGAAGGTTAGAACCACTGGTCTAGGAGATTCTTTGCATAGGGACCCTGGGTCTAATGAGCATGCTTCATTTCCAAGTCTTGGTGGTGATACTGAAGTCCTCTCTGCTTGCTGCTTTCTCCTTTTATCTCTTGTAAGATTAAAAGCGATGCAAGCCAAGGCCCAGGGAAACTCTCCTTATGTAGGATCAGGGCTGTGATCTGAATAAGGGTGTTGTATCCCACCTTAATCCCTTGATAACCTATTGGATGATTGCATCAGATCACATCATGGGGGGTGATCACATGATTACATAACTGCTTGATTACATCATTACATAATTGCAAACCACAGAGAATCATGGCCCAGACAAGTTAACACCTACAAGAATTTTGGTGGTGTACAATTGAAAAACCTTTTTAAGGAAAAGCTATTTATTATGCAGATGAATTATACCATGAAACTGTTACATAACTGTTTTCACTAAAGAAAGTTCTTGGTATGCATATGTGTCATCTTTTTACGGCTCCACAAAATTTAGTTTATGAGATAACAAAAGTTATTTTAGTATTCTGTTGAAGAACCCTGAGCCCTTTCTATATGCATATCTTTTTTTTACAGCTCTGCTGGGAACTTGAACTTTTGTATCTCTCTAGTGTTGTAATTGTCAAAATTTCTATAGGGCAAATTCCTGGCAATGATACTTCTGTGTCAAAGTACACATTCATTTTAAATTGGTAGATACTGACAACTTGGCTTTGGAAGGTTTGCACTCTGTTCCCTTGTTAGCAGTGTATGGAAGTTCCCTTGTTTTACATACCATCTCCAGCACTTCAGTCTGTAGTCTTCTCTTACTTTTAACTAGTAATATTCTTTGCTTTGTTTGTTTGCTACAGGTGACTTCTCAAACCCCAGAATCCCTTTTTCAGAGAGTTCTTTCTCCTTGAAGACAGTGTTTTTCATGTGCTCACGTTTGAGCTCCTTCTCAGGCCCAGACCTAGGATAGATGCTAGAGGTATTTGGGTTAGTGAATGAGTTCCAGTATCTGCCCTGGGAAAGCATCGAGTGTGTACATAAGATAAGCATTATGGTTTTCACAAATATTGCCAATAATTACAGTGAGAGCAGCCAAGAGCTCTGGCTCAGGACAGGCCCTCATTCTGTAACTCATGGAGGATCAAAGGCTGTGGCGATGGAGGCTCGGAGAAGTCTGCTGTGTGCCTCTGGAGGCTTAGAAGGCATTGGGGATGACTAGGAGTTCTGAATATCCAGTTTATGACATTCCTGCCCTCCGGAGCCTGGGACAAAGGCACCAAGTTATGACTGGCTCTGGGGTAACCCAACTTCTTACTGTGGTCTCTTGTTCTCCATGAATTCTAGGGATCTGATCTAGAGTCAGCCAGCGTGACTCTACTCCTCTCATATGGTCACATAGTCAAGTGACCTGCTCGTATACTCCATCAGCAAGTGGAGAGCTGAACCTGTATCCTGAGGTCTGTCTTCTGACTATAGAGACTGGTCCTTGCCATATTAAAACATCAGAGTACACAATACTAGTGCATTAGAGGAAAACAGTCATGTCAGTGATACTAACTTCAAATAGAAATTAAACTCAGACCTACAGTGATACGGACAAAAAAGCTAACTGAGTGTTTCCCTTATTAGAGATTTGCTAGGGTGTTTGTGTGTGTGTGTGTGTGTGTGTGTGTGTGTCTGTCAGTTTATCCTGTGCTAAATAGGGCTCTTCTTATGTAGGGGGCAGGTGTGAGGGCTGGGGATAACTCGTATTACAGAGATGGTATTTTTCAAATCGCAAGCTCGATATTGTTTATAGGAGCTGAGGAAGTAATATTGAGCAATGAAAGGTTTCTCTCTTCCCCTGAAAAAAGAAACAGAATATCTTTCTAATGTAAAAATTTCAGAGCTTGTTTCATTTTTCATTCTGTGTATTTAACCAGAGCACCTGCAGGAAACAACCATTTTCACTATTAACAAAAGTTTCTTAAAAAATGTTCACATGCCTTTGCTTGACTCTTAGGACAAAGAATTTTAATTTGTAAATGATACATTTAAATAGAATGAAATACACTGAAGAATATATTGTGATTAGTCATCTAGTGCTTACTTGACAGCGCCACCACAGGCAGGCGCTTATTCTTGACCATGCAGTTTTTCATTTCTCTTAATGGTGGAGACATTTTCCCTGAGGGTGTTGTGACCTGTTCTTTTAGATGATCAAGTTTAAAAGTGATTTTATTAGTTTTGTTTGTAGTTGTCCACTGCTTCGGGTTTAATGGTTGCTTTTGTTTATATGTGTGCATACATTTGCATCTAAGCACAGGTATCTAGATCTCACATACATCTATTAGTTTCTGTTTCTCTAAGCTTCTTCATTGCTGTCTGCTTGTGAGGAAACTTTCCCCAAGGTGAGAAGTCCAGTTGGCTTTGATGGTCCCAGAGATGAGTAGGGGGCCTTGGAGATGCCTTAGCTCCACTGCTTCTCTGTCCTTGTCCCCTGACTTGCCCTGTTTCTTTCCTTCAGGAGTTTTGTTTGAGTCCCAAATGGAGAGCAGACCTTAATCAGTGTGTTCAGTGGGATTTCACATTAGGAGAGCCTGCCTCTATTCACCGGTCTTTCTTCACAGCCTTCTTGTGCCCACCCAGGTTCTGGCTTCCCTTCAGAGCTTGGCCCAGGCTCTCCTTCCACTGTGAACAGTCCCCCAGGGCCCTCCAACCACAGTAGTCCTTCCTCTTTCTTCTACAGTATTTGTAGTTTCCATTACCCTGGCGGTGAGTTGTGTGCACTGTGGCCGCTTTGTTGTCACATCCATTGGCACCTGGGCACACATGGAGAGATTTTACCTTTGGTTGCACTTGTCCAAGCTCCTGAACTGGATTGTTGCTCTCTGAAGGCAGGTACAGGGAGAACTTCCCCTGCTAGTCTGGGCCTGACCTGCAGGGGTCTCTACAGTTGCTTCCTGAGGGGCCTTTTTCCATTGCAGAAATGGCAGTCGCATCTGTGGTTACCTGTGTCTCTTGATAAGATTCAGTAATCAGGGCCTTTGGTGATTTGAAAGGCAACCCATACGACCCCATTAATGTCGAACATTTCACTGTGCAAATTATCATATGCCAACAAAATTGGCTTGTATAGATATCTATTTCCTTGAACTGTTATGGCTCTAGTCCAGAAGTATCTGATAAAGTTACTAGCATCAAGAATCCCCAGTGAGGCTTCTGTGAGCTTCTGATTGATTTCTTCAGGTTCTTTTGGTTACCTTTCATTTATATTAATTAAAAGCTTGGCTGTAAAAGCCCACATGGAAGAAGCACACCTGCTGTGTGACCACAAGGTGTAGAAGGGACCAGGTACCAGACATCAAAGAACAAAATATCATATCAGTGGGTTCCCACCATCCTGATAGGATCACTGAAGACAAATGTGTGCATAAGCAAATGTGAAGAAAGCCGATGGTTCCCGGCTATCAAAAAATATAGTGTCTGGGGTCTTAAAGGCTTGAAGATAAACAAGTGGCCATCTAGCTCAGAAGCAACAAAGCCCACATGGAAGAAGCACACCAGCCTGTATGACCACGAGGTGTCGAAGTGATTAGATATCAGACATCAAAGAACAAAAAAATCCTATCATTGTAAATGAGGGTGAGTGGAGAACAAAAGCCCATCTGTAGGCAACTGGACACCCCTTTACAGAAGGATTGTGGGGAGGACACAAGCCAGTCGGTGCCGGGTAGCAACGATGAAACATACAACTTTCCTGTAGTTCTTAAATGCTTCCTCCTCCCACTGTCATGATCCCAATTCTACCTTACAAATCTGGCTAGATTAGAGGATGTACATTGGTACAGATAGGAACTGGAAACACAGAGAATCCAGGACAGATGATCCCTTCAGGACCAGTGATGAGAGTGGTGGTACCTGGAGGGTGGGGTGGAAAGGGGGAACCGATTACAAGGATCTACATATAACCTCCTCCCTTGGGGATGGACAACAGAAAAGTGGGCGAAGGGAAACGTCAGACAGTACAAGATATGACAAAATAATAAAAATTTATGAATTATGGAGGGTTCATGAGGGAGGGAGAATGGGGAGGGAGGTGGAAATGAGCGAACTAGGGGCTCAAGTGGAAAGCAAATGTTTTGAGAATGATGGCAACAAATGTACAGATGTGCTTGACATGATGGATGTATGGATTGTGATAAGAATTGTGCGAGCCCCCAATAAAATGATTAAAAAAAAAAAGCTTGACTGTATAAGGAGCTGGGCTCTGTATTGCATCTCAGTCTCCGAAAGTGAATACGACTATTTATAGCTAAACATGGCTAGGTTCAAGAGACCAGTTCTTGGTATGCAGAAATCAGCATTATTCATAAATGGAGAATGACCACAGCAGATAGCAAAATAGAAGATGAATGTAATTATATACTGTATATACTCGTGTATAAGTCGACTTTTAGCACATGTTTAATGCAGTTTTTGTGGTAAAATTGGGTGCCTCGGCTGGGTGGCTTATGCTCAAGTATATATGGTAACTGCCAGATTTCATCATGACATGATTGCAAATCACTGAGTCATTACCCAGCCAATTTGACACAAAACCTTAACAAGCCATTACTCTTGCTTTGTGCCTCAGTGCTTATTACTGCTAAACAAACAGTGTGCAAAATAGGTGGAGTAGATGCTTTTACTATTATCATAAATGCAAAATGTCAGATTGCAAGGTGGTCAATAAGTGAGGAGTAGCTATCGTAAATAAAAGATTTGTTGTGTTCAAGGCAGTATGCTAGACGCAGGGTAAGGCGTTGGCTGTGATGTCTTTCAGGCTTCTACGAGCTTAGCGTCTGATTGAGAGGCTAAGAACCCTGCAGCACAGAGGCTCCGCTCCGATCCTTGAGGCAGCCCATCTGTGGTGGTCCCTTGGAAGCCACAGCACAGGCCCACCTGCAGACCAGCGTCTCCTGCTCTGCCTTCCATATGGTGGCCGCATCATCTTTAACTTGAGGACAAGGGTCAGCCCTGGTCAAGGCCTGTTGACCATCAAGCTAAAGACCATACGCTTATCGTGAACATTGCCGGAGGACACAGCACTGGAGTACACAGAGTTCTGGCCATGGCAGCTCTGCATAGGATGGCGAGAAATTAGAGTCAGTTCTCACATGAATCAGAATAGTAGTAGCCATTTACAGTATTTTATATTACTAGATATTTTGAACAGTTCAAAGGAAGGGGAATATTTATATGGTATTTATGGGGCAGAGTAATTGTTAAGGAAGAGAAACAAATTATAAAATAATATTCTATATGTGTAAATTAAAAATCACCTGTGTTTTTCTGTGTCTACATGTATTAGCATGTAAATGCACAGATAAGGGCTTGGAGGACCATACTCATACCAGATTATTAAAGGTGGTTCCTTTTTTTAAGGTTATTTTGCAATGGGAGCCTCTCTCAGTGATGAGATAGGTGGAAGGCAGGCAGATAGAGAGCAGCATTCTCCTGCTGTTTGTAGTAGGATCAAAGAGATTGCATCTCAAGTGTTCAGGTTGGGACTAGTCCCATGTTCAGTAGTGCTGTTTCACATACATTCACAGTGACCTCAAACATAAGCTGTATTTGTTACTCACTGTATTTATTAGCCACCATCAATAGGTACAAAGCAAATACTTCATCCACTTTATTATCTTAATCTTCAAAAAGTTACCATCTTAGACACCCACAGGGGGCAGTTCTATTCTGTCCTATAAGGTCCCTATGAGGTTAGAGTCAGCTCAATGGCAGCGAGTTGTTTTTTCATTTTAAATCTTCAAATATGACCAGGCCACATGCCTTTCAACTGTATAGATTTTATTTTCATTATCAGTCATGCACTACTTCTGTTTGACTTGTGCATCTAAATGTGCATGTGTGTTTTTAGGACTAACACATTCCTTGGTGATACAGCCTTAAGCAAGGGCAGATTGACATTTCGGCTTGTTGTTGCTTCCACCTGTCAATATGCAAACCGAGTGGCATCTCAAAACACCACACTATCAAATTTCTAAAGAGATTAGGTGCTCTTAAAAATGAGTAACTGTGCCCTGGATTTGTTTTCAGGTGGACAATTGTTTCCAGAACCTCAGAGGGGCTCACCTCTCTAGGAAAATGTCTTTAATGCCACCCTGGTGTTTCAGCACCTTACCAGTGACTTGCAGCAGCTTTGATGTGTGGAGGTACATTTGTTTGACACCAACCCTAAACTGACATAGAAATGACTCAGATAGAAATGACGATGGCAGGTACTGAAAACTGTCTAGTAATTGCTATTTCTTGAATTCAGTTGTATCTTAAGACTCCTGCATGTAGGCAGTCAAGTGTATAAAGACTTCTTCCTCCAACTGCTGACCCCCACCCCCAGTCAAGGTCTCACTTTTAAACCGAATCCCAATATAAGTGGATGAGAAGGGAATTGAATTGAAATCTTTGGATATTTATTGATTCTAGGGTGGAAATCATAGTTTTTAAATCTTGAATTAAGAGACATAACCTTTCATTTGCCAGGTTTTTTAGAAGCACTCAGAACTAAGAGACAGTACCTTTCATTTGCCAGGCTTTTTAGAGAATATACACAGGGTGTGTGTTATCTTTTGTGTTTGTGCTTACTGGCATGCTTCCTAGATTAATCCCTCTAAGTCAAATCCCACTTTCCTGAGCTTTTCCTGATAAGCTCCCTCTCATCTCTCTTCTCCCCATACGTGGACCTGTATTCAGTGAGCAGTGTACCTGGTTCTGTGTTTTTGGAGTTGAAGGGGGATATACATTTGCTCTTCGTTGCTGCCACAATTTGCAGATTGAGGCCTCAAAAACAAATGCAGCACTCAAGTCTCTTCCTTATTCCCCAACCTAGGTCATTGTGCACGGTGCGTAACTAAGAATGTAAGTGCCAAAGTGTGTGAAGCACACATGAGGGCTCTGTGGGCCTCTAGTAGAGGGTCAGGTCAGTAGGATGAGGACCTGTAGAAGTTAGCCCTCCTCTGGGCCAGGTCAGGAATTCTTCCTTCAGAATCGGCAAGCACTTAGCGAGCATGTGCCTTGCAGAAGTTGGATAGCATCCGGGCGAGACAGGCAATCACGTAAGTCATGACTGCAGTTGAGCTGTGAATGCCTAGTGGAACACCCGGCTGACCCTCCACAGGAGCTGGGCTCACCGGGGACCGGGCCTCTGGTGTGTTGGGGAGTGAGAGTGATCTGGGACTCCAGGCAGAAGCAGGCATATGCACTGGCGGGCTCAGCAGAGCAGGACAGCACAACAGTGGGCCCAGCGGCAACTGTAGGTTCAGGCCAGACTAAGATCTTATTTGTCAAGCTCTGAGGAGTTTGTTTTATCAGTGGGAGCAGGGATTCAGACAAGATTTAGGAATGGAGGGTGATCCGTTCAGACTCCTTTTCTGGGGTTAGGAATGTAATACCAAATGGTGGGGAAATCCTGGACGGATCTGGTTAGACTCAGGAAAGTTTGAATTGGGACAGTAGGAAGGAATTTTTTTTTTTCCCCCAGAAAAAATGGACCAGTGACTAGTCAATTGTTGATCTGAAGATGAGTCTCACAAAGTGACACAGCAAGGATGGGAAATTATATTCCAGCAAACCAAAGAAAAGCTGACACAACATAAGTTATCAGATAAGCTGAACTTGAATGCAAAGTATTAATAATAATAATGAGTGAGTTAAAGAGGGAAACTACACAAATGAGCAAAAAGAACAACCCACCAAGAAGTTTCACAACGGTGTGCTTCAAAATACAGAAAAGCAGTTGTCCGTGGTGTGCACTGTGTATCAGTGGTGCATGACTGTGCACTGGTTGGATGTGAGTATGATTTAGTGCATGTGGATAGGCAGGGGAAACTGGAGGTATAGCTGTGGCAACTCATTGGGGTGGATGTGTGTGTGGATGCAGGTTCAAGGGTCACGGGGCTGGTGAGCATCCTCAGTGTACACATGTAACTTTGGGTTTGAAAAAAGCCATGCAAAATGCGCAAGTAGAAGACAAGCAGAAGACAGTCACTGTGTCAGGCTCTGTTGTGTCAGCTCTCTTTAGGTGCCCACATGCTATGCTATGGTGTGCATCTTGACTCCGCCTTAAGACAGCCTCCCCACCGCTCCCCTTATGAGCTCCAGTTGCTTCCCTCTGGGCACATAGTGGCTAGCAGAAGAGCCTCTGGTCCAACTGTGTGATAGACGTTCTCCTCCCCCAAGCTGAGCCTGCCGCTGCTTGGCCAACACTCGGGAACAGGAAGGTGCTCCGACACAGCTGGGTGGTGCTATGGGCATTAGGATGGTGAATATTGTTGGTGGTGCAGCAGCAGATACAGAAAGTGTAACTAGGGACACAATTTTGAAAGGAAATTAAAATGGAAAAGTAGTCTGGGTTAGCAGAAGCAACCCAGGAGAGTATCAGCAGAGGTAAAAAGTATGTTTTTGATTCCAGCTCCATATAATACTGTGTGTAGCTGCCAAATCAGCAGAAGCCCCAAGCACTGCTGGGAGAGATGAGGATGTTCATCAAGGGCAACTGGTGGGTTGCAGGTTTCTGGGTGAAGGACCTTGAGTCGAAACTAGAAATTTAAATGTGAAGTTAAAGTGGTTATAGCAAGGTTGAAGGGTTCTCTGGGCACTAATTGTTTTAAACCACAAGAAAAGTGCTGACTTAAATGTAGTCTGGTTTAAACAAATCTGCTTTTTTCCAGGTGCTCTTAAAAATTCATTACCTAGTAAGCAGTACGGGTGGGTTTTATGTCGCCTCACACCTGTACGGGAAATGATCCAACCTCACTTTAAGTTTCTGAGCGCAAAGCTTGGCAGCTTGTTGGTATCATCTCGGTGTAGATTATGTGAACAAATCATGGGCCACATTGCCTTTTGCATGGTTTTTCTTGTCTTCATGGTCTTACACTGGGGCATCTTGAGATCCTTGTGTGTGTGTGCCCTGGCAGAGTTGGTGCCAAGCCCTGTATTTGGAGAGGGAAAATCATTCTACCTTTTCAGTCATCACCATAGCTCCTGCAGATGCCATATTCCAGCACCCGTTCTTGTGCAAAGCACCTTCAGTCTCTCTTGCCCCCTTTCCTGATCTGCACACAAATGAAATAGTGATTGTATTAGTCTGGGTACTTTAGAGAAACAAATCCACAGAAACTCATGTAAAAGAGAGAGTTTTATATAAAGGTTAACTGTGCATCAAGAAAACATCCCAACCCAGTGCTGCCCAAGCCCACAAGTCCAACATTCACTCATTAACCCATATGTCCAACACCAGTCCACAAAGTCCTCCTCAGTCTCACAAAGCAGACGCAATGATGCCAACTGCAGGAGGAAAGCCAAGTCAGTGAACGTGTAAACATCTCAGCTCCAGCACCCAGGGCTGCATCAGGGTAGGTCCATGTGGCTTGTCCTTGGGGATGTCTTGCAGGAAGTCAGGCTTGCAAGCTGAAGCAGAGAACTGCTAAGGCAGCTGCACCCTGGCACGACCATCACAAAGCAAGAGACCCGAGAACTTGAAAGGCGAGGCTCACCGAGCCATTTATCCCTCCGCCCTTCAATTAATCCCACATGTGTTTATCGGCCAGCTTGGCACAATAAGCTAACTCAGTGGTGAAAGTTAAGGGTAACTGAACCATGGTTTCCTTACAGCTTTGTGAGTTTGGAGAAGTATTGGAAGTCTGACCTTGAGCCCTTTCTCTTGAACTCAGACTTGTAAACATGCTGGTTTTCTTCCTAGATGTTGTCTCCACTCAAAGGAGATTAACAATTGGTTACTTCAGTGAGAACCAGGGCTGCTTGTTGGTGAGGGAATGGACACATTGGAACACTACCAGAGGCTTACCTTAAGCTGAGAAAAGGCAGGCCTCCCTGTGATTCTTTCCTGGGTGATGGTGTGAGGCTTGGGCAAGCAAAGCTGAGGGCAGATCCAAGTCTCAGGAACTATTTCTACATCTTTTCTGGCTAGAATGGCCTATAGAACACTTGGTGGACAGGAGAAACCACTTCTATTTATTTGCCTTTTCAAACGGAGACCATCCCCAGGGCATCCAGGTAAAGGTGTCCACAAGCCATACTAAATGTAATTTCACCTGCATTACGGAGTGACTTGAAGTGGGCAAAAAGTAACCTTTTCACACGCTTTAAAAAGACTTATTCCTTTAAATGAAGGATTAAAAATACTCCCTGTACTCCTGCCTTTGCTGTTGGGCCATATTGATCAGGTCACCTTGTGGACTTACTAGTCCTAGCATCCTGGTGAGCCTTCTGGGACTGGCAGCCTTGGAGGAGAAAGGGGGGGAGGGTGTGTGCTGCCCCATTCAAAGGAAGGCCCTGGAACACCGCCTACAGGCTGGTGTCCTGACCTGTAGAGAAAAAAGGAGCTTGGGGACCCCACATGTGCTATTAGTGAATGCTGGGCCCAACCTTGGTACACAGGGCCCAGTAGTAAACCACTGGGGCAGCTTCTTTTAAATCCCTTGCACCTACATTGTGAGATAGGGGTTCCCTAATTAAAGGGAGAGCTCCAGTGCTCTGTTTCCTTACTGCCCTCCCTGTACATGGAGTTCTCCCGGTTTGGTGCTCCTGGATCCTTTTCCCATGGGCCATGCACTTGTACCTGATTTTACAAACACAGCCTTTTCAGGGAAGCCCCTCCTGGCACTCTGTCCCTGTTTCTACCTTTCAGGAGTTAGTCCCAGAGAGAGGACTGACACTTAACAGGAGAGACTGAGTGCTAACTTTCAGGAGTTAGTCCCAGAGAGAGGACTGACACTTAACAGGAGAGACTGAGTGCTGGGCAGAAAAAGCTTGATAAGGGCTGCAGCCTTGGTCCCAGTCCATAGTGAGCGGTGTGGCAGCTAATGGAGTCCGCCACTCACAATGTAGCTGATTTATTTCTATTCCAGTGGGGGGTTCTGAGAGTTTCCTGCCTTGCTAGAGAGGCTGTAATCATGCCCCACACAGGAGAGTAACCCCACTGAACGGAGAGCTATGCTTCAAAGGAGACGAGTGTTCTGCAGCAGGTCAGGGTCTAGGGCAGAGAGCTCGCATGGGCCTTGGGGCACATGTTTTCATGAGCCTATATTAGAACTTTAAAGCTTAAGGCTCTTTAATCCCATTTACTTGCAGTCCTGAAACTGTCTCTGATCCCCTGCTGTCCTTCCCATTGTTAGTGATTCCCAGTCACACAATGCTACTCAGATTCCTTGTGGAGGAGGGTACTATTAACCACTCAATGGAAGCTTCCTCCTCCACTCCCTGAGTAAGTGGGCATGTCTGCCTGGAAAGTGGCTGCAGAGCAGTAAGGAGAGTATGGTAGTTACATAATCTGATGTCATTTTAGGACTTGAGAGGATGAAGAGTGAAGGGGTGGAGTCTAGTCTGTCAATCGGGTCATAGCCAATGAGGCCTCTGTGTGGGCATGGCCTTCTGAAGATTTTAGGAACTCTCGACATTTCCTCCTTGGAGGCAGGAGGCATACACTCTCTCAGCTCACCCCCTTGAGACGCTCTCTGCTCACTCCCTGAGAGACGCTCTGCTGACAAGACACATGGCGCTAAACCCTGAAAAGCCACATGGACCTACCCTGATGCATCCTCAACTCGAGTCGGGGGAGCCACGTAGAGACCCCTGCCAGCACTGAGATACATAAAGTGCCACTGGATCCACAGGACTTCCAACCCACTGGCCTGTAATCTGCCTGCATTTGGCATCATTGCATGTGTTTCGTGAGTCTGAAGAGGGCTTTATAGATTGGAATCGGACATATGGGCTAATATCAGACTATGGACTTGATCTGGCCTGGGCTGGGACATTTTCTCAATATTCAATTGCTCTTATATATAAACCTCTTTCTTACACACATGAGAGTCTATGCATTTGTTTCTCTAGAGGTCCCAGGCCAGCCTCGTGAGCCCTTCATTGGTGACCACTTTTTTAATCTTTCCTTCATTTGACCACTACTTATTGGTGCTCTTCCAGGAGAAAGGTCCATGGTTACTGACAGAAAGATGCCCAAGGCAGGATCTCAGAGTTGAAGGAATTGACAGTCTGGTGGGAGTCAGAGCGACCCAGCCTGCTCACAAGCAGTTATTCAGAGCCTTGTACTGGGTGCCTTTCTGAAGAGATGCATGGAGCTTGAGCCTTGAACTTTGAGAGGAGGACAGATTCTGTGGAGAGGATTGGTGGGTTTTCTCAGGAAAGGTTGTACTGAAGAATGTCACTGGAGAGGAGTCCTGAATGAGAAGGGTATTCCAGAGAGTGGTAGCCTCAGGGCAGAGGGAGCTGGAAAGTCCAGGCGATCTGGGGAGACTCCCCGGCAGCAGCCCCAAGTGCGAGTGCGTGGAGCTGGTAAGCAGGGCAGGCAGCAGTGGAGACCTTCAGGTGTAGTACGCACAGTGAGGAGCCACCACAGAATGGTTTCTAACAGCTCAGACATACTATGAGCAGATGAAAACTTACTTTTCACAAAGATGACTTTTTTCTTAAAGGTCTACATAGAACACTCCTATTTAATACTGTGACACCCCCCCCCAATCAATTTTCAATTTAAAAAGCACTGAGTGATTTTTAATACTGTTATTTTGTATTCACACTCCATAAGTCGATCCTGTCAAATGGCCTGGCTGTGCAGTGATTTCTTGCAGAGTGTATTAGGAGAGTCCCAGCCCGATGACAAGAGGAGCAGGGCATCCAGTTGTGAGTGGAGCTGCCTGGGTGCCTCCAGCCGCTGATAGCCAACGCCATATGGGTTCATGGAAATCAGATGTGCCCACTGTGCCCGCTCTAGCCTCCAGTAAAACACCTTGAACAAAATAAGCATCTGTCATCTGTTGATTTGACAAGTCAAATATATGTAGTTTTTTGACTAACCTGAAAGAACCAACAGGTGTTTGAGGTTTATCATTTGCATTTTGTCTCACAAAGAGCTAAATCTTTCTCTCCACTCCCACCTTCCCACCCCCTCTCCACCCCATCGAGTACCACACAGTTCTTGGAAGTTGTTATTTGTAGTCATGTCTCTTAAATTTAGCTCATGCAGGAAGGAATCAGTGACAAGCGGGTACTTCAAGAAAATAGAACTTTGCTTTGACAACCTGACCAGATTTGTAGCATTTATTTATTTATAGCACATATTTATAGCATGCAACACAGTATATGTCTGACTTGTGCATTTCTACAATAACTCCATTAAGATTTTTGTTATTGTACAAACAAGGAAATAAAAAAGAAAGATTGCACCCAGGATTTCATGCCCTGCACCTCACCTGTTTTTAGATTTATGCTTATCTCCAGTTTACAGCAGTGTTTCTTTTAGATGTCATCATTGTATGGATATAGTTCTAAGTCCACATTTTTTGCACCAACAATTCGATAATTCCTACAAATCTCATTGACTTAATGGGAGACCTTAAATTAAGGAATACTGAACAGAATCCCAGGAGCCCTATGGCAATGGACACGCCATGAGGGGACTTGGTAGAGGAGTTGTAGCTCTCAGCCATCAGAGGATTGGAAAGCACTTCCCAGGTTGTGGTGGCCACCTCTTAAGTTTTTCAAGAGTGTAGTCAGACTGATTGTTTTAAAGTTCCCTTGTCTGTAGGCTAGGAGTTCTGGTGGCATAGTGGTAACTAGTGGGGCTGCTAACGGCAAGGTCAGTAGTTCAAAACGACCAACCACTCTGAGGAAAAAAAAATGAAGGCTTTCTACTGCTGTAAAAAGTATTGCAGTCTCGGAAACCCACCGGGGCAGTTCTGCCCTGCCCTATCGCCTTGCCATGAGCCAGAATTGACTTGATGACAGGGATTTGGTTTTATGTCTGGAGGTCTTGATTAGGTGTGGACCAGCCAGAATTTATTTATTTTGTATGGCATTTTTCATTTTTAGAGTCAATTTTTTATTGTGCTCAAATTAGCTCTTAATCTTGTTACTGGGTCAGCTTGCTTGCTGCTCAGCTGCCTCCTAACTGATGGTTTGATAAAATCCTCAAGGTCACTGCAGGGGCCCACGTGTGCACACCTCTATTGTTACTGATTGGATCAGAGGAGAAGCCAGTTTTCCTATTGGTGCCTGTTTTAGTAGTTACAAAAGTAACTTCCTTTGTGTGGATTTCCCAGTTCCAGCCCCTTGACTAACTGATTTTCCTTCCCCCGGTGTTTCCTCCTAGGTGTTAGATGGGCACTTGTAAGAATATTATATATTCTATCATTGGCTTTCTTTAGCTTTCCTGGGAGCGACAAAGCATTCTGAATGACTTGATATTCTTTTGAAAAGTAGAATGTCAGCTTGATTCTTGAGAAGACTCTTGCTTATGATGTTTCAGAAAGGAAGAACTGTGACTTTTAGAAATTGTACTCGAAAGAAGCGAGAGTTTGATCTTTTTATCAGTCTCGAAATCAGAATATTTTCCCTGGCCTTTCAAGTGCTTGCCTATGTACTGCTTTAAGTGCAATGTCTAGTTTCAGGGCCAAAGAAAGGCAAAAGTCTTACTTTTGGTGGTTACTATGCTTGTTGAAACAGAAAACTGAAAAAATATTAGAACTTTTGAGAATATTGTCATAGAAAGCATTAGCTATTGTTCAAAAAGAGACTTCTTAAACACTTTCTAAACTTTCTTCTCAGCCAATTGATAGTTATTGTTTGTCTCAATGCAAAAAAAAAACAGACTTACTCCAAAGGCCATGTTCAACAGATCCCTCCTAACTCATTCATTTCTTCTCTCTACTTTCCTAAATTTTATGCCGTGTTTCTTCTTATGAATGGATGTCTTGTCATTCTGAGTGGTCAGTAATTGTGGCCAGTCAGTACAGGGAGAGATTTTCCTCTCTCGGGCCACTCCCTATGTATCAGTGTGACTCTCTGAACTTCTGGCCTTCACCCACTTTTCTGTTGTCCTCCCCCAGGGAGGAGGTTATATGTAGGTCCTTGTAATCGGGAAAATTTCTCCCTTCTGGGAGGACTGGCCTTAACGGAGCTAAAGGAAGTGTGTGGCCAGGAAGAATTTCACAAGCTGATAGGCCTGGTGTACTGCCAACTCGTTAGAGGAAAAGAAGACTATTAAGTGAGAGTAATCGTCACTCAAACCCAGCAGTCCCTCCGAAGAAATATGAGGCTTTCTACTCCGTTAGAGAGCCACAGTCTCAGAAACCGTCAGGGGCAGTTATAGTCTGTCCAGCAGGGGTGCTGTGACTCAGTGGCAGTGAGTTTGGGTTTGGGTTTGGTACATGATGATCAGTATAGGTATCCACATCCACATAGCCATTTCCTTTTCAATTCTCTTTCCTCTTGGATCTCTAATACTTCTGTGTTGAGAAGTTCTTTAGAGCTTCCAAGTGCCTCACTATTACCTTCCTAGTACAGGAAAATTTAGGACAGACAAGAAAGGAGACAACTGAACAGAGCAAAGTGAAACTCTAATGGGAGACAATATGTTGTTTCGCCATCCTCTTCCACTAACTAATCCTTGCAATTTAACTACTGACACGATTAAAGCCTGTTTAGTCAGGGTGCACTGTAGCAACGATGAAACATACAACTTTCCTCTAATTCCTAAATGCTTCCTCCCCCTCCTCCCTACCATGATCCCAATGCTACCTTACAAATCTGGCTAGACCAGAGGAGGTACACTGGTACAGGTAGGAACTGGAAACACAGGGAATCCAGGACAGATGATCCCTTCAGGACCAGTGGTGAGAGTGGCGATACTGGGAAGGTTGAGGGTAGGTGGGGTGGAAAGGGGGAACCGATTACAAGGATCTACATATACCCCACTCCCTGGGGGATGGACAACAGAAAAGTGGGTGAAGGGAGACGTCAGACAGTGTAAGACATGACAAAATAATAATAATTCATAAATTATCAAGGGTTCATGCGGGAGAGGGAAGGGAAAAATGAGGACCTGATACCAAGAGCTGAAGTAGAAAGCATATGTTTTGAGAATGATGATGGCAACAAATGTACAAATGTGCTCGACACAACAGATGTATGTATGGATTGTGATAAGAGTTGTACAAGCCCCCAATAAAATTTTTATAAAAAGATAAACAATAGTGACACTCATTTGTTTATAGACCCAAATGAGCCTTTGTTGGGAGTTGTAGTGATTGACTCATATCTGGAAGAAGAAGGGGGAAAAAACATGGTTCAGGAAATAGGTTTCTTCTGACTTTTCATAGTTGTGGGCAATGGGAAAGTGAATTGAATCCCTCAGATCGAAGTTACAGACAAAATTCTGGGGTCAGCGTCAGCGGGAAGGGCTTTTTGTGTGCTTCTTTCAGAAGAGCTGGAGGAAGGGGTTTTGAACTGAACTTCCAGAACTAGTGCCCAAATCCTCATGCGATGCATGTTTGAGGAGAGGCACTGCCCGTGCTGCCCTCTCCCCGAGCACTCCTTCCCATGCTGTGCTTCCAAACCAGTCTTGGGAAGATGAGACTCACCTTTTAAAAGGGTTGGGGCCATCATAATCGAGATGTTCTCTGTAAGATTTTATTAGCAAATAGAACACCGAAATGTTAGGAGTTAAGAGTAAACACTAGACAGTCAACTGCAAATCTTTTCAAATGATTCTAGACAGGTTATTTTAAAAGATATTACCCATCTTATAGATGGAAGTGGACAATGTATATATTGAGGAATGATCATCTGAATCACTATTCTACATATCGGACTTCTTTTATTCATAGGTTACATCATGAATTGTATTGTTTCCCCAAAAAATATTTGTCAACTTGTCTGAGCCATGATACTCAGGGGGCTGGCACTTATGTAATAACGTGATTTAACAGTTAAATAATGATATGATTATCTGTCATGATATGCTCTGATGTGATCAGCTATTCATTTGTAAGGGAATTAGGAGGGGATGTCACACCCTTACTCAGGTCACAGCCCTCCTCTGATACAGGAAGAGTTTCCCCAGAGCATGGACAACCTCACCCTTTATCTTACAAGGAATAAAAAGAAGGAGAATCCAACAGAGAGGAGAATTGACCTCTATACCACCAAGAAAGAGCCGGGGATGGCATACATCCTGTGGCTCCAGGGTCCATATGCTGAGTTCCTTGGGCTTTGTCAAGACACATGGACATATCCACACATTGCTCGGCCTACAGGTATTGACAGGAGACAAATAACCTCTTCCCAGAACTAGCTAAGAGATGGAGCCTTTACCTAGAGCTGGCACCCTGAATTTGGACATTCAGCCTCTAAAATTGTGAGAAAATACGTTTCCATTCATTAAAGCCATCCACTTCCATTACTGTTATAGCAACGCTAGATACACAAAATAAGTCAATCAGTTCTTATAACACGGCCCTGCTTTATACTCACCTTCATGAAGAGATCACTGAAGTTAGTGGTGCTACAGCAAAATGTGGTGAAGAAAGCAGATGACATGGTTATTGTGGTAGTTAAATAATTTCATGTCAACTTGGTAAATAAATGTATGGGTAGAGTCTAGCCTGTCAGTCAACTCACAGCCTAATGATGCCTCCTTGTGGGCATGCCCTTCTCATGAGGATTCTGGGAACTTCCTCTCTTTTCCCTGGATATGGGCCACACACTCTGTTTCACTTTCCTGTTGACAAGCCATGTGGAACCATGCTGAGACCTGAGCGTGAGCCGTGCATCAGAGACCTACACCAGCCCCATGACGCTCCCACAGCTTTTGGCTCCACAAGTCTTACCACTCACTGGCCTGGAATCTTCCTGAATTTTGCATCATTGCATGTGGCTACATAAGGCTGAAGAGGGATTTAAGAATTAGTATCAGACTTATGGGCTAATATCAGATTTATGGACTTGATCTGGACTGGGCTGGGATGTTTTGTTATATACAATTACCGGTACTTTTTGATATGAAACTCTTTCTTATATATATATGAGTGTCTGGATTTGTTTCTTTGGTCATCCCGCCCTAACAAAGTTATCAATTGGAACAGTGTCTGGGCTCTTAAAGCCTTATATTTACTCAAGCAGCCATCTAAGTTAAGTGTCAATTAAGTCCACATCCAAGAAGCATACCAGCCTGTGTGATCCAGAAATGGTGATAACAAAATCCAAATATGACAAAGGAAAAAGTATCAGAGCTTAAATTGTCAACACCCAATTTATAGAAGGAGGAACAGTGGGGTCCCAAAATCCATCTGCAGAGTATCTCGTCAGATCAACCCTCTGGCAGATCCCCTCTGGCCACAGGCAAGGGACCCAAACAGACTAATTATTGTAAACTTGATTATGATGGATCAAACCACAGTATAATGTGATACTTGGTCAGTTGACCTCCCTCTGGACCGAACCTGAATTTGCTCTAGGCTTAAATATTTCTCCTTTGTCCATGGCAGAAATTTCTTCTCTGGCTTTTAAAATATTGTTGGTGGTCTTTTCTTTCTTACTCTTTATTTTTATATTACTATTCTTTTTTTCTGTTTTGCTTTGCTTTTTATTGTTTCTGTTATGTTTCCCAGTTTATGAAGTACAAAAAGAGGAGATGCATAGAGACAGTATCTGATGCAATGGTTTATCTGGGACAGGGAGGTAGGGAGGGGGAGGGAAATTTGGGGAGCAAACAGTGAATGCGGGAGTGAGGAGGTAACACGAGAACTGATTGTGATTATATACATACAGCTGTTTTTAAAAAGTGACTTAACTGTGGAAGTGTGTGATAAGTGAATGTTATATCAAGAAAACTAAAAACAAAAAGAAACCAAAGTTAATCAGTGATTACCATGTGTAAAGAGCAAAATTTTTTGCTTAGCAGACATTGAGTTTATGTTAATGGTGGTGGGTAATGTGGAAAAGGATATCGATAATGTTTCCACAGCACGAAGAGTATAATCAATAGCTCTGAATTAGACATGAATTTGTTGAGAATGTTTTGTTGTGTATGTTTTGCCATAATTAATACGAAATAATTGCAATAATAAGTATAAGGAAGAAGAAATTTTTTAAGTTTATTGTAGTAATGATTGTACAATTCTTGATATGATTAAACTACTGAATTGTATAATACATGGATGAAATGTCAATAAAACTGTTTTGTTTTTCAAATTCATGATTTTTCTAGCTTCCAGGTATCACCCCACCCTATTGTCTATGATGTGTAGTTTTGAGAGCTTACACTACCTAGGAAGAAAGATTTTAAAAATACAGTGCAACCTTCGAGGGCCCTAGAAATTAATGGGACTGCTTTGTTTTCTCAGGACTCACAAGTTTTTGGTCTTTGACAGGAAATAGTCATACCACTTCTCCATCATGCATTTCAGTGGGAATAGTTCAGTTGTTCTTTCCTGGCAGGTTGCCATCTTACACTGATTACAGTTTTCATAGGTTTTATTGTAATTAACCTAGTTTTCCATAAAGCTATATTCTCTTGAAAAGATCATCGATATTATTAGGTTTTCTATTGTACTTGACAGTTGTTGGGGGGTTTTTTGGTGTGTTTTTTTTCCGGTTATAAATCCCTCTAGACCAGTGGTTCTCAACCTTCCTAATGCCTCGATCCTTTGATACAGTCCCTCATGATGTGGTGACCCCCCACCATAAAATTATTTTTGTTGCTACTTCATAACTAATTTTGCTACTGTTATGAATTGGGTGACCCCTGTGAAAGGGTCATTTGACCTCCAAAGGGGTCATGACCCATGGGTTGAGAACCACTGCTCTAGAAGAAAAATTAACCAAATTTTTAATAAAACTATAGTATGGATTTTTATAACTCATGCTCAGATTTTTATAGCATGACTCTAAAAAACAAATTGTTTTACAGATTTTTATCAAGGGCTATAGTATGTATCTCTTTCCCCTCTCCCCATTAGCCCATTGATATACAAACATTACTCTTTTGACAGACAAGCAGAATGAAGCAAATGGTGTGCAGTGTGGGAAGCATACCTTGGCTATTGTTACACTGCTTTTGCTAGCAGTGCTGCAACAAGAGGCTGTCCTGCTCAGTCACCTCTTGAGACTTACAGACAGGGCTTCATGTTTAGTCACTCAACATCCTGAGAGAGAGAAAAAGGTGAAATAATGAATACATGTCTGAGATGATGAAATTTATGGTAACGTTCTTAATTATGTCACTTTTTCATGAACCTTTGAATTTTGTGTAAACTTACGAACTGCCTACAAATTCGAGTTATCATAGTTGTATGTGTGATCATGGTTTCCATGACCAGGGACTTTAATGAATTTTCTCCCAGTTCCTTGGCAACCAAAGACTAATGAAAAACTTCTCCTTTTTATTTTTTATGTTTTTGACCTGAGTAAATAGTTCCTCTAAATACATTTCTCCACTAAGTATCATTTTTTTAATCGTTCTACAGGGCGTTAAATACCTGTGCATCCCAGCAGCAGATTCACCATCTCAAAACCTGTAAGTTTGTTTTGTTTCTGTATTATCTGAGGATATTAAAAATGCATAATGTATTGTGCAATCCAATAAATGAACAACTGTGAGGCTAGCAGAGCCGATGAGGGAACTTGATACCCATGCACAGCCTGCTGCTTGAGAGCAGGCCGCGAGTCCCCGGGCTAGCAGGCTGGCCAGGCCTGCCCCAGGGTTGTACTGGGCATCACATAGTGCTGTTTACAGGACCTTATGCTACACATGTCTGTCGGAGTATTTTGGTGTTCCCAAAGGGTACTTGTACCTCAAATCAGATAATAAGGTGCCCATTCTTTCTCAAGAAGAAAACCCTTCAAGAAGCTGTTGGATTTTGTGTAATGCGGCCTATCCAATGGAAGCATAATGTGAGCCACGAATGCAAGCATGGGTGGAATTTTAGATTTTCTACTAGCAACAGTGAAAGAAAGAGGGAAAGAAAAGAATGAGGTGGCATTAATTTTAATAATTATTTTGTTTAACCTAATGTATTATAGTAGAAAATACAAATGAGCTCATTTGTATTTTTATATATTTACATATCATTCCACTCTGAGGTCTTCAAAATCTGGCATGCATGCTCACATGACAGCACATGTCCACCTGACCAGCACAACTCCAAGCATTCATTAGCCATCAGAAACTTGGGGTCTCTTGTCTGGAACAACACAATTCTAAAGCCTATATGAGCTAAGGGGGAGGTTCTTTCTAGGTTAGGAAAATTTGCTCTTCATTTTCTGCAGAACTGAATTAATATTTGGTGCCATCCTAATTCTCTTTGTTGATGAATCTCAACGTGCTACTTCCCCAGATCACAGCAGCCACATAAATTAATAGAATTAGGGTTTTGCCAAAAGAAGACCTGGGCTCTCTGGGAGCCCCTGCTCTTTGTGATTTTACCGGCTACACTACTGAGACACCAGAAGTGGCCTAGCAAGAAGGTAGTTACTGGAGCATGACCTTGACCACCACCTGCCCCCCATGAACTGCGAGGCCAGGCGGGAGAAAAACACACTGTTGGACAGCTTTTTCATTGGAGCCAGCCTCTGGCCCCATGCTGACATTGTACTGTACAATGGAGGTTCAAGCCATGGGGATCTGTGGGATGGCATTCCAACAGGGAGCGCATATACCCTGGTGGTATCTATGAAGTTGGGTGTCCACCCACTGAACAGAATTATCCTTCTTGGCTTTATAGTTCTATAATGTCCAAGTCCTATGGATCCATGCCCTATCTTTCTGGAAGTAATCAAATATAGGAATGTTGAACATCCTTTATATTCCACTGTTAGATGGCAGAGAGATCACCGAATATGCAGTAAGTTTGTGAGAGCAACTTAATTAAAGACTAGAATCAGACTGGTTGGGAAAGGGGGGTGGGTCACATGACCAGGAAAAGGCATGGGTAGACAGAAGTGGTGGCAAACATGTTCTACCCAAAGACCCTGTTTCTACGCACACTTTTGATATGTCCCCAGAAAAGTGAGTCTTGAAGATTAAGGCTGGTTGGAAAGAGACCACTAGGGCCACTAGGAAAATTAAGTAACACTCTGGGCTAATACGGAAGGGAATTAGCATTAGAGAACTTCCTTGGTTACTAGTCGTGTCAAGAAACAGAAGTGGTTGGAAGGGCATGGTGCATACGGAAGGAAGTGAACCTCGGCTTTTCTCTAAAGAGCGTAGCAATCCTCTGGTGGATGTTGTTGGTGGCTATTTCTGGAATGGCTGCTTTCCTTATCTCAAACAGAGGTTCGGACAAAAAGTAGAACTTGCCTGCACCTGATTGCAAATATGATTCTCTAGAACAGTGTTTCCCAAAGTGGGTGAAACTGCCCCCTTGGAGTGCCGGAACAATCCAGTGGGGCTGCAAAAGTAATATATACCTATACCATGTTCTAGAAGAATCAAAATATAAGCATCGTGCCTGTGCACTGTTCGTCACTGTGCTTCATTGCCTTGGGAACTCCACTACTCTATCTAATGTGGTCTGGGTGCTCAGGTTGATTAATGTGTGTCCTATCAAGTACAGAGCAGTACCAAGCAGTCCTGTGCTATAGGTAAGTGAGCACTAGGCCTAGCAGCTAAAAAAAAAAAAAAAAAGCAAAGTCTACAGCCAGTTCCATCTACCTTGAGCAAGTAATTAGAACCCTTCTAAATCTAAATAATCTCATTAGAAAAATGCCTGCATTCAGAATTTTTTTAAAGCTGATTTTATATGTGAAATCATTTTCTTTCTGTGAATACTAAGCACATTCAAAAATAAGATTATATGCTTACTCTACTCAAATTGCATCAGTGTATTTTGAGAGTTACAGGAAAGGAAGATGAATACAGAATTTTGGTGCTCAAAGGTCAATCCTGGTCTTCAGAAGATGTCTTATGTTGAAAGACAAGGGACCAAAGGACACTACATCTTCTTTTCTGAACTTTATTGTCTTATTCAAATCCTTCAAATCATACACATTTTCTATCATACATGTCCTCTATCAACATTAACCAGCCATCACCGATGGAGCTGCTCCATAATGTCTGAGTTCGTTCTCTAGAACCAATAGTAAAGAATCTTAATTCAATTTAAGTCTATGGTTTTCCCTTTATAGTGCGTTCCTGGCATCTGGCTGAACATGTGGAGTCTGCTCCAGAGCCCAGTAGCGTCAGTAATAGTTACAGCTTAAATGTGAAAGTGAATGGCCGGAAAAAAAAAAAAAGCTCATATTGCTGTTTAAAGATTTATCATCCTTTCCTTTGAGGTCGTACAACAATCGAACTGTCTGTTTCAGTTGGAAAAGGAAGTCAAGACCAAGTCTACTTAAAGGCAGAAAAGACAGTGTTCTGGTGTTTAGTGTTGTACTTATAAGCATGTGTGTGATTCTTAGGAGGGGGTCTATTTTTAAATCCATCAGGAATAGCAAAAACTTATGCATATAATTATGCCTATTAGCATGTTAAGTTTCTATGATTCCTTTAGTATTTCTTGTTTTATTGAAGTATAAAACCACAAAGGACACCATGGATTTCTGTTTGCAACTTTGAATGGACTCAGTAGGTTGAGAGACAGCCTATAAAATAGTCTGCATTCTCGATAGCTGTTGCCAATGTTTCATTGAAAAGCTAGGGAGTTTTTAATGATGAACATGTTTGTGGCATAATTCAACTCTTGGCCTAGAGTGGGCTGGTGGAACCCTTTTTGGTTTGCACCTCTGGCCCACTGCAGATTGCCTGGATTAATTACCCCCAAAACATGAGGGGCGCAGGGGGAGACATGAGCCTTCCCTTTCCGTATCATCAGCTCTCATTGACCAAAACAGGAAAGAGTAAGTAATGCACAGGAGGGAGAAGAGAATTAATTATGGGGTGAGGGGTCATCTGCTGGGAGGTTTGATTAGTAGTATATGATGTTGAACACAAAATCGATGAGCCCAGTGGCGTAATGGTTATCTGTTGGGCTGTGTTCTGTAAGGTCAGCTGTTCAAAGCTAACAGCCCCTCCGAGGGAGAAAGATGGGCTTTCTACTTTCATGAAGAGTTACAGCCTCACAGAAGCAATTCAACCCTGGTCCCTGTAAGTCGGTATCAACTGGATGATTATTTTTTGAGTTGTTTTTAATTCAAAATGGGTGGGGGGAACCTAGAAATTATAGTTAATTCCTGAGGCTGGCTTAGTGTTCCTATATTTAGTGACAAAATAAGTTCTAGAAAACTACTATGTTGTTTAGATTTAAGTTTGAAGAATGACTTCAAGCTGGTATAATTTAAAGTCTTACTACCTAAATCTTGCCCCCTAAATTTCTACACAGGAAGGGGTAATTCAGGCTAACCATACTTAGCTAGAGGCTTTTGACCTTTAAGATTAACTGTTCACACTTGCCATTCAGTTGATGCAAACTGCACAAAAAGGTCAGTTTCCTGTCTTGGCCTTACTCCTCAAGAATCTCCCACTGTGGTCTTCTAGGAACTTAAAATGTAGAAACCTGGTTTGAGATCACATTCAAACCAAAACCAAGCTCATTGCTGTCAAGTGAATTCCGACTCATAGCAGTCCTGTAGTTCAAGTAGACCTGCCTCCATAAGGTTTCCAAGGTGCTGAATCTCTGTAGAAGCAGGCTGCCGCATCTTTCTCCCGCGGAGCAGCTGGTAGGTTTGAACCACCATACTTACCTACTGTGCCACCAGGGCTCCTTGAGATAGCATCAACACATTGAAATGTTAGCTCCGTTCTGAGTGCCTTGCCTTGCAGCAGAGACAGGAAATGTAAAAGTTCACATTCTCATAGTTCAACAGCCCCACGGCCCCCGCAGGGTAGTTTTGGGATGCTCTTGTCACACTAGGGGCCCTGCGAGTTTGCAGGATAGATAAACCTGCTGCTTCCAGGATTTGCTCTATAGCAGGGACAGGCTACCAATGACGGCTTTGGGGAATAATTATGTGCTTGCTGTCTTTCATCTCAAATGTAAAATGCTAATTCACAAGACTCTCA
>NW_022111324.1:85604821-85623769 GCF_000313985.2 Echinops telfairi | reverse complement strand
TTCTACTGTAACATTGTGTCACCACAGCAGAGATTGCATGACGTCCAGTGTTGCAGAACTGACCAGGTTTCTGAATATGTTGATTTTTTTTTTTTTTGGTCAAAGAGGAGGCATTATCAGCACAAACCCTATATCGAAAACACCAGTAAAGCTCCTTTGCCTTATCCCATCTCCCTACCTTCTTATCTCTTCTTTACTTAATTTACCCAATACCTTCTACCCTTTTAACTCTTCTTCTCTCTCATGCACACTTTCCTTTCATTATGAAGAACAGCTTTGGCAAAATCAGCGCGAGGTGAGCCCTGGGAGTCCTGCACGCCGCCTGCAGATGGGCACACACATGTGCATACTGTCCCCAAGTAGGCAGTGCAACATTTCCCTGCTCACGGAGAGAAGCGAAAAGGAAGGAAAATGTGTGCAGAGTGTTGTTATAAAACTTCACTTATTTAACTTGAAGAACTATCTTTGAGTCATCGACTCTGTCACCTTTGACTTTTTTGGAATCGAACTGGTGTTTTGTGAAAGGAGGAGAAAGGCCTTTTCAGTTGACTTTTGAAACGACCTCGTGTGGTGACTGGAAAGTGTGACATACCCAGCCCCAGTGGTTCCCCCGTGCTGCCAGTGCTCCCTGTATGAAAGCGGAGGCATCACTGATAGCAGTGTGCGTTGGTGCTGTAGGGTTAATGCCTTCCTCTTTGCCTCTGGAGGGACTACGACTTCAGGATCAGGGAAGGCCTGGGGGTGGGCGGGCATGCTTTGACTGATTCTGATCCAGAAAGGAAGCAGCTTCATCTTCCCAGGACTAGACCCAGATAGAACACTTTACCCATTTTTTAATGCATACCTTTCAGGTGAAAGAAAAAAAAAAAGTCTAATGGTGCTTGTCTTTCCTGGTTTTCTTATCGATATAGACCACACATACATATACCATATATACATGCACATATGTGTGTACACACAGAGACATTTTTGTGGCTTTTGTAGTCAAATGCAAACTGGTCTTTGGAGTTAAACTCATTACCACTCAAGTAGTATGGCTACATGCCCAGGGTCCCTACAACCCAGTAAACAGAGTACTTGTCAGTAGGCCAGGACTGCTTTGGATCCACAGTAGGGGGTCACAACCGCCAAACCTTGCAGTCTCAGAAGAAGAACCTAATGTGTAGCTCCAGAATGAGCCGGCCTGCCCTCATGTTTCAGGGGATGTGCAGGGGGGTTACCAGATGCCTGCCCTGGCCTCTTTATGGCAGCCTCCAGGGCATAGAGACTTGGGTGCCTGCTGCACCTTGTCTCTGGATGGATCGGAGCAGGCTATAGCAAGAGAGTGAGGGCGCCAGTGTCTTAGCCACACAAGATTGTTTTTCCATTGGGTGAAGCTTCTGCTGACCTGGGGTCTCACAACAGAATTGATTGTGTGGTTTGCAGTTTGCTTGGGAGGTGTAGATAGCCTGTAGACTCTATTGTAACAGAGGATTAAATAGTGCTTCCGTTGGATAAGTTTCTCTCACTCTATTTGGATGAGACTCACTCCACATGTATTTTTTTTATATCAAAGTAAAAGCTAACTGTCTATAAAGCAAAGAGCAGAAATAGGGAACTTGTGTTCATTGAAACTGCTTGTGGTAGGGAGGGGGCTTTAAGTGTGTGCTTCTGCTTCATGTGGGAATTGTGCAATGCAAGGACTAAGTCCCGGTACTTCCCACTATGAAGGAGGGGGGTTCAGTGAACAGGACTTGGGCTTATGTCATTAGTTTCCCTGGAAATAACTCCCTTCTGTAGCATAGTTGGAGTTTAAACCAATAGTAAGCTCTTCTGCCTTCTGACTTTTCTTGGAAAAGGCATTTCTAGGAATGTCTGCTTGGCTTGGTCTTGTGGCTAATGACATATATATATATATATCAGCCAAGCTTGTGGTCAACCCTGAGCACCTGTTCTCCTGTCCCCTCCCTACCCACCTGTGTCCCTGGGCTGGGCTGTATTGTGGCCTGGTCCCTTATGTCGTGCTTGAGCACATAGCCCCTGTTCTCCCACAAAAGTGGAGGGCACTTTGTTCCATGCGTTGGTCCTGGACTTTCTCTAGACACAGAGGGGGCCAAGGAGACATAGGGCTGGGTGGGGAGAGGCATCCTCCTGGAGACCTCCAGGCCCTCAGATGCCAGGTCATGGTGGGCCCTGGGCTGACTCTGAGCCAGCTTTTGGATGCCTGAGGGTGTCCCCAGCCTGTTTGTTTGTTTTTCTGAGATCGTCACTCTTGAAAGCAGCTTGAGCCCACCATATATCAGGTGGCGATGAGTTGGAATTAACTCCATCGCAGTGAGTTTTATCCTGGCAATGTTTGGCGCATGTGGGTGTCAGTGATGGACATAAGAAGCTGTTCTTACTCTAAAGTTTCAGTAGATTTAGTGTCTCCTTTGCAAGTCTGTGTGTCCTTAAGGTACAGAAGTGTGTCCTAGTGGTAGGGCTTCTGCCCCTGCAATTGCTGTACTTTGAGGTAGCCATGGGTGTGTTCTCCCACCATGTGTTTGCACTGCGTTCACCTCAACCTGAGAAGCGAACAGAGCCAGAGGAGTCAGGCTGCTGGATGGAAGAGTCCACACTTAGGACAAACCGGGAAAGGTGAGCATCCCCCACTAAGCCAATCCTGAAGCGATTGTTAGGCTCTGCCATGACTCAGGCTCTAGGGTGCAGATAAACAATGTCTTCCAGGAGTGGGGCGGAGTTCCTGCCTGGAGATCCTACAACACAGAAGGCAAACAGGGAACCTTCACTGCTTCTAGCCAGAGACCTTGGCCTAGGGTCTTAAAATATTTAAGTAGTCACTGGTATCACGTAGATGACATTTGCCTATAAATGACAGAATACCTGATCAGCAGTCTGTGACATTAAGAAGAAATTTACCTCAGTCATGTGCCAGGAGGATGGCTCCTGGGGCTCGGCTCACCCTTACCTCCTGCCCCCACCCCTCACTTGGCTCTGGTGCCTTGCTAATCATCTGGGCTGCAAGGAGGCAAGTATACTGTGTTCAGTGCATGACACCTGGACAACACAGAGAGGGGGAGCTTCCAGAAGCCACACTCACCACAGTTGTTTTCTTACCTCATTGACCAGACCTGGAGGGCCCATAGAATATTCCTGAGGGCGAGCACTCTGTCTGTTCCGTTCTCAACCTTGGCTCTCGCTCCAATGCATCAGAATCGGAAGACCCTTGCGCAGTTTAGATGGCAGGCTTTGCTAAAGACCAAGGCCTAAAATGCCTCTCACTGTACCTACCTGCCTTCCCCTTCTTTCCCCATGCACCCACCCCACCCCATGCATTTTGCATCCCTACCTTGCCTCTGAGCGCTGCTTCACAACCCCCTGCAAGGTCTCTTTCTGGACTAACACTTCAGAGCTCAGGATTCTAGCAAGAATCCTGTCTGCTCTGCTCTGTACCAAATCCGTTTTCGAGAGTATAGTTGCATTTCCAGGTGTCTCTTCTTCATAAACTAATACCTGGGGGCATTTGAATGTTCCCACAGAGAATGTTCCCTGAACATTTCCTGAACATCCCTGAGCAGGTTTGCAGTGTGCTAGTAGGGACAAGTTTAAGGTAAGGGTTTGGAGTCCCTGATGTGCTTTCCCCCACCCTCTACAGAAAGCCAATCCTGGAGAGATCCTGCATTTGGTAAGCCCTACCCCTGCCACGACTCGGGGTGTAGGTGCACTTCAATGAAACACATGTCTTACATGTATTGTTAGAGTGTGTATTTGTGCATGTAACTCTGTGTGTGTAGTATGGCATGAATATGGCTATATTTACTTGTGACTGTGTGTATGTGCACACTGACAGTATCTTTTTCTGCCACCTGTCTGGCCTGGCTATCAGGTGGTTTGTGTGTGGTGCATTCACTATCTAAATGAACTCACTGTGACATGTCTGAATTTTCTATTCCTATTACATTCGTTTGCTCTGCCATCCCTCATGAGGGATATTTTATTTTTATTCTGAAGTTGTATTTTGTTTTCAGTCAGAGCTACATCTTATTTATCTCAGTCTCTTACAGCTTATCAGAGTTCCTGGGTAATTGTCATTGCTCAATCAGTATTTAAAGTGACAAGAATGTCATTAATGGGTAACTTTTGGCGCTTAACAGGACCTTCCAAAGTAGAAGGCCTCTACCTCACCACACGTTTTAGAATGCCGTCAGAACCCTGCAGTTTACAGACTCATCAAAGCACAGACCGTGAATCGTAGTCACCGTTGTATCTTGAGGATATAGGTCAATGCTTCGTTTATTGATAGGTTCTTCACAAATGGTTATTGCTTGAGTGAGTACTCATAGAAAGGAGTGGACCCCAAAGCTAACAGCCAACGGAAGGAGTCTCGAACCTGTGGTTCTAGTTCGCAAAGCAGATTTACATGTATCGTCTCATAGTTCCCACTTTATAACGGAGGCTAGAAGCAAAAAGACTTTCCCGAGAAAAGTTGCAGAGCAAGGATGGAGCCATCCTTTCATTCCCAGTAGCACGGTAATAACCCGAAGGAAGGGGGACCCCACAAAGTGGGGCCTGACCACTCTCGGAGAGCCGTCTGTGATTCTCAAGGGTCAGGGGTGATGCAGCTCACCTCTGGCGGGACGTGAGGAGCTGCAGAGCAGCGGGGACGCAGGTAACTCAGGAGTGGTGACCAGGGCACAGGATTCCCTGCAGAGAGAGATTCTGAAAACTCCAGCGCTGAGCTGCCGTCCCAGCACTGCGGTATGCTGAGTGCTCAGATGCTCAGACCTGACAGCACTCCGGGTGACGGGGTGGGGTGGGGCCCTGAGGCCTGCTCTGGAAGCCTCGGTGGACTTTGCAGTCTATCACTGTTAAATAAAATGATGTGATGCTTTTTTTCTCTTTTCTTTTCTCTAGGACCAGACATTTCAAAGAAAGTATTAAGTTCATCCACGAGTGCCGGCTGAAAGGGGAGGGCTGTCTTGTGCACTGGTACGTACGTCTCGGCTGCAAAGCTCCATCCGGTTCCCGTCAGTTTGGTTCTCGTTGGTGGCGTTTGGGGTGTGATTATTTGATCGGCTAGTCGTTGTTGCTACCCTGCAGATCTGGAGCACAGGCTGCACTCTGGCCCCTGCTGTTGTGTAAACCATCCTTTGCTTCTGTCTAAAGAAAGCCCTCCTTGTTGTTTCATTGTCACCCCTTGTGAGGTTGTCTGTAGGGCCCATCGTGCTTGCCGAACAACAGACATTGCCCCTGACATTCCAGCATCCTGGAGACGTTCACAACTCTTCTTTCTGCAGAGTTTGATTGCACGGGTGGCTGACAGGCTGGCTTTAACGCCATAAGCACTGTCTCTTCTCCATTTACAGACTGAGGCTTTTACGTGATTTGGCCTCTTCCTACATTGCTTTGATAGCTTTGGGACAGATTTTTAGAATGAACTGTTTGCCAACAGCTATCCTGCACTCATATGTACTTTGTGCAAGTCCACACATTTGTGTGTTTATGTATACACACACATGAACACACACAAATATGTGCACATGTACATACCCCAAAAAGAGCTGTTAATATGGCTCTGCCACATAATGAATTCTGCATGAATGCATGCTGCCATTGTTCGTTGCTGTGAGTAATAGTACTCATAGCAGAACTGGGAAGCCAGTAGCCATCACTCTGAGCCAGGACTGCTCTGGGGTCTTCAGCTGCAGCTTGAACGTGTCACTTCTCTTGCATGGGCTGTTAATAACCCGAAGAGCAACAGTCTTTTTTGATTTCCCAAAAAGAAGTTTGCTACTGAAGTGTGCACCCTTGGGAAATGTGGTCTCCCCTAGGCGGTGCTGTCCAGGCAGGGGCAGCCCCAACTGGTAGGGAGGGACTCACATGACTGCTAGAGAGAGCCCCTGAGAAGCAGAGTTTGACCTAAAGGCAGGTAGCCTGGTGGGGAGAGGTGGGGTGAGGGGGGGACTAAGTCATTTGGTTGCTCTAAGAATGGTATGCTGCAGTTTGATGCAGTTCTTGAAATAGTGTGATTTTTGCAGGCGTTATAATTTTCGTTTACATGAGCTCCAAAGCACTCTAAGGGGTGCAGTGGAGTTGTGGTAAGGGGTGCTCTGAAACCCTGCTCTTCAGCTCTGCCTGGCTCCTGTGGGGGTAGCCTCTCCAGGCTTGGAGGATTCAGACCTTCAGAGCTGTGGGTCATGACAGGAGGGGCCACCACAGGGAGTTTGGTTTTATTATTTATATTTGAATATGAGTAGGTTTAGTAGTCTAGGGATCTGAATTCATGTAGTCGGTATAGCTGAAGATACACTTTTCAAAGAGTGAGAAATTTGCTAAACTTCCCCGTTTTAAACCGTTGCTCAGAATACTTTAAGTTTGACACAGCACTGCCTCATTGTAACTGCCTATGATTTGCATATGCATTTAAAATTGGCCCTTACTCAACCCGCTAGAGCTCATGAACCGTTATTACCAAAAGGTGTCCCCTTGGCCACCTGCCAGAGAGCCTGGCTGAGGGTGTCAAGTGGACCTGCTTTTCCATTCAGTCTGGCGTATGAAAATAAGATGCTGACAATGTCTGTATCTAGTGGGCTACAGATCTAGCCTACGTTATATCTATGAAAGCCAGACTTTTAAAACTGTGAAGTATTCTGAACTAATGGCAGTTAAAAATGGATTTATTACATAGATCTTGGGACCCTTGATATGCCAAATCACCTTGGCATATGCTTCAGTGTTTTATCTGAGAAAGCTGACAATACCTGAGACGGGTTTAGGAACCGTAGAGGATTGTGAAACGTGTCTCTAGCCATGTCAATAGAAAGTCAAGAATGATCTGAAGGTAATTCTCCAGAGAAGGGTGCCTAGGAGATGGGTGCATATCTTTGTGATGGAGATCTGTCTAGGTGGGGCCCTTCAGCATGTGGCATCCAGGTGGGATCAGGGCCTCTGAGGCATTCTCAGGTCAGACAAGAACATAAAAGGATCAGACCACTGAGCGATGGGCCAGTTGCATGGAGTCTATTCCAACTCAGGACAAGGCCATGAGGGTCAGAGTAAAACTGTGTGCCCTGGAGGGTGTTCAGTGGTTGCTTTTTCTGAAGTAGGTTTCCAGGCTTGTATCCAAAGGCACTTCTGCTCTGGGTGGACTTGAACATTGTCTGACTTTGCTGTTAGCAGCCGAGTGCATTAACCATCTAGAGATTTCAGAGAGAGAGAAAGACTGGCAGCTTTGCTCAGAAGGGATGCCAAATTAAAATTGAAAAAACAACACAGAAAATACCTGAGATGTAACTCTAATAAGGATAAATACAAGAACTTCAAAAAGTTCATTGAAATGGAATTAAAAGATAAAACTAAAAGAAAATAAATTTCATTTCTCAAATAAACTTCATCAAGGCCCAGATACTTTTATAAAGAACTGAGGGCTCTGGGCATTTAACCATGTCAGTGAAGACTGTGTTGCAGATTAACTAAAGAAAAATAGGTGCCCTTTAAATATCTATATATTTCTAATATTAGAAAATAAAAAAGAAGTTAGAAGGAGCAAAAGCAGGACTATAAGGCCAATGCCTACTGATTTTCCATTGAAACTGGCAAAATTGCCCCTGTTTGGCGAGAGGAAGAAGTGGGAGCATTGCTGTGATGGAGGAGGACTCTAGGGACGCTTTCCCAGGGGGTTCTGTTAAAGCTCTGGCTAACGTTGCTGACATCCTCTCATAATAAGCAGGCATTACCCTTCTTCGGGCCTTCAGAAAGTCAACAAACAAAATGCCTCGAAGCTCCCCCCAAACAGTTGCCAGACCTTTGCCTTTTGCTTTGACTGGATCACTTCCATAACTTGGTAGCCATTGCTTAGATTGTGCATTGTCTTCAGGATTGAACTGGTAAAGCCATGTTTCATTTCCTGTTAAAAGTCTTCAAAGAACTGGTTCAGGATGTTGATCTCACACATTCAAGTTCTCCATTGTGCTCTTGGCTCCAGCTGATGTGTGCACTGTAGTTTTGGCACCCAGCAAGCAGAAAGTTTACTCAATTTCATTTTTTTAAAAATTTTCAGTTTTCCAGTCAGAATTATATACGCTGAACCAATTAAAAGCTCTATGGTTTTAGGAGTAAATCTCTGCAGTTAGCCATGCTTCCTCCTCAATTTGGGATGGACAAGATACATTTTCTCCTTGCAAGTTGATGTGGGTGATCTGCTGCTGCAGGTTTCATGTTCAACACCCTCTTCGTCCTCTTAAAATGTTTTCCATGTGTAAACGTTTCTTTGGGAGCAGTGTCCCCATAAACTTTTTGTGATGTACCTGTGATCTCACCATCCTCCCACCCATGCTTCATCCTAATTTTGATGTTTGTTTTTCTTTCGATTATAGCAAAATTCCTGTTGCTCTGATAGAGGCCCTTTTCAAACCAATTCATTATGCTTCTTAGAACCCCATAGCAGAATCCTGTTCATACATGCCATAACAAGTTAGTACAAGTTTATTTTGGTGCAAAACAAGCAACACGAAAGAACTCCAGTAATAGTCGTCCCTCCCCCACCCCCTAATTCTCATTTTCATGAGCTCTGAAGACCCTTTGCCCAGGGAAGCCGAGGTCTATTTCTGGGTGATTTCCCACTCACTGATCTTGCTGTTCAGGAATAAACTACGGCAGTAAGACCCAGGAGGCCTCGCTGCCCCCATTCCCTATAGGTAGGTGGTAGGGTTGCAAATATGTACTTGCTCTTAGAGTCCCTCATGTGTGCCAATTTTTTGACCTGCAGCCTGGCCGGTGTCTCCAGGAGCGTGACCTTGGTGACAGCGTACATCATGACCATCACTGACTTTGGCTGGGAAGACGCTTTGCACACCGTGCGCGCAGGTCGATCTTGTGCCAACCCCAACCTGGGTTTCCAAAAGCAACTGCAGGAGTTTGAGAAGCATGAAGTCCACCAGGTAATCCATCCTCAGGGGATTAGTGAGTTATGGGCTCAATCCCCGGAGACAATGTCCTTGTCTGCTAGTGCGCAATCACAAAGGTTGGCGGGTCCCAGGACAGGCTAACTCACAGATTACATGATTTGTGTCACCACTGACCGCCATCAGCAACAGAGCCACAGACTCCAACCCTGTGTACGTTTTGCTCTGTGGTGTCTGCTCTGAAAACCCCTGCATTAGCTTCAGGGTGTCTTCCATTTGGCGAAGTGCCATTTTTCTTGGTTTTGCTTCCTTTCATGCCCAGACAAACCCTTGAAAAAGCATACATTTCTCTTGATCAACACCGGCAGTTCCACCGCATAGCACAGGTTACCTGAAATGTTTTTATTTCCCTGTGCATATTTAGCAAAACCTGTACCATTGTGTGATAGATAAAAGTCTCCTGGAATTCAGGTTATCGTAGCTGACGTTTCCTTTTGCCCCCAACCTGTCCAGTACCGGCAGTGGCTGAGAGAAGAGTATGGAGAGAGCCCTTTGCAGGATGCAGAAGAAGCCAAAACCATTCTGGGTAAATATAAAGAGCAAGGGCTCATGGAGGCCCAGCCTGGCATGCGGCGGTGGAGTGGCTTCTCAACACTGGCTCCTCTGGCCTGCAGTGACTATACATCGGAGACCTAATGGAGAGGGATCCGGCCTTCACTCTCTTACCCTGCTTGTCTTCGGCGCCACTGTGTGTGCACATGGTGTGCTGGATGCCTCTGCAGCCTGGGACTGGGCGAGGGATCAGGCCAGGAAAAGGTGTTAGCGGGCGATGGTGGCGGTGACGCTCTCGACTCCTTTCACTGGTACTCGTCCTCTCCCTGCCTTGGCTGCCCACACCTTCGCTTGCTACACCAGAGGACGCTGCTCTAATGCCACACACCGACTGCCAAGGGTGTGCGTGCCTGGGTCTGTGAGAGCATATGCATTTGTGTGCATACCTAGGTCAGCGTGGTATGCACCCCATGAGGGTGTGTTATGGGTGTGTGACCTATGCAGATATGCATCATATGTGGGCGTGTCAGATACAGAGATGTGTGTACTCGCTGTGTACACCTTAGGTGTGTATGGAACCTAGGATCAATACTGCCATCAGAGTCACAAATTACACGGTTTGTGTCACCGTCTATTCCTTTGCCTCGGTCCCGCAGCCTCCCACCCTGAAGACATGTGAGCTCCCCGTCTGAAAAAGCGGTGCCAAAGGCAGCGTCTGTGCCTGGGGCAGGTGCGGATGGCTGGGGCCTCGGACCTCGAGCAAAGGGGTTAGGTTAAGGGGGCTGGGTTCTGAACTGCTCTTCCTACAGTGTGTGTGCCCATCCTGGGTCCCCAAGGCCGGAGCCATGTCCCTGAGTTCTCTGGGTCCTCTGCGATCTGGGGACTGCTCCTGCACCCCTCTGGAACTGGAACCAGTGTGTGCCAGGGCCTTCACCCTGTGGCTGCCCAGGCACACAGCTCTGACTGCTCCCACTGGGCGGCAGGCACTCTTACTCTTCAATGTCTGAACACACCCGTCAGACCCAGTAGCCATTGTGCTCCACAATGCCTGAGTGTTTCTTACGCACCTGTGTGCGTGCTTTGGATTTGGTATTTGACCGCAGCTACCTCAACTAGAATCTTTTGTAAGGGTGTTTTCTGTTAACCCAGTCAACTCTGACCCAAGTCTTCAGCCACTAAGGTGTTGAAGCCACAATGGAAAAGCTTCAGTTCCATTAAGCTCTCAATTGTTTCCGCTTTGGACTCCAACAAGGATGCTTCCAGGTGATTGTGCTCCACTTTGTGGCCTGGCCGGAGGGTCCGAGACCCTCAAAGTCTCCATGTGGGCAGGTCTGCGCACTCCATCCTTCATGCCAGTTTACGCTCTTGAAGTGCACAGTGCCACAAACACCTGGAAGAATACAGCTGGCCTCTCCCAAACTGCCGCAGCCCAGTCTCCCTGGCTGCCTTTCCAAGAGAACCACAGGAGCGCTAGCCAGGTAGATGTGGATTGAGGTGAGCATTTTGGGGAGAGGGATGAAGTTGTCACATTCCACATACCACATCCCCGTGACCGAACCAGAATCAGCTGCAAATTCTTGTTTTCCTTAAACCAAAAAGAAATGTAAATATGTCAATAGAAGAAGTATTTCGAGTGGTAATTAGCATGGATGTAAAAATATGTGTGCATTTCTGAACATTTCATTGTCTTCCTGTAGATGTTGAAATGTTTTAATATTGGTTGCCAGTGATGTTCTTTCTCCACAGCCTCTCCTGGAATTCTGAAATATTTGGACTTCCTCAGAAGAGTGTAATGTACCGGATACTGCTGAGAGATTGGAAAGCAACAGTGTTTAGGCTCATGCTGCTAAAAACCTAGAGTTGATTTTTCAGTGCTCATTGGGGACTTGTAAACTGCTTCTTTTTCCATTTTAAATTGTGTGCATGAGCATCATGATGTCAGTTGTTGAGAACTAGCTCTTAACAAGCGAAGCTGTTTTTTCATTTGTACCTTAACCCTGCCGCCTGGGCTGCCTCCTTTGCCTCCTGAGGACTGTCTGTTCAGTGACTGTTAGGGATGGAGATGGCTTGTCGTGGGCAGGCAGCCGTCAGGGGTGGCAGGCCACAGTTCCATGGATTGTGCATGTGCCATTTGGCTCTGGGGTGTGTGTTACCCGGGGTTTGTGTCTTTCAGGGTGGAATTTACCAAGAGCTACGCATTTCTGTTAATAAAGGGCAACTTGGCCAAATTTGACTTAGTGTGTGCTCTGTTTCTTCCTGCTGCAGGGCGCTGCTCTGCCTGTGAGGCCGGTGGGCGGGGCTGCCTCTCTGTAGAGGCTCTTCGGTTCCTCACACCCTACACACAGTGAAGTGATTTCTCCACGAGAGAGAGAATGATCCTCCACGTGAGCTGAAAGGAGGTAGGGTGTTGGCATTAATTGTCGTCTGTACAGTGCAGGGATGGAGCTGTCGCACCCTGAGAATGCCGCGCCAGCAGCGGGCTCCGCTGCTCAGGCCCTTCAGGAGTATTTGCTGAGCTCAGCTCACTGAGCTGTAGTTTGAAGTTTGCAACTGGCTTGGAGAGCTACCTAAGTCATTTTCCTAAATGTTCCTGTGGAAATCCATTGAGGGAAGAAAGAAACTTAGCTTTTTACCCTAGGTTTAGAGCAGTGGTCCTCAGCCTCAAGGGCAGGGCTCTAGGCCACCAGGACTCCTCAGGTGTACCAGGTAGCTCCCAGAATAGCACTTGGCATCCTGCTTGGCAACTTTAGTTTTTCTGAACTCATCTGCAGTGTGAGCACCGGAATGCAGCCGAGTCCTGGCTGAGTCCCTGGCACCTAGGAGGAAGGAGGGAAAGGCTCGAGGTAACAACCACTGAATCAGGCGATCAACATACCCGGGCCCCTGGCACTTGACACCTAGTCGTGGTGTGGCCCACACTGTCTCCTCAGACTCAGTCTGGGGAGTTGTCAAAGAGAAACACCAGGAGGGACTGCCTTGCACAACGGTCCAAACAACTCCCAGGATGCTGGTTCCAGAAGCTGTGCTGACACTTTGTAGGAGTATTGGCTCTCTCTTTGGTCACCCCAGGGCATGTGGACACAGGGATGAGCCCCTGTTCACTTCCCTAGCCCTGGTGGCTTCCCTTCCCCTCTCACCTTGCCCATGGATTTGGAACAGGAAGACCCATGTGCAGATAAGCCATGAACGTGTGGGTTTGGGTATTTGTTATTTCTTGGCTTCTGCACATTGCACTAGTACCTTCTCTGCAGATTTGTAAGGTTCAGGCTGACCACGTTCAGGCTCACTGTGGGATGACTGTTGGTGCAAAACTCTGTCCCAAGTTAAGGAGGTAGGGTGGAGGGCACTAGACAGGGAAAGGCACATTACCTATGACACTCCGGCTGATGCCAGAAAGCCACACCCCATACACACATTAAGGCTTCCTTCAGAGTCTGAGCTTAGAACGGGCTGCTGCTGTCAAGAGTTCTCCACACAAATAAGGCACTGGCACACCCACAAAGGGTACTAGGTGAACAGGGTTCTAGGTCTAGCTGGAGACTAGTGACTCAGGACCACCTGTGTCCACTACCACCACCACCACCCATCCTTGCTGGGCCCAGCCACCAGAGGGGAGAATACTCATCCCCCTTATCCTTGCCTCCGATCAGTCGAAGCAGATCATAACTCACATAAAACCTGCCACTTATAGTGAGGGGTCACAGGTTACTGTTGGAGCTCGCCTACCTTTAGTTCAAGTCAAGCCTCTAAACCAGTGGTTCTCAACCTTCCTCATACCATGACCCTTTATCATGTGGTGACACCCCCCCAACCATAAAATTATTTTTGTTGCTACTTCATAACTGTAATTTTGCTACTGTTATGAATCCGGTGACCCCTTTGAAAGGGTCGTTCAGCCCCAAAGGCGTCGTGACCCACAGGTTGAGAACCACTGCTCTAGCACTTCAACAGAGCTGTGGTGGTGTACTGGTTACATGTTGGGCTGCGATCCGCAAGGTCGGTGGTTTGAAACTACCACTGGCTCCTCAGGAGAAAGATGGGACTTTCTACTCCCATTAACAGTTACACTCCTGGGAACTCGGGGGCAGTTCTGCCCTGTCCTCTAAAGTCAGCAGGAGTCAGTATTGACTCCATGGCAGTGAGTTTGGTTGTGGAGAGAGCCTCAAAAGAATCCTTTCTGGGCTACACCATAGCTTTGCTCTTTAGTGAACCCCAGCCTTCTAACTCAGGCAATCAGCCCATCTAACTCAGGCAATCACCCAGGGTAGGGTACCAGTAGCCAGACTCCCCGAGACGCAAGAGTTCATATGGCCAGCATCTTAGATGATTGGAAAAGGCAAAATAAGAGACGCATCTTACTCCTTGGCCAAGTTAAGTCTCTCATGAGCAAGGTTGGGGGAGGGCACATTCACCATGAACATTGTGTGTTAAGTCCTGCCTGTCAGGACATGAGCAGGAGAGATGGAGTTTATCTGGACCTGGACCTCGTGCTATCTGCCTCCTGGACCAACTGTCCCTCTGTTTACATACCTTCTGACCTACCCTTGTTCAGAGCACGTTCATTAGGTATGGGTGTCCTAAGTCCCTTCGTCGTTGTCACAGCTCTCCCTGGGGATGTGTACCTGCAAAGTCCTGTGTTCATTCTATTTCATTACTGGGTGCTGGTTCCTTCTAGTGTCTGAATAGGTGGGGAACTCCATCTCCCACCTTGGGGGTTGCACAGTGGTACTCCTGTATACAGATAGCATATAAGTTCTAAAGGCTGGTGTAGGAGTAAGCATGCACATGTGTGCGTTGGTGGGGATACATATGCGTCTGCATTTATTGTTTTTATGTGAAAGAGCGGATAGCCTCAGTGCAGACCTGTGGACAGTGGCTAGGAGCGTATTGAATTCATCACAGTTGGTTAGCAACTAGCTATGGAGCCCACAGGAGTAGCCCCACAAGTCACAGCTCCCTCTGCGTACCAGCCTCTGGTCTCAAAATAAGGAACACAGTTAGAATCAACACCCTCTGATCCCACATCAGTGACTCCTCCCATCCTGACTCTGAGTTATTAATAATTTTATTAAGAATGTGCTTTCCACATGCTTGTATTTATATATACATTTAACAAGAAGTCACCAAGACTTCAGAGGGTACTTCCTCCTTCCCTTTCCTTTTTACTGCCCAGGGAAGGGGAGACACTGAAGAGAAATTTCAAAAGGAAAACAACCCAAATCGCTCGAGTTTCATGTCACTTCAAGACTTGAAAATAGGATTTCCTTCCTTCCTAGGGTTCCGTAAGGCTGCCTGTGTTTCCACCTGGTCAGGGCCCAGCGGAGGGTGTGGATTAGTGTAGCCCACTGAGAGCGTGTCAGGCTGGCAGAGAGAGGGATGCTTTGCTTTCTTATATTCCAACTCCCGCAGGAGATTTTGAGGTCAGTGACCATAGTACAGGGGGCATAATTATATTAGCATCGTTCTGCTGGTATCAAAATTATGTGTTCTAGCTTGCAGGTTCGACATAGCCAACCTTGATAAACGTGGACATTAGGAAGCTGAAGTTTGCAACTGCTAAGTCTGGGTTGCTTCTCATGGGGGGAGTATGTTGCCGGGAGGTGGTTGAACATCTGTGAGCTGAAAGGCCGAGCTTTCCTGAGTGAGCGAGTCACTTTTGCAGGCACACCTGGCTTGAGGGGATGCCTGAAGGTGTTCTGAGTTGTCTTGACTGTTTAAAATTCGTTTAGTCACAGCTTCATTGGAAGAGTCTTTTTGGTGGGATTAATGCAGAACACATCCTCTGTACAAAGTCCCTGTCAGGTGGAAATGGGGGGGAAAAAACATTAGGTTCTTTTTGGGTTACCATTTCCTCAGTACTTCAAGGAATGGGGTTTAGAAATAGCCTGCTCATGCTTTTTACCCTCTTCCCAGTCTGACCCGAAAAAGTCATGGTGACGCACTCACTCCTCCCCACCCCACCCCCGCCCCCTGGCTTGTTCCTGTGAGCGGTGTGGAAGGAGCATGCATACACTTCTCCTGCACCACGGGGCCTGCCCACAGCCCAGCGTGCCAACCTCCACAAGTGCCCCAGCACAAGCAAGGGCCACATTCACCAGGGAGCTGGTCCACCATGTGTTGGCTGCCTTGGATTTCCCCACGGGGCTGATGAGCCTTTAGAAAATAAAAAGGCCCTACAAGAGCTGTAGAAAAGGTCACCTTCTGCTTTAAGAAGGGTGTGTGTGGCTTCACTGTGAGATGCCACTGTGCCATGAAGCTTCCCTAGGATGAGAGTCTGGGGAAGGCTTAACCTGGGTTTGTATGAAGTATACTGGTGTGGTGACAGGTGAAAGAGGGGGTGCATCTGGGTGTGCCTGAGTATCTCCAGGAGCTAGGTGTGCCAAGATGAGTCACGCCTGTCAGCAGGGGACAGACCACCTTCTGCTCTCCCGAAATGCCTCAGAGTCATGCCCACCCTGACCCAGAACATGGCAGTGAAAGTCCACTGACACTTGGAGCCTGGGCGCCTCTCCAGACAAAACGTCCCAGTCCCTACACTCAAGCAAGCAACGTGGTAGTTTAATGTTGGTTCTCTAGAATATGAGAGGAAGTCTGGAGGTCAGCCCACTCATGGGAGGCCCTTCTTAGGTCTGGCATGAAAGAAACTCCCTGGCAGAGCTGGAGGGCGCCGAATCTGCGGGTGACACATGAATGTGGCCAGAGCCTGCCTGGGGTGTTTTTAATATCCAGCCTCAACCATCCTGCGAAACAGGTATTACTATCCTTGTTATCCTCGGTGTCAGATGAGGAAACTGAGTTCTCAGGAACTTGAATGAGTTGCCTCGCCTCTTCATCTGACAGTGAGCCAGTTAACAGTGGGAATCCACACATTCTTCACCAGAGTCTGAGGTGCTCTGAAGTGCAGTTTGGGGGAGCATGCACATTCTGATAACCCTCCTCTGAAGGTGAACTCCTGAGATGCGAGTCCTGATACCGTGTGAGTGGGGAAGAGACAGGTGGAGATAGGTACCGGTGCATAGGAAGCACATTCCCCCTTTCAACCAAAGCTGTTCATGACGGACACATTAGCTCTGATGGGAAGCTCCTGGAGAAGCTATCAGCGTCCTGAGGTTATAGAGTGCTTTGGAGGAATGCAACAACAGGTGTGCAGGTGGCACGTGCTTGGGAATGGAATGTGTTTGGTCATTTGGGTGGGAGTATGCTTGTGGGGTAGCATGTGTGCAGGGGGGGGGGCATATGTGTGGGTACTTGTTTATACAGAGTACCATGCATATGGGGGTGGGGGGTGGGATGGATACGCAGTGTGTGTTAGGATTACTTTTAGGCCCAGTGTCCACCAATAGCAATGGAAGCAAGGTGCAGAGTGTGTCGAATGATAAAAGCAGTCCCTCAGCAATTAATCAGAGGCTTAAATGATCTCAGTGACAAAATGCCTTCCCCCTCAAAAAAGCATTTCTTAATCTAAGTTCTCTGTATAAACAATTACTGTGATTGCTTAGAGTTTTAATATCAGAGACAGAATTCAAGTGAGCACATTCTAAACATGCGTCCTTCAGTCCCTAATGTGTTCTTCAACGAGACCAGCTACACAACATCTACATAGAAGTTGATGCAGAGAACTCCCAGCTAGGAGTTGGGACAGGAACTCAACTACTGCCATTTTGTACACTAAATTCTAGTGATGTGGGATTAGTTCCATCTTTAGTAACAGCCCATGTGAGAGACACATTTTTACATGAGCCATTGAATGTAAAACCGATGATCTGTCCTGTGGGCTTTTATCAAAATCACAAGAAAGTTTTATTTAAAAGCGCAGATTCACAGATAGTGCCCGGCGATCAGAACGAACAGCACCTCGGGTAAGACTTGTCTCCAGTAGCACACCAGCCTGTGTGATCCCAGGATTATCAATAATAAAATCCGAATACAGGGTCGGGAATGGTATCAGAACTTAATTTATGGACACTCAGTTTGCAGAAGGCTGTGTGTAGCAGTGCAAGCCCAGAATCCATTTATTTGTAGGGTCCTCCGGAGGATGAAACATCTGATCAAAGGCCAGAGATGTGATTGGTCTTGTTTGTCAGATGGGAACACTGTGAAGATCATGGCTGATGCAGTTAGATCAAAATGTAACAGCGTGTCATTTCATCTCCCCTTTGACCCATTTAAATTTGCTCCAGTTTTAGTGTTTTATGTTTTCCTTTCAGTTGTGGCTTTCTCTGTTTATTTTTTGTTGTTTGATTTTGTTTTCTATGTGTTTTTTTCTGTATATGAAATCCAGGATAGGTAAATCTATAGAATCAGTAACTGTATTAATAACTACCTAGGAACATGGTAGGGGAGATTAGAGAGAGATGGGGAGCTAACAGCAATGAGTACAAGAAAGAAAAAATGTTCTAAAATTGATTGTGGTGATGATTGCACAACTCTTCTTAATATGATTGAACTATGCCCCTAGATTTTTTAAAATAAAAGGGTATATTCAAAATAACCAATGATAGGACCATTTGAAGTATTGTTTAAATTTTTTGACCATGTAGACATTGAAAAGCCACAAAAATTGATGCTAAGGAAACAGGTGCAATTCTAGATCTGGTATGCAATGGGATCTTTATGAATCTTTTCAATCTTATACTTTTTTTTTCATGCCTTTTCTTTTCTTTTTTTAATACATTTATTGGGGGCTCTTACATCTCTTATCACAATCCATACATTCCTCCAATGTGTCAAGCACATTTGCACATCTGCCGCCATCATCATTTTCAAAGCGTCCTCTTCCCACTTGAGCCCCTGATATCAGCTCCCCACTTCTCCCCCCTCTCCCTCCCCCACCCGCCCTCCCTCACGAACCCTTGATAAGTTATAGATTATTTTTTCCATATCTTACATCATCCTCCGTCGCCCCTCACCCACTTTTCCATTATTTCTCCTCCTGAGAGGGGGTTCTAGTTTGATCCTTGTGATCCGTTCCTCCTTTCTCCTCACACCCTCTCCTAATCCTACTGGTATCTCTACTTTCCTTGTTGGCCCTGAGGGGTTTATCTATCCTGGATTCCCTGTGTTGCAGGCTCTTATCTGTAGCAGTGTGTATGCTCTGGTCTAATCGGATTTGTAAAGTAGAATTGAGGTCATGATACTGGGGTGAAGTAAGCACCAAAGAGCTAGAGGAAAATTGTGTGTTTCATCGGTGCTATACTGCACTCTGACTGGCTCATCTCTTCCCTGTGGCCCCTCTGTGAGGGGATGTCCAATTGTCTACAGATGGGCAGTAGGTTTCCACTCCATTCCCCCCACCCCAACCCATTCACCTTGGGTATGGTTTTATTCTGGGTCTTAGATGCCTACTACCTGATCTCATCGACACCTCATGATCATACAGGCTGGTGTGCTTTTCCATGTGGGTTTTGTTGTTTCTGAGCTAGATAGCCGCTTGTTTACTTTCAAGCCTTTCAGATCACAGATGCTATATCTTTTGATAGCCAGGCACCATCAGCTTTCCTCACCTCATTTGCTT
>NW_022111324.1:85574334-85604721 GCF_000313985.2 Echinops telfairi | reverse complement strand
ATTCCCCCTTTCTCCCCCAACCCTCCCCTAATCCTCCTGGTATCTCTACTCTCATTGTTGGCCCTGAGGGGTTTATCTATCCTGGATTCCCTGTGTTACGGGCTCTTGTCTGTAGCAGTGTGCTTGCTCTGGTCTAATCGGACTTGTAAGGTAGAATTGAGGTCATGATAGTGGGGTGAAAGAAGCACCAAAGAAATCATACACTTTTTAAGGTTGTTGCTTATGTTTACATATCTTTTGATTAATGTGAACGTTATAAAAATTAAAGTAAGTTCTTTGATCAATAATTAATGATGATAGGTTGACAAATCTGGTTATCCTAATTTTTGAATACTATATAGAGTCAGAGGAGCCCTGGTAGTGTAGTGGATTATTCATTTGGCTGCTAACTGTAGATCACAGTTCAAAACCCCCAACAGCTCTTGGGGAAAAGATGTGGCCTTCTACTTTCTTAAAGAGCTCCACTTCTGGAAGCCCACGGGGCCCCTCCCTCTAGGGTCCCGTGAATCAGAATGGACCCAGCGGCAGTGAAGTTTTTTATATATAAGGCCCAGTTCAATTTTACCAAAATGATTAGCCCATTTGCTTAGTTCAGGTATGAAAAAGGTATCCTGGTAGTACAGTAGTGAAGCATTTGCTGCTAATGGAAAGGTTAGCAGTTCAAACAAACCCGGTAGCTCTGCCGAAGAAAGACCCGGTGACCTGCTCCCATAAAGGTGGCAACCAAGAAAACCCTGGGAGGCAGGTCTGCCCAGTCCTATGGGGTCTTTATGAACCGGCATCCACTCGGCAGCATCCAACAACAAAAACAAGGTACAAAGAGTCGTTTTTAATTAATGTGACTGATCAAGGTCTATGTCTTTCTCCACTTTTCAAAGACTATTACCCATGCTACACCATGCTTTATTTGTAATTAGAAATAAATATTTCACAACATATAATTACATATGGTTTTTTGATAACTACATTTTAATTATGTTTAATTTGTAACAATGAAAATACATCCTGCATATCAGATATTTACATGATGATTCATAACTAGCAAAATTATAGTTATGAAGTAGCAACCAAAGTAATTTTATGGTTTGGGGTCACCACAACATGGGGAACTGAATGAGAGGGTCCTGTATGAAAGGAAAACTGGAAACCACAGCAAATAGAAAGCTTGATTAGCACTCTGACTTGGTGGAATGCAGACAAGTCAAAGATATTTTTGTACTCGGGAAGTTGATGGATATCCTGAACGAGGTTTGTCATCAACCTACATTTCACCTTTTTTAAAATAGGGAAAACACTCCTACACTTGAGTTTGTCCCATCGTGGTGTCCTTGTCAGCTGTGTTCAACATCACAACAGTTTTTTCCCAAGAAAGAAACAAAATTTCACAGCCCCGTGCTCTTCTCTTAAATCGGCCATCACAAAAAACGAAGTTTGAGTGAAACTACTTTTACAAAAAAAATTCATTGTGACCAGAGAGAACCTTCCCAGATGACACCACTGGGTGCATTAACTCAGAGTGAGGTGCTAGATGCTCACTTAGCAGTAAAAATGCATACTACAAAAGCTCCGTTCTGCCCAGCTCAATACTGATTTTGGGAAGTACCCCCATACATATATATGTTTCATTTAATAACAGAAAAAATTCCTGATGTGGTTTTTCTGTTGGGTTTTTTTAGTTGTATTATTAATTGGGAGTTAATATATATACAATATCATTCCATATTTCACTCATGTCAAGTATTATTCTATACTTGCTACAGAAATCAGTTTCCAAATATTATTTTCCTTCCCGGACTCCTTCACACACACCCTTTCCACACACACCACCACCACTGTACCCACCCCCACCCCCACTCCCACCCCAAAACCCTTATTCTACTTGCTGTCCATATAGATTCATCAATCCTAGGTTTCATATGCCAAAAAACAGAAAAGCACATAATACAACTTCAAGAGGGTGGCCCCCAAAGACAGTATCCCTCTGAGATAAACCCTGATATGAGCAAACAAAAATACGAAAAATGGTGAAAACCAGACAGAAGTCCAGCGCACCTCAGAGGGGAATCAACTGACAGTGTTTCAACTGCCAGGTCTGCCGCTTTGTTCTACACTCATCTTTCCAATGAACTCGTTTAATAACCACTTTCCTCCCACCCCTCAATTATGGATAGGGGGCGATCCCTGGAGGCTTATGTCCTATGTTGTTCCCACACACGTATCTTGGGTTCCCATTGTCATCCATAGCCTTCGGCAAACTGGATTCTCAAAATTGGCTCTGATACTAATCCCTCTTTTAACTTTGGTTCATATGTTTGGCATTCTTTGGGGACTGATGATGATGTCAGTTGGCTTCTTTGGGGACTGATGATGCTTAGTTGGCTTCTCACTTAGATGGCTGCTTGTTTGGAGACAAGCCTTTAAGACCCCAGATGCTATTTTATTTGATAACTGGGCACCATCTAATTCGTTGCCACACTTTGCTATTGCACCCAGCTCTTCTGTGTTCCCTTCCTGAGGGCGAGTATTGAGCAGGGCCGTGATGTGAGAAATAATTGTTCCTAAATTGGAGCTAGGGTTTAGTGTGAGCCCCAAACACATTCCAGTATCTTTTTTGTTTTGTTTGTTTTTTATCTGCTTTTCATTCCCTTTCAAGCCTCCTTGCTAATTTATGGTAGAGAGTCTTATTGATCATCCCCCTGGGACATAATGATCTTCCGTTGATATTGCCCTTGATTAGCCCCTGGTACTAATTTTTAAAACCCCTGTTAAGAGAGGGATATTGGACCAATGTAAGCTAAGTCCATATCACAAGTGCCTAAATAATTCACGTGTACAGAATCAATCCTTTCATGGCTGGATGCTATTTACACAAACAACGGGGGGTTAATTGTTAGGGACGTTTACAATAATAATCATTGAGAATGTCAGTCACAGGTTTGCCAGAATAATACATTTCTTAATACAGCATATAGGGCACTGATGTAGCAAGACCATGTTTGTCTGCCTACCCACAGTTCAATAATCTTGGTACAGCTGTCTTCCGCTTCCTCAGACCCATGTGTTTTCTGACTGAAGTCCTCAGGTTACAAGTGTGTCTGAGGTAGAGTCTAATGGAGTTTCCACATCAGATCTCACTGATGCAGCCTCTGGAGCATGCGGTGCACCCTGAAGATCCAGGATTCAGTGTCCCAGCATGCCACAGCACCCAGCCTGGCTCTGCAGGGTGCATCCAGAAACCTGGATCAATGTGGCCTATTCGGTGTATACAACCAAAGAGACTCCTCTCAAAGACATTTTCCGTCATTCTTCCCCTCAACTGGAGGTTGTTCACTCCTCTTTTCCTACCAACAGACATGCATTTGTGTTCCCCCAGACGTGTTTTCTCCTTCTCCCTTCTCCTGACTTGTTTTCCCATTATTATCCCTCATCCCATCATTATCCCTCTCCCAGGTGGGGGGCGGGGGGCAGCCACTCAGTAGACAACAGCCCCTTCCCCTCCCTTGACCATTTGATCCCAGCTGACGTGAGGCATGTTCCGGTAAAGTGACCTTCCAAAGACTTACCTAGAATGGGTGAGGTATGGTTCATTGGCACCAGCCAGGCTCTCTCGACCAGCCTGTTTGACCCCCCTGTTTCTTGATACTCCCTGTTTCCCGCCATCCTTCCATGACCATGACTGAATATAATGTTGTCATATAGGAGTCTAACACTAATGATACACTCTGCGTGTCAAATACATGAGGTATACCTCTGGGAGACCATTTTCTATTCCATTTTTAAACAGATTATTTACATAGTTCTTCAGGAGAAGCAAAACGAGTGAGACTTGGACCACTGTGTGTGTGTGTGTGTGTGTGTGTGTGTGTGTGTGTGTGTGTTATCTGAGTTGTTACAGTTTTCTTTCCTTTTTTATGGTCCTTTCTTCAGAGATAATTCTTTTTCAGATTTCCCTGTATTATATTTCCCCGTGGGTATCCCTTCCAGTTTTAAAAATAATTTAAATATTTATTTACATTTTAAAATATTTAAAGTTTACATTTTAAATCTCAATGTTTAAAAATCTGCATTTTACTAGAGGTCAATGAAGGCTAACTCTTCCTCTAATCAAACAGCCATCTCAATGTCAAAGAATTACCATTAAAAATGTCTTGATGTTGTGGTTACATGTTGGCCTGCTAACTATCAGGCCAGAGGTTCAAAACCACCAGCTGTTGCTTGGGAGAAATCTGGAGCCTTCTACTTCAGTAAAGAGTTACAGTCGGGTAACTCACAGGGCCAGTTCTTCCCTGTCCTGTAGGGTCACTGTGAGTCAACAATGGCGTGATTTCAGTGAGCGGAAGTTACCATCTGCCCTTGAACCCTTCAGATAATCAGATGTAAATAATTCCACATGCGTACAATTTTGGTTTGCCCCCACCACAAAAGTCACGATACGTTTTTAGTGACGATGGGCCCCAGTAAACTGTTTGTGGATTGGTAGGGTTCCTGGGCATCGGAGACACTGTCTTAAGCCCTCTTGGGCTCAGATTGTGAGTGTCTTGAGGACAGACCCTCCATAAGCCTGGCCCATGGCGGTTACCGTGGAACATTTCAGTGATGGCACACGCTGCTCAGGTAGGGCTCCACTGGTGGGCTCCCCTCAGATCAGTGCTTCCACAGCTCTCTGCAGAGCGGAGGCTTTCTTAGCATGACCTGAAGACATGTTTCCATCATTAAGGATTGTAGTCATGTATCGGAAGGCAAACTCCAACATCTGATTTATAACTCTTGGCTCATAGGAATGTCCTTCAGGACTTGTGCCATCACCTGCATCTTTTGGCATGCTCTTGTGAGAAATCTTCTTGCCCATCTCCATGATAACCAGTGATCAAACTTGTGTAGCTACATCACCCACATTCATGTATTTCAATCCTGATCTTGATGCAACTTTTTTGCCTAGAATGGGTTTTCCAACTCCTGATGTGCTGCTGAGCAAGAAGTTCAGCTGCAACCTAAAGTCAGGCATTTTGAGTCCTGAATCTTAGTCTCTTAAATCTGTTTTATCAAGACATTCCTACTAACATTCTAACCTTGTTTTATTATCATTATTATTATTATTATTGATTTTAAAAAGTTGTGCTGCCATGCTAATCATATTTACTTGCACTTCCAATCAGTTATCCATGAACGTTTTTGCTTGTGGCCCTGTGCCCGTTTAAAAAAGTTATGGAGACATGTTAATCACACTTACTTGTGCTTCAATCAGTTATCAGAGAATGTTTTTGCTTGTGCCCTGTGCCCATTGCAGAGGGAGCCAGCCTTACCCCACCGATGCCAGCTATCCAATTCGGGAGGTGCTGGCTGCATTTGCATGCATATGAAAAGGCTCCTTGTTGGGCAACCTTTGCATTTAGTTAAAACTAGACTCACTTGTGGCTCATTGCTCCTAGATCCTAGATAATGACCCAAGTCTAGACTATTCCTGCCTTTTCCTGGCTCAGATCTTTATGCGTGGATAGATGGGGTCTTGCCCGTTTTATCTTGTCACCCCTCACTCAAATCCATGCACTTACTATCTGCCGTCCTTGGTCCACTTCCTGCATTTCTTCATTCTCTGCCCTTCTCACAGTTTGCACTTATTTCTCAGAAGAGCCTGATGCTGACTAACGCTGCGAATCAGCTCTGAACAAAGTTCAGTGTGCAGTTGATACATTACCTTAAAGCAGTCTCTTTTTCTTTTTTTCCTTTGAGAGACCTTTGCTGTTGGGATCTCACACCTCTCTCTAAAGACAGGCAAGGCCTGTCTGTAGGCAACTGGACATTCCTTTGCAGAGGGTTTGCCGGGAGGAGACGAGTCACTCAGGGTGCAGGGTAGCATCGATGAAACACACAACTCGTCTAGTTCTTAAATGCTTCCTCCTCCCTCACCATCGTGATCCGAATTCTACCTTAGAAATCTGGCTAGACCAGAGGATGTACACTGGTACAGATAGGAACTGGAAACACAAGGAATCCAGGGCAGATGATCCCTTCAAGACCAGTGGTGAGAGGGGCAATACCGGGAGAGTAGAGGGAAGGTGGGGTGGAAAGGGGGAACTGATTACAAGGGTCTTACATATAACCTCCTCCCTGGGGGACAGACAACAGAAAAGTGAGTGAAGGGAGATGGCGGACAGTGTAAGATATGACAAAATAATAATTGTTTATAAATTATCAAGGGTTCATGAGGGAGGGGGAGCGGGGAGGGAGGGGGGAAATGAGCTGATACCAAGGGCTCAAGTGGAAAGCAAATGTTTTGAGAATGATGAGGGCAACAGATGTACAAATGTGCTTGACACAGTGGATGTATATATGGATTGCAATAAGAGTTGTACAAGCCCCCAATAAAATTATTTAAATATATTTTTTTAACGACAGGAATCAACAGTGAGCATTGAATGGTGCTCTGTGCGAAGGCATTGATGCCAGCTTCCTCCCTGCAGTGCCTGGTTGAGGAAGAAGCACAGCCCCGGTGCCCAGGCACACTATCTGTTTTCACAAACATGTATTTTCCTCCAGCTTTGCACCCTCTAGATCAGGGGTCCTCAAACTACGGCCCGCGGGCCACATGCGGCCCGCCGAGGAGGACATTCATCTGGCCCGCCGGGTGTTTTTGCCCCATTTTGTTTTTTACTTCAAAATATGATAAGTGCAGTGTGCATAGGAATTTGTTCATAGGTTGTTTTTAAACTATAGTCCGGCCCTCCACGTGTCTGAGGGACAGTGAATAGCCCCCTGTTTAAAATGCTGGAGGACCTGCTCTAGATCTTCTGTCCAACTGCTCTTTTCCTGAGACTAGAAAAATAAAGGAAACCCATAATGGAATTCAGAAAATGACTTTTATTCCGTCTATGAGAATTTATAAAATGTTCTCCGTTGTTAGAGTAGTTTGACATGCATTCATGTCAGGACTCAGAGCCTAGTCTCGAATGTGGGCCGACTCTCGGTCTCGTGCTTTTTACATGATACCATGTTGGATCCAGTGGGGAATGAGGCGAACGAAGGCAGCCCGCCCAAACAATGCAGGAACAAAGCCCAGGGCAGCCTTCCCCTGTAAAGGTCCGTTCTAAAGGGATTCACTTAAAAGTGAATTTTGCAGATGAATGGTAAAGGAAACCACAGTTAACTAAGCCATGGGAAAGTATTTCCACATGATACATTTATTCAGACAAATGATTTCATCAAGGATATGCCTGCTCATCTGCAAGACTGTGCCTGAACCTATCCCTGAAGTCTGCAGACTTGCATGTCTGGGGTGCCATAGGTGGTCTTGGTCAGAAGCAGTAGCACACACACACATACCTGTCTGGGAGGGACATTGTTGAAAGAGCTGGTGGCAGCACCCAGAAAAGACACAAGAAGCCTGACCGGCAGAAAAGACAATGGAGCACACAGGGCAAAGGCATCCGGTCCAGGGAAGGAGCGGGTACTCCTGTCAAACCATGCAGGCTGTTGGCTGCTAAACTATGTCCCCTAAGAAATACGCTCCTCTTCCATTGACAGCTATGAAGTCTAACACCAACTACCCCAATCTAATATCTTTTTAAGATGTTCTTTTCCCCAGCAGTATGAGTTTTTTTGCTCCAAATGTCCCAAACATTTCTTTTAACCATGAGACTTTTTCAAGAGAAAGTTTTAAAAAGACACAAGACAGAGGAGCAATTGAAAAGTAGTTCTTCGAATAGTATTTTATAAGACAATGACTAAGGAGAATGGTGAAGAATCCTATTTAACGTTAAATAAATCCCTCTCCAACCACCCTACCACCACTTTGACTTTGGCCAATCTGAGACTCAAAGGCTAGGAAGCAGAAACCCGCAATGTTCTTTGGAAGTAAAAGACCCTGAGATAGTTAAGGTGTATTGTGCCAACCTGGCCGATAAACACATGTGGGATTAATAGAAGGGCGGAGGGATACATGGCTCGGTGAGCCTCGCCTTTCTAGTTCTCGGGTCTCTTGCTTTGTGATGGTTGGACCAGGGTGCAGCTGCCTTAGCCAGTTCCCTGCTTCAGCTGGCAAGGCTCACTTCCTGCAAAACATCCCCGAGGAGAAGCCACATGGACCTACCCCGGCTGGAGCAGCCGGGTGGAGACCCATGCCAGCGCTGAGATGCTTACACGCTCACTGTTCAGCTTTCCGGCGTCATAGCGTGTGTTTTGTGAGGTGGAGGAGGACTTTGTAGATCGGTGTCAGACATGTGGTACAATGTTGGACTTAAGAGCTTAGACAGCACTGGATTGGGATGCTTTCTTAATGTATACTTACTCTTTATATAAAACTCTCTTATGTACATATGCATTTCTGTGGATTTGTTTCTCTAGTCTACAGTTTGGTACTGTAGAAAGTAACCTAACTTGGACCATTTAGGCAGCAAGAATTTCATTCTGGCCCGGCTTATGTGCTTATTGATCTGTTATCAGCACATTGGTATACATAGCTGAAAAGAAAGCTTTTCAAAACTACTGCTGAAATTTGTATTTACTGATTTTCCAAAAGGAGACAGACAATGTTCAAGGAAAGAAAATTCTAACTCTCCTTTAACTGTAACTCTTCTCTGGTAACATTATCTTTATCTTATTTCCATATTTGATGAGATGCTTGTTTTTCAAGTCAGTTTGTTGTCTGAAACCCACTCAACACGATGTCACTGAGAGGTTGTGGTGTGTCTATTTCGGAGAATCTGAGTGCGACAAGTACGACTGTCCTGGTGATCTTGCAGTGCCTGTGAGTGATCAGTAAAGATCAAACCGAATTTTCTGTGTGACATGTTTTAGGAAATGGTGGGACTTAATCAGATCAGCATCTCCCTGCCCTCAATCCCGAGTTTGTAAATTGGGCCTAATCAGAATTGTTTATTAATTCAATTGTTTTTTCTGAAAATGATACCCGCCGCTGTAAGACATATGACATCCTGACCACCTTTCTGCCCGGAACAGCATGTTTGCTTAGGTCTCCGTTTACAGGGTCTTAAAATAGGGACAGGTTTTCTCCTAATGCCTATGTTCGCTAGCATATCAGATGTAGAATGATTAACAGAAGACATCACTTTTTGTGTGGCCTTTAGGGAAACTGAAATTATTAAAATGAGCTATTTTCCCCCTGTCCTCCTAGTTCCCAGATGAAAAGAAATAATGACCTTCCTCCCTTTACCCCAAACTTTGCCAGACCAAGGTCTTGAGATCTGATATCCAAGCCCAAATGTACCCATTTATCACTTTTTCAGCTGCATCAGAACTGAAGATTCTAGAAGTTTAGAGTGTTCCCTCACAGGAAAATCCTGGCCTGTAGTGGACAAACACCCTCTTCCTTGCAGCCCACAGAGGTCATGAACAAATCACTGGATGTCTTAAAGAGTGAATATTTTTTTATAGTAAATGAACAGCTGCTGAACATTCTTCAAGAAAGGCATTTGCAAAAGAGAGTCTGTAGGATTTCTTTGAATAACAACAGCATGTAGTGTAATGCAAAGCAAGAGAGAAATAGAAAAAATATAGTCTACTATGTTAGAGGTTTGAGTGGGCAATGGGGAATTCTAGGTGGTTTCAAACATTTTCCCCTTTGCATATCATATCACCTCAAGTATATCTCATCATTATTATGAATTATTAGATATAATAAGAGAAAACACATAATAGCTTACAAGACAAGCCTATGCTAATTTCTGTGTCTTCTTCCTGTTCATGTTGGTCATGGGTGACCATGCATACCCAGTATTTTCCATAGAAAAATACACATTAGAACTAATTAAACAGCCTGTTGAATTACATCAGGTGCTAACAGACATCACAGCTGCCTACTGTCAAAAATATTGTGGGCTTGCTCTAACGGTCATCTGGGTTAACAGAATGTGAGGGCTGTGAGGGCTTTATTTTAAGGAGGCTATTTCTCCTAGTCAAATGAAATGACTGGGAGTGAGTGTGAGCTCCGGTTTTGACTCTCCTCTTCTGCAAGACACTTCCCTCCTACTTTTTTCCCATGTGTTCATTGAGGTGAAATTTATATAACATGATTTTACCCATTATAAGTGAACAATTCAATGATTGACAATTTGAGCTAATGGATAGCCTTAAGTATACTGGGAATTCCAGATCACTTCATTGTGCTCAAGCTGAACTTAAACATGGTTCAAGGTGCAGTTGTGCAAACAAAACAAGGAAATACTGCAAGTTTCAAAATCAAGGAAGGTGTAGGTCAGGGTTGTATCCTCTCACCATATTTATTTAATCAGTATGTTAAGCAAATGATTAGAGAAGCTGGATTATATGCAGAAGAACATGATATCAGAATTGGGGGGAGGCTTATTAATAACTTGCGATGTGCAGATGATACAACCTTGCTTGCTGAAAGTGGGGAGGACTTAGAATACTTGCTGATGAAGGTCAGGATTGCAGGCTTCAGTATACATTACAACTGAAGGCAAAGAAGACCAAAATCCTCACAACTGGACCAATAGGTAACATCATGGTCAATAGAGTAAATATTGAAGTTATCAAGCATTTTCTTTTGCTTGTATCCACCTTTAATGCTCATGGAAGCTGAAGGTCAAGAGTTCAAACAACCAGTTGCACTGAGCAAATGTGCTGTACAAGACCATTAAAATACTGGAAAGCAAGGATGTTGCTTTGAGGACTAATGTATGCCTGATTTGGACCATAGTATTTTTAATTGCCTCCTATTCATGTGAAAGTTAGGTTTTGAATAAGGAAGACCAAAGAAGAATCAATGCATTTGAATTGTGGTGCTGGAGAAGACTGTTGAAAATACCATGGACTGCCAAAAGAACAAACAGATCTGTCTTGGAAGAAGTTCAGCCAGAATGCTCCTTGGAGGCAAGGGTGGTGAGATGTCATCTGAAGAACTTTGGACATGTTGGCAGGAGAGACCAGACCCTGGAGAAGGACACCATGCTAGGTAAAGTAACGGGGCAGCGAAAAAAGGATGGCCGTTGACAAGATGGGTTGGCACAGCCGGTACAATGATGGAACATAAGAACAATTGTGAGGATGGCGCAGAACCAGGCAGTATTTCCTTTTGTTGCATGTAGAGTCGCTTTGAGTCAGAACCAAGTCAAAGGCACTCAACCAGCACCACCACCAAGTTGTACCATCATCACCTCGGGAGGTCCCTCTACTGCCCCTTGACAGGTAATCCCCAGTCCCACCACCAACACAGATAATTACTAGTCTACTTTCTGTCTCTGTCTATTTGCCTTTTGGGGTATCTCATGTGCATGTAATCATACAGTATATGTGATCTGTTGTGTTTGGCGTCTTTTCCTCAACATAATATTTTTGAGATTCATTTATAGTATGAATCAGTAATTCAATCCTTTTATTGAATAGTCTGGTTTGTTCTTTTTTTACTAGAGTTAAGGACTGACTGCTAGTGTGCTGGATTGATGGTTCTCCACTGGACACGATTTTGGCTCTAGGAAGATAATTGGCAATGTTTGGAGCCATTTTCCGTCTTCACAGCTGGGGCAGATTTTACTGGTATCTAGTAGGTAAAGGTCTGGCCTACTACTAACCATTCTACAATGCACAGGCCAACCCACCCCAAAAGAATTTTCTGGCCCCAAATAAGAGTAATGTTGAGATTGAGGAAGCCTATACTGAACTTCACTGAATTTTTCCTTATCACTCGGGTATTTTTAATAGCGTTACACATTGGAAACTTTTCCTTTAAGTGTACTACATATCATCACATTGGGGCATTATTTTTGTATTTTGAATGTATGTTTAAAATGAAACAAGGAAACAGATGAACTTTGGGCCTCTACTTAAATCTTACCTCAGTAAAAGAGGTTTTTCTAGTAATATGGCTTTGTATGATACTCACCTTCCTGACATGAATGCTGAAGACAAAATGCGTGCAAGAGCAAATGTGGTGAAGAAGCTGATGGTGCCTGGCTATTAAAAGATATAGTGTCAGGGCTCTTAAAGGCTTGTATTTAAACAAGTGGTCACCTAGCAGGAAAGCAACAAAACCCACATGGAAGGAGCACACCAGCCTGTGCGATCATGAGGTTTTGACCGGAAGAGGTATCAGAAGTTCAACAACAAGCAACCAAATCAATATGAAGGGGCATGGATGTAGTGGAGACCCCAAACCCAATTGTAAGATAATTGGACAGTCCCTCTCAGAAGAACCATACAGATGGGATGATAAATCCAGGGTGTGATATGGCACTGATGAACCACAGAACTATCCACTTGTTCTTTAATACTTCCTCCCCCTACTATTATCGTTTTTATTTGTTTTACATCATTGTATATGTTAGACTTACATATGTTCACTTGTATATTTAAAATCTTTCAGGAAATGAAAAATCAAGCTAGATAACCCTTCAGAAACAGTAACAGGAGTAGCAGTTCCCTGAAGGTACAGGAAGAGGGGGAGAGGGAGGAAATAGGGAGCTCATAGCATTGATGGGATTGACCAGCAGAATTGTATGTGACTGGATATATTGGATTGTGTAAGATATGGCAAAAAAGAAAACTATTATAGAAAAAAAAAAAGGGCTCCTGTGGAGTATGGTGGGGGGCGGGGAGGACAAAGGGGAGCTGATATCAAGGAGTTCAAGAAAAAAGAAAATGTTTTGAAACTGATTGTGGTGGTAATTTTACAATACTGCTTGATGTGATTGAACTATAGAATGTTCTATCTATAAATGCCCCCCAAATTATTAAAATAATAAAATAAAATATAAACTTTTGTGAAAATGATTGTTCTTTTGGCTATTTGGATAAATTCTAAGTATCTACTAAACTATTGAGATGCAAAATATTATTTAATAGTATTACAATATGTATTGTCCTCTGAAAAGAAAAATGAAGGAAAAAATATAACTCTTCTTTACTGTCTGAGAGCTCAACACAGCCTGGTCTTGAAAATGTAGCAATAGAAAATCCCAAGTGATGTTGGCTCTGATCAGCTAAGACCCCATGGTAATTACATAATCTGGTGTCAGTTTGGGACTTGAGAGGATTAAGACTGAAGGGGTGGAGTCTAGTCTGTCAATTGGATCATAGCCAATGAGGCTTCTGTGTGGGCATGACCTTCTCCTGACAATTCTAGGAACTCCTGTATTTTCGCCTGGGAGGCAGGAGAGACTCCCTATTTCTCTGCTCACTCCCTGAGATGATGCTTTACTGACAAGACACAAGGTGCTATGTCCTGAGAACTGGAGAAGCAACATGGACCTACCCTGATGCAACCAGACCTCTGGAACCGGAGAAGCCATGTAGAGACCCCTGCCAGCACCGAGATGCTTACAACGCCACTGGATCCAGAAGACTTCCAACCCACTGGCCTGTGATCTCCCTGCATTTGGCATCATTGCATGAGTTTCGTGAGTCTGAAGAAGACTTTACAGATTGGTATCAGACATATGGGCTAATATCAGACATACGGACTTGATCTGGACTGGGCTGGGACATTTTCTTAATGTACAATTACCCTTTATATAAAGTTCTTTCTTATACACATATGAGTTTCTATGGATTTGTTTCTCTAGTCTACCCAGACTAACACAGACTCCAGGAGGCTTCAGAAGTATTCAATAGGTTTATAGCAAAGGCATTTAATAAAGTACATTCAATTCATTGGACAAAGAAAAAATTGAACTGCAACTTTTGTGGCATGAGGATCAGCATTATTCACTAATACTCTGCCAGTTTAGCTCCAGAACTTTGATTTTACTGTCTCATTTTTAAGGATAACCAACAAAATTTACAAAGGGACAGAGGTGAAAAGAAAAGAGCTCTGAAAAAACAAACAAAAAATCCTTTAAAGAAGTTCTTATCACCAACCAGTGTTTGGTGCAGCCTAAATCCCCTCTTGGGAGTAAGAAGAAATCAGCCCAAATTAGAATATTCTGTTTTATTTGAGACGAATAACTTGCTGGCTGCTAGTTTTTTCTCTGATGTGGTTGAGATATCAAGAGCTGTAATTCTATCTGTCAGTTCTCTTGAGCTTTGGGTGATGATGAAACAGAGCACTCTGGAGCCCACTAACATAAGAGGCAACTGATGTGATCTGAGTCAGGAAACCGTAGTTGCAGACAGGCCTTGGGGAATTTGACAAACAGTGGGTTTTCAGCTGCCTGGACGAGCTCTCCCCAGTCTGACCTCTCCTAACGCCGTGAGCAGCTCTTCAGTTGCATGTGTTCCCAGAAATGCCAGTAACAGCTTGGAACAGGAGGCTTGGATGTGGGGGTGCTAGAGGGGAGGGTACAAGAGGATGGCGTTCAGTCAGGGCATCAAGCTCAATGGTCTTCTGCATTCTAGGGTCCTTTATCATGCCCAGGCTCATTGGCACGTACTGTTTATGTTTATAATAAACACACCAGACAAATGTGATAAAAACAAAAAGAGCAAAATACACACACACTCACACATACACATGCAAACTTACATACACACATACATATGCTCACAAGCATAGCCGCACACATAGACATGCACATAAAATATGCATGCCAACTTGAAGATATATAAAAGTGTAAGGGTGGTACAGAACATGTCAGTCAGGCCATAGCCTGATGGTGCCTCTTTGTGGGCGTGGTCTCATAAGGAGAGCCCTGGGAACCTCCCCTTCTCTGCCTTCACTTTCCTGCTGGGGGACTCTGATTACAGCCAGAGCCACAGCCATGGGCTCCACACAAATTTGTACCCACCAGCCTGTGATCTTTCTGCTGCATCCTGCATCATTGCATGTGGCTGTGTGGATCTGAAGAGGGACTCATGGACTGATATCGGACTTATGGACTTGAGTTGGACTGGGCTGGGATATTTTCTTGATATATAATCACTTCTTGATATAAAGCTCTTTCTTACACATATGAGTGTTCCTAGATTTGTTCCTCCAGTCAACCCCACCTAACACACATACATTTGCCTATTCACAACCCTAAACATATGTGTGCACCCATGCATGCAAACATAAATATGCAAGTACATGTTCATGCACACACACAAACACAACAACATACATATCTGTATGCACACATGCATGACACATTCCTCGGAATTCTAGAAAGAAAACGTGAAGGGGAAGGAGAATGACACAAAAGATAGCTATTGCTTATAAGCCTCTGTAATGGTAGACAAAGACTTAGTATGCATTATTTATTCATTACTGCCAGGAAGCTATGGTGTCTGAGTTACAGTTGAGGTGGTTTATGCTCAGAGAGCTTAAGCAATCTTCCCAGAATCACACAGCTGGGAAATAGTGGGACCAGGAGTGAAACCAAGTTCTCATAAATCCTTCCTAAGGTAGGGGCAAATAAATGGACAGCTTGCTTTTGAAAAGACGCCACTGACCACATACGTAGTCCGACACAGTCACGGGTGATTCAACTAGAGATGATCAAATACTCGAATTGAATGGGAATGATGCACCCAAGTCTCTCCCGTCACCGTCTCTATCCTCAAAACGAACAACAAACCCTTTTCTTCTGAAAATAAAAATGACATATGCTCATTACTGAAATCCCAGGGATATTCATGAAAGATAAAGAAGGAAAACACTCTCATGCCCCCCCCCCACCATCACCACCTCGTGATAAACAATGTTAGCATTCAATGGGCACAGCATGCAGGTAGCTCCAGTCTGTATCCACGGCACTGGGTCACTCAGTCTTTCTACTCAGCAGACTGCTGACATTTCTGTCCACATGGCTAACTGTGCCATCACCGTACTGCTTGCATGGCACTCATTCACGGGAGCTGGATTGGCCTGTGTTCTCTGATTGGAGCCTAAAATTGGAGCCAATTGTGTTTCAATCTTATTCACTCATTCAATACCTATTCACTGGTCACCCACTATAGGCCATGCATACAACTAGGTCTTGGGGACACATTAGCAAATAACAGAGACACAAACCCCTGTTCTTGTGGCCCTTGCCTGCCAGTGGAAGAAATAGAAAATCAAGCAGTGTATACGGCCTGGTGTATAAGGCCACGACCAACCCATGCTCTCAACTTTGCAAACCTCTGTCATTACCTCCTTCGGACCATTCCCAGAAGGGCCTTGTGTGATGGAAGGAGGCACATTACACTGCACCCCCCCTCACCCCAAGATGGGTAAGCATTGGACTGTTCACTTCAAGGACAGTGTTTCAAGCCCACTAGCTGCTTGTGGGGGAGGAGGAGGAGGCTATCTGCTCCACAACGATCTATTGCTCCCGAAACTCTCTACAGGGTCCCTGTGATTCGGAATCAACCTGACGGTTAGGGCTTTTGGAAGAGCACAATACCCTCTTCCAGAGTACGGCGGTGATGTGGCCTGTGTTTGCTTTTTTCCTGAGAAGTAATTGAGCAAGGGGTTGTTCAGTAAAGGCTCACTTTTGTTGTTGTTTTCACTTTGATTTTTAATGATTCTGCAGATCAATATTTTGAGTGTCAATTGTAGGAGACAGTAAGGAGAGAGCGAGTGTTTTGAGAATGAGCTTTATGTTGGTCTTATCCCTCCAGAATTGATTACTGGATGAAGCTCTGAGGGTGTCAGAGAGGACCAGTTGTCACCATTGGGGTCACTGGGCCTCCCTCGTAAAGTGTCCATTGTTCCATGAAGGCAATGCTCTGCCCCCTGGGAAGGTTTGCTACCATGGAGAGCTATAGGGGTAGCGCCTTCAGTTCCACAGGAACTTCTTTACCCAACACCTTTCGCTAGCCTCAAGGTTCCCCAGGTAGAGCTTGGCTCACGGTTCTCCTGCTGTGGGTCACCGAGGTCTTCCTTCTCTGTACAAGCTTCTCTCTGGGATCTCCTTATTATTCAGTCTTCTGTGGAGATACTTTGTCTTATAAATGGAGAGAAAATGTTTTGAGAAACGATGTACAAATGCGCTTTACACAATTGATGTGTGTATGGATTGGGATAACAGTTGTATGAGCCCTTAATAAAATGTTAAAAAAAATAAAAAATAAAAAAAAAATAAAATGAGGGTGTTTTAAATGGCACTCTAGAACTCAGGAAATATGTATCCTAGCTGGAAACGCATGCAATGACCTAACGTGCAACCAGAAAGGAAAGGTGATGTCCGTCCTAAATGATAAAATATGATGAAACCACCTCAAATTTGGCAGATGATGAACCTTTCATCACAAAGAGGACATACTATTTTGTATTTATATACTATCTTTCCTACCAAAGATCATCGAGGGTTTTGCAAGTTCTTAGGAAGAGGCAGTATTGTTCATGAACTCTAAAAAAGGTGTGGGGACTCTGTTGTACAGAAGTGTTTCAAAGAGTTTGTGAAAAAAAAATGGAACTAAAAGATAATGGAAATTTTACTTGAACTATTTATAGTCCCCACATATGTTTTTGTTCCATTACAGAGAGCAGAATGACTTGGAGAAATATCTTTACTCAAAACCCCTGGGGTTCAGTCAGTATTCCACGTGACCTGCTCAGGGTGATAGCACCACTTATTGAAGGCTGTGTGCCAGGTGCTTATAAATATAGTGCCACTTAATATCAGCGTTGGGCTAACAAGTTCACTTTATCAATATGGAAACTGAGGCCCAGCCAGCTAGGAAACTTGTTCACGGTCACTCAGAAGCAATGTGGCCAGTGCTCAAATCTAACCACAGCCAGAGTTCCGAATATTACTATTCATTGTGGGAGCTGGGTCCACTCTAGTTCTTTGAGACAGAACTCCCTCCCATTGTTCCCGTTTAACCCATGCTCAGGAGACAAGAACAAGAGTCCACAGACAGCAGGTCCAGAGTCATAGCGTCCCTGGGTAGACATCTTGACAGTGCATCTTTGCACATCCCTAATGAAGACTCACACAGCTCCCCTCGGAGGCTGATGAGATGAGGCTCTGGTTTCCAGAACTGGAATGAAGTGAGTCGGACATGGGGCTGTCAGCCACTGACCCTCATGCTTGCCTGGATTATTAAGAAAAGACATAAAGTAACATAGCATACACATAGCTACATTGCTTGGGTATGAACTGGTCCCTCAAGCTGGCATGCTCTTTCTCATCTCTGCCTGCGGAGCCCCCTCTTCCATTGCCCCATTCCTACAGCAGCAGTCAGCTCCTTTTTACCCCCAACTTTTTATGTGAATTAGCTGAGGGTTTATATTTCAGATCATCATTTTTGTCTTCAACAACTTACTAATTAGTAGAAACTACTTATCAAACCTCCCAATATGTAACCCAGTCCCACTTTTCCCCCATCTTCTTCTTACAGGATATTATTTGCCTCTTCACCCAAGTTAACACCTGTTTATCCTCTAGCCCAGGGGAGTCAAACTCAATTAAAACACGGGCCATTTGGTGCAAGAGGCAAGATTCACGCAGGCCACATCACATTTCCAAATTTTGTTAAATTTATATTTTGTAGTGAGGATTCAGGAATATGGATAGGATAATTAACACACTATATAACTGCTTTTATTTAAACATTTATTTTATTTAATGTATTTATAAAACTAAAATTATTCTTTTTTTACCTGAAACTTACCTCTTATATTGTGACTGGAAAATATAACAAAGTAACTAATAAAAAACACAAAATGTTGGACAGCTGACAAACTTGATGCACAATCGTAATGGCTTCCCTCTAAAAATGCTAACTAGCGCTGCCTCTAGCTTATGATTCATAACAGCACAACCCAGAGTGCTCTTTTTAACCTTTTCGCTATTGGGATCTGCGTACATTACGTGACACTGAGAGTGGCAGACATATCGCTCACTTCCAAACGTCGCCGGAACTGAGTCAGCGCGTTTCTACACGTCCACAGGCCTCCAGGAAAGGCACTGGGCCACGTGTAGACTTGTCTTCAGTAGTTAAAGGGTTAACTAGGGAATTGTGTGTATGGTATTGCCTCCATCTCCCCTACGCGCTATTTTCTTCATAAAAATTTTTTTCTATTTTCATTTTACTTCAGAGCATCATGGGCCACCTCGGGGGCTGCATGCGGCCAGTTTGACACCCCTGGCCTCGCCTATTGGTTTCCCTTCTTCCCATTTCCCTCCCATCCCTAGAAACCATCAAAATCTGTTTCTTTGGGTATGAAAAACTTTATTTTGATTTTTTTTTATAACAGTGGTCTCATGTAATATTTGTCCTTATGCTGTTGACGAACTTCACTCAGCATAATGTCTCCCAAATCCAGTGTGTCCTGAAGTGTTTCACCATTCCATCATTATTCTTTAACAATGCAGTGTTCTGTTGTGTGTATGTACCAGAGTCTCTTCCATTGACTTGCTGTCAATGCCGATGTGAGGTGGCATCTCGTCATTGCTTTGATTGGTAGCTCTGGAATGGCTAGTGATCCTGAGCATTTCTTCATTTGCTTGGGCAGCCTGGATGTCTTCTTTGCTAAAGTATCTATTCATGTCCTTTGCCTATTTTTAATTGGATTGTCTTTTTGTTGTTGAGCTGATAGAATTTTCTATAGGTTTTAGAGATCAGTTCATTGGCCAATACATAATTGCCAAAATGTTTTTCTCAATAGGTCTTTTTTACTCTTTTGATGCACATAAGTCTTATTTTTAAAAGATCTCAGTTAGTTTGTCTTCTGCTCTGTGTATGTTTTGTTATATTTAATAGTGTGTTTATGCTGTGTATTGAACCCTTTTTTTTCTATGGGTGAAAAACAAATAGGGCCTATTTTCTCACTGGTGATCTTTATAATTCCATAGTTTAAAAATATGTCTTTAATCTCCCTTGAATTCTTATTTGAATATGGAATGCGGTAAATGTTCTGTTTCATTCTTATGCAAACAAAAATCCAATTTTGCCAATACCATTTGTTAAAAAGACTCCTTTTCATTTAATGTATTTCAGCCCTTTGCTGAAAATCAATTGTCTGCAGGTGGATGGATTTATTCTGGGTTCTTCATTCCACTGGCCTGCATGTCCATTGTACCAGCCTGTGCAGTAGGTTTTGAGGTTTGGAAGTGAGAGGTCTCCTATTTTGTTCAACTTCTAAAGTGGTACTTTGCTTATCCTTTGTCTCCTTCCTTATAAAGTTAGCAATTCACTTTTCCAGTTTGTTAAAGAATTATGCTGGCATTCAGATCTAAATATCATTATATTTAGAGATTGCTTGGGATAGTATTAATATTGTGCCAATGTTAAATCTTCCTATCCAGGATCATAAAACATTGTTTCCATTTATATGAGCTTCTTTTTCTTTTATTTGTAATGTTTTGTAGTTTTCTTTATAAAAATCTATTGTTCCTCTGGTTAGGTTTATCCCTTAAATATTTGATCTTTTGAGTGGCTATTGTAATTTGGTATTGAATCTGACTGATTTTTCTATGTTAATCTTGGAGTCCACTATTAAATATTTCAATTAATTCCAACAATTTTCTTGTTGAGTCATTGGGGTTTTCTAGGTATAGAATCATACCATATGCAAATAGGGTTTTACTTCTTTACCAATTTGGATGCTTTTGATCCTTAATGCTAACATTTCTGGCTAAGACTTCCAGTACAACATCAAATATGAGTGGTGATTAAGAGTATTCTTGACTGGCTTCCATTCACAAGGGGATTGCTTTCTATTTCTCCCCATTGAAGGAGGTGTTGGCTGTTGCTTTTATGAATCTAGTCTTTATTATGTTGAGGAATTTCCCTTCTCTTCCTATATTGTTGAGTGTTTATCAGGACTATGTGTTGTATATTGTCAAATGCCTTTTCTGCACCAATTTATATAATTATGTGGCTCTTATTTTTTGTTTTGTTTATATGGTAAATTCCAGAGATTGCTTTTCCAATGTTGAACTATTCTTGCAGATCTGGTATGAGTCCCATTTGATCATGATAGATGATTTTTTAATGTATCCTATTAGTTAGGATTTTCTTGCGAACGTTTTCATTGTGTTCGTAAGGCCTCTGATTTTCTGTTCTAGCCATGTCTTTGCCTGGCTTTGCTATCAGGATTATTCTTAATTCATAAAACAAGTACAGGAGTTTGCTGTCCTTTTCTATGTTTTGGAATAGTTCGAGTCGCATCAACACCTTCTTGCCTATTACGTATCACATTATGTGTGCATCATGTCTGTGTAAGAGTGAGTGTGTATGTTCCTTTGTATGAATATGTGTATCTGTGTTTGTGTCTGTGGGTGGGAGGGTTGTTTCTTTGCATAGGTCTGTGTGTGGTATATGTCTCTATATGTAAGCTGTGTCTCGGCATGTATCTGTGTGTGTGCCATCTTTGTATGTGTTTGTGTATCTCCCTGTATGTCTGTGTCTCTGAGTGATACTGTGTCTGTCTGTGTGTATTTGTGTGCCTGATGCTATCTTATTCATCTCAGTATCGCCAGTTTCTAACATGGTGTCTGGCATTAATGTAAATGTCATCTATTGAGTTATGTGAATGTGGGGTTGACTGACTCTAATCGCCCAGACTTTTACATAATTAACTCTGTTCGGGGAAGTTAAACAAATTTGAGCACCTGCCTCCCCTGTGCTGGGTAGGTTTGATGTCGTTAGCTAATAACTCAAGGCAAAGGAAGCCTCTAGTAGGAGAGTCACTTTTAGTGACAGGGAAGGTGAAGCTCTATTTCAAATAATTATTTTAAGAATTGAAAATCTTGGGATTTATTTCTTGTCTAGTTTATTTGATGCTATTTGTAATCTCAAAATGCAGCTGACAAAGTGCTCTCTCTCAGAAAAATAGAGGTCAGCTCTGTCAGCCTTGTCTGCTTGCTTTTGTTCCTACTGTCTTTCCTTCACAATGTCTGTGTTTTGTCTACTTGGGATCTGCTGATGACCCACATATAGGGCGATGTGGTCATGCCATGAAAAGGCTCTCCTGGCCCCTCCCCTCTGGAACCTCCCACACACTGCATGAAGAGCATGATGGCTTCGCAGGTGGCTTGAGGGGCCAGTGTCATGGCCCAAGTTAAAGGTTAGTTACGCTTACATATATTTTAGATTAAAATGAATAGGAATAGATATTCTGATTAATAAAAAAAACACCAATGCTCTAGGCCACCTCCCATGCTCACTCACCAAGATAGAGAGATGTTCCTGTGTTCTGCCCAGACCTGAGAGCAGTGCTTGGCACAGAGTAGGGACCCCATGCTTACCGAATGAGCAAGCATCACTCGGATTTGAAATCACCTGCTCATGAACTGAGAGCTAACAAAGTGACACACAATAAAATTCTCATTTGGAGATATCTTCTCTTGGTCACCTAAGACAAGCTTCTTCAACTGGAGTTCCCTATCAGCTAAGAAGGCCTCGGACACAAACGGCCAGACTCACACCGTGCTCCCTGTTGAACTGAGCAGCTCTGCTGTTAACTTGCCAGGGGGTGCTATGGAGTGGTGAATGCCTCGTTTGGGGTCTTCAGGTTTCCAAAGGGTTCCTTTTAAAATGTGCGTGAAGGATAGATTCCCTAATGGGGGTTAACAAGAAATAGTAGTAGTAGAAGGAGGAGACTATGTGGCAGTAAAGAAGCCGTAGAACTTGTAGTGGTAAAAACTGTGGCAGAAATCACAGTAGTGGTAGCAATGGTAGCATCAGCAGTCGTGGGGTCAGCAGAACTAATAACAGCAGTAGTACCAGTAGTCATAGTGGTAGCATCAATAGCAGCAACTGCTGTATAACTGGTAGTGGTAGCAGCAGGAGCAGCAGTAATAGAAGCAGTAGCTATAGTAACAGGAGTTGTGATAGCGATCGTAGTGGCATCTGTAGCAGCAGCAGCAGCAGAAGTGATATTAGAAAGAGTAGAGGGAGATGTCGCAGAAGTATCAGCAGCAACAGCAACAGTGGCCCCTTTATTGCAGACTGCTATGTTTTGAGCACTATACAATCTCATTTAATCAAACAGCCCCTTTTGAACCCATCATGGTTTAGTTGCCATTAACATAATGTTCAGGCCCTTCTCTGGCCAAATGTCAGATCAGCACCCACACATGCATCCTTCTTTCAGTTCCTCAAAACCAACATACTCTCTCCCCCTTGCATTTTCCACTGGAATAACCACCAATCCTTACCACCCCAACCCAAATAGTCCATTTCTCATTCACCCACAAACCTTAGAAGCTTAGGAATCACTTCCCTTGGGTGGCAGTATATCCTGATCACCTACTTCACCTTGGGCATGGTAGTGATTCCTGTTATTGCCATTGCTCGTTTAATCCTTTATCCCCCCGCCCATCTTACGGAGTCAGAAATGTGCTCAGAAAAGGATGGAGACATGCCAAAAGAGTCCAGAGCCAACCTGAAGGAGGTACCAATGGCAGATGCTAGAACAGTTGAGCAATAAGATAATAAGAGTGTTGGATTCCAACTCACAGAATGAAATTACTATCTAGGGGTTTAGATTATAAAAGAAGGGCAGACTCAATTAAAGCAGGAAGTTATGTGTCTTGCTCACTCCTTACTTTTGTCACTTTCTGGGGCCTACCATAGAAGATGGCCTAACATATAGCTACTTAGCAAATAATTATAAATAATTGTCCAGTCAATTAGTAGTGCTGTTCTTACTGTATTAAAATATGAAGGAATAACAGCTGGGAGACAAAGTGTTGCCTAAGGAGGTTTGATTGATGAGGGGCCAGGAGATTGCAGAGTAGTGCAAACAGTTTGTGCTTGACTTCTGACCAAAATTCGGTGTTTTGAATCTAGTCCAAGGCACTGTGAAAGAAAACTCTGGTATCTTACTTCTGTAAAATATTGAACTAACAAAACCTTATGGAGCCATTCCAGTTTGAGCATATGGGTTTGTCTTGAGCTGAAATGGGCTCAATGGGAACTGTTTGGTTTAATTGTGGTTTGGGGACAGAGTTACTTAATGGCCAAGTCTTTAAACTCTGTGCCCCAAACTCACTGGATTTATCTGATTCACTTCTCTCCAAGTGGGTTTGTAACCGAGTGCTAAATGGCAGCATCAGAACTCATCAAATGTCAGGTGGAGAGAGGAGAGTAAAACTCAGCATCAGCTCAAAGCAGATGGAGGTCAGGCATATCACGCCAACTTTTTACCGATTTTGACACTAGCTGTCCTTCCATGACACCTTTTACTTCTCTGCTGGGCTCAGCAATCTGTTACATTGGCCACACAGCACTCACAGGCCAGACTCACAATTATGGGGTTTTTTTAGGGAAATGATAATTTACAGTTCACGATCAGAGCCAACTTGAGTGTAAGAACAACTCAGTATTCTGCTCTTTGAGCAGATCAAGTTCATCTCGGTTGTTGCTGTCAGGGCCTGGCCTCTCTCCTGCTTGGATAGTGTTCATAATGAATGTCAGTCGTGCACTTTAAATACCAAAGATAATCATGAACTAGGAAGGTATCCTGGGACTTTTCTGGCTTGCTGGCATCTTGAAGTGGCACCCAGCTCTCTGCAGTGATTCTGCATCTTCCTGATCCTCTCTTCTTAAGACCTAGTTTTAGAAAAAAATAAAGGCAGAGATTTGGATCCTGGTTTTAGGCTCCCCAAGCTAGAATTGCTTCAAAGTCACTGTTGTTCCCCTGCGAAGCAGGGAGTGAAGTTCTACCCACCAGAAAGAACTCTGCTAGCTACATAATGAAAGGTACCAAGCAATGCAGAGCCAGGCAGCCAGGGTCCGTTCCTCTAGAAATCTTTGGTGCCCTTCGCAGCTGTGTTAAGCACTGGGCTAGGTGGCATGGGTATCAGTAAGGCCCCTATTTTCTTTCACCAAAGTCTCCACAGAAAGATTGACAATTGGAATGCAATATGTGATTATGAAACAGAAATTCAAAACTATGGAGATTGGTGTCAGGGCTTGATGTCAGGGCTAGAGCAGGGAACACACAAGAGGAGTCTGGGGTAACTTACAATGCCAGATAGGAAGGAAGTGTTTCAAAAAGCAGAGGACAGTGGAGAAGTGGGCGAGGGAGATATCGGATGGTGTAAGATATGATAAAATAATAATAATTTATAAATTATCAAGGGGGATGGGGGGAGGAGCAGGGAGGGAGGGGGGAAAATGAGGAGCTGACACCAAGGGCTCAAGTAGAAAGCAGGTGTTGTGAGAATGATGAAGTTAAAATATGTACTAATGTGCTGGACACAAATGATGTATGTACAGATTGTGAAGAGTTGTATGAGCCCCTAATAAAATGATTATATATAAAAAAGAATGAAATGAAAGCATCTAAAAGAATGAAGTTCCTAGGAATAAACTTAACCAGGAAGATGAAAAACTTGTGCATGGAAAAATTATAAAGCATTACGAAAAGAAATTAAAGAGCTAAATAAATGAAGATATTCTATGAAAATAAAAATAAAAATTAAAAAGCAGAGGACACAAGAGCCAACCTAAGGAGTTCCCCTAGACCACCCTGAAACAGTTTGAGCAGCAAAATAAATGATAGTATTAGATTCTAGGGGGCCCTGGTTTAATAGGGGTTTATGAGCTGGACTGCTAACCACAAGGTCGGCGGTTAGAAACCAGCAGCCACTCCACAGGAGCAAGATGAGGCTTTCTATTCCCATAGAGAGTTGTAGTCTCAAAAACCCACAGGAAGCACTTCTACCCTGTCCAATAAGGTCCCTAATGAGTCCTAATTGGCAGGGAGTTTATGAGATTCTAACACATAGAATAAAATAAATATCCATGAGTCTAACATGATCAAAAGAAATCACAGAGAAAGGACAGCTCTTCCTTACAAAGGAATTCAAGTTAGTAAATGCAGAAAAAAATGAAGAAAATACAAAATCACCACCAGACAAGAAATGGTATGATAATAATTGTTTCAGGCAAGAAACTCTGATATATACTAAAATTACTAGGCAATGGCCTAGGAAGAAAGAGGCCATTTGCATAAACTTATCTGGCCCAAGAGACAGATCAGTTACACAGAGAAAACCGGGCACCTTACATTAGAATGCACTGAGGAGAACACTTTATTTCTAACGTATTCCAGTCAGAAATACATGAACCTCTTGTAATCATGAACAGGCATCGGACAGATTCCAATGAGAGACGTTCTACAAAATAATTGCCCAGGTCTTATCAAGTGTCAAGGAACTGATAAGGAACTGTCAGAGGCTGTGGAAACCGCCAAGACATGGTGAGGAAATGCAATGTGGCTTCCAGGATAGGATTCTGGAACACAAATAAAGATGTGCCAACCTAAGCCCTTGCTCTCCCTGGGCCCAAGTGAAAACAAGCTTTGAAATATTCACGGGAAAGAGGAAATGCTGTTGGTGGTAGCAAGGGTTTCTGGGAAATGTAGTCCCAAGATATTGGGGCCTTACAGGGTGCAGGACAGTTACAGTGTGCATTACCTGCTTTCTGTAATGCATTGCTTCATGCTAAGAGAATGGGCAGCCCAAATAAGGGTCAGTGGGGCAGATAGGATTTGTTCAGAAAAAGGAAATTCAATGAGCATATTCAAAGTTACAAAGAGCATATTCTGTTAGGGAGAAAACCCCCACACTCACTGTCATTGAGTCGATGCTGACTCATAGTGACCCCCCTGTGTTTCTGAGACTGTAACTATTTACAGGAGTAGAAAGCCCCATCTTTCTCATGCAGAGTGGCTGTTATTTCAAACTATGGACCATGCGGACCGCAGCCCATCAGGTAACCATGACCCCACCAGAGATCCTAGGGGGTGGAGATAGGCCTGTATGAAAAGCCTAAGATGGAGCAATGGAAGAAGGTTAGGAGATGGAAACAGTGGGAGTGAGTAAGAGGCAGCAGTGAGCTGATTGACTAGAATTGATGAGGGCAGCACAGGCCACTGAGCCATAGGTCACATGGGGGTAATTAGCATCACAAAGATAAAGATCTGTGACGTCTCTACTCAGCTTCTTGGGGTTGCTTCAAGAGCACTGTGACGTCTAGAGATTCGGAGAATGAGTAGAGAAGTGCATTTAGATGCTCAACGGATCCAGAGAGCAGCCATTCAGAGCACAGACAGTCCCTGAAGACAAGACCAGGGGAGTATCGCAGAGGATAGGGCCCATGAGCTTTGACGGAAGAGCTGAGAGGTCTAGAGGTGCCAAAAAGGAATGAGGCCATTGGGTATTTGCCAGAAGAATGTCCCTGGTGGTTTTAGTAAAAATAGTTCCTCCAAGTTAAAGACCAGAGAACTAGAGCTACTCAACCGACAAGTTATGGAGGGCAGAAACCACCTTCTAATATATATTTGTACTTCCCCAAACATCTAGCCCAGAATATCATCCTTGAATTGTCACCATGGGGCTCTGTGTCTCCCTACTGATCTTTAACCAAAGTCAGATTGAAACAACCTAGGATGAGGCCCGAATGTGCATAAAAGATGTTTTTAAAAATGGACTAAAAAGCATGAGAGCCTGGGCTACTGCAGATGCAGAGAGGGAGTAACAATGAAAGTCAAGGTTACGTAAGATTTGACAGAAAGCAACTTGATTCATGAGTTTTCCTTTTCTGTTCTGAGGAAAATCTTTTTATGCTCTTGATTTTTGTTTATTCCATAGAGGGAATTATTGTCTGGGAAGAAAACAAGAACAATGTATATAACTTAAGTGTAATCCAACCAGTCAAAAATAATTATTTATAACAGATCGGGGTGTTCTCTTGACGGGATCCTAACTGCAATTTAAGATATCTTGCTCCCTTTCTTTCCCCTCACTTCATAAGCGTGTCCCCAACATTTACAACCATTTTCATGTGATTTTCCACTGCATGGATTTGCTAACTTGTATTTAATAATCCTCCATGATTAGACATTTAAACTATTGCTAGAATTTACAGTTGCTAATGAGAATAGTAGCTTTGGAAAAGAATACTAAACTACTTTCTGAAGGAGCGTGTGTATTCCAACCCCACTGTTGCTATTTTTGTGCATTATCATTTAAATCAATGGGGAAGTGACTTTCAAAACTGGCTTTATTCAGTTATTCAAAAAATATGTATTAAGGATCTAATATGTCTAATATCTAATAATATCTAATATGTGTGTGCACTGCTCTAGGTGCTCGGGGGCCCTGTGGGCAAGACAGCAAAAGTCTAGCCCTTGGTTCAATCAAACCAACGAGCAACAGACTAGAATACAATGAGGTGATACAAGCTACCCAAAAAATAAAGGAGAGGGAGGAAAATAGGGCGTAAATGTGTGGATTGGGCGTTGGCAAGACAGGGCTCTTGAGGCAGCAACACTGAGTGGAGGACTGAGGGAGACTAGAGATCAAGCGCACGAATCTCGGTTGATACAGCCTGCTACTATCAATCTGACGGGGCGTGTTTGTCAGTGTTTATCACATTGGGTTCATTTCTGAATCCCAGCCATTTCAGAGTCCAGGAAGAAAGCCCCTCACGGCAGGGACAGACCCAACATGAAGTGGCTCTTTAACAACCTCGAGCCGTGAGCACAGATGGAATGAACTTCTGTGCAAACCCCATTGATGGGATGGACAGAAGTCTGTCGCAGGTGGGGGCCCTTGACTGAATGTGTGTCCCCAGTGACTCCTTTCAGTGCAGGCATGACAGCTGTGTGGTTTCTAAGGCAGTTTGGAAGAAGAATCCCTGAATTCATAATGAATTCTATAGCATCCTGTTCCCCTCTTCGGCCAGTGGGCCCGAGGAGGCCCAGTAGCATGTAATAATACTGTCTCCCCAACATTGGAGGGACCTGGGCTTGTCTAGGATGGAAGTGTACTTAGGCTGTTCCCTCCCCCAGGAACTCCAGACGTATGCTAAATAAAAAAGTCTTGGTGGGAAGTGCTCGGTCTTCATGGTCAGGGGAAACCTAGTTCCTCCTGACCGCCCCTGCCTCTGCTCTCACAGGGTCGGCAGGAAAATGAAGAAGCTTGGGGCCTACTAGACCCACAACACGCAGAGCAGCAGCAAAGGCCCGGTCATGTCCTTCTGCCTGCCCACGCTTCCTCTGCATGGGGAGTTTGCTTTTTGTAGACATACGAGTCACTGGATGATGCCGACTTTTCATAGGTTGACTGCTAACGGAAAGGTTGGAGGTCCAAGTCCACCCAGACAGATCTTAGAAGAAAGACCTGTGGATTGACTTCCAAAAAATCAGCCAGGAGCTACAGTTCACCAGATAGCAACTGACAAGTCAGTGTGCTCAGATTGGTCATTCCACCCTGAAGGTCACCATTGTCCTTATTTCTCAACGTTGGTCACCAAGGCTAGAGACCTAGGGCTGTCTCCTCCCATAGACCCCCTAATTAAGCTTCACACAACTACAAGTGGCCTTCCCAACTCCCTTTTCTTCCAGGCAAGGTACTCCCTCCTTGATAGCTGCCTTCCAAGAGCTTGACCAGACTACCTTCTCCCAGGTTGTCTTCTGACCTCAGGGGTTCAAACCCTGGCCTGTGTGGTACAGATGTAGATCCCAAGGTCAAGGCTGCTGAGACCATCATAGTATTAAAGAACCAATGTCCTACAGCCAAGAACAAGACTTTCTATTTGTTTTCAAGCCCACCAGGACTTTCCCTGGTGGGCTTCTGCCTTTGCTGGCTTGCCTGCTGTATCCACATCCACTCTGGCCAATGGGCCCTTTGGGACGTTTTCCCTGCCACACGTAGGACTTGGAGTCATGTTACTACTCTCCTTCCCTTCTTCTGTTTTGAAATTTTGGCCTTTGAGGTCAAGATCAAATACCTTCTTCCCACCACGTTCTTTTAGTCCCAGCGTCATAGTTCTCTCCTGTTTTGTCACCAGTATGCCTAGATGGCATTTCACTTGCTGTGGAGACTGTTCTGTCCATGCTGACATCCTCCCCAGGTGGATTTGTGAGTCTGGTTTGTGATGCTACTGGAAGCCGAGTGTCACTGAGAGATGGGCTTTGCACCTGGCCATTGTCTGTCTGCCATAAGAGCTGGTGCTAGGCCTCATGAATCAACTCCACAACCCCAGGAAAAGACCTGTTCATTCCTATGTGGGGCATAGTCTTTGCTTTAAAATGGTGGGAAAGGATTTCCCCCTCCACCCAACAAGGGGAATACACATATGGCACTGCAAAAGGAGTGTGAGTACGATAAAGGTTTGGACACATGGGAATGGTAGGGATGCTAGGACTGTCTGTCTGTCTTTCTCCCTCATGGCAGTCCCTCTGAATCGCCATGAGAGTCCGTCCAGGGCCACAGTCTAAGGCCACATATTTGGAGGACTCTGCCTTACTGGCAAATCCTGATTAAAGCATGTGCGGGTCTTAAATGCTGATAAATGCTCCCTCTTCAACTCATTCATTCATGTGAACAGGATATGTGAGTTACAGATACAAGAGGGCTTCAAAAAGCTTGTGAGGAGATTCCATTTCTTTCTTTTGTTTTTTAAATCATTTTATTGGGGGCATGTACAACTCTTATCACAATCCATCCACCCATCCATTGTGTGAAGCACATTTGTACATTTGTTGCCATCATCATTTTCAAAACATTTTCTTTCTTCTTAAGCCCTTGGTATTAGCTTCTCATT
>NW_022111324.1:85540938-85572933 GCF_000313985.2 Echinops telfairi | reverse complement strand
CCAAATATGTCACCTGAACTAGGCCCTGATTCCCTCTATTATGTAATTAGCCTCCATTTGGTGCTCTGATGCAATTGTCCTAGGGGTTGTAAATTCTAATCTCCATGATGCTAATGAGACCGGACTACAGTCAGTTAGGTTAAAGAGGCAGGATACAATCCACAAGATTAGGCTGTATCTTGAGTCCATCTCTTTTAAGATATAAAAGAGCTTAAACAAGCAAGGAGCGATCAGAGAGATCTTAGTACCACCTAGAAAGGAGAGATGGAGTCGATCACATACTTTGAAATGAGGGCCCTGTGATGATGTGATGAGTACCTCCTTGATATGAAGGAAGATTCTTGCCAAGACACATGGAGATAACTAAGGAACATCATTAGACCCATAGATGTTGAAAGGAGTTAAGAACCTTCCCCGGTGCCGGCAGAGTGAAAAGATTTCCCCTGGAGTCGGTGTCCTGCATTCAAACTTCTCGCTTCCTAAACTGTAAGAGAATGCATTTGTTTGTTACGGGCATCCACTTGTGTTTCGGTTACAGCAACACGAGATACCCGAGAGACTCACATGTGCCATTTTGAAGGAAGGACATGAATTGGATTTCTAGTGGTTGTGATTACTAGGATATTGAGTGTAAGCCACATTTTCTCCATACACCAAAAAAATCCATGTATTTTACAGCAAAGAAAATAAGTCAGTAACTTCAATGTTTCATCAATCAATATAAAATGTTGTTGATTTCTCACAATGAAAAACTGATTTTCACCAATGTTGCTTTAAATGGCTCGAACTTCAATTCTGATGTTGCTTCATAATAAATATTGTTACTTTTCGGTACCATTGAGCTGGTTTCGATGCTTGGTGACCCTGTGTATAACAAATGGAAACGCTGCTGAGTCCTGTACCATTTCCACAGTGATTGTCACGTTTGAGCCCATTGCTGCAACCACTGTGTCAATTACTCTCATTGAAGGGCTTCCTCTTTTTTCAATGACCCAAGCATAATGTCTTTTTCTAGGTACTCGTTGAAATTTCACCAGCCTCACTTCTAAGGAGCATTCTGGCTGTACTTCCTCTAAGACGTATTTATTTGTCTTCTGGAAGTCCTTGGCACTTTCCCTTTTCCTGGTCAACATCATTATATATTGTCCAGCTTTCACATGCATTTGAACTGATCGAAAATGATGCCACTAGGATCAGGGCTGCCTTTGTCCTCAAAATGTCATCCTCGTTCTGTAACACTTTAAGAAAGTCTTGTATAGCAGATTTTCCCATTGCAAAACATCACTTAATTTCTTGACTACTGCTTCCCCGAGTATCAATTATTGATCTAAACAAAATAAAACCCTTGAACACCAATCTTCTCTTCATTTATCATGATGCCTTGTATTGGTCCAGTGGTGGAGATTTTTGTTTTCTTTACATTGAGTTGCAATCCATCCTGAAAGCTTGTTTTTGATTGTCATCAACAGTGCTTTAAGTCCTCCTCACTTTTAGCAAATGTTGGACATTGAATAAGCAGAACCTAAGAAGAATTGATGCATATGCATGATAATACTGGCAAAGAATATTGAAAGTACCAGAGGTTGCCAAAAGAACGAGCAAATCTGTCTTGGAAGGAATACAGACAGAATCCTCCCTAGCTTAGAGGCAAGACTGGCGAGACTTGGGTTAGGTACTTTGTACATGTTGCTCAGAGAGACCAGTCCCTAGAGAAGGACGTCATGCTTGTAATGTAGAGGGGCAGCAAAAAAAAAAAGGAGGCCCTTAACAAGATGGATGGACACAGGGGCTGTGATAACGGACTCTAATATATGAACAACTGTGAGGATGACTCAGGACCCCACCGTGTTTCGTTTTGTTGTACACAGGGTTGTTATGTATCAAAACCTACTTGATGGTACTTAACAACAACACTCCCAGCAAGCAAAGTTGTATCATTTGCATATGTCAGATTGCTAAGTCTCCCTCCAGTCCCGATTTCATTTTATCATGTTGTTCAGCTTCTTGCTTTGAATAAGTACGGTGAAATGATACAACTCCAATGCATACCTTCCCTGATTTTAAGTCATGCAATGTTTCCCTCTTGTATTTGAACGTCTGCCTCTTGGTCCCTGCACATTTTCCACATGAGTACAATGAAGTGTTCTGTAATACTCATTCTTCTTAAAGTTACCCATAATTTGTTATGATCCAAACAGCCCAAGTAAGCATGTTTCTAGAATTCCCTGCTTTCAGCCAAGATCCATCTGATGTCGGCAACGATATGTTCATTCCAAGTTCTGTTCTATATCTGGCTTGTATTTCTGGAAGCTCCCTGTCAATGTACTGCTGCAACTACAAACTTAACAGTTGGAAACAACTCAAGCTCTGTGGTCAGAGGTCTGGCTTAGGCCTCTGTGTTAGTTTGGGTACTTTTGAGAAACAAATCCACAGAAACTCACGTATAAGAGAGAGCTTTATATAAAGGTTAAGTGCACATCAAGAAAACATCCCTACCCGGTGTTGCCCAAACCCACAAGTCCAACATTAACCCATTAACCCATATGTCCAACACCAATCCACAAAATCCTCCTCCATCTCACAAAACAGATGCAATGATGCCAACTGCAGGAGGAAAGCCAAGTCAGCGAATGTGTAAACATCTCAGCGCTGGCAGGGGTCTCTGCACAGGTGCTCCAGCACTCAGGGCTGCATTGGGGTAGGTCCATGTGGCTTCTCCTTGGGGATGTCTGGTAGGAAGTCAGCCTTGCCAGCTGAAGCAGGAACACTAAGGCAGCTGCACCCTGGTGTGACCATCAGAAAGCAAGAGACTAGAGAACTAGAAAGACAAGGCTCACTGAGCCATTTATCCCTCCGCCCTTCAATTAACCCCACATGTGTTTATCGGCCAGGTTGACACAATAAACTAACTCAGCCTCCCTGAACTCAAGTGAAGGTGTTAGCAGCCTGTGTGTCTCTCGGGAGATGCTAAGAGAAAATCCATTTCTTGTTCATTCAGGTTGTTGGCAACATTCAGCAGTTCCTTCAGTTGTAGGATGACGGTCCCCATTTCTCTGTGAGTGTCACTTGAGAGTTGATTCCAGCTTCAGTAATCTGACCACAGGTTTTGGCTTGTAGATCCCTTCCTTTATCTTTAAATCCATCAACAGTAGATTGAGGTCCTCTCACACTTCAAAAACTTCTCCTTCTTTTTCCTCATTCCTTTGACTGCAGCTGTAAAAAAAAAAGTGCTCCTCATTTAAAGATTCATCTGACTGGATTGATTCTACCTGGATAACACAGGCTCATCTCTCTGTCTCAAGATCCTTAAATTTAATGGTGTCTGCAAAGTCCCTTGTGTTATTGAAGGTGACATAAAGACAGTCTCCAAGGATTAGGGCATGGGAATCTTTGGGGGAAATTATTATCTCAACCACAAAGGGCAAGGGAAAGGATTTAGGTGTCAGTAACTGTGTGGAAGGTGACCAGATGCTGAGAGAAGTAGACAGAGAAAAACTTGAGTCTGAGGTATATGAACGGCATCCAAGCAAGGAAGGGTGTCCAGGAGGCTACAGTACACACAGTCCGAAAGCAGAAATGAGATGTATATGCAGGAGAAGGCAGTTAGGTATTATAGATTGAATTGTGTCTATTAAAATAGAGTAGGATTTTAATCTAATACAACTGGTGTCATTATGTGAAAAGAGGGGTCAAGTGATGATGGAGGCAGATGTCAGAGAAGCTAATGTACAACCTGAAATGACAAGGATTGTCAGCACTAAGAGAAAAGTATGAAACAAATTTCCCATAGAGCCTTCTTAGAGAGCATAACCCCTTTGAAACCTTGATTTCAGACTCTCGGGCATCAGAACTGTGAGAAAAAGTGTTGGCATTGTTTTCAGCCACCCTGTTTGTGCTTCTTTGTTACAGCAGCCACAGAAAACTAACACACTAGCATAGAGAGAAGTGCTATGCTATGCTACGCGGGCTGGAGACGCCATCCAGGGGAAGCAACATTGTCAAAGAGAAGACCAGAAATCAAGCCACGAGGCTCAGGGGTGCTGACCAGCAGGACCCTCTTCTCTCAACTCACTTACTAGCTCATTCATTCTTTCCTTCTTCAGATATGAATGAAGACATTTCCTCCGGTGACAATGAGAAGCCAGCTAGAAGTTGCCAGCTCCCAACCGAAGATAGGTAGAGGGCAGTGGAACGGTGGCAGGGAAGGGCCACACTCTGCTCAGCTGGAGTTCGGTGGGAGGAAGCCACAGAGTCAGAACTAAGGTCTCTGTAGATGTAATCCAGTTTTAAAAAGGGTCCTTCGTGTGAGTTCTTACTCCAACATGACTGGTGTCATTGTGAGAAGAGAAGAGACAGGACGAGAAGGTCACACAGGAAAAACAGCCCCGTGTGAGGTAGACAAGGACAGTGTAAAGCACAGGAGATGAAAGCGTAGCAGACCATCCACACATTAGCACTGTGCTTGTAAAGAGGACTCTGCTTGTGAGAACAAAGCCTTCTTGGCTTCAGGATTGATTGCCAGTTATGCCACCAAGTCCCGGAGACAGAACTCTGCAACTTCAGTTGTGGCTAACATGGTGACTCACCAAAACCCATTTTCTATTTTTTCCCCCTAGCATTTGTTGTGTCAACGAGACCATCTCCAGTCTATATTTTAAACTGTTTCTCTCAACTGGTATATAAAAAGTCTGCACATTCTCAAAAACCTACCCTTCAGTCTAAACAATACCACTGCCATCAAGTTGATTCCAGCGCATCGTGACCCTGTAACCCAGAGCGGAACTCCCCATTCTGGGCTCCCAAGACTGTAACGCTTCCCTGGAGCAGACAGCTCATCTTTCTCCCGTGGATCCACTGGTCGGTTTGAACCGCTGACTTTGGGGATAGCAGCTAATGTGTAACCCACTCCCCATCAGGGCTTCTTAATGAAAAGGAAAGCAATGGAGAAAGATATGCCACACTAGCACTAATAAAAAAATAGATACATTAATTTCAGAAAAATCATAATTTTAAATAAGGAACATTAATAGGAATTAGGAGGGATTTTGCATATTCCTGAAAAGCATTACAATGATCCATGTACAAAGATCAAGCAATTTTCTTTGCTACCGAAATAATACTACCACTTCTATACGTTGTTTTCATTAGCATATTATGAAAACATTTTATACAATAGAATTGATAACCGATTCTAGCCAAAGTCACAAAATTCAAATGTGAAGTGTACAAGAAAAAAGGGTCCTTGTATAGGTCTATGCTTGCAAACATGTTGCTACAAAACTCTAAATTGACGATGATGACTTAATGATATTACAAAATAAGGAGACCGAACAAATTTATTTATTTTCTTTAAGATAATCTGATGTTTTCACATTCAGCTGTTGAGCACTATAATTATCAACTAAAATTAAGAGAGACTAAAGCACCATTTCAATTGCTCATTTTCTGATTACTGAGGTTCTACCAAACTCTAAGTATAACTTCTTGACCATGGCTTATGCCTTTATTATACAATTATGGATAATAATTATATTTTTGGATCATTTTTATATCTATAAATGGAGATAAAAGAAAATGAACAGGTAATGCTAATTTAAAGTGGGAAGACAATTGAGGCTGATGTGCATTTTTGAAAATGACACAAGAAATATGTGGTATGTGCATGGGCCCTCAATGGTTTATTTGATTTCATCATTTCCATGCATTATACGTATAGGTGTGCTATTTGTGTGACATATTATTAATGAAAAAATATAATATGTAACTAACAAAAAAAATCCAAATATGTAAGGCAAAATCAGATCGAACTTCAAGGAGAAGTAAATAAATCTACTATCTTAGTTAAATATTTCAGGTCCAACAGATGGAAAATCAGTGAGAACATCATTGAATTGAACAGCACCCTTCATCAACTAAGTCTAGTTAACGTTCATTGAGTCCTTCAGCCAGCCACAACAGAACGCATATCACTTTGAAGCTCATAAGGACATTTATCAAGATAAACAACATCCTGGACCATAAAATACACTTTAAAATTAAAAAAAAAAAGAAATTACATAACGTATGCTTGCTGCCCCTAAATAAATCAAAGTAGAAATCAGTAACAGAATGAATATCCTAAAATAAAAGGGAAGCAAACAAACTCCGAAGAAAAGAGATGGTCATCTAGTCGATTCCAACTCACAGCAACCCTGTAGGACAGAGTAGAGGAGCTCCGTCGTTCTGGAAATCTTTACAGGAGTGGGCAGCTTCGTCTAATGATATCCTTCTCAATACTGTGAAGTCCCAAGAGACATTTAAAATAGTTCCAGCTAAATGAAGATAATGGATCAGCATTGGAAGATGAAGAAAACTCAGCACTTCGAGGGAAGTTGAATGCATTGAAATCGTAGTCTAGGAAAGAAGAAGTATCCCAAATCAACAACCATCATGAAAAACAACAACCAACCTCTCAGCAAAAAGAGCATTTTAAAGCCAAAGTAGGAGTAAGAGAAGAAATAATAAAAATTAGAGCATAAATAAATGAAATTGAAAACACACACACAAAAAATCATAGATAAAATCAGTAATGCCGTTGGTTAACCTCTGGTCAGATTGACCAAGAAATAAATGACATAAATTGCTAATAGTGGAAATGAAATAAGGCTTCATAATGGATCCCATGGGCATTAAAAGAAAAAGAAACGAATATCATGACTAGCCCTGGAGGTGCTGTTGGGTAAGCATTGAACTGCTCACTGCTAGGTCCCTAGTTGAAGCTTAGGAGCTGCTCCTGGGGAGAACGAGGAGGTTTTATGCTCCAGTAAAGGTTTAGCGCCTCCAAAACCTTACATAGGGGGGCTCTGGGTCAGAATCAACTCCTCGGGAATAGGATGAACAATTCTAATTATGTCCAAATTTGAAAATTTAGATGATGTGCACCAACCTCTTGAGAGACACAAGTTACTGAAATTCATAGAATAGAGACCCTAAATACAATGATTTATAAAAGGAAGTGAAGCAATAACTAGGAAGCTTCCAAAACCCAAAGAATCAGGACCAGCTGGTTTCCTTGGTGAGTTCTACCACATATTTAAATGAATACCAGAACGAAAGGAAAAAAGTAGAGAAAGGAAGAACAGTTTCTAACTCACGCTATGAGGCGAGCCTTACCTTAATATAAAGCCAAACAAAGATGGAATATTATTAAAAAGGAAAATTACAGATCAATAACTTATAAGCATAGACACAAAATGCAATAAAATATTGAATTTTATTTTCTTGATTGGAGATTTTGGTTTATTGAATTGACTATTTAATATTTTATTGAGTTCAATAAAATATTGAATTAAATAGCAAATTAAATCTAACAATACATAAGAAGAATTATACACCATGACCTAGTAGTATTTATTTAAGATATACTGGTTCAACATTTACAAGTCAATTAATATAATATTTATCATCACTTCAACAAACTATAGAAGGAAATTCAAATGGTCATATGCATAGATACAGAAAAATAATTTGACAAAATCTAACACCATTTATGATAAAAAAAACTCATCAAACTAGGAATAGAGGAACACTTTTTCAGTTTGATCAATATCTACAACCTAAAACATTGTGAGAAACAAGATATTTTCTTCGAAGGCTTGACAAGGAGATAAAGATGTCCCACTCTCATCACTCCAATTCGACATCATACTGAAAGTCTTAGCTAATGCAATTAGGAAGAAAGAAGGAAATCAAAGATACAGATTGGGAAGGAAGAACCAGAACTGCTTTTACTCACGTATGATATAAATGCCTCTGCAGAAAATCTCAAAGAATCAACAATGCCCACCTCTGCCGCCCCCACCCCCACCGCTGCAAAACAAAGACAACCTGAAGATTAGAGAAAAAAAATCTCTAACAACATATTCGATGACTCTAGTATCCGTAATAATAACAATAATAATAATTTTTGAGAGTATATCCATTTCTGTTTATTGGTTAGTTGGGTGTTCAGTTCCAGAAACTCCAGATAGCAGTACTCTGGTTATATTCAAGGGACCATTGTTTTCGTGTGGTTTGTAACTCCTATTTGTTCAGAATTAATTTCTAGAAGTAGAATTTCTGGGTGCAAAATTAGAACATTCTGAATTTTAATTGTCATTACTAATTTTGTACTTTAAAATGGTTGTAACTTACAATACAGAAAATTCTTTGTATACTTTGTATACTATAATATAATAATCTTTGCCAACATGATAGATAAAAAAGCCCACATGGAAGAAGCACACCAGCCTGGGAGATGACAAGGCGTCAAAGGATCAGATATCATGCATCAAAGACCAAAAAAAAAAAAAAATCATGACATTGTGAATGAGGGGGAGTGCGGAATGGGGACCCAGGGCCCATCTGTGGGAAATTGGACATCCCCTTGCAGAAGGGCTGCGGGGAGGAGATGAGCCAATCGAAGTGCAGTGTAGCAACGATGAGATATACAATTTTCCTCTGGTTCTTAAATGCTTCCTCCCCTCCACTACCATGATCCCAATTCTACCTTAGATATCCGTCTGGACCAGAGGAGGTGCACTGGCACAGATAGGAACTGGAAATACAGTGAACCCAGGACAGAAGAACGCCCCAGGACCAGTGGAGAGAGTGGTGATATTGGGAGGGTGGAGGGAAGGTGAGGGAGAAAGGGGGAACAGAAGACAGAGTCTACATATAGCCTCCTCCCTGGGGGACGGACAGCAGAGAAGTGGGTGAGGGAGACGTCGGACGGGGTAAGATATGACAAAATAATAATAATTTATAAATTATCAAGGGTTCATGGGGAGGGGGAGCAGAGAGGGAGGGGGAAAGATGAGGAGCTGACACCAAGGGCTCAAGTAGAAAGCGGGTGTTGTGAGAATGATGAAGTCAACATATGTACTAATGTGCTGGACACAAATGATGTATGTACAGATTGTGAAGAGTTGTATGAGCCCGCTAATAAAATGATTTAAAAAATATATTCTCAGTGTTTAATTTGTGAAATTTATTTTTAATTCACTAATTTTGGTTTCTAGGAATATTCATTTGTAATTTATTTAATCTTTGAACTTTAAATTTTTGCCACTATGGTTGCTATCAGATTTTTAAAAACAGAGTACTCTCACTTTGCAATATCACTGGAATTTCACTGAAGCTCAGAAACAGAATACTTTTCTATACTTTTAACCATCAAAAAGTTAGTCTTTTACCTGCCTTTCACCATCTTTACTGAATAACCAGAGTTCTCAGCTCATTGATCCCCTGGTCTGAGGGAACAGAATTTTTACCAGAAATCTGATATAGGCTTTAAATTTGATAAAATTTTCATTTGAATTAGAAACTGTAGTGCTGTGCGCAATGGATTTGCACCACTTTGTTGCATCTGTCTACCTCTTACCTCTATGGGCCCTCATTTCAACACACCTTGTCAGGGACCCTCACATATGGCTGTCTGGGCAGTATGTTAGCATGGGCAGGCGTAGACCCAACCCTGGACCATGAGGGAGACGCGTTTATATAGTTAGAGCAAGAAATGTTTCACAAGTGGTATGTGATATAGTCTACTCAGGACTAATAAAGGAAAAGCAAAATTAAAAAATAAAAATCACTTTTCCTGATGTTAAAATACTTCATTCTTTCAAGAGCTACTTGACGTAAGTGAGAAAATGCCTTCATATTAGTGATTCTTTTCATGTACTTCAAATTTGAACTTAATGCCTTTTTCTTCCTGGACATCAGGAAGAACACCTGGGTATTCTGGGAGAAGTTTGTATTTCTCTAAATCAATTTCAGGAAAGAATGTGTCATTTTCAAATTCCTGCATGCTCCATGTCACCAACAGTCTAACATGACTTGGTTGGTCCTGGGCTTTCTTGTAAACAGAAGTGCCTCTTATGAGCCAAACCATATCAGCTTTATTTCCTCATTCTGGTTGCTCAATGAGTTTTAAGGCCCCATCCAGACTTTTGGCAAGAAAATGAGCTCCTTGTGGGGTTTCCATGAGTTCTCTACTGAGAACTAAATTAATTCTATCTTTCAAAGATCTATTCTTCTCAGGAATGGAGAACCAGGTCTTCCTACCCATCATCACCAAATTCTGTTTACCTGCCACTGAAGAGGGAGTGGTCGGGGTCATTCTCTGCAAATACTGGAGTTCAATCCTGAGTATGGGCCAGGGTCGGTTTCCGTTCTTGCTGATGCCCAGATTTTGGGACACAGCGACGATGCTGCAGTTTAGTGGAGGCGCCATGAGAAACACTATGAACATCTCAGAGCTCAGCACGGGGCACCTGAATTCCAGGCGAAGCTTGGCTCGAAATTCAATAATAACTTTTAAAACGCACTGCCATTGAGTCAATCTGACTCATAGGAATCCCCTGAGGATTTCTGAGCCTGTAACTGTTTACTGGAGTAGAAAGCCCAGTCTTTCTCCCACGGAGGTGCAGAGGGTTTTGAACAGCCAACCCTGCAGATCGCAGAGCAAAGTGTAACCACTACTCCACCAGGACTCCTCCATCATACATACATATGTATTTTTTTCTACAACAAAAAGATAAACTAATGAACAATGGGTAGAAGACTTGAACAGATACTTCACCAAAGAGGATATTCAAATGGCAAACTAACATGAAAACAGGCTGAAATTGTCAGACGTTAGAGAAATACAAATCAAAGCTTTAATGGGAACCTGTTGCACCTATTAGAATGATAATGGTTAAAACAAAAACAGAGAACAACCTGTGTTGGCCAAGTTGTAGAGAAACTATAACCATTCGTTATCCATCGCTGGCAGAAATGTGAAATCGGGTAGAGCCACTATGGTAAACAGTTTGGCAGTTCCTCAAAAAGTGGAATATAGAACTATTAGATGGGCCCAGAAATCCTAATCCTGTAAATACACCGGGTAGAAGAGAAGACGGAAACGCAAGCAGAAACCTTTGTACCAGGTGTTTCACAGTAGTGAAAAGGCAGGAGTAAGACAAAACATCCATCAAGAGATGAAGGGCTCAACAAATGTTCCACACACACAATGGACTCCTGCTCGGCTGTTAAGAGAAATCAAGCTCTGGTGCATACACAGCATGGATGGACCTGGAAAGCATGCTGAGGGAAATAAGGCAGTTGCAAAAGGAGGCATATTACATTCTCTTACTTATGTCAGTACGAAATAAGCAAATACATAGAAATCAAAGATTATCAGGGCTTACCAGGGGTAGGAAGGAGGGGGAAACGTTCACGTAGAGCAGGGCCCTCAACCTGTGGGTTGCGACCCCTTTGGGGGTTGAATGACCCTTTCACAGGGGTCGCCTGATTCATTACAAAATTACACTGATGAAGTAGCAACGAAAACAAATTTATGGTTGGGGGTCACCACAACATGAGGAACTGTATTAAAGGGTCGCAGCATTAGGAAGGTTGACAACTACTGGCTTAGAGGGTATTGAATTTATGTTCATGGTGGTGGAATGATTCTGAAAAGGATAGTGAGAATGGTTGCCCTAATTAAAGAATGTCATCAATGTTATTAAATCGTTACGTAGAAATTGTTGAGATGATGTGTTTTTTTTGTTGTTGTTGAGCATATTTTATCACCATAGATTTGCAAACAACAACAATAAATAGAGCACCAAAATAATCCTATAGACCAGAAATGAACACTTAGGATTTGAAATTAAAAACTCAGTCACATCATTAACATCAGTATCAATAAAACCCTGAAATATTTAGATAAAAATCTAACAATATATGTATGAAGAAAACTAAAGCTCTGATGAGAGAAAGCAAAGAAGATCTAAATAAATGAAGAGAGATTCATGCAATGATCATCTTACCAAGATGTAAATTCTTTCCGATTTGATCTATAAAGCCAATTTAATCTAAATCCAAATCTCATGTATGATATTATAAATGTGAGCATATGGCATGCTGCAGTTGCTAAAACCCATAGGACAAAGCAAGAGTGTAAAATATGAACTCTGGTTAATAATAATATAGAGATATTGGTTTGTTCATTTTAACCAGTGTGTTACACAAATGTAATGGGAGACGTGAATAATAGGAAAATCTGTGTGCATGTTTTCTTTCTTTCCTAATTTTGTAAATGACTTCACTTTCTTCATGTATGATATTCTTACAGAGAAAAGACGGAAATCTCAAGGATTTCATCTTGTTTGGGTCCACAATCAATGCTCACGGAGGCAGCAGGCAAGAGATCAAATGATGCACTATATTAGGTAAAGCCGCTGCACTAAAGCTCTTGTGTTAGTCTGGGTATTTTAGAGAAACAAATCCACAGAAACTCATATGTATAAGAGAGAGTTTGATATAAAGGGTAAGTTCATGTCAAGAAAACATCCCAACCCAGTGCTGCCCAAGCCCACAAGTCCAACATTAGCCCATATGTCCCACACCAATCCAAAATATCCTCCTCCATCTCACAAAACACACACTATGATGCTGACTGCAGGAGGAAAGCCGAATCAGTGAACGTGTAAGCATCTCAGCTCTGGCAAGCGTCTCCACACGGCTGCTGCAGCACCCAGGGCTGCATCAGGATAGGTCCATGCAGTTTCTCCTCAGGGATGTCTTGCAGGAAGTGAGCCTTGCCAGCTGAAGCAGGGGGCTAAGGCAGCTGCACCCTGGTCCGACCGTCACAAAGCAAGAGACCTGAGAACTTGAAAGGCGAGGCTCACTGAACCATTTAGCTCTCCTCCCTTCAATTAACCCCACATGTGTTCATCGGCCAGGTTGGCACAATAAATCTTAACTAGCTGAGCCATTTAAAGTGTTATCAAGCAGGGGCAAGACATGGTATTTTAATTGTTTCAAATGCTTGTGAAGGTTAGACATTGAATAAGGAAGACAGAATTGGTGCATTAGCATTATGGTGCTGCAGAAAAACATTGAAAGTACCATGAACTGCCAAAAGAACAAGCAAATCTTTCTTGGAAGAAGTAGATCCAGAATGCTCCTTAGAAGCAAGGATGGTGAGACTTTGCCTCGAATACTGAGTCAAGAGAGGCCAGTCCCTGAAGAAGGATATCATGCTGGGTAAAATAGAAGACTCATGAAAAAGAGGAAGGCCTTGGACAAGATGGATTGACACAGAGCCCTCACAATGGGCTCAAACATGACACCAATGGTGAGGATGGTGCATGGCTGGATGGGGGTTCGTCTGAATTGACCCCGTGACACCTGACAACAACAAACAGCAACAGCAACAACTTAGCCACAAGGAGATTCCTATTGATAGATTTAGGCTAGTAGATTCACATGGTGAAAATTAGAGTCAAGTGAGCCTTCTGTTCATACTTCGTCCTTCCTAAATATACTCAAATCAAGTTTAGCTGAATCATAGCTCCATTATAATGAGTACTTTTTGCATAGTGCTCAAGGGGACATGCCGATGTGCTTCTTTTCTAATATAGAATCCTGTTGGATATCCATATGCAAGCACACACACACACGTAAAACCTTTTCCTAATCTCCAGCAAAACTTCAAGTCAGCAAAGTGGCCAGGCAGCCATTGCTGTTCTCCGTCTTCTCTCCTTTTGGGTCTTTTCGGATGAACAGCCTAATGTCAGTTGACAAGTTCCCTATGTTGTCCCAACTCATCAGTACCCCACACTTCTGCTCTTCCTGACCCTTGTCCCACAATCAAACCCCCAAATGCCCCATTTTCCTCAGCAGAGCTCTAGTCTGATCAAGTCTGCTGGGCTCAAATTTTGTCCTCTTTGAGGTAGTTGCCTTTTAATGAGGACTTATAAGGATTTCTTCTACCAGGAGACTTCCAATGGTGGAAAATTAAATACCATTAGCAAGGAGTTGACCCCAGCTCTGCCTCCAGTGTTTAAAATACTAGCAGGGTCCCATATGGTAAACAGGTTTCAAATTAAGACTAAGAACTAAAGTCTAGCAATCTACTTCTGAAGATCAGTCCATTGAAGCTACGTGGATCACTCCAGAACATTGTCTAACTTTCTTTGGACAGATCATTGTATTGGAGGAGGATCGGTATATGAAACCAGGACTGAGGAACCTACAAGGAGAGCAAGTTGGTCAAGGGTTCATGGTGCATACAGTGTGGGGGTGATGGGGCAAAGGTGAGCTGCTATCAAGGAGTTTAAGAAAGAAGAGAACATATGGAACTGATTGTGGGAGCAATTGTACAATACTTCTTGATGTTACTGAACTATGGAATGATCTGATATCTGTATTAGCTCCCACCCAATAAAGTGGTTTAAAAAAAGTATTGGAGGAGGGCATCATGTTTGGTGACGTAGAGGGCCAGGGAGGGAATAGAAGCCCCTGGGTATGAAAGTTGGCACAATTGCCACACTTTAATGGTGATCATGAAAGTAATGTAGAATGATGATTGGGGTGATAGCTCATTCTTGTTTCAGTTTGCATTTCTAAATAGAAATCTCTTTCATATATTCAGAGTCATTCTCTGAGAATTCTCAATTGTTTTTCTGACATGTAATTGCCCGTAGTTTCTGTTACAGTATGACAAGTGTAGTTTTGGTAAGGAAATTCAGCACGATTTGTCTAGCCTAGTCAAAGATGATCAGGAGCCAAGGATAATGTTGAAATCACTGAGTTCTGTACAGAAAATATTCAAGAGCAATTTTTATCTGAAAAATAGTCAAAGGGTTGATGCAATAAATTAAATAAATAGCACACTCATCCACTGGATATTGTAATGTGGGTATGAAAATTAGCACGTCTTGGAACTTAGTTTTACTGATAGACCTAAAACTTGATTTTCATTGGGAAGAAACATTGACATAATTGGCAACTATACACATATATAATTAATATTTTTTATTTATAAAGTTGAAACCAGTAAAGGCTAATGTAATAAAGGCCTTTTGTTACAGGTGCTACAAAAAGAAGCTAAGAAATAATAACAAAATTACCCCAAAAGAGTATTTTTTATTTATATATTAAGAAGTTATCATATAAATAGCAAATTTATAAAATTTAACATTTTTAAAACTTGTGTTAGTCTGGGTTGACCAGAGAAACAAATTCATAGACATGTGTGCATAAGAAAGAGCTTTGTATCAAAGAGTAATTCTAAATTAAGAAAACATCCCAGCCCAGTCCAGATCAAGTCCATATGTTTTATATTAGCCCATAAGTCTGATATTTGCCCATATGTTTGATACTAGTCCATAACTTCTTCTACAGACTCACACAGTGCACACAATGATGTCAAATGCAAGATGATCACAGGCCAGTGGGTGGAAAGTCTTGTAGATCCAATGGCAGTGGAAGCATCTCAGTGCTGGCAGGAGTCTCTACGTGACTCCTCCATCCCTAGGGCTCTAGCGTAGCTCCATGTGTCTTGTCATCAGGAAGACGAAACAGAGAGAATGTCCTACCCCCAGGGAGGAATACAGGGGCACCCAGAATCCTCAGGAAGGCCATGTCCACACGTGGGCCTCATTTGCTATGGCCTGATTGACAGGCTAGACTCCATCCCTTCCCAAGTTGACAGGAGATTATGTAACTGCCACAACCTTCCAAGAGTTTTATACAGTTGACCCTATATGAACATGCTCAAGTGTGCCCTGTAAGAATCATCAGGGACTACAGTGACAGACTGAAAGATCAAGATAAAAACAAAACATTTCTCCCAATGAAGTTTAATTAATTTTTTTTACAAAGATAAGTCACTCCCATGCCTTATCTTCTATATAAGTTGGCTCCATTTTACAATTAATAGAAAATACCAAATTGAAACAGAGAACTGAATTCGGTGGACAGAAATGAACAGATTTGTATGTGGTTTATTTAAAAGGCTGACTTTCAGTGATGATTTTGCAGAAATAAGGAAAACATTAAGTTTGGAAGAGAAAGATAATTTCTGTAGGGTGATTTATAAAAAGTTTCATATGCACAGTAGTATATTGTCACTCCAGGATCCCAGTCATGGAAATCTGGAATTCACATCTTTATATCTGTGCTCGGCAAAATCATAGAACTATTCCTCTACGAGACACAACAAGAGAGCCTTTGAACTCTATGAAGGCCTTGAGAACAGAAATGAGCAGGTAAGAAGAGAAGTTTCCATCTATTTTTTTAAACCATTTTATTGGGAGTTAATACAGATATCATATCACTCCATCGTTCAATCACATTAAGCAGTATTGTACAATTGGTACCACAATCAATCTCAAAACATTCTTTTCCTTCCTTCTTGCCATCAGCTTCCTGTTACTGCCTACCCCTACCCCACCCACCCCCACTCCACCCCTGAGAAATCCTTATTCTACTTGCTGTCCCTATAGGTTCATCAATCCTGACTTGGTTGAGTATACTGTAAAACAGAAAAACATGTAACAAAAATCCAAGAGGGCCATCCCCAATGGCAAAAATCACCCAATATGAACAAACAAACAAATGAACAAACAAAAGTAAACACAGAAAATGGTGAAAACCAGATCGGACCTAACATGCATCGAGGGGGGATCAACGGGCAAGGTTTTTAACAGCTCAAGCCAGGTTTATAATTTTGATTGAGAAGTTTCCATCTTGACCCTGATCTGCAGAAGTTAGCTGCTGTTATACAATGAAGTGGGAAAGAGTATGTTTGGCAAGCACTTGACCCACTGCCTCATGCTTACATAGTTTTGATGATAAATGATAAATGGAAATACAGTAACTTGGGCCAAGGAGGCATAAAGACCAATGGTTCAACCTCCTCAGGAATGGAGGACGAAGTCTTGCCACCAAATTAGCCAGTAACTCATCAGAGTGGCTACGTAAAGGTGAGGGGATTCTAGAATAGAAACCGAATGAGTGTCAACTGTGATTCCATGACCAGTTATAGCAGTAAGGGCTGTAATTTGCTCATTAATATTCGTCTTCTAAAATTCCTTTAAAATTTAGAGGCCAGATGAAAATTATTATTTTAGAACTTACATTTAGATCACTGATCCACTTTAAGTTAATTTTCAGATAGAGTGTGGGATAGGACCTAGCTTATTATTTATATATTTTTATGTAGAAATTCAGCCATCTTGTCACCATCTATCAATGATACGATCATTTCTCCATGAAATGGACTTGACCCACTTAAAGAAGATCAATTGGAATTGATGCACCATTTTTTCCCATATATTCAATTATATTCCATTAATCCATGTTTATTCTTAGTATATTTTTAAATACTGTGCTAAGTTTTGAAACCAGAAGTGTGAATCCTTCTACTTTAATCTCTCTCTTTTTTTAAAAGATTGTTTTATAGATTTAGAGCCACTTCTAATTCCAAAAAGAGCCCTGGTGGTGTAGTTGTTATGAGTTACACTGCTCATTGCAAGACTGACAGTTCAAACCACCAAGCTGTCTGCAAAGAAAGAAAGGATGTTCTACTCTGGTGAGGAGTCACCATCTCAGAAACCCACAGGGCCAGTTCTACCCCGTCTTGTAGGATCTCTACGTGTCGGCATTGACTCCATGGCAGTGAGTTTGACTCTTTGGTTTAATTCCAAATGAGTTTGAGGATTAGCTTTAATTTTCCTACAGAGAAGACATGAAGTTGGCATTTCGATTGGTATTGTGCTGAAACCATAGACCTTTGGGTAGTTCTGCCATTTCAACAACATTAGGTCTTCTAATCCATGAGCATTAGATATGTTTCTATCTATTTAGGTCTTTGATTTTTCCACCCAGCAATATTTGTTGCTAGCAGTGTACAAGTCTTTCACATCCTTGATTAATTTTATTCCTCAGGAGCCCCCATGGCACTATGGGTGAGGCTTTGGCTTGCTAGATGCGATGTTGGTAGTTCAAACTCACCAGCTGTTCTGAGCCCGAAAGATGATGTTATCTGTGTCTGCAAAGGTTTATAGTCCTGGAAAGCATTTATTGGGTTGCTCTGAACTCAAATCAACTCAATGGAAGTGAGGAACGTTATTTCATTATTTTAGATGCTGCTATAAATTTCAATGCTATCTTTATTTCCTTTTCAGATTTTTTCATTACTAGTGCATAGAAACATAGATGATTTTTGTATGTGTAGATCACATGCCCTGTAACTTTGATGAATTCATTTATTAGCGCTAACATCTTCCTTGTATAATTATCATAATTTTCTACCTATGTAGGAATTATGTCATGTGAAAATAGAGATCAATTTTATCTCTCGCCTTCCGATTTAAAATGACTTTGTGTCTTTTTCTGATCTAGCTAATCTGGCTGGGATATCGAGTGTAAAGTTGATTGCTACGGGAAGCTGATACCCTTGTGCTGTTGTTGATGGCAGAGAGAACGTTTTCAGTGTTTTAATAAATCCCTTTACCAGGTTGGGGAACCCCCCTCCTCTTCCTAGTGCTCAGTGTTTTTTCTGTCCTGAGAGGGTGGTAAATTTTAGCTAGTATTTTTTTTCTCTCCATCAGTTGAGATGATTATCTTTGTTTTTTGTTCCACAATTCTATTGGTGTTGTTTATTACATTGATTGATGTTTTTATGTGGATTGATCTTGCTTTTTTTTTTTTTATAAAAACACCAGGTTGTATTGTATAATATTTTAAATGTATTCTTTGATTTAGTTTTCTGATGTTTTGTGGAGGATAATTGTATCTCATATAGTCACATATGGTCTCATATAGTCACAAGGAATATTGATTTTTTTTTTTTTTTTTGCTTCCATTGCCTTTACTTGACTTTGGTGTCAAGTAATGTTGGCTTCACAGAATGACTTGGACATGTTTCTTCTCCTTCTGTTTTTGGGAGAAAGTTTAAGAAGTATTGGTGTAATTTCTATCTTAAATGTCTGGGAGAATTCACCAGTGAAACCTCTGGTCTGTATTACTCGGACAATCTTTTTGTTTATTAGAGGTCTGTTGAAAATTTCAATTTCTTCTTAGTCAGTGTAAGTAATTGGTCTCTTTCTAGAACTTTGCCTACTCCAGGTAATCTAACTGTTGGCAAACAATTGTTCATAGTGATATATATATATATAACATTTCTGAGGTATGTAGTAATATTCCCACTTTCATTTCTTATTTTAGTTATTTGCATATTTTCACTTTTATTTTTCTTTCTGAGTCTAGCTAAAGGTTAGTTAATTTTACTGATATTTTTCAATAACAATAATCAAATTTCTAAAAACTCTCCTGTGACACACCACAGGCAGGAACTGTTGCAGAAACTGGGGCAGGGGGAGTTTAGGTCGGGAGGCGTGCTGTCAGGGGCTACAGACACTCTCCCAAAGCCAGTGCACACTGGCTCTTGACCTCCCGCCAAACCACGCAGAAACATTTCACAGATGTGTGTGCGCTACCAGCTCCTGCCAGCAGCCTCAGAAAAGATAGGTGGAGGCTCAGAGAAGGCTCTTGGACTTCTTAATGACGTGAACGTCATTACATTTGCCACAGGTTGAGCACAAATCAGCTCTTGTACTCTCTTGAACCTAGAGAGTGCTGGGGAGAGACATGCAGGTCAACTTGGAAACATTTTCACAGAAGAGAAAGGACTGAGAATGTCCCCCCAGCCCGACTGAGACTCCAGGCTTGCTGGGTACACGGGTGAATTTAGGGAAATTTAGCAAGCCGTGGGCTGATTGGAAAACGCCCAGACCAAGAAGGACCCTCAGGCCAGAACAAGCAGTTCACTGATCTTTATAAGGTCAGACTTGGTTTAATTGACACTGCCGATGTCACTACCGCGTGGTTCTCAACGCACCGCACGCGCTCCTGTCATACGGTCACACACCATGGCGCGCTTCACAATGCCGGCAATGTCAGTAATTTCATGTAAAGCTGTCTTTGATATTTATATGTCTCTCTATAGGGGACGGCATAAAAATAATCTGTCTAAAAGGTCTCAAGAAGAAAAAAGTATAACAAGTTCTGTTTCTGTCAGAATGGACTTGATAGCAGTGGTTGATGGGGAATACAGATGGAAGCGAAAATTAATAAGTTAAATATAAATCTGAGAGTTACGACGGAGGTCCTGACTAGAGAGAAGTCTGTTGTAGTGACTAGGAGCGCATGTTGGGTGTTCAGAAACAAGGCTGCAGTGAACTTGAGCAGTACAAGGGGCAAACACTGCTAGAAACACCTCGGATTCATTACACGTTTGGTTATGAATTTGTTTTTGATCGTTGCATGCTTAGAAACCCTTTACTGTTGCCAATTTGTCGACATCCCCACATTCGGTATGCAAGCCCGTCGGCGGTCTCCAACCACAGTGTAAGAAGCTCTGTGCCGTCAGTAGCGTCTCCTTCCTTTTTTTCGGTTTAATTTGCACTTCCTTTTCTAGTTTCACAAGATAATTGATTTGAGATATTTTATCTTATTTGATGCAGACATTGACAAAAGTTCCTCTGAGCACCGTATTTGATGAATTCTGTAAGTTTTAGGGTGCTGTGCTTTAGTTGTTATGTATTTCTAAATATGTTTTAATTTCTCTATGATTTCTTCCCTGGCCCATGGCTGTTTCATAGTAGTATGGTCTAACTCTTTCACATCTTTGTCAAGTTCCCCATTTTTCCTTAAGTTGTTAGGTTCTTTTTTCTTCATGCTGTGGTCTCAGAAGATGGTATATGTAATTTTAATCTTAAACATAATTAATATTTGTTGTGTGCCCTCATATATGTTATATGCTGAAGAATATCCATAGGGAACTAAAGAAAGTTTTTTGGGGGGGCGGTACAGTGGGAAAGGGGAGGTAAAGGTGAGCTGATGTCAAAGAGTTTAAGAAGGAAGAGAGTATTTTGAAATTGTGGTAGCATTGTATAATACGACTTGTTGTGATTGAACTATGGAATGATATTATAACTATTAGCTCCCAATAAAGTGGTTTTAGAGGGGGGAAAAAATTAAAAAAAATCTCTTCATATGTCCCTTATCAAAATAATACAGATATTAAACATTCTGATGAATTACTAAACACAAATAAAAATTAATTTTATTGCAAAAAACAAACAACAAAAATGTGTATTCTGTTATTGTTGAGTGAAATGATCTATATCTCTTAAATCTATTATATAATGTTCGCAGTATTTTTTTTAATTGAGCTTCTGTTTCATTGTTATTCATTATTCAAAGTGTGTATCAAAATGTATAATAATTATTATATAAAACTGTCTATCCCCTCAATTTTGTTTGCTTCATATATTTTGGGACTCTGTTGTGTGGTGAATAAACATGCCTATAATTGTTATATATTCTTGATGATTTGATCCTGTTATCAACATATAATATCTTTGTCTCTTATAAGAGTTTTTTACTAAAAGTCTATTTTGTCTGCTATTAATATTGCCATCCTAACTCCTTTTAGGAATATACTTTCCCACTCTTAAATATTTTTAAGATAATTTTGGGGGGCTCCTTCAGCTCTTATAACAATTCATGCATCAGTTGTATCAAGCATATTTGTACATATGTTGCCATCATCATTTTCTAAACATTTACTTTCTTTATGAGCCTTTGGTATCAGCTCCTCTTTTCCCTTTCTCCCCGCTCCCACCTTCGTGATCCATTGATAAACTATAAATTATTATTATTATTTTCATATCTTACACTGACCACTGTCTCCTTTCAACCACATTTTTGTTGTTCCTCCCCTTGGGGGTGGGGGGTATGCGTTGATCATTGCGATAGATTCCCCCTTCCTCCCCTCTTCTTTCCACCTTCCCCCTACCCTCCTAGTATCACTACTCCTAATTCTGTTCCTGAGAGGTTTATCTGACCTGGATTCCATGTGCCATAAGCTCTGTACCAATGTACGTGCTCCAGTCTAGCCAAAACTGAAAGGCAGGCCTGGGATCGTGATAGTGGGGTGGGTGAGAAAGCCTCAAAGAACCAGCGGGATATTATATGTTTCATTGGTGTTATATTATGCCCTGGTTGACTCATCCCTTTCTTGTGACCCTTCTGTGAGGGGATATTCTATTGTCCACAGATAGGTTTGGGGTCTCTGCTCTGTCCCCCCGCATTTTTTGTTTTGTTTGTTTTGTTTTGGGTCTTCTTAATGCCTGTTACATGATCCTGTTGAACCTCTTGACCACACAGGCTGGTGTGCTTCTTCCATGTGGGCTTGTTGCTTCTCTGCTAAATAGCCACTTGTGTAACTCCAAGCCTTTAAGATCCCAGATGCTATATCTTTTGATAGTTGGGCACCATCAGCTTTTATCAACACATCAACAGGAGCAAAGCAAAACCACAAAACCCCCAAGGAGCCCCCAAAATAGACTTCAGGCTAGGAGGGGCAGTTCCCAGAACCCCCAGGACCAGCGGGGAAATAGTCATAAAGGTCAGTGGACAGACCTGGAATTATGTATACTTTGGTTTGTTCGTTTTATCTTTTTATTTGATCTTTTGTGTTCTTTTTGTTTTGTCTATGTTACTGTTATTTTGCCTATCTATATATGAAGCGAGCCCAAGGAGAAACCAACAGGATTGATGGTTCCAGAGGGACATGGGGTGGGGGGGACGTTGGGGAAGCAAATCAATAATTACAGTTTATGTATTTGTCTTTTACATCACATAAGAAACAAAGAGTGGAGTTACAAGCCAAAAATACAACAGTGAGCTGCTTTTATATTTGCCCATACATTTACCTTTACTAGAGGTTTTTATTTTTATGACTTTGGAAATTAAGAATCTCTTAATTTCCACATGAAGGAATCTCATTAGCATTTCTTGTAAGACAACTCTGCTATTGTTTTAGGTGCTTCCAAGTCGGTCCTGACTCATAGCAGCCCTATGTACAACAAAATAAACCACCACTTGGTTCTTTGCCATTCAAACAATGGTTAGATTTGAGCCCAATGTTACAGCCACTGTGTCAATCCATCTCGTCTTTCTCTTTGTCATTACCCTTCTACATCACCAAGCATCAAGTCCTTTTCCAGGGACTTGTCTCTTCAGAGAATATGTCCAAAGTATGTAAGTTGAAGACTCACCATTCTCACGTTGAAGGAACATTCTGGCTGTACTTCTGCCAAGACAGATGTGTTTCTTCTTTTGGCCATCCCTGGAACTTTCAACATTTTTCACCAGCATCATAATTCAAATGCACTGATTCTTCATCCATTTTCCCTATTCAATGCCCCTCCTTCACACACATACAAGGCTATTCAAAATACCATGCTATGGGGCAGGTGCACCTTATTTCTCAAAGTAGCATCCTTGCTCTTCAACATTTAAGAGGTCTTGTGCAGCAAATTTACCTAATGCAAAGCATTGTTTGATCTCTTGACTGTTGCTTTTATGTGTATTGACTGTGGATCCAAGCAAGATGAAATGCTTGACCACTTCAATCTTTTCTCTATTTATCGTGATCCGACCTCTTGGTCCAGTTGTAAGGATTTTGGCTTTCTTTACATTGAGTTGCAATCCATATTGAAGACTGCAATCCTTTTATTGCATCAAGTGCTGCATGTCCTCCTCACTTCCAGCAAGCAAGGTTGTGTCACCTGCATGTCAAAGGTTGTGAATAAGCCTCCCTCCAATTCTGGTGTCACAATCTTCTTCATATAGTCCAGTTTCTCAGATTATTTGCACAGCATACAACTTTAAAATATATAGTGAGCAGGTGCACACCTTTCTGGAGTTTAACTCATGACGTTGTTCTTGCTTTAGTCAAACGACTGCCTCTTGGTTTATGGACAGGTTCCTCATGAACATGGTGCAGTGTTCTGGAATTACCCCTTCTTCTCAATACTATCCACAGGGCAAGCCAAGTGGTAGAAAACTCCTTCAGACTTTACTTACCTGGGAGTATTTTAGTTTCTCCTTCATTTTAAAAGGAGTTTAGCAACGAGGATTCTTGTTGCCAGGTTGTGTTTTGTTTTTCTCTCAGCACTTTAAAATAAGTGATTCCACTCTATCATTTTGGATGAGAAATCAACTCTTAATCTGATTGAAAAGTTCTTTGTGTGGCAGATCATTTCCCTCTTGTTTTCTGGATTCTGACTTTGGCTTTCAACAGTTTGATTGCAATGTGTCACAGTATTGATAGCTTTGGCTTAATCTCACTTAAAATGTTTTTGAATTCTTGAATTCATGTAAAGATTTATGTTTTTCAAATTTGAGGAATTTTTGACAATTTTTTTTCTTGAAATATGATTCTTGGGCCTTTTCCTTTCTGCTAACCTCTTGGACTCCAATAATATGTGTAAAGACCTGCTTGAAAGCATGCAGCATTCCCGAAGTCTGTTTATTTTTCTTCATTCTTTTCTCTTTGCTACTCAGACTGGATAACTTTGATTGTCTATCTTTAAGTTCCCTGGCTTTTTCCCTGTCTGTGGAAAATCTGATGGTAAGCCCCTTCTAAGAAATACTTTATTTTAGTTACTATACTTTACATCTTTGATATTTCTGCTTGGCTCCTTTCCTATACGTTCTATATATTGATATTCTCTTGTTCATACATTGTTTTCTGATTTTCTTTGGCTTATGCCCCGTGTTGTCTCATTTCTTTGATCGTGTTTAACACATATTTTTGTCTCTGTGTTAAGTCCATTTTCTGGAATGTGTTAGGGATTGTTCCTGTCACTTTATTTGTTCTCTGATCAACATAATACACCTTCAATTACCAAGAGAAAAGAATCATAAAGATTATAACTGAAATAAATGAATTGGAAAAACAGAAAGAATAAACCAGGCAAGGCAAAAAATGAACAAGGCTCTTTGAAATGATTAACAAAATTGACAAACCGCTGGCAAATGTAAAGCAAAGGAACAGAGCGAAGATGCAAATATCAAGTTTAAGAAATGAAAGGGGTGATATCTCAACAAATTCTATGAAAAAATTTAAAAAGCCAAATTACTATAAAAGACTGTACTCCAAATTTGAAAAGCTAGATGAAATGGACAAATTTCTAGAAATGCACTATCTACCCAAATTAATGCAGCCTGAGGTAGAAAATCTTAACAAACCAATAACAAAAGGGAAATAAATCAGGCCACTAAAAGAATTCCAACCAAAATAACCCAGGTCAACAACAACAACAACAAAATCCCAGGTCCAATGGCTGCACTCAGAATTCTACCAAGTATTCAGAGAGAAGTTGGCACCAAGTTTATACTAACTATTCCAGAATATAGAAAAAAAATGTACAGCAAACTCCCATACTCATTCTACGAAGCACGCATACCCTGATATCAAAACCAGGCACAGACACTACTAAGATAAAAAACTAAAGAGCAATACACCCCATGAACATAGATGCAAGATTCTCAACAAAATCCTGGTCTGTGTCTAACCCTCATTGTTTTCTTAAACAAGATTCAATTACTTTAGGTCTTTGATCTATCTTAGGTTAAAAGTTATAAGATGTGTAATGGAATGTAATTTAGTCCCAAAAGCTTCCCCATAAACTAATATTCCCCCTATCTCAATAATATTCTAATTTTTATACCAGTGGCCAGTTTAATGATACTATTATTAGAATCATTAACTGAAATTATTCCATGGCCCCATGGAAGTCATTTATTGTATCCCTAAAAAAACTGATAATGCTGCCACTAAAGTGGAATTTTATGTATATAGTGGATATATATCCTTAGATCATCTATATATTTAAGGCATATATATGTATGTATGTGTATGTATGTTTGTATATATGTGTATATATGCCTTATATGTATGTATACATGTATATATATGCCTTAAATATATGGATGAATTTTTAGCTCACACTCAACTGTAACTTCTCACGATGCAGCCCCACTCAATATTTACCTTCAAGAAAGGATCACTGGAGATATGGGTGTGATAGCAAAGTGTGGTGAAGAAATGAAGGGGTGTCTGGCTATCAGAAAGATAGCATCTGGCATCTTAAAAGTTTGTCCAAGAACATTAAATGGGCACGAGATAGTCTCTTCAACAAATGATGCTGGACAAATAGGGTTTACGTCTGTAGACACATGGAGCCAGACCCATATGACACGCCATGTACAAAATGAACTCAAGGTGGTCAAAGACCTAAATGAAAAGCCTAGAGCTATAAAGGTTCTGAATGACAAAATAGGAATAAACTTTTATTTTAGAAATTCGATCCTGCAAATTAAATGAGAAAATTAAATACAGTTCCATATGGAAAAAACAAAACAGTTATGTGTGTCATCTTGATATTAACTGAGAATTTAAAATGTTAAAATGGACGCTCAACTTGAATCCTTTAAATTCGGTGTGCAGAGGACATTTAAGCTATAGCTTCATTTTTCAGAGCATTTTATTCTAACGCCTATCATACTTCCTCAAATATAAGAAGCTCATATACTCTTCGGCTGATAAGCAGCAATCAGTTTCCTCCAATTTACTCAAAATGAATTTAACTATGTGCAGAAGTATTAAGTGAAGATCAGTGGTTGGGCCGGTGGGTTTTTTTTTTTAATTCATCTTTTCTTGCTCTTAGTACACAGTAACCAAAAAGACCACTGTGGTTCCATTAATTGTTCCAAGTTAGACCCAAAAGGAGAAAACATAATTATTTACTCTTGGAAGCTCCCAACCTCCACTTGCAGGTGGGGAGAATGGTGTCAGGGAAGATAGTCCTATGCAAGTTGAATGAACCAGTGAATGCCCGAGTTGTAATTAAAATGCTATCTCCCAACTAATAGGCCTGCACTCAGCAGTTGATTATGAAATATTCATTTAAATAGGTAGCTAAATGACTTTTATATTAGGGGCAAAAAACTTGGTCAGAATTGTGTTTTTGGGTTTACCTTTTTAACCTCAATTCATCTCCGATTCCTCTCTCTCACTTTATCTGGTCAATTGTGCCTATCTCATCTGCAGGCCATACTTGGTTTGGGGATCAAGTGAGATAAACTTTGGTGGAGCTTCCTTCAATAGTTGAAGTACTTTGTAAGTGATAGGGGTTTTGATTTGTCGAACACTCTTTGTGTACCACTCATTTGGGAAGCATCATTGTATTATCGAAACACAGCTCGAAGTCAGGGACAACCATTACTCTCCCTATATAGGAAGGCAAAACTGTGATGACATAATTTACCAATGGACTCTTGGATTTGACCCCCAAACTGAGCATTCAATCACTAAGAGAAGCAACTCTCTGTCCTACAAAGAAGAGCCTGGGATGATGTCACCTAAGCGTTGGCCTGCTAACTGCAAGGTCCGTGCCTCAAACCACTCTGCTCATGGAAGAAAGATGAGGCTGTCTGCTGCCGTGAGATACTTAGTCTCAGAAACCCTGAATGGGGTCACTATGGGGCCGAATGGGCTAGACAGTGGGCTTGTTTGTTTGGTCCTATAGGGACATGATGGCGAAAGTCAGTAACTAATATGCAGATAGCTGGACAGTGTTAGATGACATATTTATTTCAGCTCCCCTCTCTTTTAAGAATGAATTAGTGAGAAATTATTACATATAAAGTAAGGGTTTAATCACAATGATCTACCTATAACTCCCTCCCAGGAGGATGGACAACAGAAAAGTGGGTGAAGGAAGACATTGGTCAGTGTAAGACATGAAAAAATAATAATAATTTATAAATTATCAAGGACTCATAGGTAGGGAGGGTGGGAGAGTGAAGGGGGGAAATGAGGAGCTGATACCAAGGGCTCAAGTAGAAAGAAAATGTTTTGAAAATAATGATGGCAACATATGTACAGATGTGTTTGACACAGTGGATGGATGTGTGGATTGTGATAAGAGCTGTACGAGCCCCCAATAAAATGATTTAAACAAAACATCAAGGGTTCAATTGGGTGTGTGTCTAGTAGAGGTTTTCTAATATATTTTTCTTGTTTGTTAATGTACTATTTAGAAAGATTGATTTGAATTTCAGTGAATTCAGCTTTCTTACTATCTGTTTATAATAAATGTGAATTGAAAATTAAAATACTTCAATCAAAGTGAGGTGTCAGGTAAGTCTATACAGAAAAAGCACACCAACAGTATAATCAAAGAATTAACCATGCAATTCAACATCTGAGGAGGAAACTGTATCAAAGATTAAATTCTGAGCACCTGGTTTTCAGTGAAAGCCCAAATCTCATTTACAGATTCCCCATATGGACTACATTTCTAATGAATTCCCTAGGTCCATTGACCAAGGACATGAATAGGTTTGACCCCAGACAGAGTGCATCAGAATGTAGATCACTGAAGATATAGTTAGGGTAAATTTTAGTATCTGTTTTTTTCCGTTTAAATACTTACAATGTATTCTACTTTTTAGTCCATTCTGCTGTATTTTGGATTGAGGTTCTTCTGTGCTTTATGCTATTGTGGTTGCTGTCTTTTTCCTTTTTGTTATTTGAATGATTTTCTTCATGAAACTCAGGATAGGTAAATCTATAGGATAGAAACGAGATTAATAGTTTCTTAAGGTTATGACTATTAATTTAGTTGCTGTCTCTATAGGTTTACCTATGCTGAGTTTCATGTAAAGAAAACCATTCAAGTAAAACGACAACAAAAGCAACTACACAGAAGGAAATAAAAAGAACTTCAATCCAAGAAATAGCAGAATATACTAAACACTAGATGAGCAGTTTCTTAGGGTTATGACACAGAGGCCTGGTGGTGTAGTAGTTAAGCATGGTCGGCAGTTCAAAACCACAAGCAGCTCCACAGGAGACAGACTGGGCTTTCTACTCACATAAACAGTTACAGTCTTGGAAACCCACAGGGGTCATTATGAGTCAGCATTGCCTCAACAGTGGTGAGTCTTTAGGGTTCCCACAGGACCCCTGGTGGTGTACTGGTTGCATGTTGGGCTGCCAGCTGCAAGGAAACCAGTACCAGACTCTGAATGGGAGCAAGATGAGGCTTTCTAGTCCCTAAAGGGTTACTGTCTCAGAAACCCACAGGCGCGATTCCACCTATAGAATTGCTATGAGATGTAATGAACTCGATAGCAGTGATTGAAGGGAACTCTTGAACATACTTCAATATTAAATTGTTTGATATGTGAATTATATGTCAATAAAACTTTTATAAAAGAAAATTCATTCAGATAAGGCTCCACCAACACACAGACCTGATTTTAGAATACAATCTTTTTAGCCTTTGTCTGGAGGAGACGTAGAACTGGCCGTTTTTCTGTTTTTCATTTTGCAACATGTGTTCTTTGAAGATAAATATGCACATAGTCTCTTACAGAGAAATACTTTGATTTTCTCGAGCGTTTGGGAATGTGTGGTGGGATCTTCAACTCTAAAAACTCCTGTCATTTTTAGTTTAACCTGTGACTAAATTGGCATCACCTAACTGGTCACTTCCTTCCTAGAGGTACTACTAAGGCACAAAGAGACTTAGTGGTTAAAATATTTTATTATTTGCATTCACCTCGTCATACAAAAGAGGAAGAGGTAACTTCTATTAGTGGATCAAAATGACAAGTAAGCCAGAAGATGGCGTTGAAGATTAGCAGTCACATTTCAGAACAAGGTAGACCTGTACAGTGTAGAAAGTTTCCTACTCCGATGTAGCAGGGTCAGATGCGCAGGGTTTGAGGGTGTGGATGAAGGGGGGAAATGTTGAAACTGACTAAACTTGGAGCAGAGCACGTGTGGCTGAAAGTGCAAAAAGCTCGAATGTACCAGTTTTTACCTTAGCCATCTGTGGTATGTTTATGTACATGTGTAGGGTAGGGGATTCACTTTTCACGTGAAGCCCAGCATGGAGGTGATAATCTTTGCTTGTTCACTGATGTGCAGCCCCCCAACCGCCCCCCCCCACAAATGCCTAGAACATTTCCTGACTAGGAGTGGGTGCTCAAAAAGTTTTTTTTTTTTTAAGAAATGAATCCTTAAAAGGAAATGACAGGAAGAAAAACAGGTTGTGGCTAGAATATTCTTTGAATAAAACAATGTTATTTACTGCATAGTGTCTGATCATGGAAAACTTACTGGGGTAAAATAAAAATATGGCATCCTGTTGATTTCTGAGAAGGACTATGAGTTTTAGGAAAAGCTTGCCGTTCTGCCTCACTGCCTGTTTTGTTCTACCATAATGACGTTCTTTGGGAAGAGAAATTGACCCAATATATGAGCACGACCTAAAAAGAAAAACGGGGAAATAAGTGAAATCAAAAGTTCTGCAAAAATTGCAGGTTGACCTGGAATGGTGGTTGTCTAAAATCATATAGAAACCCATGATCTGACAGTGTACCTGAAAATGCTCCATCAATATGCTCAGAGCATCCGAAGACCTCCTTTCACGGTCCTCAAATGAGTATCATAGAGTGAAAGTTCTGTTTGGGGGGGTGACGGGGTGTTGATTTTTATATTGAGATCATCTGAGAACATTACATAAATAAAATCCTACATCTACTTAAATATGGTTCCTGCTTTAGGCACACATATTCTAAAAACAAATTGCTTTTTCCCAAGTTGAGGTTAAATCTGTGTCCTGGTAAAGTGAATTGAAGTTCTCAGAGGTCTTACTGTTTAAGCACTTAAGACATTTCGTGACTCCTCCCAACTCTTTCATGTTACCGTAATTGAAACTTTTAGAGGGGCTTCATATTATCTGAGTCACCTCAAGTCGTCAATTTAATAGCAGCAAACTACTATCAGGATTTCTAAGCATGTATTGTTATTAGGTTATCACCATCCATTCGGTGAAGATCATGGTGACCCTATGTACATCACATGGGAACATTGCTCTGTCCTGCATCATCCTCACGATGGTTATGTGTAAGCCCATTGTTGCAGCCACTGCCTCGGTCCATTGTGTGGAGGGTCTTCCTCATTTTCACGGACCCTCTACTGTGCATTATGTCCTTTTTTCAAGGACCTGTCTCTCCTGATAGCTTATCCAAAGTATGTGAGAGATGTCCGTCCTCACTTCCAGGGAGCATTGGTATCTGAACCAGTTTATATGCTCAGGGGACTTGGGCCATTTCCTTTTTAACTTTTTTAAGAGTGCAATATTTTCTAAACATCTCAGAGGTGTTGGTGAAGTCGCTTAGGGGTCCCCTCTCCACCACCTCCCCCCCCCCCAGCTCCCCTCCCCCCCTTCCCCCCACGTCTTTTGAATAAGCAAGTTCTCAACTTTGGTAAGTGCTCTGAAAACCGGGCTTCCAGACCGACACTCTAGCTCCAGGAATTGAGATTTCCGTTTCTACAGGCACCCCACTTCCCGCCCTCTTCACGTTGCACTGGTCCAAGGAGCTGTGTGATTAGTTGCTTAAGGGCAGATCGTGGGCCGGGTGTAGTCGTCGCCTCGCGCCCAGTCCTTCGCGGGGAATAGACTTTGTTGCGGGCGCTCGCCCAAACCCAAGGCCCCGGGGGTCCCCGAAGTTGCCGGTGTGCCCCAACACTCCTACCCTGCTGGTCGGCAGCTTTGGCCTCCGACGTTAGCCCAGCCCCTCGCAGCACCCCCACCCCCCTGGGCGGGGCAGCCCGCCCCGGCCCGCCCCCAGAAAGTCTTTCAAGCTCTATAAAGTTCCTCTTTCCCACCTCGACCTCGCAGTTTCACCACTTGAATTTGGGACCAGACACCACTTTCAGCTCCGAACCCGGAGCGAGGTAAGGCCCAGGGGCCCGGCAGGATGAAAGGCGGGCTGAGCGCGGGAACGGGAGCGGAGACGCTCCCGGAGCTCCATTCCTTGGGGACAGCGGGACATCGGAGGGTCCCGAGCCCGGGAAGACCCCGGCCCGATTCCTGCCTGGTCTAGGGCGGGTCCCGGGAGAGGCTAGACTCCTGGACCCACGTGGGGGTTGCCCATCCTGGGCATCCTGCCTGGGGCGGCGCGAGAGATGCTGTTAACGGGACTTCTGGGCCCCAAAGTGGCTCCAGCGAAGGCGGCCGGCCGGTCCCTGCAGACACCTCTGGGGTGGGAGCTCTGGCCCTGAGTGCCTTTCTCCGCGGCATCCCCGCCGGGAGCCAACCCGCCGCTGGCGCTAGGTCCCCGGGAGTGCCCAAGGGTCGCTGCGCCGCCGGCGACCGCGAGCCGCCCGGGAGTCCGCTCCGGAGCGTTAGCATCACCTTCTGGGCTCCCTCCAGCCGGAACGGTCCCAGCGGAGTCTGCCTTTCCCTGGACGGCGCCCCCCAC